>NC_069145.1:79955276-80630276 GCF_943734635.1 Anopheles cruzii
AAAAGTCCAGCTTACAGGCGCGAGCTTAACTTGATCCACATACCACAAATAGTATTTCGCGGTATAAAAGTGTGGAAGGTACAAAAATCGGTACCACATTAATTGTGAAAGACCGTGTGTCGCCATAAACAGCATCGATCAATTCCACATTGCCCACTGTGCTGGTTGTGTTTCAAACGCGAATGATTAATTGCTTCAA
Source organism: Anopheles cruzii (assembly GCF_943734635.1). Classification (NCBI taxonomy): domain Eukaryota; kingdom Metazoa; phylum Arthropoda; class Insecta; order Diptera; family Culicidae; genus Anopheles; species Anopheles cruzii. The sequence goes on from NC_069145.1 coordinate 79,955,476, forward strand.
TTAATCCGTCTACCGCTGAAATGCCATTCTCTTTTTGAGTGGCAATGTTTTGGAAAGCCCACCAGTTCGAGTTTCACCGGGAAGCCGCAATGTTTGCGGAGAGGAGTTTAAAATGAAATGACACAACCTTCAGGAATCATTCTACGCGATCGATAGTGGAAATTCGGTTAAAAATAAACTCCCCATTCAACAACCACTTTTCGTCCACCCGTTGCGATGACACGGTCTGACGGGGATCCCGAGACCGAAAATGTTCGAACATTTGTGCGTCTCTAGAAACCGTTCTCAAAATGACCACATGGGCGGACGGATCCGGACACACCATTCGTGTTCGTTCGTCTGTGAAAAGGCGTGAGGTTTGCGTTATTCCCTTTCGCCTCTATACAAGTGATTGCGAACTGCGAGATCGGACGATGGCGGTGTAATATTTTCTGGCCGATTAATTGCTCGCGTTCGGCGATTGTATTGAACCCACCAGCATCCGTTACGCGCAAGTGTTGCGCACAATTGAAATTACTCAATTGCAGCCACTTATCTACCAGCCTCAGCAGTCCCCGAATCCGCCGAAGTCGATCGGTGTCAAATGATTTCAATTCGCCTTCGGTAAATGGTCGTTTTTTTGTACGACAGCGACCATAAAGTTCCGCACATCTAACCGCAGTCGAGCAAAAAACCACAGTCCGTTCGTGCGCGTCAAAGACCACTTGTGGGGAGGAATCGTTGCGGTTGAAACGTGTATTAGCTACGCAAGTTGCACACCGCACCACATTTTCACTTGACCAGAATCAGCCCGATCAGTTTCTATAACAGCTTCACGGTACACCGGTCTTAAATTACGCCTCAAGTGACGTAAACTTTTCAAAGGTAAAACTATCAATAAACGGAAAAACTTCCACGACAACGTCTCACAAAACAAAATCCAGCGAACACTGCAAAAAGTGCACCTACCATCCGAGCTCACCGGACGATACGACTAACCCACTCGGCAGCAGCTGGGCTGCTGGTTTCACCCACGGCGGGATATAACGCGAAGACTAGCGATCCGCGATCGTTGGATGCTGTAGAAAGACTGGGGCATGCGCTTGCCGCGAACATTTGGTCGCGATCACGATTACGATCGGCTGGTTTTTCAGCTCGTTGCTGTTCCTGTTCTCGCCATGCGGTCATGCGAGTTCGGACTTGTTGTGTTCTTTTTCTCACCCACTTGCAGCGCCATTTATTCTGTGCTCCAGGTCGATCGTTCCGCATTGCCCCCTCCCACCTTCAGATGCACCCGCGAATCGCTGATTGTGAGCTGGCCGCTTCATACTTAATTACCTATGCTTGATAAGTAAGTGGCGTATGAAGTAAAAACTTTTGCGTAAACCTAGGAAATCAATGTTCAAATAGGTTTTTAGCGCCACTAAAGGTGCCATTGGAACGTAAAAGGTTTTAAATGTGTGGCATTGTTGGTAAACTTAATAAATAAAAATATGCATTGAATATTGGCAAACACTATTGATTCGATGAGATGCAACAATATATAAAAAACTAAAGGTTTATGCGGATTCTAATTACAATTAATCCAAAAAATATTATTACCGTCCTTTGGCAATTTCTGATTGGTCAAATAAAAGAAAATGCTAGGTCACAGTATCGCGGAAAATGACGCCAGTATAAATGCGTATACTTTTCGTCTCACTTTCGTTAACGGGAAATAAATAGTATTTTAATGTGTAAATAATTGCTGTTATGAAGAATTCTCATACAATTCGTGAAACCGTGTGTTTGAATCGACTTTCTCCGATGGGAGACAACCACTGGGCACGCTCCTCGGTGGGAGGGAACCACTGGGTACGCTCTTTCACTCGAGCAAACACCCGCTGGGCACGCTCCGCTCTTCGTTTCATGTTCGGATTTGTTCGGGATTGTTCGGGATTTTCGTAGGTTGACTCGGGTGTCAGGTTCGTCATCAAAGTTAGGTTCGCAGTGTCTTAGTTGGGTTCAAAAATCGGTTAGATTCATAAAAACAACATTCATAAAAATATTTTGAATGTGTTTGTAAGGCCTCTAGGAAAAATTGGAAATAGACGCGAAATCGTGTGTGCCGAGAATAATTTGTGAATCGCGACCTGACAAAAGTTTGCCCGATAACTCGCTATTGTGTATTGCGTTACAAACGAATAAAGTTGTCTAGTGGTGAACGAGTTTCGGAGGGCGATTTAGTGTGCCGCCATAGCAACCAAGTAAATCGAACGAACCGTCGCCCCACGGTGACCAAAACGAGCAGTGAAAATGATGGATAAATATAAGCCCGTTTTAGACCGTTTTTAGCCTGGTGGAGTCGTCCAGTGTGGCCAAAGATAGATGTGTCCGGCATATATATGGTGATGTTGTAAGTTCCATTGCACACACAGCAGCGACGAGAAAAACTGTCCATCCTTCGCTGTGAAACCCGTGCGTTCCGGTTAATGTATGCTCCATTGTGCGACCAGAGTGTACGTAAGAGCGCGTCTCCCTGCTGATCATAGTCGGCTTGCCTTGAACGGCTCGCCTTGGAGTGGAGAGAGTTTGTGGAGCCGCGAAATCGTTACATGTAGAAAAGTGTCCACTTGTGCATCGATATAACGACGTTTCGAAAAGAACAAGAAGCGCCTCCCGCCCAGCATTGGCCACACAGATGCGCTTTTAGCGGCGAACTAGTTTGCGTGTACATGTGGTTGTGTGCCCTTGTTTGTATACTTGGTACGTGATTTAATAGCCAGTCACAGGATCTGGCGCGTTCTGCTCCGTAAAAAGAATTCCTTGAAGGTCAACACAAGGATTCCAGCCCAAAGCGTATCTTGAGAAAGTTTATGAAATCTCTCGAACATAATCGATAAGCTGTGTTGCTTGTAAACAAGGTTGCTACGAATGGTTGCGTTGAGGAAACAAAGAAAGTGGTGAACCGAAGATTGTAAGAAGCAATAAGGGGTCTTTCTGTGTGTACGAACGGTGCACAGCCCGCAAAGTGCGTGAAGAAGAAGAGCAAGCCAAGCAACTCTCAAAGTGTGTGTGCTCCCTGCAGGTGTATTTGTGTGAGTTAGCGTTGTGACGCAAACCCGAAATACAGCGATTTATTGCCGTCCCGTGTCGTGTGTGCGGCGCGAGGTTTACGACTTCTATCAGCCGAGTTTTGTGTTGTTTTCGTTGACCAAAGAGCGACGGCCAGAACTTTCCCGGACACCGTTTGTTGTCCCCGTGTGCGTTTATTGACCCGGTCACAAACCTGAAACATATCCCCACCTTCCCAATCGGCCAATCCAGTGAGCGGAAACAGGAACGCAGCATTAACCGCAGAGCTAACCGGTGGTAACCCGGCAAGGAAGAAACTGCGTATTTCTCTCTGTACTTAAATGTGCCCGCAAGCAGTAGCCTTTACCGACAGCAAACGCATCAGCAGTAGCGGCAGCATAAGCAGCACCAGCAGCGGCAACAACCACATTTGCCGCCGCCAGCAGGTTGCGAGCACGAAAATACTGAAGAAGAGACTCTGCATACACCCAACCACCATGTTCAGAATCGCCTTGAAGATCAATAACGGACTGCTAATAGAGAGATCACCCAAGATGGTCAAGTACTCGGGCCCCGCGAGCCGAAGCTGCTTTACGGTGAACCCGTTGCTGCACTAAGGTGCTGGAGTGCGTGGCCATAAACTATTTCTTGTTTCGTTCCACCACTCGCCGTTGAGCATACAGAGTTCGAGGCACACTCTGCTAGTACATAAGTAACTTTACGAAGGCATCGTTTACCATTGGTTGGGTTAAAAGAAACAGCAAGCTACGACAACAAGCGACAACATAACATCATCAAAGAAGGCGCGCGTGTGCGTTTTTATCGATCGAAAAGATATTGTTCCCAATTGAGAGGCCACGGCCAAGGTTTTCACGAACAAATCCACAAACAAATCATACAAATATGAAGCTCCTGGAGAGTACCCGCTTTGAGGCGGTCAACAATGCGCTGCACATCCAGACCGGTGACAGCACGATCTACGGCCGGATCGAGTCGTACTCCTGTAAGATGGCCGGCAACGACAAGGCGCTGTACAAGCGGTTCACATCGGAGCAGGCCCCGACCGATTTGCAGGCCCTGTCGCCTCCGCAAACCCTACAGGATCTGTCCCCGCAGATCCTCCGCAGCAGCCTGTCCGGCGACGAGGGCGTCACACTGTGCGACACCATTTCGCGCAAGACGCTGTTCTATCTGATCGCGACTCTGAATGCCGCTTTCGAGCCGGACTACGACTTTAGCGATGCGAAGGTAAGGGATGCAAGCCCACCCGTTTGCTACGTAAAATGTTACCGTACGTAAAATAATCGATAACGTCGTCAGTGGCACGTTCTGGCATCTTACATCCATCATTGGCGGTCCGTTTGTCGAATGATATTGTTTGACCTTGGGCGTGCGTTCGATTCGCTTGTAAACCCTTGAACCCTTGTACAACGAGCGCCGTGTGCGCCAAAAATATATGTTCCCCCTTGAACGCTGCCAGTGAGCAAGGGAGACAGAAAGGGATAGAGAGAGAGAGAGAGCACCGTTAGGCCTTTTTTCACATTTCAGCTTTGTTCCTAAATTAGAAACATCGAAATGCGCTTGCGAAGCATCTAGAGTCCTATGCTGCTAGCGGTTTATTGGTAAACAGTTTCCGATGGCCGTGTGGTGGTGCACAGCACACCGAGATGAGACCGTATTAAAATAACTGTTTATCGTGCGTTCCGCTCGCTGACTCTGCACCGGTTTACTTTGTTGTTGTTTTTGCAGGCCCGGGGGGGGGCAAAATAAATACCGATTTCAGAAAAACGGTTCACACGCAAAGCAAAGGAGACTACTTTGATGGATTCTAATGGTGACAACAAAACCACAGCCATCTGAAGCGTTCTATTTTAACAAAAATGCGTCTATCTGCGCCATCGCGCAATCCCTCCATCTAAAACAACGTCTACCGCTACCGATAATTATTTAAAACCTCAGCTCTTCGTTCGTTAACTATTTTTTGTGCCATCGATCAGAGTGCAGCATGATCAGAAGATGGGTGAACCTCATTATGAGAAGAGGGTTTAGAATCGTAATCGTTCCTAAACTATCTTAACTTTCAGTGTATCCTATAGGGATGGACTGGATTGTATTTATTAAAATTACTTTATAGCTAACTTAATCTATAACTTAATAAGGTCTTATTTGTCGTATAGGCCAACAACCTCGCCCGTAAAAACACAATGTTACAGAAAGCAATCGAGATTAAGATCACAGACCAAGATCGTGCAACGGTTAAAGCTGGATACAAGAAGAAGAATGAACGATGCAAAGAGCCGATGCTAATATTCTGTTCCCATGGCTATTTATTTTTCCCCGTCTCTTCACTTTCAGAGTCACGAGTTCAGCAAGGAACCGTCCCTCCAGTGGGTACTGAACTCGATCGAGGGCAACCTGGCGCCGGTGGCTGGCGAGCAGTACAGCAAGATCCGTCACGCCCTGTGGACAACGATCGAGGACGAAATTTCACTGAACGACTGTGACATCTACAGCTACAATCCGGACCTGAACTCGGACCCATTCGGCGAACCTGGCTGCCTGTGGTCGTTCAATTATTTTTTCTATAACAAAAAGCTGAAGCGCATCGTTTTCTTCACGTGCCGTGCCATCAAGTAAGTGCGCCTCGAAGTGGCTTTTTACTGTGGCTGGGTAACATCTTCCTTTCATTTTGTTGTGTTCCCATTTTTGATTTCGAAAACAAAACAACAACTGCCTTGCGAATAGCAGCCCCTTTCCTTTGTGGCCCCCCCGAGGAGCTCGAATTAATGAGCGTCACAGAAACAAACTCGGGTTAAAATTGTGATACCGCGAAATCGAGTATACCACAAAGGAGTGCTATAGAGTGCTATTTGAAAGTTTAAACGGAGAAACTCGAACCAACGGTGCACGATAGATACGAACGCCGCCTTTTTTTTGGCTCCCCCTAATTCGTTTGGCGCCAATTTCATTCCCGTCCTCCCAGTAACAATAAAACGCAGTCCGCTCGCAGCTTTATTTCATTAAAAAAGTGACTTTCTAAGCCGCTGTTTTCTCTCCAAAGTTTGGCCCGTACTCGGTTTTGGCGCAAAAATTAATTACAGCTCATTCGCACTAGTCGCGCGAGTGGAGCTAGAAAAATAAATTATCGGTACCCTGACGTAGACATAATTAGTAACGGTTGTCCAAACTGCACTATTATTATCTCTGGATTTTATCAGCCCAAGCTTCGATGATCTCGATCCAACGCGATAATGTTGATCCTGTGATTTGATGGTGGCCATTTTTAGAACCCGTGCACTCGGCAAACAGATAACGAAATATGGTAAAATCATGCTGTTTATCAGACTTTGTGGTCAGTGACCGCTTCCAGTTCACCAGCACCAAAGATAACAAACATATCTTGCGTGATACCGAATCCGTTGCCCAGCTTGTGGCATAGTTTTCTTGTGAAACGCTGCCAATTACCAATTCTTTCACTTGCCTGCCGTGCTGTCCTTCACCCGGAGTTGCTTCACGCGCTCTCCTACCTTGCGCTTCTTGAGACATGCTATTCAACTTCGCCGAGGCCATGCACACGATGCATGCGAAACAATCGCTGCATAGATCGTCCTCCCCAAGCCTGCCACAATTTGAGTTGGTAGTTACGCCTCTCGTTTAATTTCGATGGAAGTCATGCAGCTGAATATCAAAAGATAAACGGTCCCGGTGCGATTAATTAATGTATCGTTTCTGTTCGCAGCTCGGTGTACGCGGACTCTGGATTTACGAGCGATTTTGCTATGGAGGATGAAGAGTGCTACTAAAGGATGACAACAGTTCCGCGAAGCAACGCAATCTTCTTTAGGAACGGCCACGGAATGACACCGGAATCCCGAATCCAGCAGCAGGACGACAGCATGATTATGAGATTGACACTGGAAATCCGAATGGCCGTTCCTTTGTTGGATGCGGACTCACTTTCGGACGTTCGAAAATCGACAGACGCACATTGAACCGTTTATCACTATTTTTTTTATTACTGCACAATCGTACAGAACAACCATCGCGATCAATCGCGATTTCATAATCAGACTAATTACGATGGTATGTTTTTTGCTCTTTATGTGTTCTTTTAGTAAGGCTAAGGGATTTGTTTTCGCCCCGAACAAAAGACCACAGTAAAAAGCGCGATCGGTTCGGGTCGGCTTTTCGGTCTTAGGATGACACAGACACAGAGACACATCCGTTTGGTTTTGGTGTACTAATTTTTTTCTTCATTTCATATTACACATTCATGAATACGTTTAACTATTTATCTTAATCCATTAACCACACGAATTGGATCCGTATCCGTCAAGAAAGAGCGGATTGACGAACAATATTTCTTCGATCGAAGAATCAGACGAAATGCAGTTGTGAAGCTTGTGCGATTTTAGTGTGCGCTAGCAAAGCATTGTGTCGGGCCCGCACCACATCATGAGGCCAACACGACGCTACGCGCGCAAAGTACCGTAAAACCCAGGAAACCAACCAAGAACAAGACACCGCACCGTTACGCGAGGGCAGGTGAGAGCTGCGGCGTGAGAACTGGCGTAACGGTGAGTGCGCGATGCTGGCAATGCGTAGCCAACTGGAGAGCTTGGAAGAGTCTCGTAGTCTTATTAAGTAGAGTAGAGAAACAATGATAGATGTCGATAAAACGCACGCGAATGATGGTTTAGTAGGAGTTGAGAGAAGGTTAGAGCTGATAGCGAGAATGGCACGCCTGCCAAAAAGGCCAGAGACAAAAGGCCAAACACACAGAGATATAGTGGCAGAGGGGACAACCAGGCAAATAAAGCCGGTTAACAAGAGCACTAAAGCTTCGGCTTCAACTTAATCCGCTTAGTACGTTAGGGAACAGGCTCTTCCAAGACTACGAACGGGCGGTGGCTTTCGATCAAAAGCGATGGCTGCCAAACGTCCCCGTGGTACCAGTTGGTGAAATTGCCCCTGTTTCTGTTTGTCAGCGATGCGTGCCATTTTTGGCCCTTCAACACTCGTGGGCACGGCGGCGAGCACATTATGAGGAGCGACGCCTAATATCAACTGTTAACTGGTTGTGCGCCTCGCTGACAAGCAGCGGACAGTGACCTGGTACACTGAGAGAGATAGGGCGGTTCCTGGAACATTCCCGGGGCGGTTATCCACGCAGCAAGCCAAACGCCATTCTGGTTTGACCGGTAGGCCACTGTACGCGCCGCGCACCATGATGTACTAGAGTGCAGCGCAACGTGGCAACCGGTCGCGACTTTAACCGCCCACCACCCTGCGGTCCTGTGTCCGGTGGTGGGACCGCACGTGAGAACTATTTCACTGACTGTACCCCCGTTTTGTGATATTAGGCATGTAAGTTTTATCTTTGAAGCGGCACCCCATTCTCAAATCCGCGAAACGATTCATCCGCAAACTTGATCCCGTGGCCAGTTGACCGTGTTATGCTTTTGCTACATTCATTTAAGAAGCACACACCTAATGTAAACCCCCCTTTTTGGGTGCATCAAACCCGATGCGCCCCCTTTCGTAGTCGCGCAAATTTGCTTCACATGAAGGAACTGACAACGTTGAAGTCTTTCCGGAACGATCGGAAGTGTTTTGGTGGTGTCCCGTGCGAGTTTAACCCATTTCTTGCTGGTCGAAATGAAGTTGGAAACATAATGAGGTGTGACAGCAACAAGGGGCCCACGGCGGTTCTTCTCCCAAAACGCCGCCGTCGGTCGCTTGCCCAATCTTATCTTTAACAACAACGTGATGAGCAAAAGTCGTCGTGATCTTCATTAAATGCTAAAGTACAAATTACACGAAATGTGATAAGTAGCTTTAGAAAACAACATACACACACGCATACGCGCCGTCGTAGGGTGATATACCGACAGCAACACACCTCCTTAGGACTTGGCATACGCTCTAGGGGACGGATAACGATCGTACGATCGCCTTGCTATGCTCGCGTGTCAAGAGAGATTCTCATGATCTCACGATGGAAACAAGAATCACAACAACCCAGCAGAGTAGTATGGCTGTGGGTTACCATGGAGAACGCTGTACCCTATTTCGAGACACAAACGGGTACGAAATCACGATTGGGACACACCTTTGTGTTTGTAAACAAAGTTGGAAAGGCGAACAAAGTCAACCAGAAAATGGGACACCCCGATGGAGCGGCTACTAGATTCGCTAGGTCTCCGGCCGGAGGTGTCGACGATTAAAGAACGCTTCTCGCCCTGTCAATGACACCACCGCGCGCGCATACTTTGATCCGATCGCACGAGAGTCACACTTCTGAATTGATTTGGCATGTCAATTCTCTTTCATTCTCTTCTCTTCACCTGCTGCTGTTGTTTGGCAGGTCCGCAATGGAAACAAGCATTGGCAACGCAACATTTAACAAATGGGCAAACGCGGTGAATCGTTTAAAACAAATTAAATAGCATACAAGCAAACGTAGTAGCGGCGGTTAAAAGCGTAATACTTGAATGTATTTATCACGCGCATGAAACGTGATCAAATTATTAAACATACAGCAATTAATCTTTGAACAGTTCGTTTAGCAGCACGCGCGCGAGGGACGCGCACTCTGAATGTCCCCCCGTCGAGTAAGAAACGGTCCAGATCGAACCGACCCTCAAAAATGAGGGGCTTGCAAGTTTGGCAAACAAACATGTGTTGCATTACTTTATCACTATTTTAAATTCTAGAAAATGTGAAATGAACTCTAAACTTTTAAGGGGCTCTAAGGGGAAGTAACAGTAAAAGGAATGAAAATGTAAAAAAAAAACAATAAAAACTAAGATCACCAATCATGGCATGGCGGCAATGAAACCATTAGAAAGAAATTACTCTTATTTGCTCTGCACTCCCATTAATTGTGTTCTTTCGCACCCCATGCATCTCGCGGGAACTCGGGAACCAGCGCACGCGCTCTATTATGCTTTGCTTTTCTTTATTGAGTTTCGTTGTTTACAACAACAATTTAGTTTTGCGATAGCATCTTATCGTGCGTGTGTCGGTTTGGCCGTCGATTTTGTGTTGTGGCCACTGACTCACTACTACTTTATTTGCTCAAATTGGCTACTACCGTCTCATAAATAGCTTCCGCGGCACCGTGGGCACTGTGCAAGCTCTACTCTCTTTCGGTTCCTCTCAGGTCCGCACTGCAACAATAATCTGTCTGTCGTGTCCGGAACGACACACAACCACGATAAGGTTACGTCGTCAAGTGACCGCGTCTGCGTCCTGGTTCGCTGTCGTTTCCGGTAGTATGTCTGTTTTGTTAGATGCTCAGGTATCGAAGAGGGTATATAGTATAGTAAGAAAGTCGAGGGTTGATGAAGTTAGTTTTCTTCTTCTAATGTATACAAATTACAAATTGGTTGCCACTCAGCGGGCACCGGATTGCAGGGGATATTGCAAATTTGTTCACTTGTACTTCGCGTTTTGACCTCCGCTGGTCATTACTAACAAGCACGTGTGGTGCGCGAGTTACGTCGCATCACACGTTACGTCTCTTGTCCGGTCGTAAGCGGCTTTAGAAACTTGCCTCCAAAAACGCTTTTCCTTTCCATTCTCAAACCTGTGTTTTACCTCTGTGCTCCAGATTTAGAAAGGTGGAACTAGAAAAGCAATATACTAACAGTAAACCGTACGCCTTGTTAAATAGTGTTAATCCTACGCAAATTTTGCTCGCTGATCTGATTGCCAACACGGCCAATGATGCTGCGCGATCAATGAGCAGCAAGCGCCTTCGGAAAAAAAACTAGCAAACCCCTCGCCCTCAGTCCGAGATGGAACGAAACGGGAGTCGTCTTTTGTATTTTTTCGACTTTTCTAAAAAGTATACCCTATAAATGTCCACAAACAGCTAAAGCACTTGAGAGAGGAAGCAATCAGCAAACACTCAACACATGGCGCGCGCGCGCACGCGCTTGCGGGACTACGCCATGTAGTTCTACGCAGAAAACCGGTAAGTTCTCTTGCTTCGTACGGACCTAAAATCAGCAAGTTAGCGAGAGAAGCAACTAATGCGCTAATCAACAACCGCGGACATTTAGCACGCAAACAGTCAATACACATTACACGTTTTGAACCACTCCCTTTAAAATGTCGCTATCGATGTATCTTTCCCTCCTACGGCCCTAGTATGTGGAACAATTTTGGTTTTAAATTCGAACCTCCTGTTGGCAACTTTTACGTGTATGTTTACTTTGTACTAGGACGAGCAGCACAAAAAGAGCAGCGGGAACCGATCCGCCGAAACTGAGTGCAAGGAGTTTCCAAACGGAACCGTGTTTACTCCAAGCGCTTACTCTAAGAGGACACTCTCAATCGGTCGAAAGGTCGAAAGGAAAGGAAGATACTACTGTGACCAAAAAGTAAAGGGGAAACAATGGGGTTGCTTTGATTACCTTTGATCATGAATTCCTTCCAAACCGGACAAACTGTCAACAATGAAAGAACTATTTGATTCAACTTCCTGGCGGTGGTGAAAGAAAAATTTTTCGAGTTATAAACGATTTCCCGAACGTTTTGGCCACAGTAATATAGCGAACCCAAAAAAGCATCCTCTTGTTACTCAGCCTTCGCCGCTTGATGACCATTATTTGGCTCCCATGACTCATGACCCACGACGGCATGCTGCGTCACCACTACCGCCGCTGTCTACTGTGGTTGTTGTTCTTTAAATCGCTAGTATTGCTATAGTATTAGGTTTAGAGTTTCACAAACTATCAATCAACTCTTCACTGGTTTTGCTATTAGGTTTCGTTAGCGCGTTGCTCAGCAGCATTGGGTTTGTTCGGGGGTAGCGCCCTCTTTATTTGCGTTGGCCCTACTTGCCTCGGCCACATTTTTATTATTCTTTCGGCCATTTCGCTAGTTACGCGGCAAGGTATGAAACTCGGTTCTCTTGTATACTTTTAAAGTATATACCAAAACTAATGCCATTTCTTTTCCCTCCCGACTCGAGTGGTTCATTTTTTTAATTGTATAATGTATAAATATATATACTATTTTATATATATATATATCTATATATGTGTGTATATGTATAAGTATATTCTCTTTAGTTCTTTTTTCTGTTTCTCGCTATAATGGTGAGTTCAATTTTCGCTTCCACAGTTTCGTTTTTATTACTTACACAATACATTGCCCACTCTCAAAAGCAACAGTAAAGAGACACTTTCGGTGGCTTCCGCCCCAGGGAGTGCCACCCCTTGTTATGCGCTGAACCATACTTTAGTAGCAATAAGTAGTAGTAGATTGGGCTACGGGGGAATACATCCGAAAGAAGATATTACTTCGTACGTAATACGATGCCGCGAAAAAATGTGTGTCTTTTGTTTCCAAACTCATCAACAAGAGCCGTTTGTCCGTCCAACGGGGGACCCTACGTGACTGACGCTACTACTCGATACGATTCGACTTACTTCGCGCGCTCTCGCCTATTCGTTGCTGACCGACATCATTGGACCGAGGTCTGGAACCGTAGGTGGTGTGTACGCACCGATGGTTAACTTTGGCCGCAACTACGAAACCTTATTATCGGTACATCATCACATCGGTGCTCTGGTACATGCACATGTACGCGTCACACAGCAGCCGCTTGGCGTGTTCAGGTAGCATTTTGTCGTTGATCGCTTCCTCGTTCAGTGCGCGCGATCCTTCCTCCGTCAACCAGCGGGGCAGATCCGGCACGGGAATCATTTTTGGGATGTTGTAGCCATTTTGCTCGCCTTAACGAAAAGCAATTGCCTTCTCGGTAAAGTGTCCCGTTTTTTGGGGTGCATCATCAAACCCTCACTTACCGTTTCGGTCAGCCATCGAGTCGAAGAAGCACCAAGGCGCATCCTGCCCGGAGGCAGCCTTCACGAACGCCACGTAATGGGACGTTTCGATGCACACGACGGCAAACAGCTCCATGTAGAGCCGGGGCACCTCGCAGTGCGGTGCCATCGGAATGAAGTCTTGCGGCACCGACAGCGGGACCGGTTTGTGGTTGAGTCGCTTGCTGTGGTTGTGCACACTGTCGATGCAGCTCTTACAGATTGCCGTTCCCTCGAGGCCTTCGCACTGCATCTTGCCGAAGCACTCGCGGCACTCGTACTCGGCCAGCTTGCCGCAAACCCAACACTGTCGTGGAGCTGAAGAGATCCGCAAAAAAGCACAACGTTAGCAAAACGAGACCAGAAAGCCTGTGCATGGCCGTGTCGACTCACAGTCCTCGATGATATCCGTAACGTCGAGCACCTGGGAAGGCAAGATGCGGGGATACATTTTAAAGTTCTTCCCGAACCGTGGCATTTGAATGATCAAGCACGACGGCACCTCCTTCAGCTTAATGTTGGACGCTAGGAAGCTCTGCTCGAACAGCTGCTGGACCGAGGGTAGATTCAACCGTTCGTCTTTTTCCACAAACAACTGATAGTAGAACGTATCCAGGCCGGAACTTAGCTACACCAATGAACAAGGGGGATACAAAATTGTCCATCCATTGATGCCATTCCTCCGGAGAGTTGGGCGGCATACCTTCAAAAATGGATCGGCACGCAAAATTTGCGCCAGTAAACTGTTGAGAAACTCTTCCGGGTCCTTTTCCTCGCTCATCAGCCCCGTGACGGAGCTTAGCCGGTCGAGCAGTTGGCGTAGCTTCAGCACACGATCCGCCCGCACGAAATGGTTCTTTCGCAGCGGGTTCACTATCTCCTCGAGCAACACACGCTGCACCTCCTCGTACTGTGGGTTATCCTGAAGAGAGGAGAAGACGCGTTATTTAGTAGGGGCCTGCCGTTGAGTCGTTCGTCGGAGTTACCTCCGGTTCCTTGGGCCGAAAGAGCAGCGAATCGAACACACTGGTGAAGGTGAACATCGCGAAAAGTGTGGCGTCCAGGTAGCAGGAGTTGTGGTGCCCCTGAATGCCCTTAAACTTGCCACATATTTCGTCCAGTTCCTCCAGTTTTAGAATTTCTGCAAAGCGAAAAAAAGACGGCCGCTTAGTGTGAGCTGGAAAGGTTTCCAAAGTATTCGCTTTCGGTCCGTGCACTCACTCAAAGGCGGCACTCGGCCCTTCACCACCGGACAGTCAACCTTCCCGAACATGGTGGTGTCGGTGGCCGATTTTACGCCACCCGCGGTTGCCTGCGTTGCTCGCGAGGTGCACGGTGACATCGGTGGAATGTCCTGGAAGCGTCGATCGTGGCTGCACTGGGTCGTGTGCACAAAAATTGCCCGATTGGCCGGACATTTAAACAATCTGCAATGGGAATGAGAACGAAATAGGTGACGGTAACCATTGGGATGACTTTGCTCAAAACACATACCTAATACCGTTGTGGGTTCCATTGGTCGTTTCAAGCGTTGGATCGATCGGTTCGTCTTCCAGCTCCACACCGACCATTATCTTGCGCTGGCCACTACCACTGCTGGTCGGCGGCAGAGGGCCGATCCAACGGATCACACCATAATACAGTGGCTCTGGTGTCGTCGTCATGCTGTCCTCGAGCGTCACCTCCACCATCGAGCCGACCCCGAGCGAATGGTCATTCGGTAGTTCCGCCAACGGTGAAACAGCCAATGCCGAGCCACCACCATCCGATTCGGGTGATATAGAACCGACGCGTGCTAGTGGACCACCACTACCACTCCCGAGCGTCATCGTGTTGTCACTGTTGTTATCGCGCCCCACCGTTGAGGCGGTGACCACCGTAAGGCCACCGTTCGATGTGGCGTAACCACCGGTCGGACCTCCGCCATCGTTGATTTCTAAACGATGAGTCAAACCATTAGCCAAATACCGTAAAGCATCGATAAGCAGCGTCCGCAGCGTGAGCACAATGAACAGGAAAACATTCTGACGTTTGGGTGCAAAGTAAAGTTTCCTGGGTCCCATAACTGTTTCATTGACAATTCACAATTTAGTCTCACACAATCAATGGCTTCTTTGATTCGCAGTAGCTGCGATTTACTTCAGGTAACGCATGTTTGTTGGACGGCATGTGGGTTAACTTTGACACACCATGCAAACATTAATCAGCCGTCCAAGTAGACATTGTTAATTTAAAGCAAACGATGCTGCACAACGAAATTTGAACAAAATCGCAATTGTTACGTGGTTTTGCACATCTTTGCTGGAGAATTAGTTCAAGCATGTACTCAATAGATATGCGCGTTCAGTAACAACAAACCTTCATCATCCACATCGGTCGATGGAGTGCGCTGCTCCGGCTCGTTTTCCTCTTCCCAGTCAAAGTGTTCCAACACCGTTAGCGGAATGCCATCGAAAGAATCTTTATCGCACCGTTCCGGCAACATGATATCTCGCGTTTATGGTCCGCCTTTGTAATATCATTAACTATCTCGCCAACAATGCGAATCTCGGAAGGGTTATCTAATTTTGGCGCAACACTGTCTTCGCGGGCAACTCAACAAAGACGAGTCGGATCGTGATCCTCAATCCTCGTGATCGTATGATCTAGGACTTGGTTCGGGGCGGGACGAGTTTTTTCTTTGCCTTTACACTACACTTCCGGCGTGAGCCCAGTAACCGGCGGATGAGCATCGGAGCATGTTTAGTCACAAATAGACACAAAAACGGAGAGAACGAGCTTCACAGGGTAAAAGTGGGACAAGAAACACAATTTTAACCTCCAGCTGCCCGCATGGCTGACGACAAATGCACTGCACTGTGCGGCACTGGCCCGAAAGTCTAATGCAGGATATGACAGGAATGCAGCAATTCGTCAGCTGCTTGTGTCCTCGTGTCCTTTGTCAACGATGGTACACGCTGCAGCAGACAGGAAACTGAGGTAATACGCAGACACTAACTGAGCTGCATGTGCGATCTGAGTGCTCTGAGAAAATTTAACCCCCTCATCCGATCCCCTTCCGATCTGCGACCGCGCAGCTATGCACTGAACAGAGACAGCAGACAGCAGCCCTCTGTCGAGCAGTGTGGTGGCGAGTACCGAAATTAACACACGCCGCACGAGAGTTCTATTTTTAAAAGGAACGTGTAAATGATCGTCTAGAGCGAACCGATCGTTTACGGGACCGTCCGTGTACGGTAGACGCAACGGTTGTTCGAAGATTTGAAGAGCCACTGAGAAGCTTTCTTAGCCACGGAAAGGCTTTCGCCCAGTTTTTGGTGTACCCTGTGCCACTTTGGTTTCAAACGTATCGAATCTGTTCGATCAGTGCACGCCAATCATTCTTCACACTACTGAAACTACTTCCTTCACACTTACTCGTCATTGTGGCGGCGTCCACCGTGAGGGGTTTGGGGTCCGCGGTTGCGGCCCGCACTTTCCGCGTAGTTGGCAGCAACAGTTCGCCCGACGCTTTGGAGTGTCCAATGTGCATGAACGGATTGAGAGACTTGTTCCGATCGGCGTACCGACCACCATTGTGACTACCGTGGCTGTGGTAGCTGTGGCCACTGTTGGCCGTACTATTGCTGCTAGTGCTGCCACTTGTGTAGCCTCCCGTCGTCGTTCCGCCCATTCCGGTGACGAGCAAATTCCCGTTCCCGTATGCCGATGCCGATGGTGGTGTTTGCGTTTTCTTATCCGTACTGTTCAGAATGGCCGCCACTTCGCCCGCTTCCGCCGGCCAGCTGCTGCTGCTCAGCAGATCCATCAACTCGACCTCGCGCGTATCCGTAGGACTGATAACGGGCGGAGGATCGACCACGATCACGTCACTGGCACTCTTGATCGCTTCGTCGATCTCGTTCGAATCGATCACCACCACGTCGCGATCGGGGAGGCTTAGAATGGTGCTTTGCTTACTCACCGGATGATACTGGCTGGCGCTGTTCACTGACGAGTTTGAGCCACTTGATCGGACTTTGCTGACCCGAGCCTTCGAGTGTTTGAGGGTGCTACTAGCGGAACTGTTTTGGGAACTTCGCCCCGAACTGCGGTACGACGCTTCATCGACCGGGTGGTGAGCGTGCGCATGCCCATGTTGGTGGCCGTGCTCGACGAAACGATGATACTCGTCCCCGTACCCATCCATCGGATGACTGTTGGCGTACCGGCTGGAGCTTCCCGTGCTGCTGCTGCTGTCCTGCTTCGATAAGTTCGGGCTCGATATCGAGGCTGCCATCTTCTTGTGCATCGCCTTCGAGCTCGGGTCCATCTGCAGACAGCCGAAGCTCTCGTACAGGGCTCCGATATCGGTCGACTTGCGGCTCGAGACTCCACCTACTCCTGCCGCGCCGGACCCAGTGCTCGTCAGATCGGGCGTGTAGGAACGGGCGTAAGGCTGCTGATGGTCGCTGTTTAGCACTTTCGCGGCCCCGCGCCCAAAACTTTTGCTGGAATCGTCCGACGCGTGGTTCTTGTTAGCACCCCGGCGCGACAACCGATTATTGAGATCCTTTGCGCCGCACACCAAGCTGTCCAGAAGGTTGCGCTTGTGGTGGTGCTGCTTGCCGGCTTGCTGGTCGAGTTCGGGAAACTTGAGCCAGTTCGCAGCGACGATTAGGGCCAACCGCGGCTCACAGTTCATGTACTCGGACACGAAATCAATGTCGTCCTTCTGGGGCGACTCGCCATTATCTAAATTCTGCAACGTTATGCCGCAAAATCAAAGAGAGAGAGAGAAAGGTTACGATTATTTCTTTCCTGCAGACACGAGGTAGGGTTTCGAATCAAACTGGGTGATCCGAAACCCACTTGCCCGATCGATTCGAATGCAGATAGGATAACAATTTAGATAAATTTTGGTTCACGCGTGCGTTGCAAGTAACACCGAACACGACTCCGATCATGCCAATTCCGTAAGCCGATTCCGTTCCAAATCAAAAGTGGAGCTGAATGAAAGTTCAAACATTCCAAACATTCTATTACCGCTCCGACTAATAGCAAACTACCGCGAAATGAAGTAAGAAATGCAACTAAAATATAAATAAAACCGCAGCAAAAGCAAACGGACACAACCTTAATAAGTTAAAGAGGCGCAACCAACAAACGAGAGAATTAATTTGGACCAGAGATCACTTTTAGGCTCCCCCTCCGTTCACTCTGTGTTACCTGCCAGAGGCCGATGGTGGTTGGATGTGGCCCGATTGTGGTGATATTTTTGGTAGTAAATTTTGCTTTCGTCCACAAAAACTTTCAGTTTTGTGCGCGCTGCGTAAAGCGGCCGTTTGGGCACATAAGACTTGTATGGTGCGGTGTCGACTGTGTCATTGTAGGTGCAGAGTAAAAAACAAACGAAATGGAAACTATGCCAGCCCCGGACTGATGCCGGGACTTTGAACAGTGTGATAGACCGGGTGTGGTGGTGAATGTGTGTGATGCGAGAAGAAAACTAAAAACCAACAAAAAAGGTGATGGCAGCAGATGAATGCAATAAAGTCTCTCTTTACCAGTAGCTCGAGTCCGAAGTAGTAACCTGGGCCAATCTTTGGCACCGGGCCGATGTAGCGTGTGATGCAATCGTACGTTACATGCCGATTCTTCGCCAACCAGGACACGAGCACAATGTCACCGACGTTAAGCTGCGTGACCGAGGCAAACAGTTTCGGTCGCTTCGCGAACTCGCAGCGCTCCTGCGGATCCAGTATCGCTATAATGTACGGCCAAATATCCGGCGGAACACGCTGCAGATGGGCAGCTTGACACTGAAAAATGCGGTTCTCGTACGTGGCCGGTCTCGGTCCTCCCGGCTGCTGTTGCTTCTGACTGCCACCATCACCGGTTGTGGGTGCGCTCGTTGGTGAATTGGTGGCCGCTACCGACGTTGAAGACGAGGAGCATGTACCGTGGAAATCTTTGATCCTGATCAGTGCGATCTTGCTCGATGTTTGCTCAACGATCTGCAACGTCATTCCGGGTTCAATTTCGATCCGATCGTCCGCCGCAAAGTCCGTCGGAGGGGACCCGGTGGCAGTTGCATCGCCACTGCCGGAGAGCAGGCTGCTACTGCTACTGCCGCTTCCACCACCGATACCGGAGCTTCCACTAGAAGCGGTGCCACCCAGCGCGACCGGTACATTGACGGCTTTCGCCCGAAAGCGCTCGATACTGATGGCGTACGTATTGACGACGGTCGACATCTTCTCTCTCTCTTTCTGGCGGTGCTCACAAAACTCCTCAAGCCAATCTATCACAGATACTTGGTTCGTTGGGGTACATGCATTCCCGGGATTCCGCGTAAGCCTTATTTAATTGCACCGCGAAACAGTGTACCGGATAGAGCCTCTCGTCACATCGTTGATCACCATTAACATAGCCAACAGTTAAGTCGCACCATTGCAGTGCACGCAAGCGACGCCTTTCGCAGAACAGAACAGAAGAAAAACGATCAAACAATTCCTAAAAACAACGAAAAAACTATGGATTACAAACAGGATGCTTGAAAACGATAACGTAAATTCGGACACATTCAGAAATGGACAACATAAGCTCAAAGAAAAGAAACCAACATCATTTAATTCGACGCACAGAATGAGTATGACCGACCGAGGCCCCAAGGAACCTGTTGACGCAGAGCATTTTAACCCGCTAGAAATCGTACATGTCTGCCGTAATTAATTAATTGGATCATGACCCGGCACCGGCACCGGGTGTGGTAGTGTTAAGGTTAAATGAGGGAGCATGCTGCTCCGACCTTTTAATCGCCCAGAACTGGGTCGAATCATCAGTCGGTGGGATTACCGGAAAATACGATTAAATGTTAAATAACACATTCGTTGCGGTACATTGTGCATGACGCGAGTGGTAGCAAGGCACTATTGTGACAACAAATTAGAGTTCCAAACACAGGAGTCACACACAGATGTTACGTGTTGGAGTGTTTTCCGTTCCATTCAATTCCTCCGGCGGGTTCCGGCAATGTATTTACGCGTCGCCTCTAGACCGCACATTTCACGGTCACCAGTTACCTTGTTATCATACCAGTTTGCGGATTGTTTAGACCGTTGGGAACGTTTTCACAGGGGACATGACTCACGCACGATCCGATATGGTGCGCTGGAACGGCACAACAAATTACCCCGATACACAGACGCGCAGGCAGAGATAGAGCGCTCGTGCAGGTGGATTGTGTACGACCGACGGAGAAACCAGCACATGAACCGCGAACAAGGTCATGACACATATACAGAGGGGTGCGCTAGATGTACAGTTTTTTTTCTGCTGCGGAAACGTGTGTCCGCAACACGGCGAGAGAACAAAACGAAAGCGGAAGAGCCAATATGATAACAAGTACTCGTGTTTGATACGACAAAACAATAACAATCAATTTTTGCTATTTAGAAAATGGGTAATATAGTAACACCAGCATTCTCAAGTCATGATACACAAAAGCAAAAGGAACAAGGACAGAGTTGATTAAAACAAATACTGGCCGAGAAGTAGGCTCTGTGTGACCATGCATAAGAAACTCGACCAGTGAAAACTAACTACAAACTAAGCAACATTACTACGCCGAGCCACGAGGCCTGTTTTATCGCAATTCTAGTGCCCACTGCACTAGTAGCCGGAAGCAAGAACTCACGATAAGAACATTCCACGCTTCGACCGCCCCGGAAGCCCCTTCCGCAAGTGGAATAATATCGATCAGCGCGCGACTAGCGTGAGCGCCGCGGTTTGTCGCATGTTGGCATGCAGCATGGAGGTTCGCGTAAGGGTCTAAGAGGGACACTGCAGAACCAAATTACAAAACAAACAAACTACATTCCAGGTCAATCTAAGTAAGCTAAAAGGATGGTTGTTTCTTCACTCAGTTCCGTCACCTGCGTATCGGCACACCACCGCGAGAAACGCGTCAGAAATCAAAGAAAATACGTAACCGTCAGTCGCAACAGCACAGAAAAGTCCAATAGACCAAAAATATGTTAACCGCGTCGTCGGATGTGTGTCGTTGGTGCACTGGTTTCTGATGCTGGTGTTTTTGTAGTTTGTAGTAGATCGTACTCTATCTCTCTTTCTCGCGCGCCCACTCGCTCTCCAGCCACCTCGGCCTCGTCCTTGCGCCCTTGCGCCCTTGCGCTGTTGTTGTTAATTCACTGCGCTGGAACCATGGGTTCTCTGCGTGTTTTCACACCGATCCAAGTTGCCTGGAATTCAATCCGTTCAAACGTCACAACGAAAGCAAAACACCCAAAACGTTACAATGCTTCTTGTGCACAGATATGATGGCCGTTCGTCGCACGGTCACAGAATCGCGTCGTCGTTGCACAAACCCTTTGGCTCCAAAGGGGGGCACAGGGCACAATGAACTGAAACTGTACCCACACACACACACCGAATGGGAATGGGGATGAAACTCACAGAAAGGACGAAACTAGCTCTCGTGAACTGCACACAGCTTTTGAAACGCACAATTCGACGGATCAGCACAACACACAATCGTTTTTCTGCTGCTGGCCGTGCGATGACACAAGTGTGATATCGGTAGGTACGAGGGGGGCACGAGAGCGGGGCGAATATTTACGTTCGGCTGCGTTTAAGCGCACCGATTCACTACTTGTCGCTCGCTGCGCAAATGTCAAACCGTGCACCGTTCGGTTTAACCCTTCTGGTAGGATGAGCGATGGTGAATTTCTTCAATTTCAATACTCTCGTGCTTCTGGTGGAATTCCATGTTTCAATTTTGTAAATCCGCTTGGAAAACTGTACTCATTGCATTCCATAACGATAACTTTACACGAAGGTGGTGTTAGTTTTTCTCGGGAAGAGAACAAGACCGTCAAGAAGCTGTTTCAACTTTCCCAGCTATTTGGTGCCAATGAAAGTGGAATGAAAATTACCTTGGTTCAACAGAGTCAATGGTCCAAACTTAACTTGTTCGACGTTCGACTCGATTGATGGTTCGAATAAAATGTATTTCGTTCTGCTGAAAAATATTATATTCGCGAAAAATGCTTAATTTCTTTCAGACCTTTCAGAGTGCAATTGAAAATTTGTAATTCCAAATTCCATCACATCACAGCTTACTTCGTTTCGCTCCAACGAAGCAAATCACAACGACTCGTTTGATTGCCAAATGTTCACCGCGAAAAATCGAAACTACTGAAGAAGGGCAGTTCAGTTTTGTTGTATATTTTTCAACTCGATCCTACTTTCTTAATGCTTAAAATATTCCCCAAAAATTTTATTACAATACGATTGCTGATTTAGTTGTTGTATAACCCCCTGCTTACCGTCTAAGACTTAGCTCGGATGTTCGCATATTATATTATACAGCAAAATCACTTTTGCCTCTCATGTTGCTTTGAGTTTTTGTTTCTGCTATTTGTAACAAACAATATCCTCGTCGGTGGCAGAAGAAATATCTGAGTAACAGCGGTCAATGGTCCGATTTTTGTATAACAATTTAGAATCTGAAGTTGTGTCGTTCCGTTGTTTCAACAAGCAAAACGTAACGCAACGGTCGCGCCAACAGTGCGTGAGAACCAATGATTGCATTGCTAATCTAAGTCTTATATTGTCGCTTCTTTAACTAACACCACACGGAAACTTAACACAACGCAATTGTAATCGCTTCTGTGCTACCGTTCCAACGCAAGGAGTGCCTAATTTAAGTTCCTTACAAATTAGAATTATGATCAAATACCTAAGAAAAAGGTAAATCAGATAAAGTCATCGCTTTCTCTATTCCTGTCACTTCCTGTTGTTGCCCCGTGGCATCGCAAAGGCCACAGTTTAGCTATTGTTATTAAACCCTACGAAAGGCAATCGCTCTCAGCCTACTAACAGCTATTTGATGATCGGAGGTACAGTTCGTTGTGTGTTCTTCTCTCTCCGGTGTCTTTCTCGTTGCACTACCATAGTGCACTACAGTCTTATTGTTGTGTACTCCATATTAAATATGCCTACCGATTTTGTAAGTAAACGGCAATTGCGCGAAATGCTACGCTGTTTTTGTAAGTCTTTTCTGGAGGAAGTAGTCAGATTGTCACCCGCTCATCCAGCCGGACCGTTTTTGCTGATCGGTTGATCTTCAAGCATTAGGAAGAAACTCCTGTTACTTTTCTGATGACCCACAACGATGTGTTGTCATTGCTGCGCGTCCATTCCATTCATTCGTCCTTCTTTCGCTTGCTTCTAGTTCAAGCTAAGAGGAGATCGGTACGAGTTCCTTCCCTTTCATTGCCACCAGGTGGTTGTGAAAAAAGTGGCCACAAAAAAAAAGTGTTTTTCTCTGTTCTTCTGCAATCACTTTTATCAGCGAAAAGGGAAACGATAACCGTAAAGCAGCACACACCGCTACGAGTGTCTAGTATTGGCAACCTTACCCTCTAACAAACATTCTTATCATCGCACCTTATCAACTAGATTCCCAAATTCCGCGCACAGGTACAATAGTTAGTTACAGCTCAACGCGCAACAACGTCCCCTCTCTTCCAGCCAGCAGCAAACAACGCTATCCTTATCCTTCGACGCTACCTAAAAGGAACGATCAGCGGGAACGATAGATAACACGAGACCTAGCCGACCTAATAACAATAGTATTTCTGTTTTCTCTATTGCTTGAAATCTTCTGCGTTATCGCTTGCGCTGGTTGCGTCAGTTGTAGTTGTTGATCGGTTGACAAATTGATCGATTCGGTGGCTGATAGATACCCTTGTGTATGCCTTCGCCACTGCCGCCATCACCGTCGTCAACCTCCTGCTGCTGGCCGGGACTTTGTTGCTCCACCGATCCTTGATATTGATCGGGCCGCGCTTGGTGGGGCGGCTGCTGCTGCTGTTGTTGCTGCTTCTGCCGGTACTTGGTGGAGTATTTGTAGAAGTCGGACATCTCGAACGGCTTCGTAACCTCCTTGTAGGGCATTATTTTGCCTTGCTGTACGACCGTCATATTTTTGGGCGATTCCATCTGAATGTCAGGCTTTGGCCCTCCCGCGCCCGTGTACTGCGGTCCCGTCACGGCCGGTTGATGCGTCATGACCGCGGAGGGCGTCGGTGAAACGTTGCTAGTCTCGTCACCACCACTCGGTCTACCGATCGGGAGTGCCTGAACGATCGTCGTCGGAGAGATAAGCGTGTGGGACGAGGCATGCGAGAGCGTCGGGGAGATGAGCAGGTCCGGATGCCGGGAAGAGAGTGTACCGCCGGAATGGTACCCGTAGCCCGTTCCGCCATCGAGATGATGACTCACTACTCGACTGCCGCCACCACTGGTCGCTGAGGGTGACAAATGGGTCGACGATGGTACGCCATCGTGCTGGGTGTACGAGGAGGGTGGTAGTAGGTCAAGATGTTGCGGATGAACTAGTGGGGGTGGTGGAGGTGGCGGAGGAGGGTGCTGTAGGCGTTGCTGCGAGTGGTGATAGTGGTGCTGATTCGGCGGTGGCAACGGTGGCGGCGGTGGATGCTGGTGGCGCGAATGATACGGAGGCGGATTCTGCGGTTTGTGTTGCTGATAATGCAAAGCGTTGTAATGCTCCAACGTTGTCGTCGTGAGTGATGCGGTCGATGTCGCATTCATCGCGGACATGGGAAGAGGCGGCTGCAAACTACCGACCGTAGGATTGTTTGGGTGCTGGACAGGGTGCTGCTGATCCTGTCTAGAGGAAGCACTCTGCATTTGCTTCTGTTGCTCTTCAATCATTAACCTTTGTTGCTGCTGCTGCTGCTGTTGTTGCTTCATTCGTTGACGCTGCTGCTCGAGAAGCTGTTGCTGGCGTTGCTGATAGTATCTCATCTGTTGAGGGGACAACAGCAAAGGCGAAGACGAGGTGTACGACGACACATTTGTGTTAATATGTAATGGAATGGTCGGATTGTTCGTGGCCACATGGTGGTGATGATATGACGGTGAGTTCGGTGAGATCGCACCCGGCGACTGCACCAGATGTCCGTTCACGGGTAGTGTTCCGACGGCGTGCGGCGGACCAGGAGGTAAGGGTGGGAGTGTTTTATGCTTCAGAAGCGGACTATCGAGCGACGTCTCGCGCCACACCTTCTCACGCTTCTTATGCTCACTGGAGCCGGAAGTAACGGAAATGGCATCCGGCTGGACCGAGATCATGTCATCGTCCTGTGTCAATGAACCGGATTTGCCGATGTACTCTTGGAAGTTGCCCAACGACGAGGACTTCACTGCCGGTTGCAGCTGTCCCGTCGGTTTGGATGTAAGCTTGGTGCTCGTTCGCGAAAGCTTCATACTACCTCCGGCGCCCGCGCCCTGCTTTCGGTCCAGACTGGAAAACTGTCGACTGTCCACCGAGCACCAAACCTTCTCACCGCTCTCCAGTGTCATCCAATAGCCTCCCAAACCGGCCGGAGTTCCAACGCTCCCCGACGCATGATGGTCGCTGATACCCTGGTCGTAGCCACCGCCCGTTGGTGCGGCCATCGCATTCGGACACAAATTTTGATCGCTCAACAGATGATGACCGTGACCGTGCGGACCGGTTCCGACCGTAGATCCCAACGGAAGTTGCTGTGGGTGCGGTGGAGGCGACGGAAAGTGATGCATGTTACTGTTTACGGTGCCCTGCAGACGAGCGATCACTTTAGTGTCGTACACAAACGCTTGGCCACCGTTTCCACCCGGTGACCCCACGGCAACGGTAGGTGAAAGCACATATCCGCTGGTGCCACTGCCACCACCGACGACAACTCCTGGTGGTGGACTATAGTTAACACCAAGCTGCTGCTGGATCAGTCTATTCATTCGCGACGGTCCAGGACCAACCGTCATCTGTGGTTGTTGCTGCTGTTGCTGCTGCTGCTGCTGCTGATGATGATGATGATGTTGTAGCTGTCCAATGCTACCACCGCTGGCGATACTGCCGTTCGCACTGATCGGTGACATCTTCACACTGAGTTCTGCGGCCGAACCGGCCGAAAGGGAATCGTAGCTAACAATCCCACTAAAGCTGTCCGTTCGAGCGCGATGTCGCAGCATGCTGAGTTGGGAAATCATCGCCGCAGAGGCAGCCGATGTCATGCTCTGCGAACCGGACGGTATGATTCCACTGTGAATCGAGTAAGGCGATATTTGCTGCTTTTGCTGCATTGGCGGATGATGTTGCAGCTGAGGAGAGTGATGATAGTGTCCAGGGGGAATTTGCACTTGCAACATTTGCTGCTGCTGCTGGTGATGGTGCTGAGCATGCTGATGATGCTGAGCCGCTATGCTGCCCGAGGCGTTCGAAGAACCGGTCGATTTGACGGAATTACGCCGCTCGGACAGATGCATTAGCATACTGCTGCTGTTGCTATTCGAGCGGAACCGATTGACCTGCGCCGATTTGTGCAGATCGATATCGTCCCGAGCGGAAGGTTTATGCTCGGCCGCCGCTTGCTGTGATTGCTGTTGCTGTTGCTGTTGCTGTTGCTGTTGTTGCTGCTGTTGCTGCTGACGTTTTTTCAGCGCACTTAGATTCTGATTGATGGCCAGCAGCTTCTGTTGCGCTTGCTCATAGTTTTGTTTATGGGTGCGCCGCACGGACTTTGGCTGGCCACCATCGTTCGCCAGGCGCAGCGAAGCTTCCGATATTTGCTGCTGTATCTGCTTCTCCAGCAGCAGTTTGTTGATGTCATCTTCCTTGTTGTTCAGCAAGTTTTCCGGCAACTTAAAGCTGGTGCCAATCTTACGCCGTAACGTCGGGGCAGTGCCATTGCTCATGGCACCGTTGCCACCCGCGGCCGTACCTGCCGGTCCGTCAGATGGGCCAATACCACAGCTGAAGTCACTCGGATACATCCCGATGAGCTGCGCTTCTTCGCGCTTGATCTGCTGCAGCTGGCTGTACTTTTCGTTGAGCCGTTTCTGTAACTCTTGTTTGCGCTGCTTAAGCTGCTCATATTTGGCGGCACCTGCGCTTTTCGAAGGGTTTGCCATGGTGCCCGCGGCATCTTTTCCCGATCCGGGTCCTACCGTTTGCTTCGAATTCAATCCACCCGTCAGTAGGCCGGTGCTGGTGGCATGCTTAGCATCAATCACTGTTGACATGGTTACACCGTTACTATGAGTCGTTGTCGGCGTAACCAGCGATGATTCGGCGGGAGCAGCGTGATTATGGTTGTGATGATGGTGGTGGTGGTGGTGATGATGATGATGCGCTTGTGTCCCAAAGAAGGGTTGTTTCACTTTGGCATCACCCATTGTCTTCCGAAACCGCCCCTCCACGGTAATCGACCGATCGCAGCCCCTTGAGAGAAGCTTTGTTGACCGCACAGTTTTAACCTCGCCCCGCAACTGTTGCTTATCTCGTTCGCTCTGCTCCCCAAGTTATCTCTCCACTGGCCCCCAGGGGTCACGGAGTGGTTCGGTTCGTTCGTTCGTTGTCTCGTTTCGAAATCGTGAATCATTCATTTGCGCATTCAATCCATCACTCGGAGCCGTCGACCATGCACCAGGGTCCCAGAGCCTATCATCGTTCCGGTTGCACAGAGAGACTTGTGGCACAAGATCTTATGCTGCTCATCGCTGTTGAGTCACACATTTTTCACCCATGCATTCCCAGTAGCAGGCAACGCTGTCGATAAGAGACGAGCAACGTTCGATTCTGTCGCTCCCATTTCGGCGTGCATTTCTCACATCACGAACTATTCACACGTCTATGCTGCACTCCAGCGCGTTTGGGGGGCCTGGAAAATACATTACAGGGTACGCACACATTATGATCGGTGAGTTACGTTCCATTTTACTTTGCTTTGCCGGAAGACAGAAATTAATTACCGAACAAAATCACGGTCGCAGCTTACTTTGTTGAGAAGTGATTCATTCCTGCCAAATTCTCGTGCAAAAAAGGAGAGTACGACGAGGAAAATTACCGTGCACACGCGTATGACACGAATACGGCCGCGCGCGATCTGGCTCGCAGCCTGTTCTTGTGCATGGAAAAGTGTGTATTTGCATTGGCCAGTTTTGCGCCTTCTTCGCTTTCTTCGCGCACGATCGGACGGGCCCGCCAGTTATTAAAATGCTATTTTACGAGCGCCACCAACACACAACTGGCCATTCAACTCCTCGAACCCTCACACGTCCTCCCGTCCCGTATCCTGCTCAGTGGGCGGGGAGGGTCGGCACTTTAACTGTACTGGACGGGAAGAAGACACGCGATATGTGGGAACACACAACACAGCGAGAAAACGAAGCTCAGCTCACCGAAGCAACGAACATGGAACGAAATCGCACTAGAGCCGCAAAAGAACGCCATCACACTATCACTGCATTTACTTTCGATTGTAAAACGGTCGACGGGTAAATTACAAACATCAAACTGAACCTTAAACTAAACAAAAATAAAACTAAATCGAAACAAAACCGCCACTGTGACGCGCTCGCCCAACCGACCCAACGATGAGCTGTGGAATTTTTCCTCACGAGCGAAAAATGAAACGAAGAGAATGCGTGCGTGTGTGAGTGGGGTTAAAGCTATGGCTTACTATGTGTTCGTGAGAACAAAAATTTCCAGCTCAACCGTTTCGCACGCTGTCACATTTGGAGACAGGGTTGCCTCGCACTCTCTGCTTCTGAGCTTACAATTTCAATGGCAAAAAGGTTCAACCGCAGTTCCAAAGTTCACTCGTCAATTCTCCTCGCCATAGAATACTGTAAAAATGGCTCTGCAAGGTTTAAAAGTAATAGAGTTCGTGGGACTTGCACCGGGACCGTTTTGCGGTATGCTGCTTGCAGATTTCGGGGCCACGGTCACCCGCATCGATATGGTAGTAATGTTTTACATTTTACGTCGCCGTAATTCTTATCTTATTCATTCTAATCAACAGACTCCCAGGAACTCGCTGGACATGCTGCAGGGAGGAAAACGGTCGCTGGCTTTGAATTTGAAGAAACCGAAAGCAATAGAAGTGGTACGTTCGCTGTGTTCGCGTTCGGACGTGATGATAGAACCGTTTCGGCCGGGTGTTATGGAAAAACTAGGTCTATCCCCGGCAACGCTCCTGCAGGACAATCCACGACTTGTCTACGCACGCCTGACCGGTTTTGGGCAAACGGGCTCCCACGCCGCCCGTGCCGGACACGACATTAATTACGTTGCACTTTCTGGAGTTCTCTCGCTACTGGGTCGCAAGGCAAGCAAACCGTACGCACCGATTAATTTGGTGGCCGACTTTGCAGGCGGTGGGCTAATGTGCGCTTTCGGTATACTAGCGGCATTAGTTGAGCGGCACCGGTCGGGAAAGGGCCAAATTGTCGATAATGCGATGGTCGAAGGAGCGGCCTACGTCGGAAGTTGGTTGTTCCGCTCGCAGAGTCTCCCACTGTGGGGAAAGGCACGGGGAGAGAATATGCTCGATGGCGGAACACACTTTTACGATACGTACGAAACGAAAGATGGTAAATTTCTTTCCGTTGGCGCGATAGAGCATCGATTCTACCAACAGTTGCTGGAAGGGCTTGGCTTAGATCCCGACTTGTCGCAGTTTGGGCACGAAGAGGAACGCAGAAAACAGTTTGAGGACATTTTTCGCACCAAAACGCGAGACGAATGGATGGCGATATTTGAGACGAAGGACGCCTGTGTTTTTCCCGTGCTCGAGTTGGACGAAGTTGCATCGTATGCGCACAACCGCGATCGGCAAGTGTTCCTGGATCCCCTGAAAACCACGGATGATACGACAGTACCAACACCGGCACCAAAGCTGAGTCGCACGCCGGCTACTTCAGGCGCTCTGTCCAAGAAGCGTGATGACTTAGAAATGACTGTTGAAATTCTGGGCGAAGTAGGCATTGATTTTCCTCAAATTGTTCGCCTGCACGAAGAAGGCGTCGTTTTGCTATCCACTGCCCCAAAGCTATAAAGACTCATTTTTAACTGATGTTAACTAGTTGTAAGTTTGAACTATTCTAATAAAACCGATGGTGAATGATGGGTTTTCTACACCGATGCGATGGCTTGCTTTATTTGCTCAAGGTAGCACACAGCGGTGTTCTGCATCTCTCGGTAGGCTGCAAAATGATTTAACTCCACAGCCTCAGACAAAAGATTCGCTACGCTTACTAGATCGAACACTGCGTGATTTCTACCCATTGTGTAATGGTACTGTTTCATTTCGACACCATCGTCCCTACTGAGCCAGCTCAACCGTTTGTCAGCGATGTAGTAGATGATGTCAAAAAAATCGGCATAATTCATACCAAAACTAGCCTTTAACATTAGCTGACAGTGTTCGTCAAAGTTTTCCATATCTCGGCAATCGTCAATCTCACGCCGAACGTCGCAGAGTGCGCTGCGAAGGTTTTTCCACAAGTTTTTCGCGTTACAGCCATTGATCCAGTTATGATTTACAGAAACGGCATCTTCTACGTTCAATACCTGATGGTACCAGCCGGTGGGGACGAATACAGCTTCGCCTGGTTGCTGCTGCACGGTGTAATAATTAACGCCTGCATCCTGGAGGCTTTGCTCGGTCACGCGAAAGGGAAGATTCCGCAAACCATCGGCCAGCTTCTGCTCTTCGGATGGCGGCAGGAAGTACCAGAGCTTCTGGCCGCAGATGTTCACCGACCAGCTGAACGATCCAAATACGTCGGCATGAAAAGCGGTCCATGTGCCACTGGCTCCTAGATACACAAACCGATAGTCATCCAAGCCCTGGTCGAGCAAGTACTCGTTCAGCCAGTCCGAGGCGAAGAAATGAGGCGTTTCGTAGAAAGCGTATTCCGGTACCATACTGCGTAGATGCCAGTCTTTCAGGTAGTATCGACTGCGTTTACTGGTCTCGGACGTGCTCTGCCAGCTGTCCAGAAAGTCATACAATTTAACCTCAATCTTCTCGTGTGCATTGTATCGCTGCGTCTCGCAATCGGCCACCGGAACCGACAGATTGGGCAGCTTGCTTTTCAGGTACTGCACGTCGAGCTGACTGGGATTTACCGATCGATCGATCCAATGGATGAAGCACTCCCAATTCTCTGCGATGGACGTTAGAATGACAGGTCGGTTCGGGTGCATGAAACGAGTGAAAAATTCGGAGTATGATATGTCTTTTGCAGCGATTCGCTCGATACCATCTTCACTGTAGGACGTCGACGCCACTGGATCATCCGCCTGGAAAGGCTCGATTTCTATTTGCGCCATGCAAGATTAAGGAGATTATTTAGCTAGTGAGGAGGATAAACAAACGACTTATGTCTTCGCGCAACGCTAGAGAACTGTGTCTAGCAAAACAAAATCTGCTGCATCTGTCAGCTTCGGAGCGCTTGTTTAGTGGAATTTGCAACTAAAGTGTCACAATTAAGGCGAAGGTCCCTGGTATTTTCTTTCTCTCAGTGGAACGATTCAAATGCGGAGGACGGCATGTAAATTCTCAAAAATTAGTTTTTCCCCAGTGCTATTTATTTCATTTCCTCAAGAGATGTAGTTGGTGAAAAACAAAAATTCAACGAAGGATTGCTTTAACCCTCGTCGATAGACGGCTTCACACACTTTAGGCGGTGGCCTTGCGTGGCTTCGCTACCTGACCCTCGCGGAAACCATTGCGGAAACGGCGACGCACTACCTTCAGGTGGCGCATACGGCCAGTGCCAGTGGTCTTCCTCCTCTTGGCCTTAATCGACCAATTGTCTGCAACCAGAAGGAAAGCCGTGGATGAATCCTACATTCAAAACATTTCATTTTCCTGAATACTTACATGATCGGATCTTCGCTGCGGGGTAGCCGCAGCGGGAGCAAGTATGCTTCTGAATGTGGTACGACGAGCGGCCACATCGGCGGCACAACGTGTGGGTTTTGTTGTGGCGCTTACCAAAGCTGGAAGTACCTTTGGTCTGCAATGGTAAGAATCGGCAAAGAGTTAGTGGAGATGCTCTTCTCGTAAAGCATACGTCGGAACGTCGATCGCGTCCAGTGGTGTTTCCCTAACCCCCTAAGGTTGACATGATGGCATAAACACACACCACGATGTCGGCCTGCGGAAGGAGCCGCGACGGCAATCAGTTTTTTTCGATCCGCAAATGGCAGAAATGAGCCATTTTCAACCACCGATCCATCGCGCATTGCGGGGAACCATCGATAACACTTTTAATAAAGCAAAACCACGAGATAATTACCATTTCGAAGGCTGCGGTTACAATTCACAGAATCACGCGTGGTTCCTTCGCAGTGCCTCGGGAGGAAAAGAAAGACATGTAAACGATAAGTAGCGGTTTGACATTCGCGAACTTCGTGTTCTCTTTTCGCTGTTCTTATTTTCACCACTTTTTTGACACGTCTTCGCTGTGCATTCTCCAAATTAACGGTGTTTTAGTCTTTCATTGTTCATTTAGTGCCCGTACTTTACGTTCCGATGAAAGAGCTACCATTCCAACCTAGTAACACTAGTAATTGAATAAAAAACGCTATGGTAAACTCAAACTTTTCAAGGGTGCGTGAAATTAGCCTCCACATCCCTTCCCTTGCTAGCATCAAAACGATAAGAGTTTTAAACGATAAATTCCGCCGCCGTCGTACTTTGACAACTGTGTCACTTTGTGTCATCAGTTTGAGTCCACTGTTGCAATAATCGGTTACTTGGAATTGTTCCGGGCGGCCGTGTTCCGGAGATTTGCAAACGAAAGGAAATAGTTAATCGCGAACGATGCCGGTGCAAATGCCGGAGTCTGACTCGGAGGACGAGCTGCCACCGGCATGGGAAGAACGTGCCTCGAGCGACGGGTTCGTTTACTATGTAAAGTACGTAGTTTGAGTGTTTTCCAACAACACTCCCAGCAGCTGACTATAATCTTCTTGCCTCTCCAAAGCCACCAAAGCAAGACCACTCAGTGGAGCCATCCGCGTACCGGAAAAATGAAGCGCGTGTCCGGCGATCTCCCCATCGGTTGGTCGCGCCAGATCGAAGAAGGCACCGGAAAGGTGATTTTCGTGGACGAAAAAACCCAACGCAAATCGTACATCGATCCGAGACTAGCGTTTGCGGTCGAAGAGGCACCGACACAGGTCGGTGAACTGCGCCAACGGTTCGATAGTGGCACCAACGCACTGCAGGTTCTTCACGGGCGGGATCTGAGCGGCAAAGTGGCACTAATTACGGGCGCAAACACCGGAATCGGGTTCGAAACGGCTCGCTCGTTGGCGCTGCACGGCTGTGAGGTTCTGTTTGCGTGCCGTGACGAACAATCCACGAAGGCGGCCATCGGGCGAATATGCCAAGAGAAGGAAGCTGCCGGCTTACGGTGCAAGTTCGTTCCACTGGATCTTGCCAGTCTTCGGTCCAGCCAGCGATGTGCTGAGGAAGTGCGAAAGCTTTGCAAGTAATCTACACCGTTCCGGAATGTTCGTAATGTCCCAGACCGTGTCGTAAGCTAAGTTTTTTTTACCCTGTCCACCGCCCAATAGGCACATCGACATGCTGATACTGAACGCTGGCGTGTTTGCCCTTCCACATTCCGTCACCGAGGATGGCTACGAACGTACGTTCCAGGTGAACCATTTGGCGCACTTCCAGCTGACGAAGCTGCTGGGGGATTTGTTCGACCACACGTCGCGCATTGTGGTCGTTTCATCGGAATCGCATCGCATGAGCACGTTGCCGGCGAGCGGCCTCAGCGAGAGCGATCTGTGTCCACCGCCGGCAAAATTCTGGAGCATGTTGGCGTACAACAATTCCAAGCTATGCAACGTGCTGTTCGCAATGGAACTAGCTAAGGTAAGTATGGCACACCCCTGCATCGGGCTTATCGTTATCTTCCCAAGAGGCGATTGATAAAACTGGAGTCCACTTTTCTGGCACGCGGCCTAGGGGCGTGTGATATGATCATTCTAGACTTCTGGAACTCCCAGTACTCACCACTGTTGGTATCTGAGACTTGGACTCTGTCCGAAACTGACGAAACCCTCTTAGCCGCATCCGAGAGGAACAAGAGTTTCAGGTGGAGAGATTTTCTAATACAGGCCAAAACAGAAAGAAAAGATTCATGGAACTAGACAGCACTTTGGAACAAACCTTTGCTGGTACAAACGGAGGCATTTGTTTATTTACATTTAATAGCTACTTTTACATACGTTTATCGGAACAGAAAAAAGAAACGACGAAACGTTTGTGATAGCGGACCTTACTTGCTACGCGCCGACCAAGGACCAAGAGCCGCTCTTCTGTGTGTGAGACCGTCTCTTTGCGCCATGTGTTTGCAAGAATATCGAACCCACTGTCGCGGTTCTCAACCGATGTGATCACCACATGCGAGCGATCATTGGCGGATCGATCGCCGTTTCTTGATTATTAAGTCAGTGGGGTTAATAGTAACTCGAAATGATCGAGGAGGGTTGTAATCACGCGTCCTCTCAGACTTGTATGTGTGTCTGAGTGCGATCATTATTGCGATCTTTCTTAGTTGATGATCTGCCTGCACTGTACGACCGAAGAGTCGACTGTTCATCAATTGAATTTTCAAATCCTAAATTATCTTCTAGTAGAGCCTTAAAATCTAGCTTTTTTTTGCGACTTTTTATGTTGTTTTCTCTGCTGTGTGTTACTTCTTAAGTGTACCATCTTTAAATTGTATATCCTAAGCCCTGCCGCAGCACCACAGAGAGAGGTGTTTGCAGCTACCAAAGACCGTTAGTTATTTTTGCTATCTCTTGATTACTATTAAAATAAAAGGGTAAAATATAAAGAAAAACACGGCGATCAAGGCGCTGGTTGACCCTACTACCAGCCACCCATCGGGCCCCTTCTCATAATCCGCAGGTGCAGTTCCGCATCGTGTTTAACATTCCCTAATTCACTATTTGAAGCTTAATTGATGTTTGTTTTTTTTTATTGGTTTCCATTTTTCGGTTCTATTTACACGCTGACAATTGTGTGTTGCGCCGGTAGTCTAGCTATGTCCGTCTTTTCTTTGATCTATCTGCGATCTACATTAAGCAATCCCATAACAATCGGGCTATTGCGGGAAGTATCGCGGGTTACACTGGCACCCAGGGCGGGGCGGGAACCCCACTTTCGTGGAGTCGCCTTTCGAACGGAAGTAGTTGGTATTTTGGTTAGGGTGTCCTGTCTCTCTTTCTCTCTCTCGCTCGCTCTCGTTCTTGCACAATTGTTTGCTTCCTACCTATATTAAACCGTTTATATATTTATAATTACGATTAGTTTGTTTTATGTATTTTATCGAGTATATAATCTCGGATCGGGTTCGGCCGTTGTTCGCTTCTTTTTCAACCCATTTCCACTTAGTCGAGCCGGATAATCCAACGGTTTCGCAAGGAACTGCTGCGTGGCATCATTTTGTTTCCTACCGCTGTGCAGTCGCACAGCAGTTCCGTTTACCTTTTCTAATACACAATATTTTGAGGCTTTGTTTCGGTCGGGGACGTCTGTGCCACCCATCCGCATTCTGTTAATCCATGGGCAAGCCAGCCGCTGGCGCACGGATACCACCATCATCCTTGATGAGGAGCATGAATAAGATGACTTTTAACTGTTTTGAGCCAATACACGAAGAAGAAAAGGAATTCTCATACATAGTGAGTGGTTTACATCGTCCCATAACGGTGAATTGCATTTCGGGAATTTGATAATCCTACTACCGTGTCGCTCAGCGATCGGGGGGACAACACTTGGGGTCTCGGGAAAATGGCAATCAAGAAAGGGGAAAATTTTACTCTGTTTCGTATCGATCGATCGTGCGTGCACCGTCGATAAGGACTGATTATATTACTGATGGTGCCGAGCTGGTAGTAAAGGGATACAAAAACTAGGGCCCAGGGCGCAACGCGGAAGCATCCGGAAGGAATAAACATTTAACAAAATAGAATTGAAGCGAAAATAAGTAAAGGGGCTGTGTGCGCGCGCGCAGCAAACGGACCGGAGTGTTGTGCGGGTTTTCGGCCGGATCAATCAGCCTCTCTGCTCCCCCAACCCGCAGCATCAGGACACGCAGCCTATCAGAAGTGACTGCTGCTCCGGCCATGGTAGTGCTGCTTTTTGGAATTATTGCCACCACCACCGCCGCCACCGCCACCACCGCCGGACTTTTTATGCGATCCTCCCGAACCCTTACCGCCACCACCCATCGGGCCGGAAGCACCGAAGAAACTGGGAGTCGGAGCGGGAACCGCCGCCGCCTGATCGCCCGTATTGAGAGACGCAAACACATTCGTTTTGCCCCAGCTCTGGAACATGGACGCTGACCCGAGACGCGTCTCTTCCGCTGCCTTTGAAACCTTCGGAAGAAGAAAAAAACGGATACAGGAATCAGTTCCATACGCTCTCCTCCTTCGGCGGCGCCACAACATACCGAGATGTTAATTTTCTTCGGGTCGATAGCGGGCATCGTCCAGGGGTTGCGCGTGGACACGGGCTGTACGAAACCGTCTTCGTCAACGAACCGTTTGTTTTTCGAAGCACCGCCACCGCCGCTGCGGCCACCATCGTTCTGGTTGTAATCGTGCCGGTGGTTACCACCGCCACCACCACCACCGCCCCGTGGCAGGTTGTAGTTGAGCACCCAGTTCTTGTTTTCCTCCGCCTCGACCTCGCGCTGAATCGCTTCCCGCGTTTTGGGTGTGGCCAGTGCGCGACGTGGCTGCCACCGGTCTTTGCGCAGATCGAGCAGGTCCATGATCATGAAGCGGATACGGTTGCATACCAGTTCGCCGCCGGGCATTGGGGTTTTGCGTTCCGCCACCGACTGCAGCTTGACGAAGCAATCCTGAAGGCAGCGCTCGTCCTCCTTCTCGATGCGGGCCCCGATCGTGGTCAGTAGCTTGCAGAGACACTCGATCGACTCCTCGTCCAGCATATCGTCCTTGAGCAGCATCGACATGCAGGTAATCATGACCTTCGCCCGGAGCTGCTCGTGTTTGTACAGCTCCCCGATGAAGCGGATCGTGCCGAGGGCGCGCCTTCGGATGCGGTACTTTTGCTCCTCCAGCTCGAGCTTCATCTCCGCCTGCTCCTCGGCGGTCGGCGGCACGCCCGACTCTTCCGCGCGCTTCACGTTCTCCTCGGCCAGCGTGTCGGTGCGCTTGCACTCCAGATGGTGCTTCTCGAACTCGCGCTGGCACTGGGCGATCAGTTTGCGCTTAAAGTTGAGCACGTTCGTGGTCTGCTTCTCGCTCGACTGCACCTCGATCAGTGTGCCCAGCTCCTTGCACATCTGGGCGTACGTGTCCGAGAAGTTTAGCTCCATAATGGCCTTCTCGAACAGAATCTTGATACAGTTGTCCAGCCGCTCCTCGGTGTCGATCTCAAACTTTTTGACCTGCTCCATCAGCACGCCAAAATTCTCGGGCGTCAGCTTGTTCAGCACGCTCCGGAACTGGCGCGACAGTTCCGAGGTTTTCTGCTGCTCCTCGTCCAACTCCTCGGTCTTTTGCATCCAGCGTGGCTTCCACGCGTTGGCCGACCCCTTCAGCTTGACCTCCTCGCCAATGTTGACGTTCAGCCTGATCATCTTGCCGTCCAGATCGTCCAGCCCGCCGGCTGGTCCCCCGGCACCGGGACCGCCGCCACTCGAGCGGGTTGACATTTCCTTTGCCGACAGCCGGCCACGGTACAGGTTGCGGTTCATCGGGGGACGCAGCCCACCGTCCGTTCCGTCGCCACCCGACGACGACGATGACGGAGGTGGTGGTCCACCGAAGCCCATTCCCCGCATGAAGGCGGGCAACAGGGAGTTGTCCTGGCCACCACCGCCTCCCACTACACCACCGCCGCCGCCGCCGCCCATGCTGTGGCGGGTGCTCACGAACGTGCCCGGGTTCGCCTTCAGCAGCGACCGGCACACGTCCGGGATCGTGGACGGTTTCTCACGCCCGATCGCCGAATCCTTCAACGAGAGCAGCACATCGAGCGAGTACTTTTTGCGCGCATTCAGCCCCCCGAGCGTGTCCTCGTTCAGCTTCTCGGACGTGCGGCGTATGCGTGTCCCAATCGACGCGTGACCCGCGGGAGTTGTTGTTGCCCCGGCGGAGTTATTATTTCCCACCGTCGGGGCCGCTTCCTCCGTTTCATCGATCGCTTCTGTGTCACCTACCTCCTTGACGGCGGTGAGGTTGTTGTTGAGGTTATTTTCGACCACTTCACGCTCGGTGGCCGGTGGCTCGGTGGTTGTTCCGTTGACGCTAGGCGTCGGTTCCGCCGTATCAGCGGCTCCGACCGTTAGCAACGGTTTGTTGTTGTTGTCCTCGAGCAGCTGCTGCTGCTGCTGCTGTGTCTCGGCTGCTGCCACCAGACCGGGAGTTACGGTGGCGATATCGCCACTATCCGTTGCCATGTTTCTTGTCGCGCTGGGTACTGACCTCTCCTCCGTTTATCCGTTTGCCTTGATGAACAACACCGGATCTCACCTTGCTCCAGGGTGCGTGTGCTTCTGGAACGGATCAACACGGTAAGCGCTTACCGCAGTGAGGCAGTGAGAGCTGTAGGTTCCCCCTTTGACACACGCCGGCCCCGGTTTGAGGTGATGTTTTGAACACTTAATTTACAGATTTGATCCACGATTTAACGCTAATCAGTCGATGGCTGGCGGGAAGATGGCCTTGGGAAGTAGTCTGCGGAGAAGAGAGTTTAAATATTAATTTAAAAAAGGGCAAATCAGGGAATTTAAGGCTCAAAAAGGTTTGAGGAGTTGCTGCAACCGCCACCTGTTGAGCAAATACTACTAATACTAAATGCTAATGCATTCCTTCACCGGGCGCCATCGTTATCAATGCCTCTCCCGCGGCGGCCAGGTGACGGGGCACAAACGTTTATCGCCACGGACCGATTTCTGGCAGGTGTGTAGCGAAATACTCAGGGGACGTCCTAGTGCCGTCTTAGTTGTCTTTGTTGGCTGGCTGCGGCGCGGTGGCGGCACAATGTTTGTCGCCACAAGACGGGAGCGTCTTCACTTTTTTTTTGCAGAATTGTATTTTCTCTTTGCTATTTTTATCATTCACGTGGCGGTAATGGCGGTATCGCCTACGTGCGTTTGTGAGATGGTGCTGCTGCGCTTTGAGCTGTCCACAGTATCTCTTTTTTGTTTATGTCCCTGTTCTTTTTTTACCCCGCGCGAGAGAGAAATCTCTTCGTTACTTCATTCAGCCCCCCGTTGTTGGTACGTACGTGAAAAACTTGACAATATTTTGTGCCTTCATAAGATTTGAGTCTCAGCGTGAAGCATTAAACTAGCCACAAAATAATACAAATATGCAAATGCCACAAACGTTAGACTGCGGGTAAAATATTACTCCAACGGTGAGGATTCTTTTTTTCTGCACCATGCACCAACCAAGCAGAAGTAACGACGATTCCATTTTCGGGGGCTGTCGCCGGTCTCGAAAGAGTATTTAAAAATACGATGAGATCATCTTTTTCTTGTGCGCATCAGTTTTTGCTTCTCTTTTACGCGAACTCCTCTCTGCGATCTCCGATTTGGAATGTGATGTGTGTTCGCGTGCATATCTTTCACTTTTCGTTTGTGTCGCGCACGGCGCTAAACGTTCTACTGGGCGCCCCGCAATAGTCTCAAAACTGAAGAAACTGACCCCCGAAAACAACCCTCGCCCCCGTGTGCATACTGTTCACAGGATGGCGATCGTGATCGAGGAAGGGTCGCACGCATAGAGGCTTGCAAAATATGGTTGCATTATGGTTTGTGGTAGCGCCCAAGCATCACCAAACGTGGGAAAACGCGAATTATGTGCGGATTCCCCGGACTACCACCAAAAAATCAGCTGCTCGTGTTACACCCCAGTTTGAGAACCGAAGGCCCCATCACCGTCTGGACAAGGTCGCCTAGGTACCGGCCACCGATGGGGAAAGACCCATCCCACACCACCCCACATTCAGTCGCCTGCCGGCCACGTTCTCTCTTTACGATCGCCGTGTGATCGTATGTTTTCCTTCTGTACCGCACGCAACATGTGATCTTTACCCTTGAGAGCCGAGAGCCGAGCGTTGTGTGTGAAAGTTGATTTTTTTTCTTGTTTTTCTAGTTCCCGAGCCGTTGACCGAACGCGAGAGCTAGGCTTTACACACCCCGGTGGTGACAACAATGCAAAAAAAAGACATTGAGGAGCCTCACTCGGCGGCAGGTGGAGGCCAATAATCCGTTCAAAACTGGGTTGCAAATTTGCCACAATTTCTGCAAGATGACTAATTTTGGTCACAACGTTGCTGCTGACGTCAAATGGCGCTCTCAATCGGTGGCCGTGGCGAGAGTGCGTGACACTTTCGTGGCGGTTTCTTTCGATCGCCTCTCTCTGTCTCCAAAATGTGCATTTTGCCTTACCCACTGAGGGCCGAATTCACGTTTTTCTTCCGCTCCTGTTTCGTCTCTGATTTCGAGCTAACAACGCCAGAGCGATGAGCATGAATGAATGTAACGTGCCTTACAGTAAAGGTGGGCAGTACAGGGCGGCCGGCAATCCGTTATCGTCTGGTACACAGACACACACGCATCTGTGCATCTGTTGGAACGGAAAATGTGGCGGTTTTCGATAGCGGATCCTCAAAACCGCTATTCTCTCTCTCAGGTTGCCCCTGAGGGGCTCGCGTTTTCGGTGCGATACGAACGTGGAGGTAATAAAATACGCGTACGAACGTGAGAGCGCGCACTGAGGCAACGAGAAGTGGACTTTCTTTGGATCGGCGCTCCACTGTTGCCGGGCGAAAAATCCAAGCCCAACATGCCTGCGTGCATGATGCCCCCGTCGCCGTGATGCCCCCCTGCACCTGTGTAAAGGGTCTGAAAAGAAACCCCGGACCGTCGGCGCCCAGTAATCTCCACGCGTACGGAATGCGGTTAATCCAACGGTTAATTAACCGATCGCCTTTTCAAATCGGATCGTGCAAATGTCGATCCGATATATGATTCGTTCGGTTTAGTGGAGTGTTCGCGTGCCGTGTGTTTGAGCGGTTGAAAGGAACATACTATCACTAACCGATTAAGCTGTTCAAAATTCAATCAATTGTCTGTCCTTTCTTAAATCACACTTAATTGCTGACGATCGTCAGCAACAGCAGACGTACGATCGGCCATGATCAATGGGCTCACGCCGCCCCTTTAGGAGAAAGTAACAAAGGCACTTCCAATCCCCACATCCGTGATCGAAACACTCCATTTCACTACCGCGCTGCACGCCAGCATTGCGTTTTAATGGGAGACCCGAAATTGGAAAGCATCTCGGTCCGCAACACGGGACCGCAGCAACTATACAAATGGTACCGTGCTTTAATTTAAGCAAGTGACAGTGCCGTGATCGCTTTTCATTGCTTTAAACGTGCTACCGAGCGAAAATGGCACAGAAAATGATCACTGACTGACTGACCGATCACGATGATAGTTTGCGGTGATCGGGACGGAGTTCTGTCGATGGTTGCTACGCAACGACCTTGACGAACCGATAGTGATATGCAGCACAAAAAGCCTCTTCATGGAGGTTCACTTCCGGCTGGTGGAGAGCTGCTACTAGAAATGGGTGAAGAAAGGCCATTTGCAAAGTAATGGCCAGAAAGAAAGAGGAATCCTTCGTGCAGGTCAGCTCGATGAATCATAGTGAGTGACATCCTTGCAAACGAGTGCAACAAAGAAACCGCTGTAGTAGGCGCCTTATGTAACTTTCGGTAGGATTCTGCTGTACGCGAGTTTACTTTCATTCTTCGCGTTATTTGCAATCGCGAAACAAACAACGCATTAAAGCACAGGCAATCTATAAAACGCTGAGAGCACCGATAAGGATAGGACGCGTGAACTTTGGGGATTCGTTCGTTTTTGTTTATGACATCTCTTGTCGCTATCATTTTTCATTGGCAGATTCAAACTGAAGCCCATCGCGAAGGATGCGGAAAAGTTGCGCACAAGTAGGCTACTAGGATTTCTTATAGTAAGCGTCAGTAAGAGGGCTTATCGACGTTCTGGATCGAAGCTGTGATTAGCGGCAACAGCGAACGTCTGAAGGTCGAACGCAGCATCTGCGCCTTGCTCTATTACTGTTTTTAAAGGTTTAAACAGGACTAATGTTGGGTGCTCCG
This sequence comes from Anopheles cruzii, assembly GCF_943734635.1. Taxonomy (NCBI): domain Eukaryota; kingdom Metazoa; phylum Arthropoda; class Insecta; order Diptera; family Culicidae; genus Anopheles; species Anopheles cruzii. The sequence continues at coordinate 79,997,411 of NC_069145.1, forward strand.
GCATTGAATTGCTGGGCGCCTGCTGTCACAATGGCTGCAAGAAACAAAGCAATGCAAACAAGGGGGTCGCGGTGGCAAGTCCCCTCGTTTCTTCAGCAAAACCCGTGAGACAAAACCGATGAGAGTGTGGTTCAATCTCACGCCTGCTCTATCATCGACCGACGGATCATTAGATCACCTCTCTCCGTGTAAGGCAAATTTCTTAATGGCTGTGAGACAGACACCGTCTCGCGACAAACGCACACACCGGGTCTAGGAGTGCGATCGCCGTTCGTAGCGTGCTGCACAGTGCACCATAAAGAATGCAAGAACCAGCAATAGCGCGGTCGCGCGGTCGGTGGGACTTGGTAAGTCCAAATCGTACTGTGTGTCGTAATGATAACCCGACCGGACGACCTCCTGTGTGGCTTTTGAATGCTTGCCAGCAGCAGAGTTTCGCTGGCGAGGCTTTGTACTATATTTGTCTCCCTCTTTGGCCCGAGCGACACGCGCGCGCGCCGGTTCCTCGCGGGCGTGTGTGTGTTCGTTCACCGTGGGTTTGCTGGCGGTTCCGTTCGTTACTGGTGTTGTGTAGAGTCATCAAGTCTCGCCCCGTTGTGTCTCAACAAAAAAGGATTGAGACACTAAGTTACAAAACGTATGGAAGGGATGGAAAAGTGTCACAAAATTCAAGGTTCTCCTTGGTCGGTGGTTGTCGAAAACACTTACTCTATACGCAATTTCGCGGTGCGGCCGTGTACTGCAGCCGTACTTCTAGGTCACAGTTCCGTTTCTCGGTCGAACGTGGCACAAGGCGCGAGTTGCTGCACTGTGCTGCGGCAGTGTGATCGGGAAAGATTTAAGACCACGTTCCAATGGTAATTCTTTCGAAGTAACTTAGATGGCCAACGGGTGGGGGGTTGCGAGGATACACCACGAGGCACACTTGATGAGAAGAAACTGGTTAACGTGAGCCGCCGGTTGCTTTAATGAGGATGACACGTACACAGAAGTGCGCACCTCGCGGAATCTCGGAACCACTTGGCGAGTAAGGCGCACGTACGCACACACAAATACACGACCGTTCACGCACGCACCGTGCTATGAATATCTCTCTCCCGATTGGAGGGATAACAAGAGACCATGAGGTAGAGCGTAATATTGATGGCAGGAAACAATCGCGGCGAGGCCACCTGATGGTTTTTCGATCACGGTTTTTTGTAGTCCGCCGAGGACTGGAACCGAAGTGACGACGACGGTGCACGTACACACACACACACACTGGCGCAGACACGGTTACGTGTTGTTGCTAAGCAATCTTTCGGTGATGGGCGGCAGGACAGCGAAATTTGGGTGATCCTTCTTTGTTTTCTTCCGCTGCCGTTCAACCTAGTTACACACCGTATAAACTCACACACCGGCGCGACCACCGTTACACACGAGGGAATGGCGCACACGTGCAGTAGTCGCAGAGTCGGCTCACTACTCACTCACACGGATCACACGTCGAGCTCACTTCTCACTCTACACTCGTGCGGCGAGAGCCTGCCTACGACGATTTGATGAGGTTGCCGGAATTTGTTTTGCCTTGTCCGCTTCCCGGATGCACTGCTTCGTCGACGTAATGTTACGATTTCTGAAATGAAGCATTTAGTTAAGGTTACTTTAAATTCCGATAGGTGTGGTTGCAACCGTGTCAACTGCGGCGAGGTAGCAAAAACGTTTTTTCGCCGTGACATGCACTTTGCCGTGGACTTTCGACCTTCGCGAGGACCAGGGGGAGCACCGAGCGCAACCGTGAAATACTGTGGCAGCACCCCGAAATGCCTTTATTACCTTTCGTAGGCTGTGGTCTACGCCCTGGAACGCGGGGTGTAACCTTTTCCGGCAGCGAAGGACGGTGAAGGTACGCGTGCCCCGATTAACTCCTGCCTCGCGCGTGGAAGTCCGTCTTTTCCGCCCGGTGCGTACTAACCCGCACACCAGACCCCGTTCGACTGGATTCGAAAAGTCACTTTCACGTGTGGTGGCACATTATGCACGACGGCAGGAAGGAGCCGATCGAATCGAAGTAGTCGTAGGTACGCGATTTCTCAAGAGCGGCGCTCGCACGCGGCTCACTTTGATAATGCACGGCCGAGCGAGACAGAGCTAGGCCTCCGTGTTAACACGCACACGAAGTCGTTCGCGCGCGCCCGTCACAGCGGAAAGTTGTGAAGGAGCGACACAGGCGAGTGCAAAAGCGAAGGATAAAAAACGTGTGCCCATTGTGGCCAACACTGAAATGTTGCGAATTACTTTGCGTTTCTTGGGTTCTTTTCTTTCTAAAACCACCTCCACACACCCCGTTTTCAACGGAGATACAAACGAAACAGACGATTAGTTGTCCACTGTCTCACTCTTTCCACTGTGGCTCGGACCTTCTCGCCCGTAAGGTAACACGACAGCAGAAGACAAACCTTTTCTAAGAGATGCAGCCTTTGGACGATTAATTACCTCTAAAGTAATTGTAGAGCAGCGTTCCGTACTCGCTGGGAATGGTCGCTGACAAACTTCTGGGCCGTAGTAGTAGCGGGAATATGTACTTGCCCACGGAACTGTTGGCACCGCACGTCCCGTGTAACGTGGTGCGGATTTCAGAAGAATTCGCAAAATGAGCCACCGAAAAGGGTGTTGGTGGTGGGCCTGCTGCACACGTGCGAGAGCGGGAGCACTAGTAGATCGACACAGCCACCAGCAAACCGCGCACATTTGACAGCTGACAACTCATGAGGTTGGAAGTTTGGGGTTTCATCGAACGGTCGGAAGTGAGCCAAATATTGTAAGCCAAATGTTTTGTAATTCTCACGCCGCTACTATATTAATTCCGATTACAAAAATGGTTTCTAATAACGGGAATGGGGTTTTCTTAAATCAATTGATATGCTTCGAAGTCTATTTCCTTAACCATCCAGTTCTTAGTAACAGTAATATTCAAATTTTTGCAGCGCTGGAAATCAAGGGGAATTTCTGTATTTGTGCTCCATCCGGGAAACATGGTTTCGTCGGCCCTGTCCCGAAATTGGTGGTTCTACCGTATGCTGTTTGCCCTGGTTCGCCCATTTACCAAGTCGCTGGTGAGAACGATGGACGCAGGGAACGGTGCTTGTCGGACTTAAAATGTACCATCGATTTCTGTAATTTCAGCAACAAGCCGCCAGCACCACCATCTATTGCGCAACGGCCCACGAACTGACGGGATTGACCGCGCTGTACTTTAACAACTGTTACGTGTGCGATCCTTCGGGTACATCCAAGGACGAGCAGTTACAGCAAAGTCTGTGGGAAATTAGCGAGCAGATGATTCGACGCGCCCTGTCCGGTAAAGACTAAAGAGGCTAAAGAGCCCGGTACACTGCTACCGGCAATCGATGCGGGTTAAACGTAAATACATCCCATTTATTGTGCAATCAGAAACATGAGCCTACAGTATTATAGTCTTTAACTTGATGACATCCTAACGCTAATGCCCTTATAAAGCAAGGCCTAACTATGTGTCTATAACAACATATGCAATAATTTAAAATCTTCGGTCGCTTTAAAAGTCGCTCACTCTTCCCTTTCGCTCCCAATCGCCGTAACGTGTCGGTTCCGGTCCGCGTGGACCACCGATTTCGCCTGTGCTGGGATTTGTGTTGTTTGGCCACGGTTGCAGTGGTTCCTTCTCCTGGTACGGGTGCTTGCCGACAATTTCGTCCAGCTTTCCGATGGGCGTTTTAGCGCGCAGCTTCTTCTGGAACTCTTCCATCCGCGGGCTAACCGGAGCATCGGTCGACTGCGGTTTGTTTGTGGAACAGAACGACAGGGAAGGCACTGCAGAGGGTCACGGGGGGAGACACGGTAAGTGGATGCGCAATGCAGTAACACGGATGCTGGAGTGTGGATGCTTACCCAAATTGACAACGTAAACGTGGCGAATGGAGGAAGAAAATTTGTTCAGCAGTACTTTGGACGTCATCTTTGAGAGGTTCGACTGCGAAGGGAGGTTCGTTGGTAGTGGAAAATTATGGAAAATGCCTTTTTTTGTAGCCCCGGTTACGAAAACGGACTAATCGGACGAACAATGTTTTGTTTGCATCTGAGCATCTGACAAGATGACTCATTCTCACTCTTCTCACTTTTCTCACTTCACCGGAACATTCTCTCACACTCTCATCGCTAAGAGCGTCATCTGGTGCGCAGTAGCGAAACATACATTTTGTATTTTTAACGGTTACGGTTATTTCGGTTACAGCAGAAATTATCTTTGATTTGCTCTTTCTAATCCAACCTTCTATCCAACTTGTGGTTTACTGTTCCGGAAAAACAGTTTCTTCGATTAATAAAGCAACAGAGATTAACATTGCCAAGACCGCTCGGCGGAAGTAATTGCCGGATAAGAAGATGCTCTCGACGCATGGGAGGGTTTATTATTCTATCACGGCAACGAAACGTCCAGAAACGTTCCAACATACAAGACGTGCAAGGTATATTGCTCCCTGGTTTGTATTTATTATTAGAAATCGAATGTGAAAAACGAGAGCAAACAGGCAACATTCGCATGTGCTCGGAGTGTTGAGATTCACTCGCACGAAGGAAAATCAAAACAGCATTACTTAGGCACAGCATACATTTCCACACAAACGACCACACCGCCGTGATTTTAGGTTGGCAACGCTAAAACGTGCCCCGCCTGGCCGGTCGATCGTTTTCGCGTTGGAGCAGCTTGCGTGTGCGTGCCATATCACGGGGATTACGTACGGCACAGGAATGGGCACATAACTTCATCAATGAATTCGGTTTTGTATGTTTTTTATGTTTCCCAAAGGAGAACAATTTCCAAAATCTTGATCGGGAAACGAGAGTTACGTAACTGATCTCCATAACCGTTTTGTTTCCGAGCTACTAACATCATAGACTCTGCTACTTCAATGGTCTTCAGGCCAAAAATCGTCAGGTTCGTTCATTATCACCTCGAATGTTTTTTCCACCAATATATTTTCCATTTAATGAGCCGATTGGACTCACGACCGGGAGTCACGTGGGAGGCCGCGTTGAAGGGATGCGGAACTCTCTGTGGGTAGTAACAGTATAGGGAGTGAATTGATTTATCCTAGCCAAGCCGATCTCATACCAAGTGTGCCTGGCCCCTAATGGTACATTTACGTGAGCCACGATGGATCAACGTGGGAGCTTGTGCATCGGTGATGGTCGCTCTGTTTGCTGGGAGCTTAAAATAGATCACGTCAATGGGACGAGGAACGATCGGGAACGATCTTCCTACGACAGCGGCCCAAGAAGCGGACTAAAATCGACCACGGCAGAGGAAAGGTGAACCCAAGGTAGGGGAGAATTCCAGTGCCACCGCGAGCACGTGCACAGCCGTATCCGGAGCGGCAATGTCCCATTCCGAGCGAGCTGCCGGGACGGGAGGGAAAATGTGTAATAGGTTTTTGATGCATGTTGGGCAAGTGCAGTTTTCCGATGTGGTCGGGTGGGCAAGGGCGACGGATTAGTGGGCGGGACGCAATTTGTTTTCTCGACGGCAGAAAAATGTTCGATCGCACGCGGGGAACGTTTTCGGCGAGGGACCATATTTGGGAGTGGCGTTGTGCACTTTTGCTTTGCCAGAATGCACAGCTTGAAAGAAGACATAACGCGCGATTTGAGGACGGTGCTAGTTTCCACGGACGACGGGAGAGTCAATATCGATCGTTTCATCAACAGGTGCGCCAGAGCTACACAGAACGGAAATGAACGATCGTTTTTTTTGCTCACGGCGGAAACAATAAAATGTCTATGCGCTGAAGAGGTCGGTCACCAGGTTCCTGTCCTTCGATTCGACGGAAAATGACCTATCGGTGCGGCGATCGGTGGAGAGGCGATTGCATAAAAAAGGGTTTAAATGTTATAATTATTAATTATTTGGACCCGCTCTAGGGCCAATAATGTTGAAAGTTCAATGGCAAAACAAACACATTTTATTCACCTCGCAAAGTGGCCGCGAATGCAGTGCGAAGAAAAGTTGTGCACAAAATGAAATACAATCATCGGCGGATTCATGTTTATAAATAACATTTTTACTCGATGTGCAACGCTGGCGCGTTCGTCCATCTCTCACCAGGATTTCCGAATCTGCCTTCACCAGAGAACAGGCGCGGGTGAGTCGAGAAGAACCCGAGCGAGAGCGAGATCGCTGCGTTTGTATGAAAAACGGACATTTATCGTACTCCTACATCATCATCGGGAAAAATGGTGTGTCCCGTTGACCTATTCGCTAACAGCACATTTTGCTTTTCCGCACACCCAACCAACACTAGCGCAAAGCGAGTCCGATTTTCCGAACTTTGCTCGAGGTGTGAGTTAATTAGAGAAAATTCGCATGCGCAAACTTCGTGCGCACGCGGACGAATTCTTCCGATTCGCTCCATTTCCCCTAGCGCGCAAAGGCAATGGTTTCTCTTGCAACGCCTATATTTGTATGACGAACATATTGTTGCTTTCGGACTAATGTGTATTACATAGTTTTCCTTCTGTTTCATAGGAACCTTCTGTTGAAACTGCAACATACAAAAGTTGAAAGAGCGCCAGAGAGGTATGATACTAATTCTGTGGGCTATATTCGGAAAAGTGCTCTTCGTACCTTCTCGTTCGTAGGATTAGATAATCCCGAGGCCTCGCACGGACACCGTTAAAAAAAGAAGCCGTTCCTTTTCCGTCGCCCCGGGGGTTCTCGCTCGAGTGGGGAGTTCGGCTCAAGTTGTACTCCATCATCCGTAATCAAGTGGCCCACGAGCATGATGCCTTTCGGTGTCCGCCGGAGGTCCGCCACTGGCCAATTGTGCCCCCCGCTTTGAGCACAGAGATGATCTCCCACCGACTGACAAGCGCCAACATGCCGACCCCGGAGCGCCGACATTCCAGGCCCCGACGGCGGATTGGTGCGGTTTTAAAAATAGCTCCCAAAACTTCGCTGCTGGGGACGACGGCTGAACGCCAAGCGGCTCGCACACTCCAGCGGCCGGCGGAAAAAGGCACCCCCCTTCGGAAACTCCTGGTCGATGTTTGCCACCCCGCAACGGTGAATTGCGCGTACGGGGACATTCCGGGCGCGTCAACGTAAACCGAAATCGGTCGGGTATGGTCGTGATGGTTTTTGGATTCATACTAGTCAAAGGCTCGGAGTATTCGAAACGGCTGGCGGACGGGTCATCTCACGCCACCGTTGGGAATGGTCTTTGAAAAACATCTGCCTTCTACCGAAATGGCCATCATGTCCGCTGTTGCACACATTAACCCGTTCCCTTTGGCGGCCAGTAAATTTCGGAGTATAGGAGTTGATGACGATGTCACAACGGTTTACCTTTCGGTCCATCAACATCGAAACATTAGTCAGACAACACGATGGATATTTTTGGATGCAGTTTAAATCACTGCTTCGTTTTTGTTTAACGTTCAAAGCCACGGTTGTCCGGTTATTAAATGGACGCAAAATTACCTATACAACAGATACAGATACAATTAAATAAAGGCGCTAACTCAGCCAACTTGCATAAATGGCTATTGCATCCTGCCCAACAAAAAAAAAACGTCGGAACCCGACTTCTACTTCCTGAGAGTTTGGGAGAAACTTACGTCCCTTCGTCACACATCTGGATGGTTTCAGTTTGCAAGGAAGTCCAACAGAGTCCAATGAATCAACGACTGCAAGATCCTTGAGAAGCCTCAGCTTGGTGCCGTTTGCTGGCATACACATGTCAAGGGCCTGTGGACATTGGTCTTTTCCAATTTTCTTGAGCCACTTTCCGGGATTCACAACCGTTTGGTTGTCAACAGCTTGATCAAGTTAAAAAACGGAGAGCTTCGTTTACAATTCGTTCAATGCCCAGCGCTTGGCTCAATTTGTGCAATTTGTGTTAGGTGCTAATCACCAACAATGTGCACATTGTGTCCTTCGTTGGGTTCAGAATGCTGGGCCTGGACATTCGCAAGAAACTAGAAACAGTAAACCCCAGTCGTGAGTTGACCGGCCCCGTGGTATGCGTGGATCGTGTTGCCATTACACTTTCCATATTTACACGAACCGTTCCTCTTTTTTTTTTGGTGGCCATCCGCGGCTGCGGAGGATTCGGGGAAAACACTCTCGTCCATATGCCAACGGACGGTTCGACGGCTGTGCATATGTATCCGTGAACCATGTGTGTGCGCTTCCCGCCTACTGGGTTAGAGAAGCGCGAGTCTGCGCATTACCTCCTGCCAGGGCCGAGCAAGGTTTAGTATTGCGTGTAGTCAACATGTGTGTGCAAGCCTTAAAAAAATCCAGCGCTTACATCGTCTCGTGCCTCGTCGGATCCCTCGGTCGGTCGGTCGGTGATGGGGTGTGATTTTTTTTCCTCACAGATCTGTCTCCTTAAGTAATCTCGGGCTAAGGCTTCGGCGATCAGTTGGCCATACGGAGGATGCGCCCGAAGGGTGAGTGAGAGAACGACAAACCGGCGACGCAGTCGCGCAAGATCTTATTTGCGCGCAGGCCTTTCTCTACGCTAAGCGTTGCTGGTGGTGTCTCCGAAACCGTGTGGTGGCAACCGATCTGGTAGACTAGTGTTTGGTGGTGGTGGTGGTAGCGTACGAAAGGACCGAGGATAACTCCTGCAGCGAGGGTGGTGGAAAAGGGAAGCAGCTGCCGTGGCCACGCAATCAGGATGTGGATTTCGAGCTGGTGCTGCCGCCGCAACGCTGTGTTGGTAAGCTTAGTGGTGGCCATTAATAGAACACTAGGAAACTACCCCCCGAATGACGTCGGGCTGGTGGCTGGCCTCATCTTCGGAGCAGTTGCCAGTGCATCCAGTGCATTCTGTGTTCGGTTCCCGAACCGTTCACACCGTCGGAGTAAAGCAGTGATCGGCCGAAAGACTACCAGCAGCGTAGCGTAGCAGGGCTGAGAGGAAATGGTTTAGAAGATTAAAAATAGAAGAAAGATTAAAAGTGATGCACAGCAAGACCGTGGACCCGGGTGTGTGTGCTTTTACTAGTTCCGCAGCTTCTTCCACGGTCCACAGTGTCAAGAAGAAGTGAATAGTTATTTAAAGTCTGCCACGTTTCTCTCTACCACATAGTCGTTGGAGTGAAGCTAAAAGTAGTAGGCCTGTTGAGCTGCTTGTCCGGCAAAGTTGTCCGATTCGCGATTTGCTTGAGTGGTTGTGCAGTGAAAACGGTTCCTTTTTCGATCGGCCTGGGTAAGAGGCGATGGCGGCGGGCTGTGAAAACGACGTGTAGTACGATCGCCGAGAACTTAACTTACAGTTGAATCTTGGCTCATTTTGAGCTACTGTTTGCCGTTTTCTTTTGGCTACCATTGCCGCCTTCACCGATTCTGCTTCTTATTCCGGCGTGCATATTTATTCAGCATTTTATTGCGAGACAATTTGGCCACCGTCCGGTCCGTACCGCCACATGGCGAGAATATGGTGGTATCCCTTTTCTACAACTTGTTTGCCTCCTTCCGAAAACATGCACAAAATGTAACACCAAAGCAGAATGGAAAAGAAACGGTCCAAGGAACCAGAAACACGTGACAACCATGCGGTGGTGTCTGCGATGGTGACAAATTTGGATGACGGAGTGACGCTGGAGAGAGCTGGATAAAATGCATGGCTGCTGCGATGCGATCCTCCGGTTGTTCGTCTTCGATTACCATCTTCCAACCATCCGCAAGGCGAGTGTAGGGTACAGAAAATGGTTGTAGCAGGATCACGAAGGAACCTCTTAAGAGATGGCTGCCGGCAGAAAAAAAGGGACCGGTGGTGTGGTAGCGGCTTTTTACATAACTGCATTCCCCGTTCATTCATTTCAAACTAAGCCACGCCGAGCTTGGCGCGTTCAAAATTTGGTTTCATCTGGTTTTGTGAGCTCGCACGGAAAGTGTGCATTTTTCACTCCAAATAGGATTGCGTTATGAAACTTCAGTTCCAGTTCGATGATGGGATGAGGCGTCCGGAGGCAGTGCATCTAGTCGCTTAGTGCAACTAATCCGAAACAGGGTCGTTGTGATATACTTAGCCACACCCAAAAGCTACCTTCGAAAGTTCCATGCTTCCTTGCATTCAATATTACATTTTTAAAAACATATGGAATGTAAAGAAGTATGGAGCGTTCGGGTTTGTTCAACTTTACTGGAATCCCGGAACGGATATCGAAATCGTCGCAAGATCCGTGTGGAGTGTTATTACATTTGTGCGCTGATTTTGGGTAATAGAAAATCGTACTAATTCTCTTTCTGTTTCCTTCTTAGTTCTTACTATGTTTTAATCAGTTTGCGCTTTAGATAGTCCATTGCCCGAACGCTTATACATTGACGGTACCAGTTAGGCAATCCGGAATTTCGCCAATCCTCGTGCCTCACTACGCCGCGAATGAAGAGTTGTTCATGCGTGCACGGCCAAAGATCGTCGAGGATATATTTTTAGAATATTACCGGCTGCTGCTGCTGGGATCGTAAACCTGGCATGGTACAGGGCGACCGCTCCCGGTGACCGGCTCTACGTCTACGAACCGTTACGGAACGCCCATCCGTAGTCGGCTTCTATAAGATATAAAAATATCCTCAGCAAGTCTAGCTCAGTCGCGTGTGTGTGTGTGTATGTTTTTCTGGGACATGGCTGGGAGATCAACGGTTACGCATGCGTGTACCAAGACTGAGCATTTGAGGCCGTTGGTCGTAGGCTCAGTGCGTCGCGGGATACTTTCTGTAGAAAGCACGATTCGATCGTCAACGATGTCGTTTTCGTTGTTATGCTTCTTATTTTTAGAACCTTAGGCACGTCTTTGCTACACCAAAGATTCCTCTTTTAAGTCTGGACAAACAAGAATAGGCAAATAATTAGGAATATGAAGAAGAAGCTAGGAGACACGCGACTGCCAAAGTGAAAATACAAGCAACGAGACACGGCACAGGATTCTTCTCGATGTCTGCAATTACATGAACATTAAATACACAAAATGGTGATGGGAAATGATAATAAAGATGTTACAATTCTTGTCGTATTATTTACTTTCAAGTTGTACAAATTATTGATTGTAGCTTGACATGGCGTAAAACGGTGTGTGGGCAGTTCTCGGGGCAGCGGTGCGATCGCTGAATAAACTTCGCACATCGTTGCTCGAGCATTCCAAAGTTCGACATGTTTTATTCGCGTTCAAAATCCCTCAAAAATGGAGGTTACAAAAGAGTCTTGTCGAATAGCTTACACGCTAACATTCAGTGTGGTTTCGATGTCTGTTAGTGAGTTCGTAAAAGTTTTTCTAATTCTTTCCGTTTTTTTTCGATGAACATCTTGGTGTTGGTTTTCAAGCTGGTGTAGTTGTTTTGGCCTCTCATCTTTAGGGCTGCCATCATCAGGTTGACCATTTCTTCGCACTACGCAGGAAGAAAATTAACGAAACAAATGTTACGCCACAATTGCAACACGGCACCGTAGGCGGGCATGGGATCGTACCGTCAGATTGGTTTCGGCTCGGCCATACTTTACGAATGCACACTGGGGAGCGTGCTTCTGATGTTCGGTCCAGGGGTCATCCGATTCCTCCCAACCGTCCAGCTCTTTGCCACAGACGAAACAGGCCGCTATGTCGATCTCGTGGTCAGTGCCATGCCAGTAGAATCCGGCTTCGGCCATCTAAAACGCGACAAATATCATCGATCCACCTTTAGGAACATCCTTCACACGCAATTTTGTTTACCTTTCGTATGCTGCACTTTTTGTCCTCTGTGTAGGGCCATTGCTTGAAGCTTTTCTCCCGATCCTCTTGCAGCAAGTAGATGTTTGGAATATTGGGCGTAGAGTCTGCCATTGTTGAATGGCAAGAGATGCACAAAACCCGTTGAAATCACCGACAACAAACGATCCTTGGAATGCGGCAAACAAACGCGCTAAACGTTTTTCTCCGTTAACTAGCGAGACAAACGAATTTTGACAGCAGGCGACGTTTGGCTTGAAATGAAAAATACCACAGTTGATCTGCCGTCCACTGAAAATTCTACGCTCTATGCCCGTATCTCTTTACCTTACGAAGGTACCGTAATTTATTTAATTTTTTATTTATTATTTATTTATTTAATTTCTGTCACGCTTTTTTCTGTGACACAAATCTCTATCTCTATCACCAAGTACAGTAAAAAAGCGTTGTGTTTACATCGCTTCGCTTTGTCACGTCGGTGAAAGTCAGATGGTTTGATGTGCGTGTGTTGGTGCGTTTGCTGCATTCGCTGGGAAGGGGGGGCAAAATAAAGGCAAACTGTCAAAAAAGGAGCAAGTTTGAGTCATCCATGTTGGAGAGGAGAAAAAGAACAAAGTATCGATTGTGCAGCAGCCAGCAGTGATTTGTGAACGTATGGTCCACGGGGCACGGATCTTTGGGAGCCCTGGAAACGGCAATAGGTCTGAGCTGTGCTGCGCGAAGGGCAAGGCCACCACCATCCGTGGGAGCCAGGGAATACGATCCCCGCAACCTCTGTCCAGCTTCGGGCTCTGGGGCACGACCGTCCTACTACGCCTCGCTCGCTCGCTGAATTAACCCAGTGCAACATCTAGTAGTCAGTGCTGCAACGAAATATCTGGACAATTTATCCGCTTTAGGACCGCGCCAAGTAGGCTTCCGGACGGAGGAATCTCAGTGGATGGTTTTGGATTGACGCCTTCAGTGTAAACGTAAGTGGTTCGACGTTGTGGGACCGACATTTCTCCGGAGAAAGGGAGGAAGGGGATACGCCTGGCAATGTTTTCACACAGCGGGAGGGACTTCCTTGATTGAATTACTCGTCGATAGAGTCATTATTTCCTGTTTAGCCTTGGGGCCCATTGCTTGAGTTGTGCAAAAAGTGAACTTCTGGAAAAATGAAGCGAGAAAGCAACAAATGTCGTAGTGTCTCTTGTTGCGGTAGAAAGCTCTGCAATTAAGTCCACTCGAAACACCCCAGATACGAGAGGAAGCCTCCGTAAGAGCCCTAATTATCATGCACTGCTCACTTATAGGAAAATGTGGCCCATTCCGACGGTGTGTAATGGTGGGGAAAAATCCATTTGCTTTTCACTGTTCGTGCAGTTCTTGAAATTTTGAAAACGAATAATCGACAACGATAAGAGAAATGCCTTCAACGGGGCAACCTACGCACTGCCCGTTACTAAGCAACAATGGGTACTCGCGAACTCGTTTGCAAACTATTGCTTTGTCGTTTTTAAGCAACACCCGGCCCATATAGAAAGGGTGCCTTATCAGTTAATGCAAATTCGCTACGGCCAACGAGTGGAACCTTGGTTTCATTCTACACACGGTACACGACGGTAATGCGTAGCAGGGTGTTCCATTCGTTCTAAACCTTCCCTTGGGCCCGATTCCGTTCGCAACAATACGGAGCAGTTGCAAATTAACGTTAGCTTCCGTTGGCCAAAGTATGAACACGGTCCTAAGCACGGTATCACGGAAGCTGTACGATGGAATCGACAAGACCTACGAAAAGTGTAACATAGTACAAAGGGGGCAAACATGTCTCGACCAGCGCTTCTTTTACGAAGCGAACTAACGCCATTGCTTTTGTAACTTTCAGTATTCGTCATGTCGGCCGGACCGTACAACTATTCGTACATTTTCAAGTACATCATTATCGGCGACATGGGCGTCGGTAAAAGTTGCCTGTTGCACCAGTTCACCGAAAAGAAATGTAAGCATTTGATCACGTCACACCACCACGAGCCTGCTTTGCTGATCGTGCCACTCGATCCACAGTTATGGCTAGCTGCCCGCACACGATCGGAGTCGAGTTTGGGACGCGCATCATCGAGGTGGATAAGCAAAAAATCAAACTACAAATATGGGACACTGCCGGCCAGGAGCGGTTCCGTGCGGTGACACGCTCCTACTACCGTGGTGCGGCCGGGGCCCTGATGGTGTACGACATAACGCGACGGTAAGCGTGAAGCGAGTTCTGCCACCTTGTTTTCGCCTAACGCCTTTCGCCAATCGGTTCGCAGGTCAACGTACAACCATCTGTCCAGCTGGCTCACGGATACACGCAATCTAACGAATCCCAGTACTGTGATATTTTTGATCGGCAACAAATCCGACCTCGAGAGTACCCGCGAGGTGACGTACGAGGAGGCGAAAAGTTTCGCCGACGAACACGGTCTACTGTTTGCGGAGGCCAGTGCCATGACGTAAGGGTTGTGCACCGGGAAGGGCGTCGGAGTCGATCGCGGCAAGCTTATAACGATGCTCGGTTTTTTGCAGTGGCCAAAATGTGGAGGAAGCGTTTCTGGAAACGGCAAGGAAGATCTACCAAAGCATCAAGGATGGGCGGCTCGATCTGAACTCGTCGGAAACGGGCGTCCAGCATAAGCCGGCCCAGCCGGGCCGGACGACGCTCAGCAACGACACGCAGACCAACAAGGAGAACTGTTCGTGCTAGACTCTCGTCTGGGTCGAACGCACCGAGGTGGCTGTTTTGGTTTTTGGCAGCAACAACTCGATTGCGTACGCGCGTGTCCGTGCAATGCGCGTTGCAACAGGTAAGGTAAACCGGCGGGACGCTGTCTGCGGTCGAGCAGCACGCGCAGCGATAGGCTTTGTCATGCCAAATGTTCCCAAATAATTCTCTTCACCGCCGCCGAGGGTTACGCCGCCGACGTGTGCCGGTAAACTGTATTTAATGAACTATGACCGCCGATGTTCATAACATGTTCTATTGATATTCCATTCGGAGAGTGTCCTTTTCCGTTTCGTCACTACTTATTTTCGTGAAGACAAATTTCTTTAATGTGTCATGTCAGCACGATACGCAGCCAGCCTGCAGGGGCCTCCGAAGCGATCCGAACGATATTGACTCTGGCCGGAGCGGTTCCATACACTTTCATCAAGAGAATCAATAAGTTGTTGCCTTTTTTATTGTACTGCAGGTGGGCTGTAGCAATCCCCTATTCATCTAACCGCACGAACAATGCGTAAGAACCCCTGATGTACACGGCCACGGCTTGATCGTACATGACAACCCCCACTTTGATCACGAATTTGGTTGATCCCTGGGTCTGGGTCTGCACGACGCACTACGCAGGGTGCTGTGTCACGCATACATTTCCAAACAAGCAAAACGGTGATAGCGAGACCCCTGGGAGAGAGAGGGTCAACAGATGGATACACACGGTTAGGATGGACACGGAGATCGCATCACCAGAAAACAGAAACTAAAATCACACATATATCGTCCGTTTCAGTCAGTATCAGTAACAGATTGGGTGGAAAATCTCGAACTTTTTCAGTACAAAAATAATAAAAAGAAAAGGCATCACGTGAGTCCCCAAACAACCGACCCACATGGTCACCTCTAACGCCGCTATAGGCTATACATTAGTTAATACTTCCACGGTCCGCGCACGTTTGGCCAGCTGTGGGTGTAGTTTAAAAAGGGCGCATTTCACTGGCACGCCGGCCGTTTGTTTTCGTTTTTGTTGTTTTTCAAATGTTACCAAGTTTTAAAAGAGACAACTAGTGTGTGTGGGAGAAAGTGTAAACAAATGAACAAAAAAAACAACCCTTCTAAAGGCATTGTAAGGCGCCGCGCCCCAGACGCAAGCAAGAAACGGGATCCCCCCATAATATGTGTACTAGCATTAAAATTAGCGGTCTTCTTATTCCAGTTTTACTGTCACATAATATATATACACACACACACACATATTATTGCGTGCTCGGTAGGAGCAGAAGCGGTATTTAGACTTGTGGCAGAGGTGGCCCGCTAATGGATAACCAATACACACCATCATCGTCAAGCTCGATTCCAATCCTTCGGTAGCGGGCGTGTGACCGACGATGGCGCCGTTGCGGGCGCCGCAACAAATCATCTGAACGAAATAATAGATCTCTATCGAAACAGCACTTTCCGGAGGCATTCCGGGTGGGCGAAAGGTTTAAACAGATATTTAATAAAAAGAATCTAGCGAGCCAGAATGGGAGCCTTACTCGATCCCGACAGGAGCAACCGAAACCGAAGTGCCGCACGAGGCCGCATCCGCTGGGAACACAATCCATGAGTTGGGTTTTCGGATGTCAGGTAAAGAGGTAGAGAGAGAGAGAGAGAGAGATTTCAAATACCCGCGATGCTGTTTTGGGTCTGGAAACGTTCTCCTGGTTTATTGCGTAATTCTTCTTGTGCACTTTCTTGTCCCAAACAGTGTAGCTTCCTACAATCCACAATGATACCGATTATATCCACCGAGAAACACTCAAAGGGGAACGAAACCGGAACAAATCCATCGTCCTCATATTCCTCCGAGTAAGACACAAACGATCGCTTGATTTTACCTGCTCGCTAACTATATGCTTTATACGTTTTATCGTTTACACACGCATTTTAAAATGGGTCACCTACTTGCTGTGCAGTATGCAAACGAAGCGAACGGAACTAAGGAACGGATGAAAACAACGGACAAACAGCGTGCAGTGGTGTGTCTGCCCCGAAGGTAGCTTTCTGTCATTGTGTCTAGCTGCCTCTCAGTGTCGTTTTGGGGTCCGGATCCTAGAAAAGGGTGTCCTTCTATACAGGCAAGACACGCTACCACCGCGAGAGGGTGATGTTTCTGTGTTCGCTTCCGGTTGCATCCGTGTGAATTGACACCTGATCATCGATCGATCGAACCGTCTATTAGAATGCTTCGATTAGTCTTTTAATCGGATTTGAATTTGATAAACTTGTACTGCGCGCTTTAACGCGTGTATGGACGAGATTTTATGTTTAAAAAAATATACAATGCAGCCACATATTTATTAGTTAGTTCAATCATCCTGTTAATCTGTTATCCGATTTGCATGAAATTGGATGCATTCGAAAGAGGAAGAAGGAACTTTTTCTGTTTTCTGCATGTTATAGTTTTTAAACAAAAATCTCGTTATTTAAAAGACAAACTGGTGTTGCGGTGTAGATGTGAAAGCAGATCAATCTTGCAGTGCGAGCATCTGCTCAATAAGTAGTCAAGCGGCCGTTTACAACAAACTAGATTGAAAATAATGCGTAATCAAACATACAACTACCTACTGGTACTACTGACGGCCATCTCAATCCTTCTCTCGCCCGAGAAGTTCCGCCGATTATTGGATTACGTTAACGTGGTGTTATTGTTTGTTACGCTGCGCTCACTTATTCCCTTGTTTCTCATACCGAACTGACCACCGTGTTACACACAGAAATCTCGACCTCACACGTGTGCAAAGAGGGCGAAAGGTTTGTTCCTTCGTTTCCTTGCGCTTCGGGAATTGTAAGGTATCCCGTGCACATGAAGCCGCCCGAATTCTTATTACGTGCTCGCGCAAACACCAATATCCTGCGTCTTTCAGGGGTTCAGGCGCATTCTGTTCTATCTATAGGCTACGGGCTAAATAGTCACGCGCGTGTGTTTCTTGGTTACATGTTAACGCGCATTTGTCTGCTTGTAATTGTAAATAGCTAATAACTCGCTTTTAATGTGGTGAAAGTGAAAAATAGGTGCTATTACTATTGGGTATTGCGAGGCGCCAGAACGCGCCACAGTGGGGCAAAAAGTAGTATATTTTTTGTTGATTTTTGGTATGCTAGCTCTTTGTTATTTGCCACAGCTCAGGCTCACTCAGTGATCGGTGGAAATATTTGGAGGCGATCTTCTTTATATAGAGGCGTGGAATAGTGGTGATGAGAGTGACATTCTTTTAAAGGCGCAAAACGTTCGGTGAAAAGCGTTGGCGCGATTGCGTCGTCGTCGTCGATGCTCCTTACACACTCCGGCGCCGGGACCGGATAAATCTCTTCGTTTTCCCTCTAAAGTAATGCGTCAGGTGACGAATGCAACAACGAAAGAGTAAATAAAGCTACACGCAAAACAGTCAAATCAGGCAGTTGTTACGAGATCGAGATCGAAACGTGTCTAACGTGAATGGGGAACCAACACCGTGGAATAATGTTGTTTGCGTAATGACTTTATAATGTTTATATCTAGTTAAAATATCACGATACTATTATCATGCACTCCACAACGCTTGTGTCCACTACCGCTGTGTTTGTGTCTGAATTATACCTTGTCCAAGTAACTGGGAACCAACTTATCGGTAAACCGAGGAGAGAGAAGTATATGTAAATGCCCACACTGGTTACCAGTCTTTGTTGCAGCTGCGGCCTGCCATGAATGGACATTCCTATGGCGGGGCCTGCTGCTTGGCAAATCACAGATTATTTAAAACCGTATGACCTTCATATGAGCGAAAGAAAATGGGCGATGGGCAGTCGAATGAGGTGATCACAATGAAAAGAGCCCAAAAAGAGAAAGAAGGTCGAGAAAAAAAAAGAGGGGCTACCAACCTTTCGATCGATCAGCGGACCGAACTACGTGAGGAGCGCCAAATCACCGCTAGTGTTCCGTCGCGCTGACCCAACTTCCGGTGCGGACGCTTTCCGGCCCAATCCGCCGTCCGCCGTCGTCGATGGGCCGCCGATGCCGATGCTGTGCATCCCATGGAAACTGTTGGCCATCATCGACATGGAACCGGCCAGCGAAATTCTGTGGCCGCTCCCTACGAGCGGTTGCTGGCAAGTTGGTTGCTGCTGTTGCTGCTGCTGCATCCGCTGCTGTAGATAGAGTCGTCGATACTCTGCGTACATTTGACGTGCCTGGTTGAGGACACGCGTGACGTTGTGCTTGCGCACCATCTTGTCAAAGTGCATCGCCATCTCGTTGTAGTCCATGCCGGTTTTCATGATGTAGTCCCGGTGCTGCAGCAGTATCGTGAGGCAGAGAAACATAAGGAACGGATTGCCGCCACCGAACTCGAGCGGTGTCGGAAGTACGCCTGCAACTTTCATCGCCGGTGAACCGCCCGTCGAACCGGTGGCCGCTGGTGCAGCATTCCCGGTGCTAACGTTGATCGGTGAAGGGAGATCGTTCGAACAGTGCGACAATGAAGCTGCTGGTACCGAAGGAACCGGCGGAGGCGAAGCAGGACTGTCGTCGGCGAGTGGTTGAGGGTCCTGTGCGGTACCAGCGATCGTGCCAGACGTGGCTTCCGTTGCCTGCTCGAGTGCTTCGGGCCCATCGGGCATCGCACCGAGCAGCAGTAGAGGCCGATTGTCCAGTGAGTTTGTTGTGGCATCGAAGAACGGATTGTTGGGATGAAACTTAAACTTAACGGCCGCCGGCGATCTCGCCAGTGGTGAGTCATCAGACGAGTCGGAGGAATCGGGAAGTATCATCGAGTTGCGGTTTGAACCGGGAACGGAGCGATCTCCGTTTCGCCGCACCAACCGGATCGGTGTGACGGACTTTTTGCCCAGTGTCGTCTCCTCGATTATCTCTCCGTCATACTCGAGTTCCGGGTGCTCGTCGGGTGTAGTGGCTGTACGCTGCTGCTGCTGCTGCTGCTGTATCTGCGTGAGCTCTCCGGCGGTGCCAGCACCACCCGTCGTTCCCAGCGACATTGGGCTTCCCTCATCGTCACACTGATGGAGCGGGTTTTCCCACACAAACACATCGCTGCTGACATTGGCGCTCGAGGTGCTGATGCGTTTACTGTCCCGATTCTCGCTCGCTGCGCTACTGCAGGCACCGATGTCCCGTCGACGTCCAGGCTTCTCGCGGTACCGTACTACCACCGGTTCCGGTGAGGAATGATCACAGATTTCGTCGATCGATTGAATTTCCGTTGCCCCATCGACGGTGGCCGCCAGGAGGTGGTGGCTAACGTTATCGAGCTTGCTGTAAGCAATCGATGGTGGATCGTGCGTAGAATGGTCAACGAGCTGACCGCCAACGGTCGACTCACTGTCGGGAGGTGTCTCCAGATCGAGGCAGCTGTTGAGCGTGTAGAAGCGCTGCTGTTTCGTGTGGAATTCGCTGCCAAAAACGTGGCGATCGAGATTTTCTAGCTCGAGGCGTAACTCTCGTGTCATCGACGTTGTCATTGGGAAGTATTCCTGCGAATCATCGGGACTGCTACCGTCGTCACCGGGAGCAACTACCGTACAGGAGACCGTCGTATCACCGTCGGCAACGTTCAGGTCTTCTGGCCTATCGCTTACCGTCGGTTCGACACGCTGATGCATCGGCGACGCGGACGCGGAACTGTCGTCGACGATGATGCTACTGTTATCGCTGGATCGCGAAAACGCCGTGGTGGTGGCCATAGAATCCATACCCACTCCAACGCTGGTGGCCGACGAATCTGAATCGTCGAACGACGATTTAGTCAACTTGATCACCGGTTTCGGTTTCAGTTCGTTGTACTCGATCGTTTCGGCCGTTGTTGAATCGCCGTCCTGCGACACTTCGGTGGCTGTAGAATCGATCGATTCGCCGCTGTTTGCGTTGGTCGGTGGCGGCGTCGCATGGCTCGTAAGCATCTTTTTTGTTGCCAACCGATCGCTGATGCGACTTTTATTGATGGCGGCAAAGTTTAGGAACTCGTTGAAATTTTTCACCAACTTCGGTTTCGATCTTGGTTCCGCCTCGGAGCGCACCTCCGTTGGTCGCGTCCCACCAACATCAACCGATCCCCCGTCACGAACGATCGATTTATCGAGCGAAGCAAAGATTCCCTTCCGGCTGGCCACAATCTTTTCCTTGAGGTCATGGAAATGGCCAGCACCGGCACCGGAAGCGCTTACGGTGCCGGAGGTGAAGTGTTTCTTCTGTTGGCTCAATTGACGCGCGATCAGTTTCCCGGTGGCGGTGGTCGAAAATAGACTGCGCTGGCGACCGATCACCGGCGAGTTCCGTACACTGCTGGCGGCGCTACTACTATTCGTGACGGGCGATCCACGATCGATTTCTTCCGCAATCTGCACTTCCCGACCATTCTCTGGTTCATTCGGTTCCCCAGCGTTCGCGAGCGGCGAACAAACATCGTCCAGTGACCCATCAATGAACGGGTTGTTGTTGCACGAGTTCCGTTTTGTCTGATGTTGAGGCGAGTGGAACACACTGTCCTCCACGTCCGTCAGCTCGTTGTCCTCCATTGTGTCTTCCTGTTCCGCCGGGGTGTCCGCCCCCTCCTGGATGTTCTCATCATCGCCGACACTGCGCATTATTTTGCGCTGCTTCACTAGCGCAATCTTGGCCTCATCCAAGCTTTGGTGCACCTTCTGCACCACGTTGCCCGTCCTGGCCGAGGAGTAAACATTTCCCCGCGTAATGTTCTCATCAAGACTGAGGTTTAGCCGACGTGTCGACTCTAGCGATCGACCATCGGCAGTACCGGCACGTCCGTAAGTATGCCGTCCGGTACCGACCGGATTGAGCGGATTGGTGGAGCTGCACGAGGAGCTGAGCGAAAGCGCGGAACTCTGGCGGCGCAGAGCACACACCTTGGTGTAGGGGTTCTCTCGCGGTGTCCGCAGCATCACCGAAGGGCTTTGGCTCGGTGGCGGGTGAACCCCGTTGTCCGGTGGCGACGGTGGTGGCTCGTATTCTTTTTCGTACAGGGCCAGCTCACCACGGGGTGCCAACGGGGGCAGCGAACTCCACAGCACCTCCAGCATACGGAGCGCATCGTCGAACGCAAACTCGCGCTTCATTTCGAGCAGTAGCCAGCGGTAGCAAAACAAAAGATCGTCCGCCTGGTGGTGCTTAAGGTAGGCGTAAAAGTCCGGATCATAGTACTGGAGGGCCTCGGAGAGGTGAGCAAACTTGAGCGTCATCGCAATGCCGTCCAGCATAAAGTTGCAGCTAAGGCGCTGCATGGTTGCGCAAAAGCAGATGTACGCGTGGGCTTCGTCACCCATCGTTACCAGCAACGGCGAGGCAATGTCCGACATGCCCTGGCAGTAGCTGACGGCCGGGTGATTCAGCGCGTATGTCGTCAGTACGTTGAAGAGGGCGGCAATATTTTGATTATCGTCATTGCCGGCGTAAAACGGATGCAACCGGTCCGTCCGTAGGACATCCTTTCGGACCATGCTGGTCACGTAGGCCAGCTCACCGACAATGTTTCCGCGCTGCATGGTACTGCGCCAGATGTCGCGCAATCGGTAGTATTCCGCTAAAACCAATACGGTGGTAAGTAGTGGCAGTGAAAGGTACTGCGCCAATGCGCCTGGTTTTTCCTGGCCAACTTACCGGATTTCTTTTTCATATACTCCATCCGCTCGCGGCCAGTCATACCGTCGGGGTACACGTTTAGTATGTGCTTCCAAACGACACGCCGCAGACTCGGGTCGATACCGCCCAGGTAGATCGCTTTGCGCAGCTGCTCCGGGGCCACTATCTGACCAACGGAATCCTGCAGTTTTCGAAACTCGGCATCCGCCAGCGGAGGACGAATCGGTTGCGTGAGCAGTGGATCCTCCACCAGATTAAACGCCCGTTGGACCATTGAAAATGTTTTCTCCATCTGGTTCATGATCAGCCCGGGCAGTTTGTTCTGCACGTACTTTTGACCGGCGCCCAGCGACTGCTGCAGCGAGACAAGCTCGCGCGGAATGCTCGTCGTGGTTGCCGTCCCGTTGCCATCCCATTCGGAAGCCTCCGAGAAGGGCTTGATGTCGACGCGTAGGTTCAGGCAGGGTTCGCTTTTGGTAGCGATCGATTGGTTGTGTGCCCGAAGGAATGCTGCCTCGAGGTCCCAGTCGGACAGTACGACAAGGTAGCTCTCTTGCCCGTTGGCTTCGATCACCTTGTAGCTGATGCCGAAGTCGGTTTTCAGATCGAACGCTTTCGCCAGCAGCGAGTACAGCACCTCCAGGTTGGTGATCTGAGGATCGACACTAAACTTCCGTGTCTCCAACGGCACATTCTTCTCACACTTCTGCGAAGCAAAGACGGGGGTTACAACAAAAAACACGGTTGACATCGATCGAATGAAAGCGGATGGCACTGCGAGAGGGTGGCTCAAGTTACCTTCACTTTCACGCGGACTGCTTCACGGTTTTGACCGTACATGCCGCCGGACATGATCGTGTGTGCGCATGCAAGGACGACCGAGTGACGGTGCGCTTCGAGGACAAATTTTATGTGTGTGGTGAGAGGGAAACGCGCGTTCTGCTAGCTTTCGGTGGTCGCCTATACTAGAAACTGTTTCATTGACTCGTCCGATGAGGTACGTATTTCATTTCCGGGCGGTGGAAGCAAATCCCATTTCGAAGCTTAAACGTAAGACGGGCTCTAAGCACTATATAGCAGCGAAACACGTTGGACCTTTTTATGTCTCCCAATCAGCGTTTTTCGAAGCTCCATCGTCCCCCGAAACAATGGGACATTGCAAGCGCGTACGGTTCCAAAAAATAGTCACTTTCCACGCACACGATTTCGTGTGTGTGACACAAATTTGGACACAGCAGATGGAATTTCCCGACGGCTGCTGTGGTAAACTATTTTTCTTCTTTGTACCACTTTGACAGCTTTCGTATGGCAGAACAACAAAGTGCCTGGTGGCGCACTCGTATTGACTGGCATTGTTGCTTCGCACGAACCGTTAGGCATTTCGTCGTAAACACTCGAATCAGCTGTCAAATGAGCCGATTTGCAGTTGTGTTTTGGTGCCGGTGCTAGAGATCAATTTGCGTAAACAGTAGTGCGTGGTATTTAAAAGAAATTATTTTCCCCACCGAAACACAATGTACTCGTTGAGTTCACAGAAAAAGTTTTGGACGTTCAAAACGGAACAGGAACTGACCGAATTGCGAGTGAAGCAAAACCATGCCTTCGTCACCAAGCATGGGGCGGGCATGACGGTAAGCTCAGTTTGCTAGGATTCGTTGGAATCGTATGAATTTATTTAGTGTAATGTCTTCTCTGGCAGGACGAACAAAAGCAGGCGCATTTTCTCACGGCCGACGAAGAACGGTTACTTTTGAAGCAGTACGAACTGCAGCTGAAGGAGTTCTGCAAACGATTTGAACCGCCGATGCCAAAGTACGTGGTAGGGACAGCATTTCACTACTTCAAACGTTTTTATCTCAACAACTCGTCGATGGACTATCATCCGAAAGAGATACTGTAAGTAGAGGTTCCGTGCATGCACCGGTGGACAAGCTATATGTTATGCGAGAACGGGATTTCACACTCTTGCAGGGCAACATGCGTTTATCTGTCGTGTAAAGTGGAAGAATTCAATGTGTCCATCGCTCAGTTTGTGGCAAACATCAAAGGGGATCGTGTGAAGGCAATGGATATCATTCTCTCGAATGAACTGCTGTTGATGCAAGAGCTCAACTATTATCTTACCATACACAATCCTATGCGCCCTATAGAGGGTTTCTTGATAGATATCAAGGTGAGTATCGAAATGTAGCGGCACTGGTTGATTTTTATTCGATACACTTCATCAAGCTGTATTTCGCATTGCAGACTCGTTGTAATATGAACAATCCGGATCGCCTAAGGCCAGGGATTGAAGATTTTATCGACAAAACGTTTCTGACCGATGCTCCACTGATGTACGCTCCGTCGCAAATTGCACTGGCAGCGGTGTTGCATGCGGCCAGCAAGGAGCAGGAAAATCTCGACAGTTACGTTACAGAGTCCCTCTTCGGTGCGGCAAAAGACAAACTTCCCGTTCTGATTGAAGCCGTCCGCAGAGTGCGCTCCATGGTGAGGACCATTGAGCTGCCCCAGAAAGAGAGGGTACGCTTTCTCGAGAAGAAGCTGGAAAAATGCCGCAACCAAGAGAACAACCCCGATAGTCAGATGTAAGAATACGAAAATAGAACGAAAGGTAAACGATGGATAACCGGTAATGAATTTCGATTACAGATACAAACAACGAATGAAGAAAATGTACGAGGACGAAGATGATCTGGATGTAATGGGCTCGTCGTACCACATGAATATTTCGGATGCCAGCTTGGATGCGTCACAACTAAACACCACCAATCCAGCCAACATGACCTTGGACTAAGTCCTTCCGAGTCCTACGCAACCAATGTTGATGTTGGCTGAAATTATAAGGAAAGCAGTATACCGGGTGTAATAAAAATGCATTTATAAAAAGAGTTGCTTATTGCATTTATTTTGAGCGAATTACATTACTTCCCGGTAGTAGTTTAACCCTTTATCGTAAAATTACCTGTTTTATTTTACATCAGTTACATATTTCGGATTGAGAAACTAATACAAGCTGTGTTAATTCCATTCCAATTCCCCTTACTGATGTATTTTTATCTCTATCATCTATGCGATACCACTCTCCCAATCTATCAAACAGCAAAAACGATTTGAGATTACAATTTGAGTTAAATAGTGTTCTTATATTTAAACAACATAAGTAAATAAAATAGGCTACATAAATCGTTTGTTGAATAAGCGCGATAAACGATGTCAAACGTTTCGATCTGTGTGTTGAAAATCATCAGAATTTGGTGCATCTGGATTGCGCGTTGATTGTAACCTGAAGATGAGCAAAGATATAATGAAGCTTAATCAGTAAAATTTCGACTTCATAGTCATTTTTCGAAAACTAAATACCTTTTGCATCGTGTGTCGCAGTTTTCGTTTACGAGAAGAATCGGAACGTCCATCTTGTTGCCGTCCATCGTTGTTATTGTTATCATTTGTGAGATTTTAAATAAGACACATAATAATTGCCTTCCACGTATTGTGAGGCGTTGCTAGGAAACGGAGCCTAATGTTATGTGCCTAAAGATTGTTACACATTCTAGATCACAGTTGATCACATAGTACAGCCTTGTTGTCGATCAAAAGATCGATCGTGGGATTGGGAAAAGAGATAATATCTCAACGTGGAAAGTAGTGAAGCAAGAAGGAAAATTCGCGAACAACGGGCGATGGCGAATCAGCGCGAAATGAAATGGGCGCAAAGCTAGTTTAAGCCTCGCTCTTGAGGCAAGATTGGGAAAACAAGGAACAACGAATACGGAAAAGTGGCAAAAAGTTACCATTGAAACAATATACGAAAAGTACTATTCCAGTGCACAAAGCGCACGCTGTTACGCTACATCGGTTCAGGGTCATCGAGGTTCTGTCGTTGTGCTGAAGTAATGATGCTTCCGCTGGTAGTACTGCTGATACATTGACGTAGTACAAGTAAGCAAAATGATTATAAAAGGCATTCGTTTCCTCTATTTTGAGCAGTAGTGTGGCGAGTGTGTTAAAACGAGGAAATGTAATGGTTCAATTGTGTACTGTGTAGCTTCTGATAAAGGATGGTGGAAGGAAGAAGAATTGGTCACAAAAAAACGATCGTTTCACACGATTCAGTTAGAGTTTTTGCAGCATTGCACCAAATAGGAAGAAAGAAAAATTACAACGTATCTGCTTGCATTTTGCTCAAAAATGTAAAGATCGCAAGAATGTAAACTCGATTGATGGAAGCAATGTCGTTTGAAAGCGTTCAGTTGAAACCATTTTGTTTCGCTATTTCATCATCAGCGTGGATTAGCCAAGGAACTGTTCCTTTGTCGCTATTAGGCAAAGAATAAGGATTGACCATGAGGGAATCGCTCACGGCAGCAGGGCAGCATTTGTCAAGCACAGAGCAAATGATACGTTGTAACGAAATGACAAAAAATGGCCGTAACAAAACTCGTTGGTCATACACAGAGGAATGTTTTTGAAAACCGGATTTGGCTTGAGGAGCATGTTGGAAGATGTGTAAAAGGTATGTAGTGTTTTTTAAATGAAGAAAATGCAAGTAACATGAACATAAGAAAGTACATCAACATAAGGATCACATTTCCACATATTCTAACCGAGACGACACCGACAATAATGCTATGCCATATTTGATTTTTACGACGGTTTTACGGGTTACACAAAAAGAAAAAAAAAACGATAGCACACATTGAGGACAAAAATTAGATTTTCGTGCGTTCGCTTTGTTATCGTTCTGTATTTATGTAATCTTCTCCAGCAGAGTGGAGACTATATCTGAATGGACTAGAAATGGCCTCGACAGTGCCAAAAATCAATAGTGAGGCACACGGGGAAAATGGAGATGCGGACTGTAAATAATGCGTTGGAAAACGTGTGCATAATTTATACTGTTTATAGCAAAATCATGAGAGAAGCACAAGAAAACGGGGCATTGGATCGGGAACAAAATATTGCGCCATGGGTTCACTGTTGGTGTATGCATAATACTTTCCAAATCAACCCAGTGGTACTAGTTGTTTGTTTGTTTGGGTGTAATCTTTTATTTTAAGGTTTTAGCTACGAATGTGCCAATTACCTCTAGCAACGTTTGCTTCCTCAACGAACAATTGTTTCTTCACTCATCTTTTCTAATTTTTTCTCGTCAAACAAGCTTGTGTTACTTTACAAATCTGAAATTGATGGTTATCTGCACGCAATTCACTTGTATTTTTATTTTTGTAAGGTATCAAATGGGGAAAATATAGTTTCGATAGAGATAGAGAGAACGAAGAAACGTGTCTTAGAGACGGATTTCAAACTGCAACAAGCTGCGTGTCTTTATCTTGCCATAACGGGAAATGTTGCTAGATCCTATCGTTTTAATATCCTAAATCATCTTACTTTTTTTTTTGTATTTTTCCAGCTGTAGTGTTGCTCTAGGTTTAGCTCTCTTATCATTGAGACTCGATCGATTTCACTACGGCAAGTGAAATACTATCATTTCCTTTCCTGTAAGAAATGTCGTATTCTAAACTAACTTTACTTTATTATACCTAATAGTCCATTCATGCGCTCAACAAGTGCACGACTCAAGCTATGCGTATCACATACTCTTAAAAAAATCAAGTAATGTTTCTGAAATTAGTAATTGTAATGTGTATTAGTAAGGAATTAACAACATGCCTATAACACAAAAATCTCCTCCTTCATAAGGCCTTACTAATCCGTGCGAATGAACAAAAAATATGGAGGAGGAGCGCTCCGATCTATCGAAATATGGTACTCATTTCAAACAAACATATTGCTGAAAGTACATTTTCTTGAAGAATAATTTTTTCAACCTGCTCAATCCTAAATTGAAGTTGAGAAGAGATGATGCTAAGACCTGAAGACAGATTTCAACGGGAATTGACCTAGTTAAAAATTGATCAAGTGGATCAATGTTTTAGTAAAACCATTGTTGCTTGGCATTGTGTTCCTACTGTGCACTGTTTACTTCCTGCATTTAGACTGCGTGAATCATGCGATCGTGTGTATGGGCTTTGGGTCAAACCTTTTATAAAAACGAAACGCTGGAAGCTCACACTTTTCAAACTGCTCAAACTGTTTGACGTAATCATCGTTGCTTAGCTCACTTCTTGGTCTACTTGTGGATTTTCTGTAATTTAGCTTTTCTCTCCTACAAACTCGCATCATGTATCGTTTCACACTAACATCAATGTTTTGTTTTCGGATTAATCAAGATCGGTGAAACTATTGCTGTTGTTGTTGAAAAACGGCGTGATGTTCATTGCAATGTGCAGTAAAGACTTCTTCTATTATCTTATTACTAAAAATGGTGATCGTTGTTGTGTCTATGAGAAAAAATATCTCGGCATTGGCTCCATGTGTTGAACGTTAAAACGGAACACATTTTGTTCATACTGCTTCCGTGTTTCATTGTTATCGGGTAAAAGGGAATCTTGTTCTAACTAGATGTACAAAAAAGCGGGGTTGTGCTTGAAATCTGATAAAGCTCACGTTCTCGCACCTTAACAGGATATCAACAATTCTGAACGATGAGACCGTTTGTCTCCCTTATATCACATTAACGGTCTACACTTTGCAGTGTTCTCTCAGTTTCATCAGCTTCAACCCTTTGTTTATCTGTTAGAACAAATTCTTATCGAATGCTGCTATACGACTTTGTTATAGCAGCGGAAGCTTCACTATGTTCAATATGCTCCTTCCGTTTTTGGTTTGCTTAACTTTGGAAAGTTAAGGCTTGATGATATCTTGGTGAAGGTAGTATGTGCTCTCAGCCCATAACATGCATCATCAGCGTATTGGATTGAGAGGAAGGGAACCGAAGCGGTTATGGCCCTTTTTCAGTTCGATCGTTCATGGCTCGCGCAATCATTCATTGGGATGTATTTGAACAGTTTTGCTGCAAAGTCGATCGTTACTTCTTCTGTTTGAGCAAAATATCTAAGAAACCAAACCACTACTGAAGCTCGCTTGAAGTTTACTGAAGGAAAAGTACCGTAGGCAAAGTATGAGTACGAATTTTGTTGTGACAGCCGTAGCTGAAGCTTGGCATACACTGGATATGAGTTTACGCAATTTTTAACGAAGACACTGAAACTCCTCAATTAGTACGGTCATTGGGTTGCAATAATTCTTTCGCACATTTTTGGGGAATCACCAAGCTAAGAAGCTCGGTTGAAACCATTTTTTATAACTGCGCCACTAAATAATACTTTTAATGTTTGCGTTCCAAAAGCCGTGATAAGTTCCGAGAAAGTAGGCACTAAAGACTTGTTAGTAAGTTACTGGAGTGTAATTTTGCGGCCTTTGTGCAATTAAAATCCGTATGCAACTGACCTCGTTGTGCCCTCATTCAACTTGATATAGTGTTGTACCAATTAAACTTTTGGATCGATAGTGTAGGTATTCATTATGGCATTCTTTAAAAGATGCCGTACAACTAGAAACTGCATAGTAATTAATGCAAAGAGGTTCATTCATTTACGCTGAAAAGATTTCATCTTCATAATGGAGGCGCATGGTGGCATTCTTGGGTAGCAATTGGAATGGCTCCACGGTACCTTCGGTTCATATCCGCGAAAAAGAATGATTGCAACGAAGACTGGACTGCATGCTAAGGAACTACGATAACTGGAAGAGGTTCAAGCTAAGAGTCAGCTTCGGTTGTCCAGATTGTTTATGAAATACATACTACATACTTTTACAAAATGGGGCAATGCAAATCGATATTGCCCAAAGTCCAAAGGGGCATTGGGCAGCAAATTTTATCGTTTTATAAGTATGTTTGTTACATTTTGTTATAGCATTTACCTTCAGCAGTAGCGAGAGTTTATTGTTTCAAAAGGCACGATGGGGACGAAGAAGGTCACACTTTGCAACTGTTCCTTGATGGTACTGATCTGTACTGATAGGGTGACTAGTTAAGACTTTCTGTTTGTTTGATGATGAATGATAGCTGGTGTATACTTGGCGGGACAAGACGTGTTGGAAGTATAATGAAAACTGTGTAAAAACGACGCTTTAACGAATTCGTAATTCTTTACATCGATGATAATTTTATGGTAAACAAAATTGCCTACGATTACCATTTCGTTATCCTCAACGTTTGAGCAAAATCAATATGGCGAGGCATCCGTGAGGGACACTATTTAGTTACACAAAACACAAAATGAGACGTACAATTACTCTACCTCTCAAAGGGTACACGTACATCAATGGTAGCAGTAGTTTGTTAAACTGTAGACATAGCGCAAATTGTATAACAAAAATTCACATATTTTTTTTGCGCGGCGAAGGTTAATTTATTCGCTGACCAACGTTTATGATATCACACAAAAGTCACTGGGCATAGAAGTGAAAAAATAGTTGACTTATCGACAATCGTCGACTAGAAGTAGTTTTATTCTATCTACGGGGTAAAGAGTTGTTATTAAAGGTCTCATAACCACACACATCATAACGAAGCGGAACTGAAACACTGAAACATACCAAATGAATAAAAAAAACAAAATATTCTGGCAAACACATATACCATCGAACGAAATATAGATCATGCTACAAGCTAGGAACATATCCACAAAAAGGAACAATCGTACGAGAAGCGTTTTTATCGAGAGGCAACCCAGAAGCAGCTACGAAGATAAAGCAAAACAGAAAGCAACAGTTCTACGCAATGGCGGAAAACATGCAATATTTCAACATTTGTTCGAAGTATTGTTTCTTATATTATTCAAGTGTGTCTGTGTGAACTGCTGTCACAGCATGGTTTTCATGTGTTGAAGATAAACCACTATTCTAGAAACGGCAAGTTAGTGTTACGGCAAGAAATAGCTTCGTCCAATTATGTGATCTGTTGGCGTTAGAAACATGGTTCTTAAGCGATGTAGCGTAAAAACGTGTAAGCTGTGAGCGAATATCCTAGAAGCATCCTGTGGCCATCTTCCGTGGCGAACGGTGCTTCCTTTTATTGCGCGTAAAATATTTTCAGCTTTGAGCTCGCAAGCCTTAAGCGTTGTACGTATGCAAGGTATGGTACCATCCCAAAAGCGCTTGAAAATAGTTCAACTTTGTTGAAATGGTTTTACTAAGATACGGTTGAACCGGAAGCGAGACTGTGAGGAGTTCTGGAGCAGTAGTTGTATATCTAAATTTTGGGTGGCGTAAAAATAAAACATTGGACCATGTCGACGGGTCTGCGGGGTGGACCCTTTGTTTGCATTCGAATAATGATCCGCAAACACAAGTTTTCTTTTTTAAATTGCACTTGCCATGCCTCATTTTTTATTAAACATATGCTAGTTTAAGTTGTAGGATTTGTGTTTCGTCTTCTTCTCGCATTCTTTTATCCACGTGCGTTGCGTCATAGCTCATTTCAAGTGTTTTGTGCTGTGGTTATGCTTTTCCTACTTTCCGGTTAGCGCCCAATTTAATTTTTATCGTAAAAAACATTTCAAATTTCGTTTGCCTGAACTTTCAGTGAACTTTTCAGCAAGCGCCTAAAGTGCCTTCTGCCATTTTAAGAGATTTCCAAAATCGTATCCATTTCTGTTCATCAATTAATTCGCAAGAAAACGATGTCAATGCCCCCTCATTGCTAGTCTCGTGTGCAATCTTTCCACAATTTCTTTTGAACCCTAGTCGTTAAACCGTAACAACCACTTTGTAAAATTTCTACTTCTAATTACTGCTCAACGAACGTTACAAAAGAGATTGTACGCACTTGTTGGTATGTTTGGCTACCAATTCGTTTTGTTTCGACCTCTGAAACTTTCTTTGAAAACTTGTGGACACTATTCGTTGCCAAACAAAAAAACTCAATCAAACTATGCATGGCTCGACAAAATCCACAACAAGGCTTTGAGATGCGCTTAATGAACTAAGCTCATATATAGTATGTCCATATCCAATTGGTCGCAGCGAATTGTATACCGCAGTGCATGTATTGCAGTGACTCTTTCAACAGGTGAAACGGAAATTGTAAAAAACAATTTAAAACTAATTGAAAAATCTCTGCAGATAGTCAACTTAATGAACCGAAAGACCAATATATGCAAATATCGCTTGAACTATCGCTATCGCGTTGTGGCGCATAATTCGTCATCGTCCTTCATGTCAATGGTACCGATGTAAACGCATCTGTAGAATCTTATAAAAACTGGTCAACATTTCTTGGTCAAATTGCGGAAATTGCAGCACTATTTCGATATTGTGCCTCTTGTCCACTTTCAGGTTCCCCACTTATTTAGTTATGTCTATAGTTGTTCGTGTACTGTGTGTTTGTTGTTTTCAAATTGAGCAGTAGCAAAAAAATACATTGATTAGACAGTGTGTTTCCCACATTTTTCTCAGTTTTACCGAATTGTTAGCTGTCGCTGTCATGTTGTTAAAGTCTGACTAGCGTCCTTCGATCTTCGAATTCAGCAAAAAGGATTTTGGACGAAAAATTATGTGAAGTATACGAACGGACCAAAGAGTTGCAATTAGATTGAGGATTAAATGACGATAGAAAAATAGTCATCCTTATCCGTTAGTGGCGTACAAACGCTGTGAATATCATTATTTAAAGCGGTTTTTTATTCAATCGGTGAAAATGGCTACTCTAAGAACAAGACAAATGAGCAAATGATGAGTAATGGTGAAAAAGACAATAGTTAAAGACAAATCTTTGAACGGAGTTTTGGGCTAATTGTAAAACTCACTCTTTGCGTCACGATGGTGCTGTTTGCTTTGGACGGCCTGTTTGGTAACTTTTGAGACCACGACCACATTACATGATTATTTGCAGTCCTCAACTCTACAAACGTTCAACGTTCAGAACTGAACGAATCGTTTAGGAAAATGTGAAGAAAAAGATTGAATTCAACTCGCTTACTCATTAACGTTTATCAATAGGTTCACATTGGCCATCTGACGTGTTACGTTAGGTGCACGCTCCCCGTTGTCTATGAATTGAATATCAATTTCATTCCACACATCGCTATTAGGCAGCACACTTTAACATTCGGCTCTCGACTTTTCCATGCGCTTTTCAGTATGCCAATGGCACCGATGGCTACAGCTTGCCAAAAAAGCTCATAAGATATTCTTTTTCAGTTCTCTTACAAAGAGCATTTAGGGAGTTATTGTTTCGCAAAAATCGTTCACTACCCTTTAGCACTGTAGTCGCTAGCGTTTTTCAGCAAGATCGAAGCGTGGAAACATTCACATTTTGTGTATTGCTCTTACGAATTTTTGCCTTCTGCAATATGAAGATCAACTAACTTCTTTCTGTTTTATGTACATCGTATAGCGGGATTTTATGAAAGGCGAATTAATCTAATCGAATCAGAGCTGAATAAAACAAGCAAAATACAATGTCTGCTCTACGTTTTTAGCCTGCTGAACGTACTTAGGTGATGGGTGACAGGCTATAAGTTCAAAATGAGAACCGAAATGACCATATGGGGCAGCAAAATTCGCTCCGTCTAATGTTGCGTCTACGTGCAAGTTGCACCTGCAGTTGTCTTTTCAGTTTACCTCGAGCATCAATATTAAGCAAATGTATGAGTTTATTGTGCAGAATGTGTGTGTGTGTGTGGGGGTAAATACAATGTGTGTATATTAATTTGCTGCTATCTATGTATCGGCATTTTATCGTTACACTGCTTCGTAGGTCGTTTTTGCGCACACTGCAAATGGGTTGTCGCGTTTTGCGCGTATAAAAATTGCTATGCTTTTGTATCAAAAAACTGTCTACAATTGGCAGAAAACAACGAACGAATGGGTAATCTAGGCTAGCTCTAGGTGTAGCAGATTAGCGAAAATTGTTTGGATGCGCTATCTAAGTAGGTAGTCAAGGTTCGGGGTATCCAATGTTTCATTCCTATATCTATGTGATAGATTTTGGGAGTAAAAAACAAAACCAAACCAAACCATGAAGTAGGCAAACGAAGTTTCGATTACGGATGCTTCACAAAAAACAAAAGAAAACCTTATGAGTCGTAAGAATCCAAGAAATGTACACAGAAAAAAGAAGGGAAAGATTAGAGTTACGAAAATAAAATTGTAAAACAAGATCATTAGACACGAACAGAATGTGCTTTTTGGTTAGTGTAGATCGTGCACTCAATAAAAAAAATTGCTCCATTCTAGCCATTTATGCTCACGCTAATCATTGCTTATCACAATCAAATGTTTGGTTGTGGAAATCTGTGTTCTCTTTTTTCACTGTCCATGCCGAACGGTGGTAGGCAATAGATTCTAAACTACTGTATATGTACAATAGAAGGTGGTTGAGATTGGTATTTGATACTTGTTCAATCCGTTCCGAGGGCAAGGTATAGAGTTCTGTCAGTGCAGCAACAGATAACAAAAGTGATTTCCGTACACGTTTAGAACATGGAATCTGTGTTTTATGCTTCTCCTCAACGGCAGTTGGTTCGGCCGTTGCATGCCATGTGGTTCAATTTACAGACTAGAGGGTCCAAACTTCGTGCATCCCGATAGTGAACGTAAAAGTAACGAGTGCACTAAGCACAGTTGACTTAGCCTGACTAACAGTTGGCTAAGCATATTGCATACGCCGCAAAGGCAGTTGCTTTTTCGCATGCTATTGAGTGCTAATATTTGGTAAACTATCTACATGTTTGAAATGTTTAGATCTTTGCATGTAACAACGGTGTAGTCATTGAATGATAACCGAGTACAGCACCTACTTTTGTTGTTAAATTGAAAAAATTGGGTTTGCCTAGCGCTAGTGATAATTTGGTTTCATTTGGTCTTGTACGGTTTTGATCAAACTACTTTTTGCTGTATCTATAATTATATTTTGATTCCATCGATTCCGTTCGATTTTATCACCAATTGATAGCAGAACATTTCATTCGATTTGTGCCCATGAAGGAGAGTGATGCATACTAAATTTCACATTTTGCAGAATGCAACAAGTAATACGAGTAAGTAGTGCTTGTATTGCACTATTCTTGTAGTTTTGGTCAAAATTTACAAGCGTTGTTATTGGTATTGAACCGTTTACTTGGAAAACGTTTAACCAGATACCTCTATCTGTATATGCGACTCACATAAGAATCGTTTTCAGAGAAAGAGAGAGACAGGTATAAGAAAAACCATAACTGTTTGCCGTCGACAGCAATACAATTGCAATTAATTGTAACATTTGTACATACCGAAACAGTGTATGTATTGTGAATTAATGGCGAAGTAATTATGCACTTGTAAATCAATAATATGGTTAAGAAATTGATCAAAACATTATTTATAAAAACAAATTTATCAACGTAGTTTTGTTAATTTGTCATGCATCACTGTGGTAGATCGATCATAGATTATTGCGCGCGGGAAAAAGTGATATCTATCGAGAGGTTAAGGAACAAAAAGTTATAACGAATTGTAAGAACTCGGAAATTAGTATGAAACGGCTTACAAAATGTCTCTAGAAACAGATCTAATATACCTCCAAAGGTTCAATTCATAGAAGAGTGAACGAACGAAATGATATCATGTTCAGGCCAAACAAAGGCCCAATAAGAAAGATCTTTTATAATAAACTTGTACAACTAGTAAGTGGGCAAATGTTGTTATTTTATCAATTGAAACAAAGAAAAAGCCAAATACTACGTAACTGAACATCGATACTACAGGATAGCCAACCTGGGCTGTGAAACCGAAACACGTTTAATAAAAGCAAAACCAAGAAACGATGGAAGAAGAAAAATAGATCTAGGATAAATAGATAGAGAAAGATAGAGAAAGAGAGAGGACAAAGATAATTGAAGGACCTTCCTTCAGATGGCTGGTGGTGCCGGAAACTAAATTAAACTTTTGCTACCATTGAGTTGAGCACGTGCCTTGGATTGAGTGTCTTGCCGATGTCATTCATTCGTAAGGAATAGCGAAAACGTTACATTGCGTGGAGAGGTCCGTTTTTGACCTCCCCTAGCCTTATCCGGCGGGAGTAGACCCTAGCCTACCCTAGAGTACATGGCGTTCGTGGACATCGTGGATAACATTGCGTTCGACCTTGGCTGTGATTCATATTCATGATTGAGAAACGTGTGCTCGGTCGACAAGTGTTGTGATGAAATGTGTCTCTACAGGACGTCTAACGATTGCTTGCGGTCCCAAACATGGATAGATGTTGGGGCTAGTGTAGTGATGTGTGCGTGGATACATTGAATGAATAATATTGGAACCAGAGCCGATCGAACTGGCCAGGAGGAGCAGAAACATAAAAAGTCAGGCGGGCGTTGAAAGCGAGAAATAGTACGAGCGGAGCGGACTACGGAGTTTTTGGTAGCGACGAAGTAAAGTCTTTCGA
This sequence comes from Anopheles cruzii, assembly GCF_943734635.1. Taxonomy (NCBI): domain Eukaryota; kingdom Metazoa; phylum Arthropoda; class Insecta; order Diptera; family Culicidae; genus Anopheles; species Anopheles cruzii. The sequence goes on from NC_069145.1 coordinate 80,033,843, forward strand.
TTTGCCTCGCAACCTTCACAGCAGCACAGGGCGAAGCGTGGTCAAAGTCTCTCGGGCGGGGCCGCTGCATGTCCCAAGCAGGTCAACATTGCGAAAGCTGTCCCTGGGCAAGGAAGTGGAAGGAATTCTATGGGCCACCAGCTCGAGAAACTTTCCTGTTGCTTGTTGTTTGCTGCCAAGGCTTACCGAAAGACCCTCTGCACTACTTGTAACAAATAAACGGCGAGCGCACTGCCGACGCACGCGTGCATAGTGAACCGGTGGTTCGCGGTGAGCAAGCTTGGGCTGGAGTTACACATATCTTCCTCACAGAAACACATATGGCCATTGCCAGAACTTTCCATCATACACACATGATCTACCATGAACAGATTAATCTGTAACTGTGACGTGCACATTCGCCTCACGACCTCGTACGCTACGTTGCGATCGCGTTTAGGTATGGTCGACGTGCGATCGTTCGTTGAACGTCCATCGGGGGTTATAGGTTAGACGAACCAGGAAAACCCCCGCGGTGACCACAAATCGGGTTGCAAACCATCGGAACCATTGCCGATGCAGAGTTTTCAGTTAAATTGAGATCGTAAGTAGAAGAAAGTGGTTCCGGTTGAACCGTTTGCAAGGTTAGACGTACGGACGGCAGCGCCGGCACATTAGTGCGGGCCATGCAACCCATAGTGAGAGTTAGTGTTCCGGTTACACGACATCAAGTTCACGTACAATACAGTTCCAGACGATCCGGACGTTGGACGACACAACGGTGTGTGGTAAATGGCGTTTGTTCATTCGGTTATCAGAATTGTTTAGTTTTGTGTGATTCCGAGATATGTGTGTCAGTGCATCCACAGTGGTTTGCAGGTTTTTTTTGGTCGTGGATTGTAGCGTATGCGTAGCATAACGTGTTCGTTTGGCAGACATAAAGTGTATAAGCCAATGTACAGTAAAAGTTTGATATTACAAAAGATTGTAAATGCGAAAATAAGACGAACCCATTAACATGGTACAGTAATAGAGATAGAGAGAGAGAGAGAGAGAGTGTGTATAATAAGGTAATATCGAAACGTAAATAGTAGAAGAAATATAAAATTGAAAGATAGTTCAAAACAGACGTGTGTACAAAGGGAAAAGAGAAGAAGATAAAATACTTGAATTAATACCGGCTTTTCTTTTATGTCATATTAAAGCTAGACTATAAATGCGTATATTTGTTATAAAATTGAATGAAAAGGTTTATGATGTGAATTAATGTGAATGATCTGAATGTACAACAAAGAAAACATTGTGTGAAACTAAGTAATAGTTACAGAAAAGAGAATGTAAATTTGAATTCAACAGAGATGTAATATTCGATATCGAAAACATAAACACATCCAAGTGGGTATGTATCGATATCAAACATTTGTTATTAGTGTTTGTGATATAGAAAAGCATTTACTAATCGTTTAGATTAAGATTGAAGAACATGTTTCCGCTGGGGAAAAGGAAATTTTCCACTTGAGAGATACCCAAAACCAAAATGAAGCGCTTCCACATACTTGAAATGAAGTTGGAACATATTTTTTGCTCAACCGGCTTGCGGTCGGCCGATGGGCACTTACGTGTTCTCGAGTGGCGCACCATTTTGACGCAACACCCATTGCAGGTCATTAGGGGCGGTTGATCTCGGGGCAGCGCGGTGTAATTGAAGGGGTCCTTGCATCGAGCATCCGTCCAGCTATCACATTCGTAGCAGTAGATTGAGCGTGCTTGAATCCGGATCGTATGGTAAAATGAAAGAGTATTACAATCACGAATCTGACCGATTTCGAGTACTGAGAGTAGTTCTAAACTAAGCATGCACACTGAAAGACCCAACATGTTTTAAAATCTAATGCACAGTTCAGTGACCAAGTGTAACAGTAAATGCCAACAGACAGTATAGAACCTAGTAAGCGGCGACTCATCGGTGTGTGTTATTCGTTGCGAACTCTGATCACTTGAAACTCCTCAATGTGAGTTTACTTCCAAGTGTTTCATGCTTCGCAGTTCTAGCCAGCGTCGGCAAAACACTGATCGGAAGATGAGTTTTCTGAAAACATTTTTCCCAATCCATCAATGGCCCGCCGATCAGTGTAAACCGAGAGTGTAACGAGAGGGACGCTTCGCTTTAATCCCGAAGCGCGACCGGAGATTGATTATAAACAATGATTCTTCCAATAGCAAAGCCAGTGGGAGGTTTCTGAAAGGCCGAAACATTTTATAAACAAAACTCGACGCAATAAATAAACGAGTAACGAGCGCCAATCGAGTTGATAGATGCAAAGCAATGCGAGCTACACTAGGGCGGCAAAACGGGCGATGAAAATTGAGTTATCGCATTCTTCTATCGAAAGCCAATTGGATGGCTTGTGGCACACATTGCATGCAAATCGTATTTCTTTCGATTGTTTTCAAAGTTTTTATGGGCACTAAAATAAACAAAAAATGATCGGATCGGAAACGATCGTATCAATGAACGAATGGTAGAAGGCTAGCTCTTTAAAGCACATCTGATAGAACGAAAGCGATCTTTTAAACGATGCTAGGAAATTTAATATGGACCGATAGTGACTTGGAAATGAGTTAGTTGTTTTGCTTACTTTGGCACTCGGCGGAAACCTGTGGGATCCAAAACCAAAACACTCCCACTAACGCTACACAATGTGGTCATTGGTTAAAGGTTTTCCGTTTTTTGTTGTTTTTGGAAGCAAAAATGCATTCGAATTAGTACGTGCACGCGAGCATATCGTTGATTTTCCAATCCATCGATTCATGAATTCATGAATGGAACGATTCCGGGGACAAAGCATGAATTGTTTATGCGAGCGTTCCATGCGTGTCGAAAGGGAAAAAGGGGGAAAGAATGTTAGAACCAGAGGTACATCGCTGTGGATTGATTAGACTGTTCGTGTAGTGGGTTAAATGTGTGGTGTAATAAACGAGTGGTTTCATTTCGCCGAATGTATTGCAAACACGTAGTTGATAAGAAGCGGATCGCCTTGCGATTGTTTTCAAAGAAACAGGGTTTCCATTAGACACACAAACTGAAGGGTAACAGTAACAAAACAGAGAGAATCAGAGATCAAATTGAATAAAGAAAACATTGAACCGAGGAACACATGACACATAATGTAACTTGTACACTGTACAAGAAGCCAGCGTCAACGAAAAAGACACTAAAGTCAGCCAAGCAAACACCAAGCTCATATCAGCAACCAGAAAATAATACAACAGAAGTGAAACTTACATGGAAAACAATTGTCTGCCGAACCAAAATAAGCGCACGAAATGAGTAAAACTTTTGAAATGAAAACAAGGAATACAATTTATCAAACAATTGTTGTATTTAATAGAACAAAATTCGTAGTCGCCAGTGCAAAACAATGTTCGAAGCTCGATTATGAGTTGATTAGTGGTATTACTTGATTCTGTTCTGTAGGTAAATTGCGGCAAAGCTGCCCACGTCAAGTGTGTCTGTGAGTGTGTGTGTGGTTTTTCCGTTTGTATCAAATAAAATGCATGAGTCGTGTTGGCGCAACAATTACCTAGAGAGACTATAAGCCACTGCTTTCGTTCCATTGCTACAGGGATCTATATTGTAAAAAGCCTATTCTAAAAAACAATGATGATTCAACACGACGTTGAAGACTCGATTCGCCTACTTCGGCAATCCTTTGGCATCGGAGGACCGATTCCGCTGGAAAGCTGAACACTAGAGACGTCGAGCCAGTTGAAGCGAATTGGTCAGGACAAAGTAGCGACGATCTTGTAGAAGGTGTAGTGGCACCGAGTGCACGTGGAGGACGCGAATCGTAGAGAAGAATGCAAGAGAGTAGAGTGCCACAGAGAGCAGCAAGTGCGCTCGAAGCGGAGAAAGCGCAACCTTTCCAGAGCAGGTTACGGAAGTTTCCTTTTCCCGTGTTTTCGCTGCCGTCCAGGACAAGATACAGACGATGGTGGTGGTGGCATCGAACTTCTAGCTGATTCGACGGGCCAGATTATTCATGCACTGCTAGACGTGAACCGAGCGTGCCACATAAAACCGTCATGATTTGTTGGCCGCAGGACCAATTATTGATTTCAGGCGACACGCTGGCGTTACGCCGCCGATGATGTTCAGCAGCTTCTGGTCCGAGCGACAGCTGCTTCGTTATGGAGAATTGATTTTTTCGCTAACTTTTGCACTTGGCGTCTTCTTTGGCCCTTTCTGCGCGTCTCACATATCACGGACACATGGTTCACTGATAACCACTCAACAATGGGGCACCAATATTCACTTCTTTATCGCCAAGATTCGGCTAGAACGGAATTATAAACATTGTAGTTAGATTCGATGCACTGTTTATAACTTTTCAGGCCAATACATATTCTAGAAACGCATGGTTTACGTTCAAATATTGGATATGTATTTGGACCCATCGTTTGGGTCAGCGGCTTATCGGGACGCTAAACTTCATGCTACGGAACGGGCTAGCGAACGGCGTTTTGTAGGGCGATCACCATCCGCAATGCGACATTGACAGTTTGCCACGGCACGGCACTGGTTCGCAGCACCGCAGCTGCCGCTACTGGGTTTTCCTTAGCCGGTCCGAGGAACTCCCGACCCACGAGTGTCAACTGTCAAACTGCGAGCAGGAAGTTGTAGTGGTTGAGCATTTCTCACCGTTCTCCCAAAACCGACCGTAGCATAGATGGAAAAGGATGTTGAAAAAATGATTGTACAAAGAAACGAAGCACGAAAAAGTGCTATTACGGTGGCACGTTTGAGAGTGGTGATGCTACATATCTTTTTTGGGGCGTGCGTTAATAGTGTTCAGACAGTGCTAAAAATATATACCACTTCGTCGCACACGTCGTCGCGTCGCACACTGAATACGAACGAAGCGCACTTCTCGATATTCTGTCACCATTTCATAGGCAACTAGATTTACTCTACTCTGCCTCGTTCGAGATCAGCTCGCTATACAGTCCATCAGCAAGTTTTCACAACATTCTTACCGCAACCTATGAACTTAAGCCACGAGCCCGTATTGCTTTCTTTCGTTTTCACCGCACGTATCGCGCACTCGTCACGTCCTGGTCGGCGGGAGGCTAAATCGCAATGGTAAGCTACGGAGATTTTCACATACAGCTCTGTTTGTAGCAGAATCAAGTCAACCTCGTCAAAACGATGGAACGTCCTCTCGCAGTAGAAGCCCATCAGGTTTTCGCTCTCACTTCTCTCGCGGTCTTCTCTGAAATGGTGTTTCTCCCATCAGGAAGAGGGTTGAGTGTTGAAATGTGACACTTGCTACGGAGCAGAATTATTTACTGTTGCTCTTGCAGGGACCAAGAGAGACAGAAAGCAATACTCTATTGTGTATTTGAGCACCAGTGTGCGGATAGAGTATTTGGCCGTCGTTGTGCGGATAATGAGTACAAGTTACAAACAGGTGAGAATTAAGAGTTTGACAGTAGTTTCCCTCTCCATATCTAGCCGTTTGAAAATGAAAACAAACTTTGCAAGCAAATTCGAGAATGATTAATGTTTGTTATTATAGGATGACAGTTATGAAACTCCGTGTAATTGTGATTGTAATTATGCTTTAAGCAGTAGAACATGACAAACCATCCACAATTTTGTACAGCACGAAGTGAAATTATAAGCGATCACAAGTTGCACGCTAAACTTATATATACGTCATATAACCGAAAATTCAGTTTCTTTAAACGTCGACAGTTAGAGTAATTTTTTGTGAAAAATGCTCCAACACGTACTTTGAGGCCGTCATTGATCGTCGCACTGAGGTGGCTGCGTTACGATGTGTACCACAAATCAGTTCAATTTATGTATCTAACGAAAACATGCACGTTTCCCATCCATGTACCAAACGCCCACCTTACACACGAAGAAGAATGAGCTGCAGTAAGTGATCGTAAATCAGTTTTAATCGAAGTTCGGTGCACGTAAATTCAGTCAGCGATTAGTATAAACTTTGCATTTGTTTATGTTAGGTTTTTTTCTCCCGCAAGCTTCGCTAGCTCGTTTGCAGAGTGTGGCGCAATGATGTAGTGAAAAAAAGGAAATTAAAATGTGACCACTTGCTGTGTACCATTTGGCGATGCTAGCGCCCTCTGCATTTCAATATGGAGGCGCATGGTATTTGACTATACATGGAGGCGCATGGTGGTTTTCAAATCGATTGGAATCGCTTATTTTATTCAAAGCGGGTTGGCAAAGAACAATATGCCAAATTGAAACGGTAGGTAGTATTATGTGGATTGCTGCTTAAGGAATAATCGTTGGAAGTATAGTTTAAGCAAATACTAGAAAAGAACCATTCATGATTTATTGATTGATGACGAAAGTCGCATATGGGTTTAATCCTTGCCAATTGCGTCTCTCTCATAACAGTTTTGTGATTAGGTGACTACGTTAAGATTGATGAATAATGAACAATTCTCGCGTGGCAGCTACCAGAGCTCATAGAATGTAAACATAAACACACTGTGGAGCTCATAAAGACTACATAATCTGATGGTTTCGTCATATCTTATGTTTATTCCGTCATATCAGGGCACCGCTTGTGTGGTGATAGTCGGAGGGGAGCGACATAGCCAAGGGCAGCGTCATCGGTGTCAGTCGTCATCGTTCCTACCATTACCGTCGTATGATCTCAGCTATATGATATTTATTTTGCCTCATAGTAGTAAACGGCGTTCCCTCTCATTCATGCCAAGCCACACACGCCCAGACTTAGTTGAACGAAAGTAAAAAACCACCCAAACTCCGTCGCTGATTCATTCACGCCCGGCCTCGATTATGGTGTACAATCAAAACAAATGGTTGGATGGTCGGTTTATGCTTTTTTCTTCTTTCCGACCTGCACCATGTGTACCGTCAATAGGACGAGTTATTTATGGTCCTTATTCACTACCGGTTGTACGATGACCGAGGGGGCCTGGCGTGGGTTGCGATCGTTGTTGTTGCAGGTGGGCAGATCCAGTACCGAGTAGAAAAAACAATAACATCCTGCAAATGGAAGAACTGCCCAGGCACTGGCTCTTCAATGCTCCGAAGCGGTATTCGTTTCGCCTTCCATTTGCTTGGTTGCATCTGGCATGGTACTCCACACCATTTACGCTACGAATCCACGCCTTAACCGAGCTCGCCTCTAGAGTGGTAAGGTGTCATTAGCCGGCTAATGGTGAAGCATTGTACCATGGCATGATGAACGCATGGTGAATCCATTCGTACTGTCACAGAATACAACAATCCGAATCGCTGCTGCCCTTGCGCGAACCGCGGGAATACTCGGTTATCTTCCAGTAGCTGTTCTGCTCCGTGAGCGCTCGCTCGTTGCCGGTCAGCTGTAAGACTTCGTGGTTGTTATAAAAATCGTAGTCCTGGTCTTCGCTTGGTATCCGCGAGCACAGCAACGCACCACTGGCATAATTTTGTAGGCGAAAATATTCGCAATCCTCCACCGGGAGCAGTTTCCAACGGAACTTTGTGTTCGACACGCTCTCACCCTTCGGTGCAACTATCGGAAGTCCGGTTCCACTTTCGCCTAGATAGCCGCTGATAGCAACACCGCGAATGCGAAAGCAATTTCCATCCTCGAGGGGTTCGAATTCGATCCGATTTTTGTCGGCAATGTACCGCGAGAAGCCAATATCCTTGCCAATGGCTCCGAATTTAAGCAGAATCCTCGAATCGTAACGCGAAATGGTTACCGTTTTCCAAAGAATCGATATTACCACCGACGGCAGGTTGGTTCTCAATCGCTCCAGATCTGCCCGAAGGCTGGCTGTGGCAAACCCCGAGTCCGACATCGTTTGTTTGATGCGATACGCCAACAAAAATATCTCGGGCCGATAGATGTGGTCGTAGTGTTCCATTTGGCCATACAACACCCGGTAGCTAATGATGTCGTGATCAATACGCGAAAGGTGAGAAACGAACTGCAAGATGTTGTTAAGGTTCCTGACCTCTCCCTGGTAGGCTCGCTTCAGCAGCTCGATCAGAATCTCGTCGCATAGATGATGGAACAATCTACCGAGCGGTGCTGTTGCTTGAGGATCGTTTTGGATTAATAGGACAGTCCGCTGAACACAGGGAACCATTTCGTTGCGTACAGTTTCTAACCGCTCACGGAACACATCCTCGTGAAGGGACGCTACTGATTTATCCGGTCGCTCTTGAAGTGCGTCTACCACGAATCCGTAGATGAGAAGACATTGGGGCTGCTCGTAAAAGGTACCGCACTGCTTTAAATGCCGCACCAAGTACTCACATCCCGACACGAACGTTTCTGCTGAGTTTGCCTTGTTCTGCTTTCGGTAGCCACTGAGAAACAGCAAGATCTTCATTAGGTTTCTTATGTCGCGCTCGAACACGGCCTCAACGATAGACGGTAGCTGCTTCAAGCTGTTCTCGAAGGAACAGTACTCATCGTACACCTTGTCGTAGTTTTCGTTCCGAATGTGGCCGATGCATAGTTCCAGTTTGTGCTGGTTGCGTTGATTGCGGAAGATGCGGATCTCGCGCATCGTTCGATCGAGCACACGCTGCATGGCCTGGAGCGCTGGCTCATACTTGATGGCATCAGCGAGGAAGTACAGCCCTTTGCTATCATCTTGCGAGTCGATCTGCTTTCCAAGCTCGAAGACGCGACCACCGCGTTTGTTGAGCTGCGCGTACAGATCCTTGTTGACGAGGTAGATTTTACGAAACTGACCGAAAAGGTACTGGATTAAACTGTGCAGCTCCTCGATTTGGTACTTCCGCTCGTCGACTGCGTTCATCCATTGCAGCTCGAAGGAAAGCGAGCGACCGTTTTCGCCTAGCCGAGAAACCCCGGACAGCTGTCGGATGAGAACGATCATCCGTTCGATCGTGCTATAGATGTTATCCAGATCGTAGAACGATGTGTCGATGCGTTCAACGGTCATTGTGCCCAACAACTAAAATGCAAAGATGCACAAAAATCAAACGGTTTAAGAATAAACATTGAAACAATTATAATTTGCTTAAAAAAAATACTTTTCAAATAAATTTACTTAGAAATGCGGCTTCCACCATGTATGAGGTTAGTGGATCAGAACGTGACTTTTTCTAACATTAACACGAACCCGTTCGATGCGTTTTGCGGCCACTTGGAAGTCATCAATCAATGTTTGCTTCTTTTGCTGACCCGAAGGAGTACTATAAATAATCTTTCGACGTGCGAAATCAAGCACCGCGTAGAAAGATGCGCCCTAAAGCGGAAAACTAACGTGCGAACGGTGCCAATCATATTTTTCGAATGCTTTCGAGATCCCAGAAATAAGCTGCCGACAAAGCATGAAAAAAGAACGTCTTCTTCACACATTCTAAAGTGAGCACTTTGGAATTCGATCGGACCCTGTTTACATTCGGACGAAACGGTTCTACGCTTACCGGCAATGACCTCTGGAATGTAGGAATACACATGAATATGTTGAGTAAAAGTCCCTAGAGACCGACTCGCGTTCGGTCGATGCGCCACCAAACGTCTGCAACTAAACGCCAGCGATCACGCCTGGCTGCCGCAGGCCATCATTCTTGTTAGGTGACATCCGCCGCAGTAACGGTGAAACAAATTGGTTCAAGGTTCCGCGTCGGCTGCGACTGGCTTTCACAGCCAGCCGTTTCACGTTTTGTTGATCTCTATAGTCTCACTTTGCTTGCCCCGACTGTGGTATTCAAAATGTGTGAGCCAACCGCCAACAACATCGGTAAGAAATATTTTTTGGAGGTAAATACTGAAGGAATGAAAACCGATTCAAGCCTTATGGCCAGCGATAGAAACATTAACCGGAGTAAGCATTCGGGCTTTGAATTTGGATTTTATTCGCACTTCAGCTGTCCATTCTCCTAGGGCCATCGCTGTTTCAACCCAGTCCAGCCGCGGCCAGGCGTTCGGAAATGGCGATCTGAACATAAACACATCATCAACTTCGATCACTGTTTATTCCATTACACGCATAAACTCGGACTGGCCTTGCTCAGGTTCGCGATCGGCGGTCAACCTTGTTTGCGTTCTAACGATGCAACAACGGAACACGAATGACCAAACCGAAAAGGGGGATCGTGCACACAAATCAAAGATCCTATAATCAAAGTCACCACCATAACTGTGGCGCTAGGCCTAAAAGTACGCCATGTGCGGTCGATGTCTTTGTTTATCGCTTAGCTTGTTCGGTGTGCATGACTCTAGCCACTGTTTGCCGGTCTTTTGTACATACTCCGTGCATTACGCGCCGGAAGTTCCGATATGTTTGATTTAGAGCGTCCCAAATGAAGCTGCGACTCACCTTTACGTTGCTGTATACTCGTGTCTGTACAAAGTACCTCCCCACCAGACCAAAACTTTGGCGGCAGTACTGCAAGCGAAGTAGAGTAGAGGCGTACTAAAGTTAGCCCGAGAACCGTTTCCAAAATGCAACTTATTTTCTAATTGAACGGCATATTTTTATATTCTTCACACGCTAACACACGTAACGTGTGACAAGACAGTAAATGCTGTGGAACCAGTATTTAACCAGTGTGCACTTTTCCGAAGCAGAATTAAAACTGGCCACCGTTGGCACGAACAGTGAACGAGCGATCGCGATCCACGCATTTCCATTAGCAATGGGCATGCGCCACAGACTTACAGTGCTTGGCGATATTTCGTGTGTTGACTGACAGCGTTTGCCGAAATTGGGTTTTTATGATTAGCTGAGAGCTACACATCAGAAGGACCGCAAATTTATCCCGTTCTTGCGATGGTAGGCAATCGTGCCGTTGTAATCCATTTAGTAGCAAGTTTATGCTCTTCACTGCGTTATTAAAATTGTCCAATGCAAGGCTAGCTGATGGGTAAGTGAAACTAAACAAGTATCGTGCTTTACTCTTTATTCGTGTTTAATCCCACATTCGAGTTTTACCATTCCGTTGCACACGCATTTGTGATACGAGTATCTCACGACCGCTTTGGCGTGTCTGGACACTAATTAGTGACAAAGGGCATAATTCATTGTTTTATTTCTTCTTTCCGCAGGCAGATATTGAACTAACTTAGTATTTCAGAAGACGAATTGATTTCAACACTACTTTCAACTGGTGCACCTCCCCGGACGGGCGGTTTTACTCCTGGGCCAATAACTACGAAGATAGGTTTTTGTTGACTATTCACAATACGCGGCGCAATACGGCACACCTGCGGAGCGGACAATGCAACCGGTGGTTGTTCAACAGCTCTTTTCAAGCTCAGACCATCGACGACGAGTTGGTCGTTGGTTGTTGGTTGGGTCCCGCCCATTACGGTTCCGTGGGTTTGTGGGATGGTGTGATGTACCATTGAGTCGGCGACGTTCACTTCAGGCGTCACGGAGACAAGACGCACTGGTGCCGTAGACAATGCAACCGCTGGTTTCGGCGCAACTCTCACCGTGTTCTGGCCACCAACGATCAGTCTAACCTGTTTTTTGCCCGTTTCCAGCGTTCCAACGACAGTTTGTCCCTGCGACGTAACGGATTTAATTTCGGGTGGAATAATGCGCAACTGATTTGCAGATAATATAACCGCTGGTTTTTGATCATCTCTCTTCATGTTCGCGTTGCCCACGATCAGTCTAATCTGTTTCCCGCCGGCTTCCAACCTTTGAATGGTAGTTGGTGTGGTTGTTCTTACAGGCGACGCAGAGAGGCTCATTTCAGATGTTACAGGAATAAGACGCACCTGCGGCGCAGTGGTCAACACAATCGGTGGTTGTTGATCAACATTCTTCACGATCGCACCATCAATCATCAGATCATCCCTGTCGTCCAACGACGGCGTGGTGGTGTGTTCCTGTGGCACGGTGAACCTTTTTTCTTCGGTGACGGAGCAATTGCAATGTGCTTGTTTCAATGCTTCAAGTTCGGTCTTGAGGCGTAAATTTTCTGCCTCAAGCTCAATATTGCGCTGATGTTGCTTTTCTTGACTCTCCTTCAAACGGATCCTGCAAGGAAACAACATTTAGAATAGAGTTTAATACCTACGTATGCTTCTCTTACCTGTACCGTTTGACCGCATCGTTACATCGTTCATGTTTCTCCCGATCCTCACTGCCCAACTCCACTTTGCTGGCGTTCTTCTTCCTACCTCTCTTCCTCAGTGTTGGAACCACTACCTGCGGCGAGTCTTGTGGTTTTTGCAGCGTTTGGTTCATAAGCAGAGGACCCCAACCGATTGGCTGTCCTAAGATAACTGAGGACCCGCTTTCTTGTGCCATAAGGGGGGGAATGATTAGCACGGGAAACGTAGCACAAGTTGCTACTGTTGCCGGGCAGACTGGAGCAGGAGCAGGAGTAGGTTTCGGGAGAATGTTAACCACGCGATTCGTGGAAATGTTTTTGGCCTTAGCTAGCGCTCGGCTGCGTTTTCGCTGGGTTTTTTTGGTCGTGCACCGTTTATCGGTCTGTGTTTTCGTGTTGGCCGTTGCTTCGATGGTGGCGGGAAAAACATACGGAGTGTGAAGTATTTCTTCGTCTGAGCTACAGTTTGCTAGCGTGAACAAAGGCGACCTTTGTGGCGATGGAGTGCTGACGTAGGCTGGCGATGGAGTGCGGGCGTAGGCTGGCCATTCAACATCCTCTTCGAACATTTCATCAAAGGACGTCATGCTATCTAGATCCTCGAGTATCTCGATTTCTAAACCTTGGCTTATCACATGACTCGTGGCCACCGGGTGCTTGTCGATACTGCATTGCCTTTCCGATTGCGTCTTCGATATTACCTTATTCATGTTGTTTTAAACGGCGGCGAGAAACACAAATTAAGCAACAGAAATCTGTGAATGCGTAGATGGAGTAATGTTTTGGTCGAGCGTCGAGTGAAACAACAATGTTTACATGTCAACCCGAACCATGTTTACGACGCTAGGTTGTACGCTTAGCGCAGCAAGAGATTCCTAGTTTGTGTCCAGATACGGTCTGCTGGCCACGGTTTAATGTAATCATGTCTTTATTAAAGCTTCATCGGATTTCGAACCAGCTTCGGTTTCTTCTAGCGTTTTCTCGTTGCCTTCGTTTCCTTCATCATCGCTGTCCGTATTTTCTGTTTCTTCGGACGACTCTCTGCTGGGGAAGCTGCGATCACACTGTACGGTGGTGTCTGCCTCGAGGTACTTTTGCTGCGCTTCTAGAATTTCTTTACTATTTGCACATTCCGCGTACGCATCCAGTAGCTCTTGATTCAACTCCACAAATGCGTGCCCCCACGAGAATTTGTTGAGATACCATAATGCCTCCTTTTTGAAACCGGTGATATACATCGAAGCCGCAATCGCCTCAACGCACGACAACTTACACGGTTTCCCATAGTTGACTAAAACAGAAGGAAAGCCCACAGTAGGGGTTGACGTACATTCTACGACGATTAAGTACTTACTGGGATTTGCGGCTACTAAAAATGGTAGTAATCGCGGATTTGGTGATCGCATTTTGTGGAACGGTGTTTCATCGAGCCTTGCCCACGAACAGTCGACGACGGCTATCCCGGAAGTTTTGATAATTTCCCTGTCGAGTGGACTGACACAGTTTACACCCACCGGTGTTAGCACAAGGCCAGGAAACCTGCATTTGTTGAAACGGAGACGGAGCGCTAAGCATGGTACCATTACAAAGTCCGCTAAAGTGCGTCTTACTTTTGACCTAGACGTAAACTTTTTATCAGCCCGTGTCGTGCCAGCTTCCGGCCGGAACATTTTTTTGGGTCACAGTGCTTCAGGTCCCACATGCTGACGGCGAACTTTGGAGGTTTTCCTACGTCGAATTTATTCCTTGCCTTCTCATCACCGGACTCCGGCCCGCTAGCGGCCTCTGAACCGGACTCGTCGTCGTCATCGCTTTTCACCGCAAGCTCTGAGAGTGTTTCTGCCAAATGGCGATCCTCCCTTGTAGGCCGCTGCTGACGATTGTGATTTTTTCCACGTCCACCACGAGATTTGTGCATTTTGCCTAGTAAACGGTCCACACAACTACGGGTTATTGTTTCCTGATCGTGGAACTTGCTTGACGGCGGTGCCAAAAAATGTAAACAAATCAAACTTCCCTTCGGGAATGAACAGAAATGTGAAATGGATTCGGTCAATAATGGAGCATTAAAATTCACAAAACTTAAACTGCTTATAAAATAACCTCATAATTTATTGCTGCACTCGAGTGTGCCATCATCGAGGCTCAACCAACCACGATTACACGAAACACAATTCATAATCATCTTCTTAAGACTGTTAAGAGTGCCGCTTTATTGTACTATGCTTTCATTTAGTTTCCAGCAAAAGGAACAGTTATCAGATCGTTGAATGGCTCGGAAATCAACGAATGCTGAAGGCAAATGGTGAACTAACTTAATCCTTAGCACATGCAGACTGATCAGAGGGCGAACCTTCGGCGACCGCACAGCCCGGGGACGTGGGCTCTACTCCCGGGCCAATCACAAAGAAGATAGGTTTTTTGTTCATCGTGTGACTGTCTATAATGCGCGATGTGATCAGGCGCACTTGTGGCTCGGACAACGCAACTGATTGTTGTTGATCGGAGTTTGAAGATCGGTGGATTGTCTTCATGCTCGTACTACCGGCAACTACTTTAGTTGGCGCCCCGTCCGATTCCCATGCTCCGCTGCTATTTTGTAGCGAGGCTTGTGTTTGTGACACCGCAAACTTCATTTCTCGCGTTACGGAGCAATGACGATGAGCATGCTTCAGTGCGACAAGTTCGGTCCTGAGCCGCAAAATTTCTGCCTCAAGTTCAATATTGTGCCGATGCTGCTTGTCTTGACTTTCCTTCACACGGGTCCTACAAGGAAGAGACTTGTATTACAAAATAGTCAAATAGCCAACGTGCTTGCTTTCCCTACCTGTAGCGTTTGGCCGCAGCTTTCCACCGTTCGTGCTTATCTGTATCTTCACTACGTGAGTCCTTATTGTCATTAGAATAATTCACCGGCTTGCTCGAGCTTTTTGCGATTTCTTTGTCACTAGACGGACGGATTCTTTTTCCCTCAGTTTTGTCCATTTCCTGCGACGGTTCACGCGGTTTTTGTAGGTGTTTCTTCAACTTTTCTTTCACCTGCAGGGGACCCCAACCGATGGGCTGCCCAATGGAAACTGGGGCTAGTATTTTGGGTACTACAACGGGAGGCATGACTAGCACGGGAATCGTAGCACAGGTTGATACTGATGGCTGACATAAAGGCAGTTTCGGGAGAATATCTACCACGCGTTTCGTGGAAGATTTCTTGCCGTCTGGTGGCACTTTGGTGCGCTGTGGTTGATTTATTTTTCTTTTGCACCGTTGCTTGACCCCTCCATCGGTGTTGTCCATTGCTTCACCCGTGCCGGGGAAAACATGCGGAGTATGAAGGGTTTCGCCGTCCGCGGTTCGGCTCGGTATCGTGAGTTCGCCAGCGGAAGGCGGCTGTTCGGTCGACGGAGTGCCAACGGAGGCTCGCGATTCAACGGCCCGTCGGAACGTTTCATCGAAAGGGTTCACTTTCTGAAGATCCTCGAACAGCCCAACCTCTTCACATTTGCCGATCAGGCGAGTTGGTGTAGGCGTTTGGTCGGCAAACAAACCACCAGTTCCCTTAAGTGGGGGCATCTCTAGGTTCAAGCTTAACTCGTGCTTTACGTGCTGCTCTTCACTTATGCCATTTTGGTTGTGGTCATCGACACAGCGTCCCTCTTCCTGTTTTACCTGGGCCACAGGTTTTTCCATGTTGCTACAAACAGCAGCGATTGTTCGCTCGCAAACAACACAATCTGATCACAAAATGCGTACGCAACAAAACCCAACAACGCGGAAACGCGTACGCAGATTGCGTACAGTTTTGGCCAAGGCGCGAATGAAAGTTGAATGTTTATATGTCAAAATCCTCTCGTTCCGTTTGACATGTCAAACTTCTGTTTACATGCGGTCCCCTTCAAATAATTTTTCGATAATTTATTGCTACATCCTTTTTTATTATTGACCATCGTTTACGTTAAAAAAGCTATTTTCCTAGCATACATCTTATTGGGCTTCCTACAAAAGTGGAGTCTGTCGCTGAGCTTTTGTGTCCGATCGCTTCCGTTTGATCGCCAGTCGCTCTCGTGTTGCCCTTTCGTGTCTCCGGCGCAGCATTTCCATCGTTTCAACCGATGGCTCCGTCGAAATGGGTTGCTCCGCTTGGCGAATGAAGGTACGCAACTTTTCCAGTGCATCGGCTGTATTGACTTGCTGCGAGCGGGTTAACTCGCTTCTTATCACCAGAAAGCCATCCTTCGTGATACGTCCTTTTTGCTGAGAAAGAGTTAACCGAAATAAGTAATCATACCGCCGGTGATGTGAGCCCGCGAGATCTGGACACTCGATCCAAAGACCTACCAACTTTGCAAGACGTTTCCGAGTGTTCTCCGAGAGCCAGGCGGCCGTTTCTAGGTGAAACCGTACATCAACCTTTGTGCTCAATGTGTTTACGTTTTGTCCACCTGGCCCGCTGCTGCGGCTGTAGCTTATGTTGATCTTGTCTAAGGGGATGTAACCATTGAAAGTGCCATCTGGTTTAGCCTGAAAAAGAAAAGAATGCGCAATAGAATGGTTTACTTGTGCCACGATCGCGTTTCATTTCCTACCGGCGGTGCTGGCGGTGTGTACAGACGAAGATTGCTGTTCGGATAGATTGCGTCCAGCGCTAGATCACTTCGGTAGCTGCATAGCCTACTGAGAAGGTGAAATCCTCGAACATTATGTGACCACCGACCGAGGGGCGCTCTTCGTAGAAGGGTCGTCACTACTTTATTCATTGTTTGCGCTTTGAATCTTTTAAAACAATGAGCAAATTGTGAAACGCACACTGCAATCGTAACAAACTTTGCAAGGCCTGCTTTGCCGAATTCCCTGCAGCAATAAAGTGTCATGACACCTGTCAAAGCTGCGTCTTTGCTTCAGGGGTTGTTCAGGATCGTTGTTTAACAATCAAAGATGCCATTTTTTGAAACCTAGAAAGTTGTTCCAACAATTTCTTTTGCATTGCAATTCACGTAAACGGTAATATTTGTACCACATATTTTGTTAAGAATCCTGAATATTTATTTGCGTGCTGAAGTTGCTTTTTGCCTTGTTCCTGTAGCCAGTGCAGCCAACCCGTGTAAACAACATCCAATTGCGCGGCACTTTTGACAGAGTGTTTCGTGTTTGCATTGGGTGAAAAGTAAATTGTAAAAAGTGTTATTTATTGTGTTGAAAAGTTATTGGTTTGCCCGAGTACCATGTCATGTTCGGCGGAACAAATTGCCGAGAAACGGAGAATAGCCATAGAGCGACTTAATGCTCGTAAAAACTCCAACAATAACGTCGTGAGCACATCGGTACCGCCGAACCCGGCGCAATCGGGCGGTCCAAGCAAAGGGGCGACGCTAACCGTTAGCTCGTTCTATGGACAAAACAATCAACAGACTCCGACGAGACAGCCAGCCAGCAATCCGGCTCACCAGCGGATGCTGCGAGACCAGCGCAATACATTCCTGCCATACTCTAGGCCCGCCACGAAAAAGGATACACCGACAAAGGTTGCGCCGATTTTTGCGCGAACCGTAACGTGCGCTTGTTCCTTGGTGTCGGAGGAACGATTCATCGCGGAAACGAATGGCTACAGTGAGCCACTGATAGAGATATTTAAACAAATTCCATCCAAGTCCTATGGTACGTATGCTATATTTTTTTAGTAATGAACAAATAGCCTCTTTACACATGGGTTTTTTCGCAGAACCAAACACCAAGAAATGGACGTTCGAGCTAACGGACTACAGTTTACTGCAAACGCGTGTAGCCACACTGCAACCGAACGTTATCCTCAGTCCGATTCCTTCGTTCGTGATACGAGAATTTTCCAGTGGGCCAAAGCCAAAACCGGGCCATGTATTTTTGAATGCGATCGACACGGCGCTAGTCGACTCTCTACTCGATTTCCAAAAGGATGGCGTCTCTTTTGCCATCGACAAGGGTGGCCGGGTGCTGATAGCAGATGAGATGGGACTGGGCAAAACGTACCAGGCGATCGCTGTGGCCGACTTTTATCAGCACGATTGGCCGTTACTGATCTGCACGACAGCTACGACACGCGACAGTTGGGCGGCAAAGTTGCGTCAACTGCTGCCAAGCATTCCGGCCCATCGGATTGTGGTGCTGAACAGCGGTCAGGACAATATAGGCGATTGCCGCGTGCTGATATCGAGTTACTCGCTGATGGAGCGTTGCTGTGACAAGCTACTGGAGCACCGGTTCGACACTCTGATTTTCGATGAGTCTCACACACTGAAAAACTTTAAAGCCAAATGTACCAACGTGGCCATAGCGTTGAGCAAGAAAGCGAAGCGCATTATCCTACTGTCAGGCACGCCGGCACTTTCACGGCCGGTGGAGCTGTTCACTCAATTGCAGATGCTCGACCAACGGTTTTGCAGTTTTAAGGAGTACAGCACGCGGTACTGTGCCGGGAAGCAGAGTAACTTTGGCTGGGACGCCTCTGGCCAGTCGAATCTCACAGAGCTGAATCTGTTACTGGCGCGTAAGTTTATGATCCGTCGCACGAAGGACGAGGTTATGTCGGAACTGAGGGAAAAGAGCCGCGAAACGGTGATCCTCGATCCGTCGTACTTGTGGACCAACGAAGAGATCGGGGGCGACATGGATTGTTACGCCAACGATTACAGCCAAAGCAAGGGCCGCCAGCGAGAGGACATTCTAATCAAATACTACAGCATGACGGCGGAAGCGAAGGCACCGGCCGTGTGGTAGGTAGCACAGAAATCGCACCATCGCACCTCCCAATAACAACGAATTGTTTTTAGTGCCTACCTGAAAGAGGTGCTGAAGGGGGGTAAAAAGTTTCTCATCTTCGCCCATCACTTCATAATGCTCGATGCAATCGAAAAGTGCCTTACGAAGCGGAAGGTAGACTTTATACGCATCGATGGGTCGACTAGGTCGGATTTGCGGACGGTAATTGACTGGCATTGAACAAATGTGACGAGTAGCAAATGATCCTGCGGTACAACTTTCGTTTTAGCCACTAGTGGACAAGTTCCAAACGAAGGCCTCTTGCCGGGCGGCCGTGCTCTCACTGAAGGCCTGCAACGCCGGGATCACGCTAACGGCCGCCCAGCTGGTACTGTTCGCGGAGCTCGATTGGAACCCAGCCGTAAGTGCGGTTATGTTTAACATATTCTCAAACGTGAACCCCTTTTAAGCGAGTAAAACGATCCATTGACCCACACAGACACTGGCGCAGGCGGAGAGTCGGGCCCATCGTATCGGCCAGATGGAAACCGTGACGGTACGCTACTTGCTGGCAAAGAAGACGGCCGACGACATTATTTGGGCGATGTTGCAGCGCAAACAGACCACCCTCACGAAGGTTGGACTCTGTAACGAGGACTTTTCCGAAGCATCGCACGTAGAGGCTCCGAGTGATGCGGGATCGATTCGACCGTACCTCGACAAGTCCCTGTCGCCGGCTGCAAAATCTTTCGGGCCGATCGATCAGTTTGTGTTGCGCTCCCCAGCTGGTGTCCGTTCTACGAACGAAGGAGTTCACCGGCCTTCTGCTGGGGCTAATGTTTCCAGTTTTCTCGCCCACGACGATGATGATGATGAATTGGCCGGCTTGGAGCTGTAGGCTCACAGAATGAAAGGAAAATGAAATGCCTTCAATTGTTGTTCCTTCAAACATAATCTTTTTATTCATAATCGACATAGTCGAATGCAGAATCGCATAAAGCGGTAGGCACTAAAGTAGCGGATTCTTCAATAGTTCATACTGGGGTAGGAAATCGGCAAAGGATTCCGGTTCCAGTGTGCCCTTAGCGCGTCCGTAGAGCGCGTGCACGTTCCGTGGCGTCCCGTTCTCGAGCTCAAACTGAATGTACTCCAGCCAAACGGTGCAGTTGGATTTGCCGTAGAAATGCGTTGCTTGCTCGAGGCACTTGCGCCACTCGGTGACATTCGGTTGCGGTTGTGCGGCTTCCAAACTTGCCATTTTCTGGTGCACCTCTAGCGTCGTGGTAACATTTTTCACCAACCGCAGGTACTCGGTCCGGACCGCAGCAATGCTGTTTTTCGTTGCCAGCAGAAAGTCGAGATAGAGCGGTTGGAAGTGGTGCGAAACGGTTGGCTCTTGCTGGACCGCTTTGCGGAACATTTGCTCCATTTTGCCGGGCAAGTCGGGCCGCGAGTGATAGTACTGGAAGAGAGCCTTCCAAAGCGGCAACTTACTGATGCTGTCCGGTAGGCTTTTCGAAGCCTGTTGGAACAGTCGTTCCACCTGACCGACGTCAACCTCCTTGCGAGTCAAATAGCGCATGTGCAGGATCCAGAAGTCGATCAATTTCGGGCACTGTTCCAGTCCTTTGTCGATCACGCTCATTACGAGCTCTTCATTGGGGGTCTCGTTGTGCAGCAGCAGTTTGAGGTATTGAAGAAGTTTCTGCTCGTCCAGCTGGTCGGACAGAAGAGCTTCGCGGAAGGCTTTTGCCAGCGCTTTGCGTGTGGCCTTCTGTTCTACCTCTTCCACGTCGTTCAACTTCAACATCGTTTCGATGTACAGTGCGTACATTTTCTTCGTCGGCAGCTTCTCGATGGCCGTGCGGAATGTATCGATGCACCTGTCCAAACGCTGTTTGAATGTAGCCGGTTTTTCGTCATCCTTGTCCAGCAGGAAATCGTTACCCTCGAGGGCGAGACTGGCCAGCAAGTTCCACATGTGTTCGTCTTGCGCGAGAAGTGTCTGCATTTCTTGAATCGCAGTTTTCGCCAGCCGATCCGACAGTGGCCGATACCCTTTCAGTTTTCCTAGTAGATGTCGGAAGAAATCGACATCTTTGTGCGCATAGTTCTCGTAAACGAGCGTAGCTGTATCGAGTGCTTTGCAGAGAGTAACGTTCTCCTGCGACATCAGCTCGTCGACTGGTTCGTTGGACTGCTTAGCGATGGCCAACGCCTCGGCCATCTGCATGTCGATGAACGTAAGGTGCAGGTCGGAATTCTCCGGATGACGCTGTAGGCCACGGAAGGTGTAGTGTTTGGCGCGCGCCATGTTCTTCGCTTGGCGATACTCCCAGTTCATGGCATTGATCCAAGCCTTCGGTTTCTCACCGTGGAAGTTTAGCATCTTGTCAAGCGCACGCGAACCGGCAGCTATTTCTCGACGCTTCTGGCAGTTCCTCAAGAAATGCACCCAAAGTCGGTACTCGTGCGGGAATCGCGTAATAGCCCTCGTGTACAAAACCCGGATACGCTTGCGAACGCTAACCTCCAAGCTCAACCGTTCGTGCTTGATGTGCAACTTTTGGCGTCGTTCGTGCAGCAACTTAAGAAAGTTGTTCTCGTACTCGATGTAGCTGATAAAGTCGGACAAATTCTTTTTCCTGCGCTCCACCTTGTACTCCAGGTTGAACCGCTTCGTTTTGATCGCACCGATCTCGTCGTCGGTAAACAGCTTCAGGTGTTTCATACACTCGTACTCGCGGATCGATTGCTCGCGCCTAAGCTCAATTACTTCGGCCATTTTCCTTCACTGCGTTTCCAGCTAGGCGTGGGCAATAAGTTTCACTTTTCACGATGCTTTACACATTTACCGAGAAACACGTGAAAATGTGATTTGTTTTGAAACGTTTTGTCCTCCAATGACGTCTGGAAACAAATTGTGATCGTGTGTGTGTGTGTGCTGTCAGTTTGACAGCGACAATGTTTGTCAACAAAATGCGGTCAAAAGTGCAATATTTTGTTGGGCAAGAAACTTTGGTGCATTTGTGGGTGAAATAATCTTTAAACGATATGGTTCCGCAGAAAACGTGAAAATGCAATCCCTGTGCCGTGTTTGTTTGGAGCAACTGGGTGAAGAGGAGGACGGATTGATATCTATTTTTCGTGTTTTCTTCCGCGATGTTTCCGCGGGAATGGTAATGAACGAGCTGTTCCATCTACAGGTATGTGAAACGATAGTTTGAGATCCGTACGTTGAAGAAACTTTGCTTCCACTATCCGTTGCAGATCTCGGAGGATGATTGTTTTCCCCAGAACATGTGTGAACGATGCTTTCTGGAGCTGCAAACCGTGTACTCGTTTCGAGACAAACTGCTCCAATCGGACAAATCTCTTCGAAGTGCGACCACGGAAGAGGGTGACCCCAAGGAAGAATCCTTCTTACCAGACCACAACGTGGCGTCGTGCTTGATTCCAGCGCAGGGCACAAGTGAACTGATCGATCATAAGTATACGACGATCGAAATCATCTCTACCGCTTGCTATATGTGTGGCAAGCCTAGTAACAATTCCGGGCAATCTTACATGATACGACCGATACCGGACGGTGCTGATATATCGGGCTCCGATTCGACGAGAGCAATCTGTACTGAGTGCCAGAGGAAACCTGAACTTTTAGAAGAAAAGGATGAAGATACCGTTGCGGCGCAGTCCTTGGATATCGATATACTTGAGCAATGTTTAACAAAGGAAGCGGGTGGCAGTGAGTTTAAATGCCCAAGGTTTTGCTGTGTAACACATTGCAAAGAGATGTTTGAAAACGAGGAAGATCTAGTGGAGCATGCACAGCAGCACCATTCCCTCAAGCTACGGTGGAATGAAGAACGGCAGCAATCGGACAAGCCGTTCAAATGCAACGTTTGTTTTCGGGCCTTCAACTCATCGAAAAATCTGCGCATTCATCAGTTTGTCCGATCGAACCAGTTGGGAAAACTGTACCCGTGTCGCGAGTGTCCTTTCCGTGCCGTCAGCAGTGCGCTACTAACGATCCACGAGCGATCGCACACCGGGGAACGACCGTTTGTGTGCACTGTTTGTAAGAAGCGTTTCTTCTCCGAACTCAATCTGAAAAACCATCAAGTTTGTCACCAAACGGAGCGACCATTCGGTTGCTCTTACTGTTCGAAATCATTCGCTCGTAAGCGAAATATGGAGGATCACATTCGGGCGTGCCATTCGGAGGAGAAGCCGTACCAATGTGTCGTCTGTTCGGCACAATTTAAAGTGCAGCAACACTTGCGGCTCCACCAGCGGTTGCATACGGGGGAAAAACCGTACCGGTGCAGTTATTGTCCCATGTGTTTCTATAATACCTCCGACCGAAAGCGGCACGAACTGTCCCACACGGGGGAAAAGCCTTATACTTGTGGTGTCTGTGGTGTGGCGTACACTCGCAAACGTACACTCACCATCCATGAACGGACGCATACCGGTGAAAGGCCATTTAGTTGTGATGTTTGCGGTAAAACCTTTATTCAATCTTCGCTGCTGAAGAGGCACACAGCGCGGCATCACAACGTGCAGATGGACAGAGATGTGGAAAACGAAGCAGAATGTGCACAAACTGGGGCAAGTAATTCCCAAGTACGCACCGTGGAAGGAACGATCGTAGTCGAAGAAGTGTATCGAAAAGATCAATGAGCATGCTAAAAGAAAACCAAAAAACCGTCCAAATTTAAAAAGGATTAGAAAGGGCAGTTTGTATAGTGTGTACAATTTGCACTGGGACGAAATGTCGAATGTCAAACGGCCTGCGTTTTCGTGTTTTGTTTACATTCCGATCATCGCACAGATTCCTGGCCACTAAATAATACGAAATGTGGAACGAAGATATAAATGTTTTCCGTAATGGCCATGTTCCGAAGGAAACGGCAACAAAAGTTAATCGCGCGAACCTTCCTCGTCGAGCACGGAATTTCAGGTACGTTTGAAGTGGAACGTAGCAATTCGTTTCTGACTGGAACTTTCTCAAACCGCAGCAAAGAACAGCTTCAGAAGGCGCTGCGCAAGAAAAAAGAATGCAACGCAAAAGCGCAGCATATCGTGGAGACTCTGATTGAGGCGGGACGATCGGAGGAAGAGTTTCTCACGATGCTAAGAGATATCAACCAGTGCCACATGGAAGACATCATTCAGGAGCGGGCCATAGTGAAACTTTGCGGTTACCCCTTGTGCGATACCGAGTTGAAAAAGTAAGTTTCAGCGCACATCATCAAACGCACGATTAACCGAAAGTCTGTTCTATGTTTTATATTAAACAGCATTCCGAAACAGCAGTACGCGATTTCTGGGACCCGCAATAAGGTGTTCGACATCACGGAGCGAAAAAACTTTTGTTCCGGTCAATGCTATAAGGCTTCAAACTTCGTTAAACAACAAATGTTAACCAGCCCTCTTTGGATGCGAAAGCATGAAGATGTTCCGAGCTTCAGGCTACTGAACGGACGGCAGCAGGTGTACCGGGAGACGGATGTTAAGGCGCCCCTTGCCATAGGAGAAGTCTGTTTCGGAGAGTTGAAGATCGTGGAGCGAACGTACAGCGGTAACCCGGAACAACGGGAGGAAAAGCTTTCGGAAGAACCCGAAAGAGAGATTGAACGAGATTATTCCAACCAAACGGCACGCTCTAGTACCGTTGGCGGGCTACTATCAACTGATCTTTCCCTCGCCACCGCAAGTGATTTGAGGAAATTAATGCATGAAATGACTATTTGAATAAAACTATACTCTATTATGACATGTTTGAGAATTGTATTTTCCGATTTCGAGCATTCGAATGAAATGGTAAATTAATTGCTTGATCCTGAGGGTTGCTAGCTGGAGGGCTGGGCAACCGGCTGACGTTTAATGTCATATTTTGTTTGTTTTGCCGACAGAGAGTGGTGATATTTATGATAATTTACGTAGTTTTCTTTGATCAATCTTTAGTAAGAACTTTTGTTAAGGAAACGGGTATGTTTTGCAGAAGAAATTTAGTGCTGTTGGGTGTATTAAATGGGATTTCCGCCGTATCGGTAGACCCGGTAAAACGCCTTGCGATATTAACGCCTTGCGGTTTATGTACGATAAGTTAGGCATCAAAACAATCTTGTATTTACTAAAATTATTAAATTTTATTATTATTAAAATACAGGTTTTTATTCCATCAAATCTTTCAATTTTTAAGAGATACTGTTACATATTGAGCAACTTTAAGGCATTTTTACACGTTTTCCAAGCTATGATCATTGGAAGCAGGTGAATAGTTTATCAGTCCAAACTGATAAGAAAAAACGGAACAGATAAAACGAATGATTTTTCTCTATTGTTTGTTTTTATGTCAATGAGTTTGCAAAACTTTTGTGTTTAATATTGGACTGTATTTTTTTAAACGTATAGCTTTTAACACTCGAGAATGATGATGAGATTGAGGCATGATTTGGAAACCGGCACTTATTCGCACCATGGGCAGACTACGGGGTACGACTGCCAGGCACGCCTCACGATTATGCGGAACAACTTTAGCAGACCATCGCTCAATTAATTCAATTGCCTCCTATTTATCCCAATGGTCCAATCGTATGTCCACGAACTGGTTGGTGGTCGATCACGCACAGATCAGCTGACATTGGAGGAGGTGGAAATTTTCCTTTACTTCTTGTTTAAATGGATCGAACGCGGTTCACCGGATGAGACTTTGCCCTCTGCCAAATGAGACTTTCTTTCGGAGTTCTTTCTCATGTCGATGAGGGACGACGGCGTTCGTACTCAATCACCTGTCGATCATTTTTGTGCTAAACCTCCGTTTCGTCTCACACTCGTTGTGTACAAAAATAGGATTCTGAGCAACCATTTACGGTCACAGCGGATACAAGAATCTGGAACCATCCTCCTAGGGCAATATAACCAAGCTTCTAGAAGGATATTTCTCTTAGTGTGTCATTTATGTGCGATTTTGGTTGTTCGATGGTCGGTTTCATATTTATTTTTCTTATTTTTCTCGCCACACAGCAAAGAACGCACCGCACAATACATACACGGCGCGCTGGTACATAATACACGGATAAAAAACGCCAGAACGACTAACATCCCGGGCGAAGAGGAACGTTTCAACGAATCTCGTCATCCCTTAAATGCGGTCGGGTGAGGCGCGGGACGCGGGACCTTTCATAAAGACATAGTTGCACGCGCCCGGGGGTATGCGTGGCTTCAGTTGCAAAAACGGTTCAGTCGTTCCTCGGTCATTGTAGAACATTGTACTAGCGTTGTCGTGGCGCACCCGTTACCTATTCGTTAGTGAGCGAGAATTAGTTGTAAAGACGATTGTTCGTAGACTGTTTTCGCAATACATACAGCATAAAGCATAGGCAATAGAGTTCAAGGGCGCATATAAATAACAAAAAAGGTTTCCACGGTAATCGGAAGGATGGCGCAGCAAGTGCAGCATGTATTCAAGGTCGCCCTGGCCAAAACCGCCGCCAGCGGACAGCGAACAATGTCTACCGGTATCATCGGCACGCTGGAAGGTGAGTGAAAAAAAGATGCTTCGGTTGCAAATTGTAGTAGGCTATTTCAAAACAAAGCTGCGATCGCGGTGCAACCGCTTACAACCGGTTTTTGCGATCGCGAGTTGCAACATTGTTTGCCTCTGCAATGGAGATGTGTCGCATTTCCCGTTTAGCGTTGCATTGGCGTTTGCTCTGTGTTTGTGTGTGCCGGTGGGAGAAATTTGCATTCCTAAGCAGTGGACATGACGCCATACTTGGTTTTTAAATATTAATTTTTATTACCTTTCGGTGTCGTTTTGTCTGCGCAATAGACTCCCATGATTAAGACACACAGCAAAGCAGTCAATTACGTTGTTTGACGGGCATTCGACGGTTCTACAATCACGTTCTAACTTACCTTTACCTACCGTTGCAGGTGGCGCCGCTGGATCGGTCAAGCAAACGCCGAAGCATTCATCTGGACTGCACATGACGATTCAACGCACCTATCCGCTGGCGGCCGTTTTGCCACTTCCGCCCAACATCGACGCTACCGAGACGAGCCGCTTTTCGCCGCTCCGCTCGCGCGATATTAACGCGTCCGCAATGTTAACGCACCAATCGACGGCCCCAAGTGGCAGCCCTATCGATGTAACGGTCGACATGAGCAGTTCCTCGGCCAACACGGCAGTCGATCCGCACGTCGAGTCATACGATTGCCGCGGTGCCGTGAGCCTAAATTCGGCCATGCAGAGCAATGTGCCGAGCCCGTTTGGAGGAATGCACAAGTTCACGCACCTTAACATGCCGGGCGGTGCTTGGGCACAGGAAAGCAAGTTCTTGTCGCACGAACTGAACTCGTCGCACTACACTAACCTGCGGCAGGAGGTGCGCTCCGATTGGTCCAGCTACGAAGATCGGCCGGTCAAGGGAGTAGAAGGTAGGACAGATCGAGCGAAGGGTGGCGCAGGCTCAATCACTAACCTTTGCCAGTTGCTCACGCTAACTTCGCCAAACCATTCGATCATCGGACCGTCGATCAGTTTCCGACGGCCGTTTTCTGGTAACTCGCGTCAGCCATTGGCATCAGCGCTGTCGCGTGGCATTCAAACTGCGCCGGCAGTTCATAATGCTCAATCGAAAGGTAATGCATCTACTAATGTGACTAACGAGGAACGACAACAGCCACCGATAGCCCCGCCGGAAGCGCAGGTCCCCGTCTCGCGCAAAGATCGCCTCAAGAAGGCGATCAAAGAGTACGGCTCGACGGTGCTCGTGTTTCACGTTAGCATCAGTTTAGTCTCGCTCGGTACATGTTACCTGCTAGTCTCCAGGTTCGTTTCCACTTTTGTACAGCCACAAACTGTCGTTGTATTGTCCACCATAAGCACGTTATTACGCGAAAAGAAGTAAAATTCGACAGTCGAGATTGAAACTCGCTTAAATGTAGGCAATTTGCCTTGTACGCTTTTCTGCCTAGCCTGCCATAAAAAGTGCTGCCTCCTGTTACTTTTGGCGGATTTTTAACGCGGCTTGGCCGAGCAATTTTGGATCTCCGCGCGGAAGGTTCAACAAATAACGCAGTCATCATTGATTTAATCAAGCCATTCAACAAGGCTTTGAATCGTTTCTTGATTGGCATTTTGTTTCTTCTTCACAGTGGAATAGATATGGTGGCGCTGCTGGAACGCTTCGGCTGGGGAGATTCGGCGCTGGCCAGCAAGGCCGGTGCCGGTGCCGGAACGTTCGTTATCGCTTACGCAATCCACAAGGTGTTTGCGCCGGTTAGAATAAGCATCACTCTCGGGGCGACCCCACTGATCGTGCGCTATCTGCGCCGGAAGGGCATTCTGAAGCCCCCGCCGAAGCCGACGTCGACAACCGGAGAGAAGTAAGCTGCACCACGTTGGGAAAACACAATGGAAAGGTGAACAGAGTGTATATTTTTGTATGTATCAAACATTTGATGTGTAGTACTCGGGACTCTGAATAAAAGCAATAAAGTATAGCTTATTTAATTTATTTCTTGTTTCGTTTTCGGGCAACAAAAATACAACGATCGCGTTCTTCTCGATAGTACCCCCGATTTTATTCGCTTCTGCTAATTTTCGTTTCCACACAAACTACAGCGTCATCGGCCGTACACTGCGCGAACCTCGCCTAGTCATCCTAAAATTCCTAACACTATCTTAATAATAATAATTAATGACACCTTTAATCCTGTGCTTCAAACCATTTGCCTCTTGTGTGCCCCTTTAGCACGACACCCAACCCAACGTGAAGTGTTTTATTACTAACGTTCGAGCGAAATACGAAATTGACGGCGCTTTTTCCGATCCGCTTCCCGCCCAACGAGATGCACGGGACTCGAAGAGTGGTCAATGCATCTTTTGTACAAGGCTGTGGTTGTTAGATTGTTTTTCTTACTCTTATTAAAATTCATGCTAAGAACATCGCGAAACACAAAACGCGACGTTACTAACACCGCGCCCAATTGCTTGCCACACACAGACTTCGCAACCTGCGAACCTCTAATGCCTAATACAGGCATTTTGCAATGAATGGGGCATGTTGTCCTTTTTCGAATGCTCCGAAATTAGCAATCAATTTGATGCCATTCAAACATCCTACCAAACGAATAGTTGTAAATACACACGACAGAGGGTGTACTTGGGGCTGGGGTGGCTCTGCGACCTCCTATCACATGTTACACTCAAAAGAAATCGATCCGTAGCAGTTCCCCTTTATAGTAGCTTGGTTGCAACACAACCCACGAGAGACCCGTCGTCGCGAGAATACGACTATTGCTGTTCACATTTGAAAGCGATCAAAAGTTTCGAATTCGGTTAGTCAAGCAAAACTATCAAGCGAGAGTTATCTCTCGTCTCTACTTCACATTTGGTGGTTCAACCTAATCTTTTCGGTTGCAAGGGCGTCACCAATTGGGCAGCATCGGGGAACAGGTTGTAATAGTTGACCAGGGGCACGTACGCCGCACCGATGACGCGTCCAGCGAACCACCGACCGTGCAGTGCGTTCACAGCTAGCACGGCCGTCGCAATGTTGGGACACTTGACGTACACATTGCCGGCGGGGGACAGTTTATCGACGTAGACGTGCAGCACTCCACCGTGCTTATTGCACTCCTCTATGACGTCGTCCTGTATCTCCACGTCCCAGCTCGGGTTTGTCTCCGTGCTGGGATCGAACATGTTCGACAGCAGGAAGCACTGGGTGGCAATCGGAGGCGACTGTTGGATGGGTTGCTGTGGAATGGGCTGGGGTGCGGTCGCCAGCAGAGCATCAGCGGCCGCGCGGGGCACGGCGAGACCAGCTCCTTCGGCTAGTTTGAACATGAGCTGCAATCGCCCCGTGGCACCGAGTTCGATACCGCTACGATCCATCTCGTCTGTGTCGAGTGAAGCATGTGTGGTCACATCCAGTCGCTCGGTCACGTTGCCAACCTTCATCGGGCGACCGGCAAGCTCGAAACCGTTCAGCTGCTCCAGGGCTTTCTTTGCGTCGTCGGCATTGTGGAACTGGATGGAAGAGAAAGCACAAGCCATGGGTTAGGGTTTGTGTGCTCGATAAACAGATACTAAGATCGATGTGCGACCTCACGGTGCGAACGGTTTCATCGATGGTGGACAATAATGAAACCTTGAGTTCGGCGAGATCGCAAGTGTTTCTCTGGCATACATTAACCCCTCGGTTACAAACTAAATATCATAACCAAGTCAAGGGTATGCGAAAACCACATTCATCCTTCCTGGCTTTCATAGATCGTGTACGATCAGTTGACGATGAGATTCCATTTTAAGAATGTTTAAGGAAAACAATCCACTTTTGTAAGATCTATTTTGAAAGCACTTTAGCATACTTTGGGCCCCTCGATTATGGACCAACAACGGTAGCCATGTCAAAGGAAGTAGGCAAAAGAACGGCCACGATTTCTGTTTAGTATTGCATTTGTAAAATCTCACCCTTCGGTACGATTAAACTCCATTCGGTCGAGTGAAATCATTTGTAGCAAGATTTAACCCTGTTCGTAAGAGAACAAGATACCCATTTGATTTAGCATACTTTTGCCCCTCGATCATAAACCAAAAATCATAACCAAGTCAAGGGTATGCCACAAACCAATTACGCTAAGCTAAAAATCGAAAGCGGAAGGCGAAATACTCACGGTGATAAATCCGTATCCTTTCGAGCGGCCCGTGTCCGTGTCCATGATCAGCTGAATGTTATCGATTTTCCCGAATGGCTCGAAAATGCCCCTCAGCATATCTTCGGTGATGTTGAAATGAAGCGAACCCACGTACAGTCGCATCGGTCCGACCGGGTTCTTTGGTGGGGGCGGCGGCGGCTGATTGGCCATGCGATTCTTTTCGGCTTGCGTGTGCTGCACGCTGATCGGAATACCGAGTAGCCGCTGGCCGGACAAACCGAGCGCTAGCGCGACCGACTCTGGATCCTTAAATTCGATGTACGCGATTCCCTTGAACCGTTTCGTTTTGTTGCACGTGATCAACCGAACGTCCCGCACCTTTCCCACACTCGAAAAGAACTCTTCGAGGTCACGGGCCCGGATGCGCTGGGATAGTTGCATACAAAATACGGTCCGTGCATC
This sequence comes from Anopheles cruzii, assembly GCF_943734635.1. Classification (NCBI taxonomy): domain Eukaryota; kingdom Metazoa; phylum Arthropoda; class Insecta; order Diptera; family Culicidae; genus Anopheles; species Anopheles cruzii. Next base: position 80,064,792 of record NC_069145.1, read on the forward strand.
GCGATCTTCTTGGCTGATCTCTTCCGGTGGAGAGCGATCGCCCCGAAAGTTACCGTAACCAAGACCTCGTCCACCCCGTCTGAAAGGTTTCGGTGACATCGATCGACGCCGTCGGCCCGGTTCACGCGACCGGCTTCGGCGGCGGTTGTTATCGCGCTCGCGAGATCGGCGGCGGTCGGCGTGAGCTGCACGGTCACGGGATCGTCGCTTCTCCGGTACACGCTGGTGGTGGTGATCGACCCCACGCTCCTTTCCACGCTCCTTATCCTTGCGATCCTTGGAGCGCTCTTGGCGAGGCGAACGGGATTTGCTGCGGTCCTTGTCTTTGCTTCGGCGACGCTCCTTGTCGCGTGGTCGCGGTGAGCGAGAGCGCTCCTTTCGCGAGCGACCTTCACCGCCATCCTTGTCCCGATCCTTTTCGCGCTCACGTTCACGATCACGTTCTCGGGCACGATCACGGTCTCGCGAGCGACTGAAAACCGTGGGGAATAAAATGCATTATTTAACATGAAAATTCGCGTTCGCTTTTCCAGTCAACCAATGGGCCGGAAAAACTTACCCGGATGATGATTTGCTGTGCCCATTTTCCTTTGATTTCTTCTCGCCATTGCTGGTGCCATTGTTTACCGGAGACGATTCGTCCTGCGAGGAGGTTGAAGATACATTTTAGCGGGCCAAGAGCGCAGGAGACCAAGGGAGGGTAAAGGGGGTTAGTTGCCAGTGTGCGAAAACGGCGCGCCGGGGGTTGGTTGTTGCATATCGTTCGCACCGAAAATATAGATTCGTTTCAAAAAAATGAAAATGATGTTTTCGATTTCGTCAGTACGACACCACAGACGATGGCGAACGAAGCGCGATAGAGTTGAATAAAAAAGAAGAAAATAAACAAACAAAAAAAGAGAGGAAAGAGAAAACGAGAAATATAAATTGATTAGTAAAGCACTACGAAGGTGGCATTGAGCGCATTGGCGGCAGTGGCGTGCACTGCCGCGGCGTATCAATTAAAAGTAGTTTGATTTTGTGTCAGCTCGCAAATGACGGTCACTCTGTGTGATGGAATTCTGTGTGTGTATGATCTCGAAGCCCCGTTTTGCTTCACACCCTCTTTAGTGGCACCGTCGTTGAGGGAGGGCGGACGATACACCAAACGTGACCCGCGGTAAACCTACGCAGAAAAAAGAGGAATAGACACTGATTGTTTTCGATTACGCAGCATCCGCGGAGGCTTGCCGGTACCACAGCATCTTAGCAGCCATTAGAACACTGCGACAAGCACAAAGTTCTACGCCAACTACGTGCCGTAGGGTTTGAGTGTTTGCGAACGAAGATTCTGCAAATACAACACATTGTACTCGGTTATGGGAACCACACAAACTTACAGTTGAGAGGATCGAGGTCACCGTTGCAAGAATGAAAGCATGTTTGTGAAGCCTTCACACCACAACCTTTAATCGTGTTTGAACCAGAGATTGTGGATCACATTAAAAGCAATTAATCTGCAAAATGAAAATATCGCTTTTAAGGTCGGCTCGAATGTTCGATTCGCGTTTGGGAAAACGTGTTCTACAGCGTGTTACGTGTCTCTAGGAGAGTGGTGTTAATACTATGCCTCATTTCTGTAGGCATCAAACCCTGCCACCGGAGGGGACCGGGAGTGAAGACCCACCCGAAGACCACAATAAAAACTATACATAATTATATACTTTATCGTGGCTTCCTTCTGCAAACGAATCTGCAAAGAATCTGTCAAAAGGGGTCAAAGAGAAACAAACGGAACACGTCGATTGACGCGAATGTCACCGAAACGTGGGGCCTGAAGAAGCGAATTTCCTCATTGTTTTTCTACTCGCAACCGGTCAGAGCAAAAGGCGACACGTGCAGATGCAGACACATACGATACCGAGCAATCTTAGCAAACCTAGAATAGACCGACAGAGAAATTAGGAGGTAGTTGAGCCACAGCCAGTCGCTCCCAACGGACACCAACTCGGCTGCTCGACTGACAACTCTGTTCTCGCCCCCAGAATGAACCTGTAAAGAGAGACACCCCAAGTATTGAGCCGGACCCGGCGATGGTTTTACGTGGAAGGACGGGAAGGCTTTGCGTTGAGGCCGGTTTTGCTATCGGGTAATTCGGTTGGTTGAGTAGTGGCTGATATCTAGAACGAGGAGATACTTGTGTTTTTTATGCAACAAGAACTTACACAATCGGTTTGGCCAAAACGTTGCAAATTACTTGTTCTCGTTACGCACATCCACACCTATAGAGCTTACGTGACCAAAGTGACTCGTTTCGAAAAGAAAAATAACGTAAAACATGCGCGCGGGTGGGCGCATTTTGTACGGCTATTTAAGTCATAAGTTCAAGCGCATAATAACCTTATCATGTTAGATGCGAGATTAGCATAAGAGAGGTCTCCATAGAGAGGACTACGCAGAGCCGGTGCATAATATCGTCATTCTAGGACGAGAAAAATGTAGTATAATAAAAACCATTGAACGATGAAACTTGCCTCGCAGAGCACGATGTGTTACCCTCCCGGGTGATCAATGGTCACTTTGTGGTTTCCGTTTTTTTGGCAACTGACTGGCCAGTTGGCAAGCATTGGGGATTAAAAATCAATGTCACGTCAAGAGACGCGTGTTTAGGCTACTTCTATAGGTTTGGCACGGTGGCCTAGAATATCTAATTTGTTGCAATCGCCGTAACTGCACTTAAAAGTTGCACACTATGCAGAAAATGATAGAAGAGAGAGAGATAGAGAGAAAGGAGAGAAATATTCGAGGAGAGTCGCATGAGCGAAGGACGACGATCAAGGAAACAAATGCCACTGACACAAACGCGCGCGCACGCACGCACACGTACACATCGTTCCTCCGCTCGTACGATTCCTGGGTTTGGTTTCTGGTTTAAATGCGTACTTTTTGTGATTATCATTGTGAGCCGCGGTTTCGTGGCCGAATGAATTGCGTGTTTCTTTTTTTTTTTGCAAACCACAGCAAGTGGCAAGGAGCTGGTCCTTTTCTTTTCTGTGGGCTGTGTCTATTGGCGACTGATCTATTGTTTCATTGCCTACTATTATCATTCCGACCAGCAGACACAGAGCAGCTCTTACAGAGATCAGCCTAGAAAAATAAAGAGAAAGTTTCACTTTAATCACTTCAGTTCTGTTCATCGGCAGCGGAGAGTCGGTTTTGTTTTGGTACGGGAAAAAGGGATAAGATTGTTCGCGGTTTGTGGGGACAAAGAACAAGTGACAAATAAAAAACAAAACAAAATCAGCAACATTGGAACAGATTGGTAGGATCCGGAAAGTGAAAGTAGCAACCGAGTGATTGTGGCCTGGAAAGGTCTGTGTACTTTTGGCTTAATGTTTACGCTGCGGGAATTCGCGTAATCGTTGAAAGAAAGATCGAGAATCTTCGGTCGCGGTCTTCTATTGTAGCGTAAGTGGGAGGTATTTGAAGATTGTTTTTGATGGTTTGTTTGGCTTGTATTAATTGGTATGTACCTTTGTCATGGAGCTGAACACACACATTCTCTGTACCAAACTCATACCGGACCTGACATTAGTATCGTCTATAAAATGTAGAAACGAGGAAAATTTATGTCATTTACCTTTACTAATATAGTTTGTGGTGGTGAGTAAATTCATATATAATAATAGCATCGGATGTATCGTCGAGGGCGGCACTTACAATAGAACGAACAAACAACTGTGTGAAAGTTCCCGTTTTACGGATGGGTTCTTATAAAAGTCCTTCGTGGAATTTCGACGCACTGCGGTGGAATCGAGTGCAGAGGAAAGAAATGGGAAAACATTCGCTCAAAACACAAAGCCAACTTTTAAATGATGACACACAGTGGGTTCCATTCCTCTCTACTCGATCCACGGCGCAGCAGTAGCGCTACGCAGCACCACGCATCACAAGCAACTTTCGGACAACATCGACACCCGTAAAAGTAGTCACGGAACGGACGCCAACATTAAACATTCTATAACACATAGCTATATAATAATAATAAAGGTGAAAAGGTATAGTTTGGTTCAGGTAAACAGTGGGCACTTACCTCCTTTTTGTACGGTGCCTCTAGCATCTCTTCAACGTTGAGCTCGTCATCGGCGGCCATCTTGTCAAAAAGATGTGCTTTTCGTGGCTGGTCTTCGGAATCGTACAACGTGCTGCTTTTCATTCCGCACGAAAACTGTGAGCGATTCACTTGGCAGGGCCCGCACTTTAGTGACTCCGGTGAGCGGATGGGCGTCCGGCAAGAATTGTGCCAAAAAGAATGCTTTACGGAGTTAATTCACGGAGATAATTCACAAACGAAAATCACAGTGCGAGCGAGCTGCAACGAAATTTCTTCTGGAATGATAATTTCGTTTTCCCCTCCCGAAACTAGCTGTCAGCGATAGTAAAGGACGCTTTCCGCAAGAGGGCGCTGTCGTCGCAAATGTCAAATTTGGATATTTGAATTTCCTACAACCGAATTGAGAATGAACTCTCTCGAATTGGGTGAACTCTCTGGAATGAACTCTCTCGAATTGGGTGAACTCTCTGGAATGAACTCTCTCGAATTGGGTGAACCGATGAAGTGACGTTTCGCATTGAAGCCAAACGCACACACACACAAAATACCGTTTGGCGCGCACATCGGGTCTTCTGTCAAACTTTCTGTTGCCTTTTTAAATAATTTTATATATAAAAAGTGGTAGTTTATGAATTCGTTCAATCGTTTGATGGTTGATCTTATAATTTTTTATTATTATCGAGACGATTGCAACCTGACCTAAGCTTTAGAAGATGATTTTGAAAGTTTTACCTAAAACTTCAACACACGTAATTTGTTTGCAAGAAATTCCGATATGTTGTTCGATGTTAAAGCAAAGTACTATTTCAACCAAACATACTACTTCTGTGAATGCCTTTGCCCGACTGACAAGATTTGCCCACACGATGAAACCCATAGAGAACGAGACAAGGTGTCTAGTGGTCAAATGATGAACGCAAATAATTGTCGTAGACCACAGTCTGTTCGTCGATCGATAAAAAAGAGGGAAGAAAAACATTATAATGTACCGTTCCAGTTTTGTTACCCCGTCCGCCAGCTTGAACCCACTCACGGACTGCAAGCGTCCAATTAAATCTATTCATCGCTTGAGGGCTGGCGATTGCCGGGACCACTGGTAACATTTGTCGTTACAAAAAACTCCTTAAGCCAAACTGTGTGCCACGCTTAGAAGCCACGGTGGCGGAAACTTTACACGAACTAGAACGTTGAAAAATGGGCAACTTCAACCCTCAGCCGGTCGGGGCTCGGGAACAGTTCCGCAATCGCTGTCGCATCGAAATAAGGTCATTGAGTCAATAAACTCGCGCGGGTAGGCGCGCCTCTCGTCTGGAAAGGTTTCGCTCGAGGACTCACGGAAGCAGGGGAAAGGTTTCTAGCGTCTTTGAGGACCTGGGCAGGTGGCGCGCAGTTGCATAGGAATTGGAGGCTATTGGTGCGTATGGGGGAATAGGGGAAGTTCGGCAATAGGGGTAGCCCATGGGCCCCGAAACAATGCGGCACATAAAAGTCAGCTGTACCACCTCGTCCGTGCGAGAAACCGCGGCGTTCTACACCACGTTCTTACGTTCTTGATACATTTACTCAAAAGGACGATAAAGCGAGCATGTTCTTCGGCCGTACGCGGACTGTAAGCATGCACAGGCAATTATGAAGCCACCGCCGAAGAGGTCTCTGGTCTGGGTCACTGGAGTGGTTCGGGTGTTAGATCGAACTGTGCAAGGCGCGTTCTTCGGGTAGCGCCAACTTGTGGGGAAATTTGTTGTTCAAATCTGGACTCGTACGAGTCCTGGATTCGCCAGTGGAGCCAGCGGACGAGGACGAATTGACGTCTGACTGGCAAACAGACAGTTCCAAGCGCAAGCCAGCATGCAGTTCTCTCAGCATTACCGTTCATTATTTATGAATTAAGGACTCGGTGCCGTGCCGGTGGTTGCTTGTACACTAATACAACAATGTACAGAAATTCCACCACTACTCTGTGGCAGTAGAAAACATCCGCTCAGCGGTGGGTTCGTGACGGTCGATTAGTTAGGAAGATGGAGATCCAGGAACTGGATAACGCCGGGTGGCTAATCGTTGTAATTGCATAAATGATAATGTACTTTCTCGTTTAATTTCCGCGCTCACAGGTTTCAAATTAACTGGTGCTTACGTTAAAGGACAGAGCACGAGGCACAGATAGTCCTAACGCGGAGGGTTTTTTTTTCTTATTTTCATGAGATGTATTTTTACTTTACAAGGGAACCAGGAACAGTCGTATTTCTTAGCTTCATAACCAATGAATTCAATTGTCATGAACAGCGATAAGAAATCAATATCCCGGCGGTTTGTTTTACTTTCACGTTTACTCCTAAAACAGATGGTTGAAGTTTTATAAGCATAGCTACAAACATACAACTCGAAGTTCAACGGACTGAAAGACACGACAAAAAAGGACAAAATTAGGACAACGGGCCAAATGGATGTTGGACTCGTCTCTCAGCAGAATTCAACATCCTGGTACCCAGGACCAGAAATGACAGTCATTTATCATAGAGTACACACGCGCATTCTGAGATAACGAATGATGATAACTGAGCACAAGATTTGGTGCAAATCTGTGCCATTACGGCGGGAACGTCCGGTGTGACACTGTTCCACATGGCTGAACGTCCATCTGTGGCTGGTGGCTGTGCGAGAACAGATTGTGATTTTTGCTTGTATTTGTTCCGCGGCTGTTGAAAATAGTAAAATGATGCTTGTCAAATCTACCCGCTAATCTGGTCACATTCAATCGAGTCAACAGAGCACATGAAACCAATTAAATTCTCAATCCATCCATCCAAACGGAAAAGAATACGAAACTTGGCATAAATGTTGTTTTCCACCATGCAGCTGATCACTCAACAACGGAACACGGTGTCCTACTACCGACGCTTCCGAAGCATCCCTCGGTTCCCGGAGCGATAGTTTCATTAATTTGCTCGACCTCATCAGGAAAACACAGACCGAGCCGAATTCCTGCTGGCGGCGAGACCCTGGAATCGCGGTTCCCGCCAGTCTGAACACACGGTAGTTGGGAGCTAAATTGATAAAATAATGTTTTTTCGCCTGTCAGCGTCTTTATCTTTCCGGGGCGTCGAAAGCACTTAAGAAAATGGAACTGATGCGCGGTTAGTGGCCTTTGGTTCTCGTTGGCAGACAAGTAAGTCCGCAGTCTACAGAAAAGGAACAGACCCGCTGGCCAGGGTAACATAAGAAGTCAGGTAAGTTAATTAACTTCGGACAAGTTATGCAGGCGGATAACTGACGTCCTTACAAGACGTTGTCGTTAGATCGAATCAACCGACAGACATGAGGTCCAGCTGCATGGGACAGCTTTTTCGACCGGGAATAATGGCTGCAGAAACTGAGGTCCTCACGACAAAGATTCCTCGGTCACTGTTGCCCGTGCGGTCGCAAACCACGTTCTTGGTGATGTTTGAACTTCACAGTCAACACGAGTGCCGCAACGGTTGCACCGGCGGAAGAAGGAAGTATTAGCGCTTGGCCTGCGTTTGGCGTGCTGGTTTTCATGATTATGATTGTTTCTGACAGTTACAGGCCAGCGGAAGAAGCACGTTGTATCGTCGGGAAGCGCACAAACGTGGCACCCGTTTCGTCCCGAGTCCCCGAGTCCTCGAGTCCGGGTCGCCCGTCTGGTGCGGTTATCATTGATCAAAACGTGCCTTCCCATCATTCAAGCAGATGGATCTTATCCAGACACTGCTGGTGGCATCGGGGGCTTAAGATGATACAGCACTACCGTCCGTCCGTCTCCTCGGTATTCCAGAGCTGCACCGTTGGAAGATTGCATGGCGAGATGCCTCAAGACGATTGGCTATTGGCTACCATCATCAACACCGTCATTTAGCATGGTTGACAAATAGTTCCACCCTTTCCTGAGAAGCCCTTTTCGTGTTCTACACATTCCTCAATAAATAAATATGCGCAACGGAACTGGAACTGGTTTGTAATTTCCGCTTTAAAATTGAAGATGTTGCCTTGAGCTGGAAAATCGGTTTGCAATATTAAAATTAATCTACACCGCAGTCCCACAAGAACCACACCTTGAGCTTATCATCATGCGGTGAAGAAGTTTAATTGAATTAGTATCACCTTCTAGAGGACAACACCGTTTGGCGTTCCATCCTTTCGCTCTTTGTTCTCACCTCTCGTAAGGGATCCTCTCATGGGGTCGATAACGTTAAAATATTGATAAGTCAACTGAGAAAGAATTGCACAGCGGTAAAGACTTAGCCGGGGGGTATTACTATCGGAATGACTGTCTAATTGACGTAGTGGGTGAACGAAAAAACAATGGTGAGCTCTAGATAGGACCGATTGTGGTCTCCAGAGACTGATTTGTTCCCCCTGGACAGTAATCTGACGTTTGTGTAAATTGGAGGCAGAACCAATAAATTGCCATTCATTGCCATGGTTGCAAATTGATGGTATTATGCAGAAGATCTTAAAAGATAAAGGAAGACGTAAAGTGTATTACTATTAAGTATTACAATTCCATGTAAAACAATCTTTCCAAAGCCTAGGGTGTGATTACTCAATATTTTAACATATTCTACGTATCTCTGGGCAAAGGCACAGCCCCTTGCAGAAAAAGAATATGTATTCTGAGCGAATTCAAGCACACGGCACAAAAGATAGCACCGAAAAGGCGGGAGACAATAATTGCATTTTATGCTGTGCTCGTGTTGAACGATTTGTAAGCATTCCTGATGTCGACTGAATGACGGTTTTTCTGGACGGATCTCAAAAATCTGATCCAGGTCCCGGGGTTTGGTGTGCGCGGTTCAGGTGAACTGGTCCTTTTGTAGAGATAGGTCAAAATAAAATCCAATTAAATTACCTCCCGTTTTGGACGAATCATCGTTACACCATCACCGTTACCGGGCCGGCGCACACCATCGATTACCGGAAAATGCAACGATGCATTTCGTTGTGAAAACCAAAGGGCTCTGTGGAGGGCATGCGAGGCATGATTTTCTCGATGAATCTAACACCTGGGATACTCCGGGACCAGAATCTGGTCGTACGTGGTTTTATAACGGAGCTTTCGGTTTAGTTGCGCAACGTTCGGAGATTAGAAACCGAACCTTGGAGCGCAACGTGCATCGTTTCCCAGGGAGCATTTCAATGATCAGCGGTTTGTGAAAACGTCTGTGACATTATACGCCGCAGTGTTCCAGAATTCGTCGATAAATCTCGTGAGCGGACATAAAGGGAAGCAAGGCGTAGTATAAAAGTGATATGCTTTCGCAGATAGATTCCTGTAGAAACGCCTTTAAAAATACTAATTTCATCTTCCCATGGGTTGGAACCGTTTTGTAACATTATTGTCTTCCGCTACCGTGTCACGTGGTCTAAAGACACGGAACGACAACGACGATGGTTCGTTTGACTGAACCGTGGGCTTGGCGTACCCAAAATCAATTTCTTTTAATATCGCTCATCAATCATCTGGACAGGAGCTGTTGTTCGTTAAGATGATTACTGTCGCAATTTCGGATAAAATGTCAGCCTCTGGGTGATAGAGCGTATAGGGGACACAAAATCGGGATTAGTCTGAAACATTTCCTGTACTTTGGGGGTTTAATTTATAGATATACGTTATACTCGTATATTAGTTTCCGATGATCTCGCTAAGAACAGTTGATACTATTGAAGCACCATTGCTTGGCACCATTAGGGGTACCAAAATGTTAACGATGCTTAATGATAAACTCGCGCTCAGCTCGATGGTTTGACTGGCTGGCGATGTGTGTTCCGTTCAGATTTAGTGCATGTGAGAAGATATCTCTTCGAAGTTTTCTTTCTCAGTTTTCGGTTACGTTTTCTTTATTGTCTGCAACCGCAGTGTTCCGCTTCCACGCGCCATGCTCCGACTGCTTTCTAAATCCGTATGCGACGGGCAGTCGGTCAGTCAGTCTGGCGTGCGGTTTTTGTGGGATTTCCCCAAAACTTTTCCCGTCGAATGCATTGTCTCACGCATACGGTTTGTGGGTTCAACAAGAGCGCTACGGTATCGGATTTCCAGCATCTTTCCGATTTAGGGACAAGCGGTCGAGGCCGAGTGGTGTGGCCGTAAAACGTCTGTAATGGCGTTTGCATCGTTATCTACTCTAGTCGAACAACTTGCGAGACAAACGATGCAAGGGGTGCGCAATGAGTTTGGAAAGGACGAACGAACAAATAAAGACAGCTTAATCTGGCCCCCCGAAACCTAGGGTTGAGAATGGCGACAGATACTGGCTGTCTATGGTACCGATAGATCCTGCGAACCGTTGCGCGGCCCGAGAGTGAAGGTCAGTGATCTCAAGGAACTTTCTAGTAGCCCATAGCAATAATGATGGCCAGCATGAAACGGTCCATTTGTGGCAGACAATTGATGTTTGAAAACAGATCCCGTTACGCGGAGGCGACGATTCAGGGCGACTCATTTTGGGTCGGTTTTTGCACGCTCATTCTGTGTGTGTCAGTGTGTCAGAAAAAATGAGTTCGAACGAGGGTGGACTGTTTGTCCAGAGCCGGATCGTATTGCACTCACCGCTAATCGATCCGATAAAATTGATCATGTCTGAAAATGGCGCATTTCAATAAGTTGCACCGTTCGTTCCGTCGTATGTAAGAGAAAAATTGTTGGAACGATTGTCGATGGCGACAGTTAAACTCTGACCCATTAATAAGTGCAGAGTGCTAATAGGAATATCTCTTGTGACAGCATTTGATACGCCCGTGTTTGATGTTAGACAAATACTTGGTTCGGAGAAAAATTTCTTCCACGAGCTTATAGAACCATCATGTTAAACATGGGACATTGCCTTCGCTGCAGTAGGATGTAATAACGCACCGTCTAGGTGGCAAGATGCACGTTCGGTGTAGACATTCCTCCGATCCTTATTTCAGTCTCCGAAGAAGCACTCTTACCACGGAGTCTTTTCCATGTCAAGTTTCTTCCGGTCGATGCGCTGACACAGTTTTAGCATCGATGAAGGATTTGTCAGCAAGCGGTGCCACCATCGGGGCAGACTTGTCCAGAACACTGCCTCTGGGAGATTATGCTGATGGATAAAATAAGAAACCAACGAAGCAACGGACGTAAGGAGCCACGGTGAACAACAGAAGAGTTCCGGTGCAGCTACCGCAAACCTATCCATGCCGCGCCGTAACAATGACTTCCGTTACGGTATGGACCACGGGACTGGGGCGGCACCGATGGCCGAGCGACCCACACAGAGCGATGGTAGGGTTTGTGTGCATCATTTTATGTGGCCGAGAAACTTGAATGTTTCTTTTTCCTCTCCTTGCCAGGCTCGCGGCGCACTCGGCTGACGTCGTTAGTTCGCTGGCAGGAAGTCGAACCCTGAGAAAAAAAAACTCGCTTCAATGATGAAGCAGCATTGGTTTTGTGTGTGCAAAAGATATTCCATTATCTCTTTGCATCTTTGAAGATCTGTGCTCGATAGCTGCGGATGCGGCTGCCCATACTGCTCCTGGTTTCGATAAATCGAACGGTTCACTGACGTGTTTCTAGCGTTTTTTTTGTGGCGGAATCTGCAATGGTTTCCTTATGGGTGAAAGCAGAGATTTCGAGTCGGCAAAGCAGGAAGTGGTACGTAGTTCGAAAATATAACGAACCATCTTCATGGTATCGATAGAAAATGTTTGATAGTAAAATAGACGCCTTCTAAAGCCGTCGCATGCCGTGCAGTCGACGCCTACTAACAATTTTAGTTTTTGTTTTTTGTAGTGACATGTGCCATATGCTTGTATTACAGCAAAAGGATCATAATAAATTCTTATTTTCATTTGGTGCTACGTACTTGCGTGCAGAGCATTATGTCGGTTATAAATGTTTAAAAAGGAAACGAGAGTTTATGTGCTTGCTCATACTAAAGAAATGATACGACACGCCCATCCGGGGTATGTAAAAACATTTAATGACAGAATTCTAGAATTAAAGCAATGAATTCTACCTGGTCCTGGCCGTACGCTTTGTTCGCCGGCACGCCGGTAAGTGCCCGTAACAAATGAATTGCAATTTGTGGTTCTCCTTTGCCATGCTTTTATTATCAAAGTCGAACTTAGAAATAATGAAGCTAAGATTGCGAGGCTTTATTACTGCGAGTGCACTTGAAGATGTTTTTTGAAATTCATTGTACACCAGCGAAGTAGGTTCATGAAACGTTGCCTCAGAAAGGCGCAAAACCAAGCGCGGAAGGGCGAGACCTGGAAAGAGTGAACGAAAACCTGCGCTGCGTGCAAGAAAACAGTATTTTATATTTCAAAGCACACGCTGAAAATTGTGACTAGTGCTGGCTGAGTATGGTAACATGCAACGGGGAGATTTGCAAAAAGAATGTAAGAAAAAATGAGCCGAAACCGGTGTGGAAACTTCAAACACGTTCACTGATTCTTGTAAGCTAGATTTATTTCAATTCAATATGGCGGAATTAAACTGCACTCTGCGAGAAAATAATTTCTGAGTACATCATATTTTGATGAAATAACTTACTGTTATGAATAAACCTCCAAAGAAAAGCAACCGCCCCCAGAATTAGGAATAACACTTTTAATGCACTCTTGGACGTTACCCATAGCGACTGAGCGAAATTCAGTCACCACGTGTTCACCGCCAGAGATAAAGGCGAGAAATATGTTCGACTACTGATAAAGTAAGCAACGGAACAGATTGTGGTTGACGGAAAATTTGTACAATGTGAGTGCTGTCACGCAATCCATAAAACGGGACTGAGGTCTGAATGATTGTCCAGGTTTTCCACAGTAAAGAGTCAAATTAGTGCCTTGTGAACGAAACGGAACTATTTGGAAACCAAACACGAGAGCGTCACGACCCCGAGAGGAAAGATTAAACCACGCTCGGTCGTCCGGTACGTGTTCGTCGACCGTCGGGACGTAGAATTGAGGTCAACAAGGCGTGAAAGTGAGAACGGTTCTGAACAGGTAGCTGAAAGAATGCGCTTGCCTATCCATTCATTCTTCAGTCTTGGTTGACCTTCCAACTCCTAAGAGACGGTTTCTTGGGACGTGAGCAACACCAGGAAATTGAAAGATTTGTTTCCCCAAAATGTGTCCTGCTCTCAATTTTTTGGCCGTGAAGCGAGAATAAAAAATGATTCTCGACATTTGCCTAGCATTCCGAGTCCTTCAGCGTAATGTAGGCTTTAGGCAATGGTGCGTAAAGTCTTCTTAGCGGTCGATGTAGATCACAAAGATACTCAAGTTGCAATGGGCTGGTACGCGGTGTCATGGAGTCTAGCGGCGTCCAGCGTTGGGAGGGAACAAGAAAAATTAGAGGAATTTGTCCAGCAGGAAGAAAAATGATTAGCTGATGGAGTCACTAGCGATGCATTAAGCTGACGTAGCGATTCTTGGTTGATGTAGAAACCACGGATGACCGGCATTGAACCGACGCTGCATGATACTTTTTTTGTTACACTCGAAGCCAGCAATTCAAGCAGGAGAACCGCCAATATCGTTTGGTCATAAAATCTGTATATGATTTATATCTTAAAGCCAATGCCATTAACGTATCGAGGGGCATATGTGACCGGTGCCTTTTAGTGAGGGAGCATTTCGCGTCCCAGGCTGAACAAATGTTCCGTTGCACATGCGAGTGATTGGTTTATAATCGTGTAAACGAACCTGCCGTGGCTTTTAATAACGGGCGTCCCGGGGAAAACTTTGTGTACATTAATCTACCGGAGAGGATGCGCTCCTCATGCTGGGGCCCCGGGATGATGATGGCGCAACATCGTCGAGAGGCAGCTGGCAAAAACGGCTGGCAGTCCATGAGTGTGATAATTTTCCATTAAATCACATCGTTTCGGTGTATTTTCGCTAATGCCACATGCCGAGCAATTTGCATTTAAGGTCTGCTGATTTTCATTTCGTATGTATCGAACAGCCCGGCCACTGAGGGCAAGAACAACGTTTCGAAAAGATGAGAATGGTGATAGATCAGAGAATCTTTAACAAATTCACTATAACGAAGGAACATTATCATTTTTTATTATAAAAGTTACCATCGTGGCCGTGACGGTCCCGTCGTGGCATTGGATCTGGAAACGACAGAATAGTGCTTCTGCTACGGTAGGACGGAACACAAAGAAAATCCGTTATACGGAGCAAAATTAATGCAGAATATTAAACTTCAACGGTACAAGGGGGTGTAGTTGACGCTGTATGACACCGATATTCTAGCGACATTACGGACACCTCATAAATAATGCAAAAACAACGTGATTCGTTTACTGAACTCACGGATATCCTCATTTTCCATTACCGAAGCATTTGAATAACTGCAGCTGGTTGCACTTTTACTGTATTGTCGTTGTTAGCGATAGAATTTTCACTAAACCTCGATTGTAATCACCAATGTTCATATTTCTTTTCTCCATTCAAAAGCCCGTTTATCTGCAGCATGCTTAGTAGGTGTCAGCATGGGTGCATCCTTTCGTCCTTGGCCGAACTTAGTACGTTCTACCATAAAATGGATGAGCTTTAGAGCCGTCAATTCATCATTTTCCTCTCGGCGAAGATAGTCGAGTAGCATGATAAGCGAGTTCGGATTTTCCGTGCGCTCCGAGAGCTGCTTATACATTCACGTTTTTGGCCCGAGCGATTTTCTGGAGTCTCATACGTCCTTTTTGCTTGAAAAAACATTAAACATGAACATCCTTTTTCTCGGCATCTTCCCGTTGGGTGCTGCTGTAGTTTAAAGCGCTTTCTAAATCAATCAATTGCAAAGGTATCTGAAGGATGAGGATCCCTCGTACAGCTCATGCGAACCTTCCTGGGGCGTGTGTTCGTGAAAGGCGGAGACAGTTTGGCAAAAAAAATCCAAATCCTGCGATTCATCTTTCCATCCGGTTCGCATCATCAATCAAATCGCTTTCACCGCACTGGTCACTTCATGTCAACCGCGGCGAACCGAGCGCTTCGTTAAAAGAGATACCGCCGGAGCCAGCCACAGAGGGCCCTTGTCAAACCTTTGCCGGAAACCATTATGTCACGTTTAGCGTATTGAATTAATCAAATCAATCCAACTCGTTACGCACACATTAAGCGCAAATGTGCTCGAACATGCATCACGCGTGAACCATTAGGCCCGTGGCGGCTGTTTCGTTGCGGTCGAAGATATGGCCAAGTTGAAGAAATCTTGTGCAGAATTATCTTTCGGCGTGAACGACACAGAAGTCCCGAGTTCCGTAGGCATCCAGGAAGACAGCAGCTGAAACAATAGCACGGTGAGAAAGGGACAATTATCACCCACCGTTGCTGATGGACAACTGGTGGTGTGTCAACACCGCCCTACAGCTTTTCATAATCGATGCTCATCCTCCGTAGGTCTAACGAGCGGGGTGTAAAACTTTGTTGCCCACAGAACAATAATTAATCATCCGTTTAGGAACGAGATATTGTCCAGCAGCCGGACTGTGAGCCGCTAACGCAAAAATTGCGTTAAGTTTACCATAAATCTTTCGTTCAACTTTCCTTCAGGAGAATCTTGTGTCTTACACGAAAGGCAAAGGGCCCTCAAAGGAATTTTAAGTTTTGCAGAAATAAAGCTTTTCGGTAACGTTAAATGTTCGCTTTCTAAACGTAGAGCCAATATGACCTCACAAGAGGGGCTGGCTTTTAATAATAAATCAAACAGCAATTAGCATAAATATTTATGCGATCGACGGCGAACGGTCGTCGCCGTTTTGCGGAACACAGAATACGATAGCCGCAGACAGATGATGGCACCACTTTTCGCAACGTCAATGTTCTGCTAAGAGACAAGATGGATCCTTCTTAGCGAACATTGCCCAGTCGTGTGATTACTCGTCAATACCTAGGAACAACGACCACAGACAGGGAAAATCCCTCGAATACTGTTCCTTTTCGCTACACACAAATGGATATCAATCACAGTGCAGTTATGAGATTCATCGTTGATTGCGAATTGCTTTTCCATTGCTTGCTAGCGGGCGATAGTAAATGGCTAGGCGAAGTTAACATGTCATTCGAAAATGTTAGTTGTTTTTCGATTTGGCGCCTTTCTTTCTCTACGATCCGTAATTGGTTTGACGTAAAATCGTCCTCCGGCCAGGCGATACAAGATACAATTGCATCGATCGAATGCATTGTATTGATTTGTGTTGTTTAAAAATAGAATTCTCCTAAGTGGCCATCCTGTGGTCATTTGTGGCCACATGCGTTACCCTTCACGAACCGCCGGGATCGATGCTCTGACGAATGGCAAAGTAATATCCCGTCCCACGAGAATCACATTAAACGATGGAGTAATTATTGATGACCACTCAAAGAGGTTCTCGAATCGTCGGGTCGGAAGCCTGACACCGGACCAGTTGATTGCGAAGAAAGTAAAATCACCATACACACACGCGCCCGTCGTATGACCTTGTGGCATTCATTCATGCAGTTCACTTTGCATACTCCCACATGAGGCGGTCGTGGCCAATCGAACCCATCGTCTCGGATATCTCGCGTCACGCGTACGCCCGTTGCCTTCAAAGGAAAGTTCGCGGTTCCGGCTGGTAAATCATGTTTCGATCGTTACGAAAACCAGAGCCGCCGAACCGTCGACTAGACGACGGCCTACTAGATCCGCCGTTGGTTGCGGTGCAACGTAAATAAATCAGTTAACTTCATGCACTTCGCAGCCGATCGCGCACGGTGCCCATAAAACCTCATTTGTCGGCCCGGCCCGCTTTTTGCTTCTCTCACTCACGGTCAATGCTTTTCCGGTCACTCTCGTCGGTAGCATGAAAAAAAATGTCCACATTTCTCATCGACGGCATCGGCACATGTCGCGTGCGAAGTCGTGGTGCAGTCGTGTGTGTGTCTTGTCTATTAGTTCACCAGTTTCCTTCGTTTCCTCCAATATTTATTTTTTTCGTCCAACCCGTACGCTGGCCCAACCCGCCAGCTGAAACCGATCAGGCGTCTCCATCAGACGACTGCAACCGCGCGCGGGGCGTTCGGTGATAAGAAAACTTCATCAATCGTCGTCGTCGCCGCCGCCATCGTGTCGTGTCGAGTTCGGGTTCACGTTTCGGACCGGGTAGCTTCGGATCGGGCTCGTTCGGTTATCACGGGACCACGTGCGATACGCTGGGTGATGTTTTTCCCGCCGCTGCCGCGAAGCGTATGCGCGCTTGCGTCTGTACGCACGGTGGTGTTGGTGACACGATCGAAATGCCTTTCCCGTGCCGTTCACTCCAGTTTTTCTCCCCAGTAGTAGTAGTAGTAGTAGAAAGTGTGTAGCGCTTTCGTGGCGCTGTCTGTGTTTGCGTCTTGTTACAACACCAAGCGGAACGACTTTCATTTGGCTGCACAGGCAGGCGACTCTTGTACTACTACCACGCACAGCGTCTTGCAACTACTGATCAGTTGGTCCGACGGTCGCTCCGACAGTTAAGCCGAGCCAGTCTTTGAGCATTCGCACACGAAGCTGGACGTGAACGGACGTGGTTTGTAACTCTGGGTGTGTGCCGCGAGCTGCGCCAGGCTCTATTGGTGCTGTTCAGAATCCAGCAGCGGCTCTTTTTGGAGAAAGTATAAAAGCATTATTGGTCGGATGTATTCGAATATTAAGCCGAAGCGGTGCACAAAGTGTCCAGCAGAGCTGTTAAGAATAGAGAGTGATTGCGATGCCCTGTTTCGAGGTTAAATCGAGTGAAGTGGTCGTGGTCCGAATCCGCATGAAATAACAATGCCTGTCCAAGTGCTTGGCTCGACGAAATAGCGAATAAAGATGTCCACGCACGATGCATGTGTAATATTAGAATCTGTTGAATAATCTTGGCCCATTAGTCTCTTCGTTACCCTCCGCGTTTGTAGACTGCGTTTGAGAACGCGTTCCCAAGCATCTGTCCCTCGCTGGTGTATTGTTTATCTACTTCCTCCAAGCTTCGTGTGATAAAAATAAGCAGAAGGAAACAGCAATTTCCTTTCCCATGTCGCCGCCGGAATTGTGCTCTCTCTCGCTGGAGAAGTTAGACGCGTAACGCAATAAATCAGGGCTCACACGAGTCTTGCGAGCCGGGCAGGCAGGCGGCCAGGTTTTGACCTGAGATTGGCATGCGTGCGTGTGATTGGAATTATAACATCTGTAAGCCGAAACAGTACCGGGTTTGCCCGGTTGGCAGGAATAAGTGGATGCAGAAAGCCGAAAGAAAATTGGGCAGCGCGGGATAATGTTGAGTGTCAATAATGCTGGCAAGGACGTGCTTTGGGCAAATTGGTTTCGAATTTTGAATGCGTTTCCGTTGCGGACCGGTATCGCTTTCGAAATGTGAGTGAAACGTGGCCATGGTCAAGTGTGAAGGTTCCCAGCTACCCGGTTGCGGATGAGTGAACATCGGTGGAATGGCTTAACGAAAGAACCCGGCCGAATGTTTTGACCCCAATTTATGGTTGCAGAAAAGAAAGAGTTTTGTAGGCTGTGCTACGATAGGGATTCGATTAACCATTTGCTGCGAGTTATTTTAACAAATGGCATCCCAGCGGGAGAAAAAGAAAACGCAAACCGTGACCACGTAGTACCGTAAAGTAATCTCTTCATTCTACGAATTGAGATAATTGCCCCTAAAGTGTTTTCGTTTGATTTTTTGTGTGTGTATCATATGATGAATTGCCTTTTGGGCTGGTTTGTTGTTTTACACAGTGCGTGCTGCGTACGGACCAAAATCCTTCGGCAGGTAAATTCGTGACCGATATTATCGCATTAAGTGGGTGTGAAACAAGCCGTTCGAATTAATTGTCGCGTCGGATAAATCAGAAAACCCATTTACGTTTGGCCGAGCGAGTGGGATCGAGAAGGGGTCCATTGGCAAAAAGTCGGGCAAGTGGCAAACATTTTCCCAACAAACGCACTGGCACGGGCGGCATGGTTGTGATTACATTTTTCGAGTGCGTGCCGATCCATCGTTCGCGGCCGGAAGCGGAAATTGGGCCGCACTGAACACCGTCGCCCGTTAGAATAATAATGGAAGTGGGGTTTCGGGGTGGTGCCGAATGGGAGCGAGGACGACGTCGTTCAGGCTGAGCCTAGCCGAGCCGAAACCTGAACTGCCAGTGGCCACGGAACTCCAGCATCAGACGGCAACATCAACAAATCGTTCGCCAATTAACAACATCTTCCGACATCCATAAGCCGAGACTCGGCCACATAATCGGCTGTCTCGGAAACCGTGAACCGAAACCGAAAGGTATTTATTTGCCTCGAAGCTCATGTTTCAGTTTGATCGTCCACGCCGTGAAGGCTTCCCGCAGGCGTGTTGCAATTTAACGCCGACGCCGTGCCGATAGCGTGATGAATTTCAGAAGCAAAATACTCCGGCACAAATTGCCGCGAGCGCCATTAAACCACTTGGAGTTGGTACAGAAAGGTGGTCGCGGATTTTCTGTGTTTTTACTTTTCGCAACTGATAGGATATCCCCCGGATTCGCCGCTCAGAGGTGTGAGATACGATGGGGGAGGTCGATTATGGCCCGTTTTTATTATTGCATCGCCGCGGCTTTCACCCGCAGCTCGTATTTTATGAGCACATCTGTTTGGTGGTGGCGAACCACCATATAGGCCGGGCGGCCGAACTGCGTCACTCACTCGCTGCTCCTTGTCTTACGCTGGATGATAATTACTGATAAAATATTAGCTTCCTCGTAATGGCGGTTCAACGGGCTGGGCGAGGGCCGTGTCGAGCGGCCGGGTACCGCGTGAGAGACCACCGTTATCGAAGTGGTGTAGCGAACCCCCCGGGCAAGTAGCACCGACGCCCCTTGTTTATTCAGACGGATTAGCGAGTCTCGAAGGTGGCAATAATCTGCTCCGCCTTCGAGGCTCCACTGGCAGGGCTTACCACCGACCAGGCGGCTCCATTGGAACAAAAATGCATGCATACGACAAAAATCGTCCCATCATGCGGGCTTTTTAATAACAGCTTGTTTTGTTGATAAAATTATAATGATTGGTACCATTAAATTGATTTTATTGCCGAACAACGATGTGCTCCGTTCCTCTTCGTTGCACTCGACAACGTTTTCGCAAACCATATAGTAATTAATCGTTCGGTTTATTAATTGATGATCCATTTTTGGTCGGCGCAGCGCGGTAGCGACAGAGAGAAAGATAATTATTTGCTTTTCGGAGGCTGAGAGGACAACTTTCGTCCACAGACAATTTGGAGTTGTTTCGGTTGCTGCTTCCGGTCAACTCCTTCTGGCATCTCGTTGTGCTGCGCTTTGGCACCGCAATGTTAACGGACCGTTGGCCAAAACTAACGAATGGTTCAACAACTCAAACACGGTAACGGTAACGGAGATTCATGGAACTATAAAATTAGCTTGCCCGCAGACGACTTGTTCTAAGCGATTTCCACGCTTAGCGGTAGGGAGCGTCAGATGCGATGATTTGGGTGAAACAGAAGACCCTAGACCCTTTTTAAACGGCCCATGAAACGATAATGTGGCCATCGTTGCTCGACCGTTCCACGGCCGAATACTGAAGTGCTGGAAAGGAGTGCGAGAAAATTAATAAATCACTGCGAAAATTCGTAATCTATCAGCACTGGCCAGTGTGCCTGTGTCAAGATTGCCCATGACTTATCGCCATCGTCACCTGTGTGTTCCAGTGGACCCTGTTTTTCCGCCAAACTCAACACTGTTGGGCTCTGTGTGCGGAACAGTTGCCAAGAGAAATTAAAACATTCACTTCTGTGAATGGCCACAGGCAATTACGGTAGGTGATGTTTCGCGGAGATTCATTAACTGCTGGAGACTCCGTTCCAGCCGCTTTCGAAGGAATCGTTCGGCCTCGGGGGAATTAGAGAGTCCGCAAGGTATTTGCACGGTGCTGTTAATTGATTTAATTTGACGCGCAATTAATTAGCGGCCCGTTTGCTGGACTGCTGGCCCCGAATGCCAATTTGGTAATCGGATAACAATTGAGTGAAACTTAATAAATTTATGACTCTTTTAAAGTTGACAAATGGGTAAAACATTATCACGTTTTCCTGCGAACATCGAGCATTTTTGTGTAACAAGTTTAACGACATTGATATATTATTGTTAATTTGAACCACCAAAACTCTACAGAGTTAATACCGTAGAGTTCAGTAAGGGAAATGTGCAAAATACAAAACTTTTAACGGTCTGATTTCAATGGGCATCACAAAATCTAAAATCCATAGATAACGCTATCGGGCTGGTCCCGGTTCCAAAGCATCTCTCGGGAGCATTGTATGGCCTTGGTGAAGGATAAAATAGCGTATTTAAAGAGTAATTCAGCATTCGGCTCCACTGTGCCCCAACTTATCAGCCCAACGCACGGGCACGGTTGGCGAAAAACAGGTCATCAGACAGGGACCACTAAACCTGGGCTAACGGTAGACAAGTTTGGCACTGTAGTAATGATAATAACAGTAGACCGCTACTTGGGGCTCTTTACGGGGCTGTAACTGTGAAACCCCATAGGGTGAACCACTAGTTTCCGTACAATGTGCAGCATAATTGGTAAGTACCTTTGGGCGGAAAATGAAAACTAAATTACCGACGTAAACTGGGCTGGGTAATAACCACGTGATCTGCGGATGGGTGATCACGTGGTGGTGTACCTCTCAAGGATCTGAGAAAAGTATCCGCTTTTTAAAGTTGGTCCCGTCGGGCGAACAGTAGATAGATGCCTCGAAGAGTTTTAATCTGATCGTAAAACCTTATCATGAGTGGAATTACAAAGCGAAGGAGGCTCCGTGCGTATCACAAGAGTAGGACACTCACGTTACAATTTAAGAACAGCTTTAAGGAAAGAAATATTCCCCCGTCCTTCGGAGTAACAAAAACATAGTTCAAAGGCCTTCGAAGCTGAGAGTTTGTTAATGGACGGTAAGAACCACAACAGCCGTTACTTTTCTACGTGACTAAGCGTTGGTGTACTGTTCGAATTACATTTCAACAACACAACGTTCCAGACCTGGTTGTGGCCTACTAAGATGACGGTCGGCGAGTCCTTCTCCCGTTCTGTGTCAGAGCCATTGCCAAAGATGATGAAGGTAACTAGAGCATGCGAAGCTACCAGCGTGGCAGCATCGCGGGTCGACATAAATAAATAATAAAACATTTATTCCGTTCCGCCAAATCTTTGCGAATCGTGCCACCATCGGCTACCACATCGCAAAATTACTTGTAAACTCGACGTGACTAAATGGCGAAAACACGAATGGCGAAAAAACGGGGTTTGGCCGGGGTGCGCCAAAGTGATCCGAGGGCAGCACACACATTTCCGGTGGCAGCCATTCCGCTGGGGGTGACTGTGACTCTGCATACCGGAGGGCCGCGGTGGAGCTCACACTCCTTTCGAAGATGAAAAATGTTTCTGACGACAGTTTTATTGATCGTTCGCCCTCGTGCGGAACGCCACCGGCAGCATGGTGGCGGTAAATTTGGGCCGCCTGTGGCAGTAATTCCACCACACCGTGAGACGCTAGACAAAATGACTACGAATAAAGTCTAACAAAAATGGGATGGTTTAACTTTTATTGGGACACTGATGAGACAGCGTTGAAGGACCGGAAAGATGCAGCCGGACTGTTTATAGTGTGGTGCTGTCGCGAAATTGCCCTATAATAAGCCCGAAATGGGCGGAACGTCGTGCACAGAAGTGCGTTGTAATCGGAAGGACCAGTTTTATGTGTAAACAGACAGGCGGCGTGTGTAATTACCTAAGTAACAAAATACGTTTACATAAGTAGGATCTAAATTTGTGAACGAACAACACGGGGCTCGTTATAACATGTTAACAACGTGCATTGAGCCATGGTTGGCGAGTGGTCATATAAAATAAAACCCGCAACCACTTTGGATCGCAAAAGTTTTTGTGGGTAAACTGGCCACCCGGAGGGCCCGGCTGATATCGATTCGTGACCCTTCTTCGTTGGTTTGCAACGTAACCCACCCGCCCGACGATGCTCTCGTGCGGGGGGACAAGTACTGTTCCTGATTTCCTTCCGGGCAATAGGCCGAGATGAGTGCACTTGAACTTTCATTTACATCCCCCGGCCTGTCGCCGACCGTCCTCGCACGGCCAGAAGATAGGGTTTTCCTCTGACATCAGCCATAACATTACGTGCGCGTTTGGATTGTTACTGTTCAGGCACGAGGACACGAGCGACAACGAAGCGGAGCAGAGTACCGGAGTAAAACTAGAGCCAAGTTCAGCAAACGCCGCGTCGAGCAAAATCGTAGGCCTCTGCTGTACCCGATGGCGTAACCTTTTTGGCCGCATGCCACGGCACGGCCTAGCAAGGTCCGTGGGAAACTTTAAAATGTGCTCACTAGGGCAAGACGTCTATTCTGTCTGTTTGTGTGTGTGTCTGTGTGCGAGATACCAGGATGCAAGAAGATTTTCTACCAGATTTGGCCAAACAGTTCGTCTCCGTCACAATCAGTGGAAGTTAAGCTGTCAAACAATCCGACGAAAACGCAGGATGAAGTTTTCTTGTCGCGCGTTTTTTTTTTATATCGGGAACGAGCAGCAGTTCGATGTGGGCAATGGTGGCATAGATTCTTGACAATGTTGGACCATTAATTTGGCGTACAGTGAGAAACGAACAGCATTTCCTTGAACCACACTGAGAAAACCATGATAGAGAGCGTAAAAGTGCTGCCCATCGGAAAGTTTGAAAGCTTCGCACAGCACCACAAAACAGATTAGCCAAAATGACACTGCAGATAGAAGGAAAAGCAAAAACTCAACCCCATGCCCAGAGCTGTGCCCTCGGAGCACATTGTTCCTGTAAGAGCGGCCACTCGAATTTATGGACGAAATTTTAACCCAGTTTTGCGATGAAGAACCTTTGGTGCTGCGCTTTGGGGCGCACTTTTTACATAATTTGTTTTCAGCATTCTTCCAGCAGCATGGCCGTTTGACTGAATGTGCATTTTGGCTTCGTTTGAGTTCCATTTTTCCCCCCTGCGGAGAGAAAAGGACTGTGGTCGATTTTTGATAACGTCTGCCGCAGCAGCGCCATGCTGCAGTTAATCTCTTCCCGAGACCGGACACTCCAAACACGGGCGCCTTTTTCTACGACCCAAAGAACCATGGTAGATTTGAATAGGGAAAAGAATGAGACCAGCTTATAAAAGAGGTCACGCTCAAGGGTAACAGTTTTCGTGCATGAAAGAAGATGTCCAATTCAAGACGCGAAGCATTTCTCTGTTGAATTATGGTTTGATTTTTTGTGCCGTAGCTCCATGGGGTGGATAATAAATATTGGCCATCCCATTAAGTGAAACTGTTTTGCGGCTGAGCGGAGATGCTTCCGATTTTAAGCACCGCACGTTGACGGTTTTAGCAAATTTCAGAATAGTTTTGTCGAAGACGGGGACAATATTAAGTGTGGCAGAGTCTTTCAACAAGAGTTCATTTGAAGACACGATGCATATTTTCATCTGCTCGGAATGTACGACATCGGGGGAGCAATTCATTCGTATGGAAATGTCCGAATAATGTGAACCCTCCGGGCAAAAGTAAACAAAGGCATGCGAAAGCATAAAATGTGGCACGCATTTGGATGCAAAAATATTTCACGCGTTCTTTTGTGCCGCTTGCGGAGCTTTACGGCACTCCAGCCTTGTGTCGCCGTTTTCGATCCAGCAATGTCGTACTCCACCGTTGATTCATCTTAAAGCTGCTCTGTAACTGTCTGCCGAGCTGACTGACTGAGTTTGGTGAACTGAATGGGTGAGTGACTGGCAGATACGCTAACAACGCTTGCCTTGACGTCGAGTTTCAAACCATTCCTTCGACAACCTCTGAGCTCCGCTTACGAAGAAGGTGGCATAATTTGATTCGCACCCATATTTATTTTACAAGAATCAGCTTGTAGCCTGAAGCTTAAACAGGTTCATCGTGTTTTTAGCAAGCTGTCCGACAGAAAGCTGTCACTTGACTTACGCCTGAGAACACCAGAAGTTGTGTGTTTATAACGTTTTAAAGAAGTGTTAGCATAATTCTATGTTTTCCTTTTGGCACTTGTATATGATAGAATTAAGTAGAGTAAAGTGTGTTGGAAAAGTTTTGCTGGTACTTCATATTTCCATCGCGGGAACAGATTAGGGCCTGTGCGTCTTCTTCTGAATCCAATGTCATGGAAAGGACCTATGGTTTTGATGACTTTGGCGTATGGTCGTTTATTTTTTAATGAATATCGGCTTGGTTATAAGGTGAGTGCAACATCGGACCCTATGGGAATTGCAAGTGTCAGCGAGAAAAAGAGAAAAAACTACAACGAGAAAAAACTAATTTGACTTTAATGCCCTCAAACTACTCCCCTGGGAAGACGGAGCGAGCGGGGCGACGTGAAAATGCCACTCAGACCGTGGGAGCGCATGCAGATTGGGTTCGCTGAGTTCGGTGGATGGAAAAACTTTTCAACCGAGGCCTGCTCATATTTTTGAAGCACGCTAGCAGTTGCCAGTAACTGCTGATAATTTTCGGCACGGTGGTTAAAAGAGTCGTTCACATTGTGGGCTGCGGTTTCACCGTTTTGTGGGGTCGGCAACGTTCTTTTATTCTAAGCTTCCTAGATTGATTTCAATGTTTCGTGCTTAATCCGCTGCATGACGGCAGGAGTTGATGACGGAGATTATTACTAAACCTAGCCCTATCTTATTGTTTCTGCTCAGGCAGAACTGTTTTGTTTTTCTTCACATCTTAGTTTGCTTCGTAAGGCGCACATTTTTCTAGCCAAGACTTTGGTTATCTAAAGAGCCGCACGGCTTAACTTTAACACTTCGTTTGGCCTACGATTTGACACTCTGTCGAATCGCGCCGAACAAACTGCACTCTACTTCGTCTCTTTCGCTTCGGTCCCTGTTTTTTTTGGGGGCCTTGAAAGTAAAGTTGGATTATGTATTCCATTTAAAGTTTCGTACGAAACTTGAAAGGCACGCAAACGGTAACAACCGACGTTGTTCCTCTTTAACTAGCTCCCCTTACTGTGACACGAGTGTCGATTCCGGGCTGCTATGATGCGAATCTCAAGGGTAGCTACGATGCGATGTGTTGCGAAATTGGAAAATGTGATTGAGTCTTTGGCCGCCGCGCTCAACCCGGGGCTGCATGATTAAGAAGATGCCTTCAAGCCGTGCCATGTCGGTAGAGGGTCGTATTGGCTGTTTCCGCAAGTGTTTGAGATAATATTTACCCGTACCCTGATAAGTTGTTCGTTCACTGGAAACGATTGCGATTTCGTTAGTGGTGATGCACGGTTTGCGGCGATGAGAACTGGTAAGAGCTTTCATTTGCACAAGTGCCTCGGAGCAGATGCCTCTGTGGGTGAGACAGTTCGAGCGAATGTGTTGCAAGCCGCTATTAGCATGTGCGAAACCCATTCTATCGACAAATGAATGAATTAATTCATATGTGGCCGTTATTACGGCTTATTTACGCTCTCTATCAACCTTTGGAACATCTCGAATATGGACAAGGAATTCATTTTGCTTAAAGATTGTTCACTAAACATTGCAATGGTCTATTGAAGATAAGAGAGAAAAATAAAGATAGCGTCGATCAAGCTGAAAAAACCTACTTCAATCAGTTTCAGAGTTCTACTAAACGTTATTATTCACCTTCATCTTTTCGCTAGAAAGCTCCAGAACGTGTCAGGTTAAGGAGAGCTATTTTTAGTCGGTCTGCTTCTGGTGAAATTGGCGGAAAATCTCGCAGCTGCCGTAAATTTCACTACAGTGTGGTCATGATTCATCAATCTGTGCAGGCAATTCCAAGCACGTGCGTGTTTCCTTCCATCGATATACGTTTGATAGAGCAGAGGGTTCGATTTTTTTTGCTATCCTGATTCCGTTGTTCCTTCACCAGCTTCTAATGGGTCCGAGTAATTTAGTTTGATCGTGCCCTCAAACATCAGTCGGCGGGAGTGGGTAAAATCGATCGATCTCGACCACAGCATCACTTGTACGGATGCTATTGTTACAGGAACTTAGCTTAGAACACGTTTGCTGGCGCGCAGGACGCAGGAAAGCAAAGACGAATAATTCCTTGCTTTAGCCTCTTTAGTAAACGCGCTACCGTTTCAGTAACACTTTGGTGTCGTCATGATCCTGTCGTTGCTTGTGGGTGATGCTTTTTCCTGCTTCCGCAGCATTACGCAGGGAATCGGGATGATAAATGATCGCTCATCTCAATAATCGTCAATAATATGTTTTCTCCCCTTTCTTCCTAACTTGGCTGCTGGTATTCGCGCAACGTGGTTTGTCCCGTAAACCGTGTCAAAGAAAAAAGCGTAAAAACAGTAGTGAAGAAGGGGCAGCACTTTATCACGGCCACGTGGTGCAAGTGCGCGCCAAGTGCCACACACACCCGTTGGGTCTATTTTCGTTAGGTCGATTCGAAGCAATCTTGCCACGATAATCCATGACAGTATTTTCTGCTAGAAGATGGAGGACTGTGTGTGTGTGTGTGTGTGTGTTTATGTGAAAGAATAATCCCCCAACGGGACCAAAAGGATGAACCGGGCTTTATTGTTTCGCAACGAAACACAATTTGCCCAGCTCACCCAGCTGGGTGGGATTCATAGAAGCAAACACAGACATTTTTCAAATGCAGATGAAAAGTCGGAATGTTTTCCTATTTTGGTGCGAAATTTTATGTGCCATTTCTGTCAATGCCACACTGTCATATGCTTGTGAAGGGGACCAAACGGAACAGAAGAAAGTTGCTTACACGAAAGCCATGTCCAGGTGCCTAGTTTGCGAATGGTGCTCCCTCACGTCTGGCTAACGTCAAAATGTCTGGCATGTCGGGTAGTGGATGATTACACGAGAGAGACGGCCGTTTTACCAAATCCGAGTGCCTCCCACTGGCGGTAGTAGGACGGGCGTTTTTGACAGACGTTCTGCCGTTGATTTTCTTGGCCACCACCATCAACACTGACATCTGACAATGATGAGGGTTAAATCTTATGCAGTCGTTCAATGGAATACGCCAAGAAAAAGGACATTCTTGTGTGCTGGTCGTTCGTTTGCATCACAAGAAAAATCTGTTGTAAGCGAACGGATTCCCAGGACACTTTGGGACGACAGGACATTCGGTGGGACGCTGTGCAAGAGTGGTGCGGTTATTGATGAACCCACGATGACAGCATACTTTACTCTGATTCCGAACCCAGCACGATAACGAGAAAATGCAAATTTAATCTTTTCCCGTCTGCCTTAAACAGAGGATTACATTTTTATCCACTCATGATTTATTGCACACTTCATCGTCACGTGGTTGGTTGCCAAGTTTTTGTTTGTTCCTCTGGCGATAATTAGTCTAATTTACTAGTTTTAATTAGAACCAACGAACGAAATCCAAAGGTCATGAATGGTGATGTGTCACTTCTGACACCGATAAAGTTGAAAGCCACTCCTCGCTTCTAACTCACTACCCTGCGAGGATAGAAGAAGGCGAATTTCAAACTTTAATTACTTGCAATCATCGGTGCTTTTCGGCTGCCCAAGAAGTGTTCATAATTTTCATTCAAATTAATTGCTCCGCGACTCAAAGCGAAAACCGCGAAAAGGACGGCTTCGGCAACAGCTTCCTCTTTATCCGGTGGCCGTGATTGTGGTTTTTCGCTGCACGCCGATAACCATGTCGGGAAGAGCCGACGTATGAAAAGCGTACGGAACCGCATTGGTTCGCGATGCTTCACCAGATTGCTGATCAGGGTTTACGAAACGAAGCACTTCATCCTCTTGAGCATACTCACCCGTTGAGGCAAGCATCCCAAGACGCCATCATTGCGGTCGGTTTGGCGAACCACGAATATCCGGGCTGGTTTTGGTGATGCCTTACCGGAAACGGGTCTGTTCCGCAGAAAGCCCCATCCCGTCTTCAGCTTTTAGATGAAATGATTGGCTGTTAAAAGTTCAATCCTGCCATGTTGTTCAGTGGCGGAGTCCTCTGCAACGCTTTTACAGCGTCCTGTTCGTGGAAAGCACTTGCCATAGCAAAAGGTTTTGCATCCAGCGACATTCGCGGGGTTGCGATGTGTTTAGTGAACATCACAAGGCAATAACAGACAAACACGTACGCACACTCGTACACTCGACGATTATTCGAATTCGAGGACTTTGACGGCTCGAATCCAAAGACACCATCCACGAAGGCGATGGTTGCGGTTCGGCGCTTTCATGATGGTCGGGTGGCAAGGAAAGTTTTCCAATTTGGTCCCCTGCCACTGTTTGTCTTCGGTTGGCTGGTCGTGTTTCTTTTTTCTCCAAATGCCCGACCCACGGCAATCCGAGTACGGTCCTTCATAGCGCGACCACTTTCAGTGCAAGGTTTTTGGTGAACGATGTCACGGTTTGAAACAAGAAACATCAACAGAAAGAAATAAAAAGTTTTGGATACATTCACACTTTGCTGTTTACCTGGGTCTTCCAAGAGGATAATGGAGACGCCTGGTGCGTTTCGTTTGAAGGGGTTTTATTGAATCTTTATATTTATAATTTTGTGCCTTTTTTTAAATTGACGACGCCAAAGTATCAACCGTTGATCTTATATAAATTCTAAGTTTCAACATTTTGACTAAAATGTTCTAAGGGTATTTTTACGTAGGCTTCTGGGTCCGTCTTCAAACAATTTACTTAATTCCATTCACTTCTAGTTGCCATGGGAACGTGCGCTGTGGGCAAATATTGACATTCCCGTCCTTTTTGGAACCACACTTTGGTCACAATGGTTCTCTCGCATTTGTTGGAACAAAGCCTATCAAAGGGAACCAACGGACTAACGCATGGCCGATGGAGATTAACCGATGTTGGGCAAATGTAGTAGTTGGTTGGCGGTCTGTTAGCAAAACAAACGACAGGAGCTACACACACGGAGAAAGTCTGCGCTTACAAACATCCTGCCGTCAGTTTTTGGGCACACTAGAGCCGAGGAGATCGGGTTTCCGGTTCGTGTTTGCCCGCCCGTCGGCTGGGGCGCTCAAGTGTGTTGAAACAAGACACGATTGAGATATAAAACACTCGTGGCTCGTGAAATCGTCATTTGAATTATTACCAGTTTTCCATCCACTGCTCGCTGCGCCGGGTAATGGAACGCTTGACGGGGCACCATTGGGAGCGGGAAAAAATCGACGAACATCGTCGTTCCGTCGTGCTCATCCGGCAGAAGCCGGTGCACTTGTGGATGTGTTGACTGAACCAGACGATGAAAGCAGCCATAAACAAGTTATCCACGCTTCGGTCATCAAAATATTCGGTTAGCGGTGGACCAAAGAAAGCCCGTTGCCGGAGAAGTAGAGCGAGCCAAGCATGGAAGACGTGAGCCTTTATGTGTAGAAAGGGTGTACCCGAAGCGGTCCCGAAGAGTGAGCCAAAATGAATGCAATTTGTTTACTTTCATCATAGTGATTGTTATTTTTACTGGTTCTGCTTCACGGTCCTCCGAGTGGAGCCATGCGCGAGTACATTAGCGACAAGCAAGACGTCCGATCCGTGGATTCTGCCACGGCTGGCGCACGTAAACATTATCGATGAGCGGGGTATCAGGGGGAGACCTTCGGGCGCAAGTGGAAAGAAAAATTCACAACCGATGATGAAACGTTGCGAAAAAGATGAAAAAAGCAACATCCGTTGCGAAGAGGAAATCCGTGGCGGCCCGAACGCAAACGCCGGGTTGCGTCTGTGTATGGGTAATTTTGAAGAGGTTCGAATGTGGGTGTTTTCTGTTCGTTTACAGTACCGCTCATGTATAGACAGATCGACGATCGGTGATGATGGGTATCGATCACCGGCGATCGATTGGCGTACAAATGAAAATCGGGCAGGAGAATCAATTAAAATAAACATAAGCGTCGAAACTGCAAAGGGTTGCCCATACTGTTGTCGGTTACATCTGTCTTCAAGAAGAGTTTTGGCTTCGAAGGAAAATAAACGTTGCTTGTGGTTTGTAATGATGGACAGTGGCTTATTTGTAAAGAAAATAAACTTACTGGGCAACACAAGTTTCCATTAATAAAGGCGATTAACGTAGACCAATGTGGCCACGGCTATGCATTTGCGTATTGCATAAAAGTCGTTCTTTTATTCCGACTTGCCAGGGTTGGTTCAATGCATGCTCTCCTTCAGATTTCAGCACACGACTGGCAGAGGATACGTAGACGAAGGTTTTTTTTTTCTGACGCCCTTGACGCCCTTTCCAAAGTTAAAACTTATAAACCTGGATATGGTCCTTTGAACGCCTTTTGAACGCAAAGAGTACCTATTGTCAGCTCCTCCACTGTGCCGTACTCTCGCTTTCAAGCGTTGCAGCACTTGATTCGGCCCGTAGGCTGTTTCGGTTACGTTTCCAGGGGTCTTCAGGGCGCTGTGCAAATAGAGAGCAAACGGGATGGTTCCGTTACCGACTGGCTTGCTTTTGTTGACGGAATGGTGTGCTGGTTAGAGAACCGTATAAACGATAGGTTTCCCTCGGGGGACGAGTTTCTCACGGCAGAATAATCCAGCTTGACTGCCGCTTCCGGGTAACCGCTTGACTAACCGCCA
This sequence comes from Anopheles cruzii, assembly GCF_943734635.1. Lineage (NCBI taxonomy): Eukaryota > Metazoa > Arthropoda > Insecta > Diptera > Culicidae > Anopheles > Anopheles cruzii. The sequence continues at coordinate 80,096,488 of NC_069145.1, forward strand.
GGCTTCTAATTGATTCTCTTAGCTAGTTTGTTTTGTTAGTTTCTTTTTGTTTCATTCTGATATTGTTGCCAGCGACGACTGACTATCATACGGTTCGCCAAAGCAGAACAAACGGGGGCCGTACATCTGAGAGGTTGGATCCACCGAAATTGTAATGGATAGTGAAACGAATACAGGATCCGTATGGAGTTCCTCGCTCTCGTGTGACAGTTTGTTCGACAACTTTTCCAATTTAAAACTAGCCGCAGTTGACCTGGTATGGGAATCCAATTTTGGTCGTCCTTTACGGCATTATTTCGTGAGATTTTGTGATAGTCTTTTGCTGATGGATAGATTGCAGTGCTTGAAAAGTACACACACCGATGACTCATTCCATAGGGAACAAAATAAGCTTATCTACGAAAAAACTTTAATAAAGACGTTTTTGCATGCTTTCTATGGATTACTTATCTGTAAAACATTTACCAATTGAGTTACAGGAGGTAAATTTGTTTAGACAATTATGTTTCCGTTCTTATTTACAAGGATAAAATACCAGACAAATGAAAAAAATCGAAATGTAAGAAAAACATGAAATTGTAAACTTTGGTCAGCATTGTTTGGGTTGAAAATTCCATAACTCCTCTGTTCTTAGAAAGGTTTCGCGGGACTTTTTGGAAGATGAAAGCACCGAAAACATACTAGGTGTGTGCGTTGAGAAGTGAAATTTTAGAATGATGGTTGTACCTGCCGATTGGGACTTCCCAGTTTTGCTGTTCATGCATCATTACCTTGTGTTGATATCCAGTAAATGATTTCAGGTCGAAAAATAAATTATTTCGGTGTGCAACCCATCATTTAAAGGGTTAGACCATGCCAACTTTTGTGCCTGAAAATGACGTTTTGCGGGGATTATTATTTTTCTGCCCCTGTTGAAGAAAACTGCTTCGGAATCGCACCAAATGCTTGTCGGGACTTGGTTTTGGAAGATCGCTGTGCTTTGAATGGTTTAAAAAACTTCAAAATGGCGATTTTGACTTAACAAAAAAAAGCGTCAAAGGACTCCAAAAAACGGACTTTCTGATGGGACAGAAAGGTGTGGTGTTTCACAAGCTCCTAAAACCTGATGGAAACGTTAATTCCGATCGCTACTGACAACAAATGATCAATTTGAACCATGCATTGATCGAAAAATGACCAAAATGCAATTCTAGGGGGTTTCGATGGGGGCGCCTGGTGGCTCGTGGAATCAAGCACCAGGCGTCCCAAAAAACAAAACTGTTTCAGGATACTATCAAATCACTTGGATGGCAGCTGCTATCCCTCCCCGCGTTATTCACTAGACTTGGTTCTTTCCGAATATCATTCATTTTCATCGATGGGACACGTATTGGCTGAGCAGCCCTTCGTTTTTCCACGAGGAAGTCGAAATTGGATGACTAATTAGTTTACTTAAAAAGTCGAAGAATTCGTTCGTCTGGGAATCCATGATTTAGCAGAGAGATAGGAGAAATGTATAGCTAGCGATGGCACATACTTTGAATAAAATAGAAAATCGCATTAAAATTTTATAAACGTTTTTTGTGTGTTAAAATATTTCACTTCTCAACGCACACACCTAGTAAATGCTGCTTGATTATTACTCTTCCCTACTTCTAAAGTAATTCTGCTGCCTACAAAAAACCACACGATAAACAAGTGCCACAAAGCAAATCAAAGCATATCCATCTGCCTGTCAAAAAGGACAGCCATTTGTACTAATTGAATGGAGCATAGCAGCCGAGGATAAAAGATACTTACCGAACGCCTCTTCCTAAACGCATAAATCTAGTAAACTCTTCAGAAACTCGGCTACCCGTAGTCCAGTACAAATTTCCATGAGCATTCTCGTTCGTTTCACAAGTGTAATGTTGGAAATACCACACCATAAAAGGTACCTAAAACTTTTAACCCACCAACCACTAGCTGGGGATTCCTTAACGTATTGAGGTTAGCAGTTTGCTTGGCTATAAATTAAACCGAATAGGGTTTCGCTGACCTCTCTGGGTGGAAAAACTAAGCATCTAGCGAAAGGATCATGTGTCGTACTGCACCACCGAGAAAACCTGCTGCTGCTGATGGTGAGAGCTGGATTATATAAATAGAATGGTGCAATATTTTTCAACTATAGACTCAGTAGTAACTTTCGATTTGCTGATGAGTTTCATCTGATCCGATCCTTATGCTTTCATCTTTAGTGGTGAAGGAGAGAAGAAGAGGGATAAAATAGGAGCAAAGAGAGAGATAGAAATAATAAGAAAGAGAGAGAAAAAGATGGCAAGCTGGTGCTCCTGTCTCTCAAAGGCCCATTTTTCTTCATCGCCTTCTGATGATCACCAAACCGCTGACCGCATAAATTACGCCAGCAAGCCATTGGAGAGCTGAAAGGAGGCTTAACATTTACGTGGCTGTAACTTTGTCCCTTTTCAACCTACGTCTGATTATCAGTAGGTGGTCATTCGATACCCGTAGACCGTGTGTCGTGCTACGAATGGCAATGAAAAATGTTGTCATTTGTTATTGTCCTTCTAGAATCAATTTAGTACTAAAACCCAAATCATCTGATTGACACTCGATGCCTGGGCCCTACATTATTATTGGCGATTATTGGCTGGAAAAGCCGTTAAGCGGCAACCACCCTGTTGGCAGATATTTATGTCCAATAAATTGAAACCTATTTGGTTCGCTCTGCATTGGTTTTTTTGGTTTCACCTCAACATTGTCATTGTCTTACCAATTCTTTAATCTTCATTCGAGAGAGTCATTAAATTAACATAAAATTTAACGAAACCACTCTGAAACCGAGAGAACATTGCATCGGCCTGACATTCCGAGAGCAATTTCTATTCAATTTTCGTCCAATTCCTTTTCACTCTCGAGTGACCTGGCCTTGTTGCTCGAAGCGACGTGGCATTTAATGAAATTGGGTTTTCACTAAGAAGCGAACGAAGCGAAGCATCGTTCAATTGACAGATGGGTCCCATCCGATGTAAAATATCAATTTAAATTTTCCCGCAGCCTTAGCCTTCTTCAGTCAGAAACCCTGGGTGTCGGTTGTGTAGCAAAGCCGATACAACTATCGGGATGATGGTGAAAAATCGTTTCATAAATTCAATTTTCGATTACAATATTAATTAACACATTCCAGTGAATCGGGCGGGTACAGACGGTCTAAGGTCGGGACCGCCACGTCGTTTCGCTCACTGTCGTACGGATTTTCTCGGGCATCCACGATAAGCAGCGACGATGTCATCCCTGGAAGCAGCAGATCGTTAATGCGGGATGGAACAAAGAAATGTAGCGTGCGACTGGATGGTACGATGAGGTTAATAATCATTTTCAATTTTCCACCCGATTGGAGTGTAAGCAAAGGCCGCGTTCGTTCGAGAAAGCGCGAAAAAAACTTTAAACGAATCGCGACAAATAGTCAACCGAAATCGAAGAAAGTTGTAACAATCATCGATCGGTTTCCCTTCTTATTCCGTTCGTCTGCGCTCGCAAAACAATGTCTAACTTTGTGGATTTCTTTCTCCTAGATGAAGTAGCGGATTACGAGCGTACTGTTTCGAGGAAGGAGCAAACAGAAAGCAATCATGATTTTTATTAAGTGACACACATAATTCGTTTCTCGGGCGGTGTTATCATTTAATGAGTTTGTTGCAGAGAGCACACACTTTGTAAGTGATCTACGATTCTTTTCCATCCATCCGAGTAATAAAATCATAAACTTATTCTGGTTCTGGCGAAAGAAGGCGTAAGAAGTCAATAATTTTGACGAATAAATTGTTTAGGGGCTGCATTGTTTCGAGCAGTGGCGAACGGAACACCATCGTGGGCCAGTTCCATAAATCCACCGACAAATTTTAGAGCCTCCCACCAAGAAGGCTTACGTCGAATACCGTAAACATGCATATTTTAAAGCCATCAAGCTAATAAGCTAACGGCCGTCGATGGGGCTACCCTTCACGAACGAACGTGCGGCCCATTTCCCGGTGCGGCATAATTTTGGCCCTGCCGCTCTATTATGCCGCACACTGCCAAATGTCTTGGGATAGGACACGTTTCGGACTTTGGCCTCCGGAGGTTACCTCGCGGGAAACACTTTCTCAACCTTTGGCTTTCCGAGCCGTGACGACGGGACTCAAGTAGTAGCAACGTAACTCCCGGGTTCACCATAAACTTAGTTAACGTTTCCCGACGCCACGCGATACATTCGGCCCCGGCGCAGTTTCAGGAAGCGGCGATGGCGGTTTGCCGCTTACATTTCGCTCACCGACGTGTGGTTAGAGTTTAGAAGTTTGCCAGAACTTCCTGGCGAACGTTGATTTCAGGTGAGCGCACGGGCTGGCGAACGAGCGAGACTTTGTCCTGAATAACAAATTATTGGGATATCTTCCTGGGGTGGCCCGCATTTCACTTTGCAACACTACTCCCCAGACGTTTGCTTGAAATCTACAAGGAATTATGCATGCCGCGCCGGGTTCGGGAGCTTTTATTGGATTAGCCCTGGTAATTAGGAAACACCCCGGGAAAAGGTTTCGAGGAGTTTTTTACTTTTCACGACGGCATGCACAAGAAACCCAGGTTTGGTAGTAAACGCAACACAAGGACTCTCGGCAGAACCTTGTACCGTTTTCGGTGACCTCCCTAGCCCTGAGCTTACTTTCGAAACTCCCGTAAACAAATTACAAAGCAGATTGTGTATATTTCGTTTATTGTGATAAATCTAGTTAGGAGAAACTTTTGAATGGCCTGATCTACTGATTGATGAAATGTTTCGTCGAAATTTCAGATTACAGCACCAAATCTAGTTCAAAATGAATAATATATTCGTAGCATGTCAGGCATGTAATTAACATCACCGCTCGAGCGTTCCGTAGGCTTCACGACGGCTTAAAATTTCAAAGCCAAAACGCTACCGTCCATCAATTCGTGCAGAGCCACGTCCAGCGTGAAACAATAATTAACATCGCTGCCACATGTGCGCATGCAAAGTGCGCAATGATTAATTTCCTGCGCATTTCATCGGTCTCGATGCTGACGGGTATTACTTGACTCGGCCCGTCGAGCGCACTGTGGTGTTCTATATTTTTAGCTCGAATGTTTCAGCTTCGGAATCTCTGTTGTTGTGGCTTCACGTTCAAAGCGGTGTGCGTTGCACCAGCACATGTGAGAGGCAAACGCTGGCAGCTTCAAAGAAACCGTTTCAAGATAAACCATTAGCAACGAAGAAATAGTAATTATTTTCAAGTGAGTTCTGTGTGGTGCATGTGTGCGAATATTTGTCGTTTGGAAAACAGAAACAGGCATTCAAAACGTATGTTGAGGCACCCAAACACCTATTTAAAAAGCTTTTCTTTTTGTTCCACTTGCTACTATTATAGTTTTAATTACTATTCAAAACCAAGAGACACGTGCTGCGCTCAAACCCAGAGTAGTGTTAACGTGAACAATGACATTTTGGATCACAAAAAAGGCGTACTCGGGGTCGAGTTCTGCCTCGATCCGAGTCCAGAGAACTTTCGCGGCCTGTAGTACGGTAAACCAGGAATTTGAACGTGTTTGTGGTTTGTTAGTAATGACGCTGTCTTACGAGATGAAGCACTTAACGCTCCAGACCGCCCCACAACAACCCATCATCGTCACGAGCACGGCAAGTTCACGGGACGCGCTGGTGTAGTATCATCATTTGCTATTGTCGGCCATTTTTCGGCCACTTTTCGGTGGTAACTAGGTTATAAAGAAAGCACAATAAAACACCCGATAAGATGGTCGTGGTCTGAGAGGTCTACTATAGGGTCTCGTCGTAGAGCCAACCGCCTCGGTTGTTGGCTAATGGTGATGGATTTGCTCAAACGGCAACTGCTCTAACGTCACTCGGTGGACCAATTTAAGGGCATAAATAAGGCGAAGTTGAAACTTTCGGGCATCCACGTCGGTCGAAAACAGGGAAAATCAGCACAGCTAAAGAGGTAATCCAGTTTTTGCTCCGTCAGTTCGATGTGTAGCAGGTCGGTGTTATGCCAGCCTCTTGCCCTGATTGACCATTAAGAAGTTGTTGCATCGGCGGCCCGAAGTTTCGTGTGGAAGTTTAGGATGACCTATGAACCAATTCAAACCATCAACGGTTCATTACCACTGCAGCATGTGTGACAATGATTGCCGCGCGTGTTTGGTCGTCTTTGAAACAAAATGTTTAATGTTAATTCTGGTGATAATTTTGTTTTTCTTTGCAAACATTCGTCACTTGTCAGTGCATGTGGCGTCGCGCAAAGCATGAGGAATTCGCCCACCGTGACACGGGAACGGCGCGGCAGCTTACAAAAAGCACATACACACAAAAGCAGCGCTAACGAGCTACAGAAAAGCGTCAGCAATGGCGGCCAGTTTGTTGGGCGAAAAAGGCTTCGCACATTATTTCGCCATTGTGTGCGCCTGCCGAGGGAGCACTTGTGCGGGAAGCGAGTACCGGGGAATACTGCGTGAATAATATTTTTCTAATTGTTGTTTGTTGTTCTGTCGGTCGGTCTCATGCGTTCGTTCTCTTTCTCTCTCTCTTTGTCGTTGCAGGTCACCGTCAGCCGTCAACAGCGCCATTCATCGTTGCTTTTGTCATATCGCCCGCGCCTCAGGACTTGGGACTTTGTTTTTGTGCGTCCCTTTTCTGGACCACAGGACCCGTGTGTGGGGCGATGTCCTGTGATGTGTCTCACGTGTGGCAATGGACGCCGTTGTACGGCATTGCCAGGGCTAATGCAGATTTATGAGTGCGGCCATCTTTTCCGCCCACACCGATGGGGTGCACTGATGGGGTTTTAAAGCGGCATTTATTGGACATTAAAAGCAACGATTCAACACGATTATAAAACCCATGGTCAAAAACATGGCGTGTATGGAAGCGCATCAGCTTTCTGCTAGCTCTCGGCAGTGCCGCTCGGGGAACGAGAAATTCATTATCGTGTTGATGGAAAACCGAATGCACGGCGAGGAGACGGTGTCAGTGTCATTGGCAAAAAAGCTTTTCGCTACGACCGTGGGCGAAGAAAGTTTTGAGCAATAACGTGGAAAATGAGCTTATGATTGAATAATGGAGAATGTGGGTCAGTGCCAGGAAATAAGATTGGGCAGAAATTTGAAAGGATCTTTCACGAGTATGTTTTCGTGAATCGTGCCCGCCAAATAGGATTTTTTGATTGAAAAATGGTCGTAATTGAGAAGCTCAGACAAGACATTTAGGTTTATAACGATGGTTCGCACAACGATTGTACAGCCCGAAAAATTCGTGGTCGGAATGATAAGGATTGTGGCTGTAAATGTTAGTGTCAACGGACAAACGTAACCACGGCCTGTAGAGCATGGATGAAAATCCCATCGTGGCTAGGTACAGTTTAATACTTTCGAGACCTAGAATTTGAAGAACCGTTTCCTTGAAATCTATTGTACGTATCTATTGAGAGAATTCGTTTCACTCTTTAAGGGTTTCTTACGTTTATTCCTTAGAAAAAAGGATAAGGTTCGGAATACGATAATTCAGCTACAACCTACATTATCCTTATTATTTCTGTTGTTAACATCGGTTCCAGACCGACTGTCTAATGTCGGTTTAAAGCGACTGAATTCGTACTTTCCAAATCCGAATCGTTAGAACGAGGCAGCCTTTCCATCCTAATACTGAAATCAGGTTAACAGCATGCTAGCATTGGACGAAGTTTTAAAGAAAAATCGGATCACCCTTTACCCTTTATACCTTTGCACAAACACTCTCACAATACGGTGTTCCCTGGCGATTCTTTCGGAGAGTTCCGAGCACGCTGGGAAATTCGTGGTCGCAATCATGTGTGGGCCTCCTGTATGTGTGCGTGTGTTTGGGTACATGAAGCTGACAATCGAGTTTTTGATTACTGTTTTCCTGCAGTATAGCGCCTTCGCGGGAAGTGAATTTGGTTGGTAATTACACCACGGTAAAAACACGGTTACAATCATCGTGCTTGTGCTGTGCTGAAGTGGCCCGAGCAAACGAGAAGCAATAGTGATAAAAAGAAAGAGTGAACCCGAAAAAGTCGTCTCATTTGTGCATGCCGTCGTTCTTGGGTTGAAGTTGAGGCACAGCAAACGCACTACTGGAGGCGATACGACGCCAGTCTCGGTCCATTGCGGCACGCCGTGGACGTAAGGTTAAGGTAAGTACAGCGGGCCATCTTAAGAACTTCCTCCTGCACCGACCGACACCATTTGGTGCTGCTCTTAACATTGGGTCATGACGCGGTGGGGCGTGCTTCTCCCATCCGCCTACTTGAGTTTCATTTCTCGTATGAATTTTGTTGTGACAGCTGCGACGAAGCGGTTGGGCTACGGAAGACACGCTGCCAACCATATTCGTTGTCATGTTCCGCAAGTACATTAAAATAATTCAATTGTTAACAGAATTGTGCAACACCGAGTATCCTCTAGCGGCATTTGAAGCCTCCGTTGGTACACAGTAGCGCACAGAAACGATGGCAGTGTAGTGACAACTTAAAGCACCGGCACAGCACAGGTGTTGGGATACGGAAAGGCTCTGACAGCTGCGCTCTGAGTAGGCTGCGGACCCACCGTCGGCTTTTGCTTGCAGAAGTTGTAATACCTTAGCTTTCGCCGCTATTCTATACTTCCTCCAGGGATACTTCGCTGGCAAACAACGGTGGAGCTTCTAGCCACCCGGTCCATTGTTGTTCACAATCGGTCGAGTCACGGTAAAATGCCGTCGGGTTCGAAAGAGGTTCGGACCAACCATCGGTGTGGCACGGCTTCTGCTCTCGGTACCATTGCAAACAAAACCGCAAAGGGAGCTCGGGAAGGGATCAATGTTGACAGCTGGAAGGAAAATGACAGCCTACCCCGGGGTTTGGGACTGCTTAGCAAAAAGGGACTGCGCCGACCGATGGTACGGTGTTGCGGGTCGTTCTGCTGCTAGACCGGAAGCATCAAGCAACACATCCGGCACGTTGATGCTGATTTTGACCCATGTGCACACGGTAAAGTGTTTAAGCTCAAATAATACCCGCCAGGTACTGCCCAAACGAACGGGTGGACTTCTTGTGAGCATTATCAAGCACACTTCGAAGTGTAGTGTAATTACATTTTGGAGCTGTTTCAAATGGCGGCGTGTTGGCACGTCTCACGTTGAACGGACGGATGCTGATGGTGCTCCGGCGGTGAAACAATTTTCTGTTCGCCTGCTCAAAAGCCATAAATGTCAGATTATTTTTCCCCCTCCACTTTCTACTCTGCATGACGTAATGAACTGCCTGGTCGTAAGTATTTGCAATGCGCACTAGACTGAACCACATGTTAGCCCATTGCATCTGGAACGAACCGTCATTTTGACAATAGCAGATCACATTTTTTGTTCCCATTCTTGGTAAGAATATTTTAAAATCTCTTTATTAATTAAAGAAAAAACAACGTCACTTTCTGCGAGCTGTTTATGCATTCTGTGGCCATACTGCTGGCAAAATTATATGATGGAGAGAACAAAAACTAGTTTCTCATGCACACCGGGTGCCCTTGGTGTAGGGGACCGCAATTTGCAAATTTCGTAAAATATTCAATTCACGGTGGCCGCGAAGCAACCGTTTCTCTGCCGTAACGAGAGTTTCCCATTTTTTCTGACATCTTGGCACTCGTAAGAGAACGTGCCCCGAACCAACAAGAGCGGCGAGCGTCAAAATGAAAAACTATTCAAAAAGAAAAATAACAACCCGTTGCAACAATCAGAAAATCTACGATAAAAGAACGCGAACAGACCATTTGTCTGGAGTCAGCCATGTTTTGGTGTCGCCACCCATTTCCAACTGTTGTCATCCGTTTGTCGCTTGTCCACCTGCCACCCGCCAATCATATCCTGTCCCGATGCATTGCCAACTACGCGTCAGGACTTCGCTACGTATCTTGTCTTTAAAACGCTTTAAGGACGTTGTAAACTGACCTCTCGTTAGCCTCGGTTGGCCGGATGCACTTTTGCTTCGCAGATCTTCTGTGACTCGTTTCTGCGCAGATCGAAAATTACTTCTCCGTTGACACAGCCCTTTGGGCGCCAAAGATGACAAAGGGCACACAGATTGGCCGAAGCGTTCGAGACAACAATGAGATCGGACGGCAATCGGGCCCAGTTTTCCAGTCACAATCCGACTCCGACGTACCACCATCTTCTGCTCCGAGTCCACTAAATGGTTGTGAAAGGTTCCCAAAATTCAATTAATGGTATCGGTGACGTGGCTGATTTGCGCGCTTTCGGACCGGAGCGTAAAGGATACCCGATGAACCCACTAACAGTTGACCAATGAAACCAAACACAAAGGACGACGGATGAACTGATGGAGCGTGGAGCGTGGGATTCGATTGGTGAATAAGAAAGCTTTTGCCTTCACGCTGCCGCGATTGGCAAATGAGGATCGAAAATGGAGCACAAGAGATTTTTTCCGCCAGCAAGGTCCGCGCAGTCAGTTGAGAAGCACTTAGGGTACGGTTTGTGATAATGTTCCATGTTTTTGGCGCGGTTTTCCGGTAAGCTTTCTGCCTTCTAAGTTTTTGCGAGGCAGATTTCAGATTCGTATCTTCAAACAAAGTGCGAATCACGAACTACAAAAGGCCACTAGCGTGCGGAAATAAAGAAACCATCGTTTAATGTTTTTATTCCGCCCGCCAAACGTGCCAGCTCATCATCTGGTTCTCGGTCCGAGCGGAAGTGCTAGTTTCCACCACAATGAGATCTGAGTTTGTAGACTCCGGATCGCAATCGGTTCTGTGAATGAATCGGGGTTTTGCTTCCTCCGTTTGCGTGTCCCCCGGGTTGTTGGCCTAAGGAGCGAGCGTGTTAGGATGTCCAAATTTAACATGGCTCATCATACCGGTGGACGCTCGTCGGGGCGGTGTGCCTGTCATTACCACAATTAAGATTTACGATATCCAATTCATGGCTGGACCCCAAACGCGAGGTACGTTTTTGTGATTTTCTCTTCAGCCCCCATTACAGTGCCGATGGCGCTGGTAACGCTCCGATCGGTAACGTAGCGAAAATTGGAAATAAGATTAATTATCTTGTTTGCGCGGCCCTTCGCTTTGTTTGGGGTGCGATCTTCATAACACACCGAGCCGACTTGTATACACATAGATTGGACGTTAGATTGTATCTTCCCTTCACACAAATACGCAGCCAGTGATGGCTGATTATCAATTCCGGGACTGATTGCACGTCAACGCCCCCTCCGGCCAGGGCGGATGTAATCAGTATGCTGCCAAGGCGTGTTTTCGTAGGTGTCTGTTGGCTTGTTTTCCGAACGGATTACCGTGGGTTTTTTTCTGATTATTGTGCTAAGGTGCGTATGAGCAACGTCGGAAAAATCACTTGATACATGAAATTATTTTGCAATCCGAAGTGTGCTCAGTTTTTTTTAACACTGCGGGAAACGTCAGCAACGTTTGACTTGGATGACGGCGTGCGATGAAAGCCCCTGTCCCGCAAACTGACTCTGACTGAAGCCATCACAATCTGTGAGAGCTTCATCATCTGCACGGCTATGGAAAGCGCAAAAGGACTTCTACTTGGGCAGAATAATTAATGAAGAATATTCGAAGAGGCAGCAAGCAAAGAGCTTAAGTATGACTTTTAACAGTTTATAAGCTTTTCGGTATCGAATATTTTCCGCCGCTACACCGTGGTTTGCTTCGTAGAAAGATTTTTCGAGGAAAGAACCATTGGGTGGAAAATAGTGTGAAATGGTTTCTTCTTAATGCCCTGTGCTCTGTCGAAAAAAACGCTCTGCCCAATCGTTAGCAATGGGACGATGTTCTCTTTTAGTCAGCTGCGAGCACTCGAGCACTACCCGGGACGACAAGGCCAGAATTGGTATTGTTCCCCGACCACAAGAAAAAGGAGTGAAGAACAAGTACCGGCTCAGAACCATCACCGACCAGTTTTGGGAATGGTCCGTCTGTCCGTAGCGACATCGGCGTCATTAGGTGCAGGCCACGGTGATTTTTCGCTGCCGTTAGTCATCAGCAAAGTTTATGGGTAGAAGAAGCAGCAGGGCCAAACTTTACTCACAATCAACACTGGAACGGGTTTGTGTGGTTCGCCTGGACCCGCATAGAACCGGCCGCAAGGGTAAAAGTTTCTTCCCATTCCTCGTCTTGAGCAGTCTACGCGAAGAGGGCAGAGTTTGTGTAAAGTTTTATCGGATTTGTTGGATGTGGCGAGAATGTGGTAACGAATTGTAACAAATTCAAATTGTTTACTCGGACTTGCGCCGGACGTTGCGGTGAACATTATCTTCCACTCGCAATAAAGTATTGCGGTAGGTCAGTGCCGTACTCTCGTATTGTCGTAAGCGCAGAGTGGCGTCAAATAGATAGCGGTTCAAGCTACAGCGTATGATTTAATGGAACGATGTCGCGAATGAAACTTCTACGAAGGTTGTTCTACTTGAGTTTTTTTCTATCAACAGTCTAGACATCAATCGATCGGTGGCTTAAGCGCAAGCGAAAGCCCGGTGGCGTCCGATCCGCTTGACAGATAAGCGACGTGTCAACCAACGGCGTGTGAAAATGGCGGATCGTCAGAGTCCGAGCTTCAGGTGTTGATGGTTCTCGTTAGGTTGCGTTTCCATCCACTAGGATTATTAATCGCAAAAGGACGCTCCACGACGTGTGTGCGCTTGTGTGAATATTAATGCTAATCAGCATATGAGACGCATCCATCTTTACAAAAAAACTCTTCCCAAAACACCCCCAGTGTCCGGAATCGTTTTCCGGCGAGACGAATATTATAATTGAAATTCCTATCACTACATTCAATGTGGGGCGCTACGACAGCCTGTGTCTGGCCAGCAAAAAGTGTAGCCCGAGAAGAGTTCATTAACCCAGGATTCGTGTGTCATCTGTCCGGATCGTTTGCGTCTAGGGTGTGTGTGTGCGTGGTTTGCGGCACCACTTGGAAAGAAGGCAGCTTGGGGAATCTTTTTGATAAATTGCCTTTTTTCCCGTGCAAAGACCCCAATTAAAGCATAAATCATCGTTGGCAGCATCAAATCGCATCTGGTGTGGAAACGTCGTGGCACTTTCAGCGTGGCGAGTGCCCGGGGAACCCACAGGAAACCACGAAAAGCGCGAAAACAAGCGGTATGTCGTTGAAGAAGGATGATAAAATCCTGAGCCACATAAAATACCTCCCGTTCGAAGACGGAAGAGATCGAGCCGGGCAGCTGAGGGGCACTTTTTCTGCTTTAAAGAATCTGACGACTAGCGGGGACCCGACGAAAAACGCTCCGGTTAGTCCTTTTGCAGTATTTCTGTTTTTTTTTTATAAACGCAATGTGCTTTGTTATCCGGCGCAAGTTGTGGATTCCAAATACGAAAGGCCTCTGAAGTTAGTTTGCAGAAGTATTTAACTCCTTTTTTTTCAGCTTTGATTTTACAAAACTCTTCATCAATCATCTTTTTCTGTGTTTCCATAAGCTGAGTACTGCGAGAGAGGGCTCCTTCTTTTTCATAGGAATTAATTAGATTCACTTTATACGCAAGACTTTGCTGTCTAAAGATTTTGCCATTCTACAAACTAATTATTCATTTTGTGTAGCACTCGAGTTAAAAAATTGTAACATAAAACAATTTATACTACCCAGAAAAAAAAGTACACGTTGCGCAGAACACTTCACCAAGTGCTCTCTTAATTGGATCGTTAGTATTTTAAGGGTGTTTCGTAGAATTCGGCTCGCTATCACCGAACATGAAACTCAACTCAGGTGACCTTTGTTTGTTGAAATTCTTGGGAAGAGGAGGTTTCCAACCCGTCATCGATACTGGCCAGCTCGATTCTGAAAACAGGGAGCGTTCTACTAACGGTTCAACATGAGCCGTTGCAATTTATTACGGAGGAGGCCAAAAAATTTCCCAAATCGTTTCACTGCAACCGCCAGTTGCAAAAGAACGAACAGTTTAAATGGGGTCTGAAGCACTACTGGCTTCCGCGCGCGTTGGAAAGCGGTTCGAGATGGTGACGAAAAGGTTGCGAAAAGCTTCATCCAGTGTTGTCGGGGCTTGGCGACCTAGCGCCTGCTTAAGATAGGCCAACAAAACATTCCCAATGATCAGCACATCGCGCGCCTGTATGTTACCGTGCCAACGGCCCACCTTTCGCAGTGTTTCGTGAAACAACACCGCATCCTCCAGGCCGTACTCGATGAGGGCACCGAACGTTTTGATTGCCAGAATCGACTGGCTGAACAGGGATTTGTTGTCCACCAGCGACAGGGCCGTAGTGTCATCGGAGAAATCGAAGTACGCCAAGTATTCGGGGTGTTGTTGGAAAAGGCTGAAAATATATAAAATCCAGATTGTAGTCTGCGATACTGGAACTCTTCGAGACAAAAACAATCTGCGCAGCTCCCGCACAGCAGCAATATGTTTCGACCGTGAATGTCCAAGTCCTTCCGAATGAGTCCCCAGGCGCTGAACAGAGTTATTTTATCCACTCCCGATAGTCCCGTTGGGTCTGTCATCTTCACTTCGATTTCTTGCGTCACAGCTCACTGCGATGCTTCGCTGCGTCCTTCTCAAAAGTGATTTCTTTTCAAAATAGGAAAAATAACACAAAGTTACCCAATGGTTGCTACAGTGTGGGAAGGGATAAGATATTTATTGGAAAATGTGCTCAGACCACCAAATTGATGGCTTTCCGATGAATCCGATAAGCAAATAAGCTGTTTCGTTAATGTGATGGTTCAATTTGTTAGCGTTTGATAAGCGCCTGCTCCCTACGGAGCTCCGTTTGATACCGAAAATCCATTCAGCGCAAGGATCGATTTTGTGCCCCAAAAATTGGCACAAAACGGAGCTTACGGAGGTTACTTTGTCCAACAAGGTGTATAAGGTGGTTGTTAATCAATTTCCTGGCATCGACGCAACACTTGGTCCCGTCTTCAATATCTTCACTGCACGCAGCGTGGCAAGATCAAACCGATTTCCCACTGCGACGTTAAAGTATTCTTATCAAGTTGGATCTCTGGCGTCGCCGGTGGAAATCTAAATAACGGTCACGTACACCCCGGAAGTGGTATTTAACGCTCATACGTGACCTTAGGCTCTCTTTCTTCGTAGGGAAATGTGTGTGCTCGGTTGAAATGGTTACGTTTTGTGACGGCACAAAAATACGGCACGAAAAGATAGAAAGAGACAGAGAGAAGGAAAGGAAATCAGAGGGCCATAAACGCGAGCCAGTTCCGGAGCTCTTATCTGATATTTTCTAGCACACTTTCGCACTCATTAGTTAAGGTAATTTTATGAACTGATCACGAGGTATTTCGAACTGAAAGAAAGGTTTCACAGTAAGAATTTTCGCTGCCCTGAAATGATAATTTTACATTATGCACACGTTGCGTTCAAGTCAATTGTAGATGCTAATCTATGCTATATCCGACTGACTGAAACTCAGGTTTGTACGTCGTGGTCAAATTACTTTCCACACTTACAGTCTTCACTCTATAGAAGCCATTCGCCCTGCGAATCTAGCATTCAAGTTGCGTACGGGTACCCAGCAGAATAAAGTTAAGATGAAGTTATCTTCTGTTTCTTACGTCGTGCGTGTGTATGCAATTACGAATCGGCTGTGTTCACTCGGCAATATCCACTTACAGGCACAGTATCCACTAGTGCACATGGCGGGATTGTGTCCTGCAAGCGGACGCCATAAGAACAGGAAATATCTCTTCGCTCTATGCTGTTCATCTCTATCTTACTCTCCATCCATGTAATGTGAGTAAAGATTATCATCAAATCAGTCCCATTCTTATCGCATTCTTATGCTCAATCTCACGAAAGAAAACTACACGCTCCTCGTCGTGTCGGTGTTGGTTTCTTGACGCCTCGCCCCATACTGTGCGCATTTTTATGTTCAGCCGGAAAGCGTTTATGATAGTGTAAGTTGAGGCCGCCTGGCGACGGAAGCATGTACAAGCGGCACGAATCGGAATGCATGTTCTACACAGAGCCAATGTCCGGAAGCGTTCTGAGAAAAGAATGCCGAGAGCAGAAGGAGACCAAGAAGTACGCACATTATGACCCCACTTTTGCTGTTGATGTGCGAGAGATTGGAGGTCAAGATTCTCCTCCAGTTTATTGACCTTTACATGGGACATGACGGGGAACGAATTGGGTAACTGGGGAGCTCTCCAGGGAAAATAATTCCACACAATGGCGAAATGTAGTGAAATGTGGTAAATTGATATTACGCAAGCTCCATTCCAATTACGGTTACCTTTCGCTACCCGTTTGGATATCGTGAATGTGTGGCAGTAAAACGGACATTCGCAATGCATACATTCGCCGTGTTGCTCGGCATGGACAATGCTGAACAAGGCCAAACCTCTAGCGAGCGTGTAGTATGGTGCTAGAAAGCAAATAATATTTGATATGGTTCCACCACAGGTGGGACTTCCATTTGCCCTAATTGTGAAAAACGCCTTCCGTGGGGGCAGTGACCGGTCGTTGCCAAACGGGGGTCTGGACACCGCACCATTACCTGCCCCGGGTTCTTCAAGCCCCTATGGTGGAGTTACAATGTTTATTCCTGCTGTGAGAGCGATAATTGATTGTTTGGAACAATTCCAATGATCCAATTGACATTCGGCCTCCGTCAGACGGACTAAACGGTTTCCGCAGTGGAATGCCCCACAGGAATGTCATCACATTCGTTGCCATGCTCATCACCCGTGTAACGGAACATCCGATCCGGCTTACTGTGTGAGTGTATAGAGAGCTGGGGCTGGGGTGGTTACTAATCAGTGGGAATTGATCGTAACTGACCCTATGACCGTCGACTACCCGCTGCTGTGTGGATATCCTGTGGTGCAGAAAATGTTGATGATTTAATCCACAACTAGGATCGATGAAGCAAATCCTTCGGAGTGCAAGGGCACCATAAGCATCGA
Source organism: Anopheles cruzii (assembly GCF_943734635.1). Lineage (NCBI taxonomy): Eukaryota > Metazoa > Arthropoda > Insecta > Diptera > Culicidae > Anopheles > Anopheles cruzii. The sequence continues at coordinate 80,113,470 of NC_069145.1, forward strand.
ATAGGTTTGCGCAATTTATAATGCATTTGACCGGGTGAATAAACGTGGCAATACCCTTCGAACTCTTCGTACAGTGATGGAACTCTGCTCCCTTGATGGATGCCCTTTCGATGGCGCCCTTTGATGCCATTTAAGTGATGGATTAAATTTAAATGAGACGAGAGTTGGTTAAAGTGAGTGTTATTTTTTGTTTTTCAACCTTAACAGTCAGTCGCTTGGGTTACCCGATAAATATTCTTAATGTTCAGTCATTCGTTTTCGTAATTCCGCACGGACAGGAAAAGAGGACGCCAAGTGTCGCGCCTTCCGAAAAGGTTGCGGTTCGGGATAATGGACACCGGGATTAGTCCCAACGGCCGGCACATTCCACCGGCCGGCTGGGACAGTAAATGACGGAAAAGAATCAACTCTCGAGCTCCTCTGAGCGGACGCAATGTCGATGGAAATAAGGTGCCTCAGGTTTAATTACTTTCGCATTCACCGCTGGTGTTTTTTGTCGCCTCCGTTCCTCGTCTGTGGCGCAGAAATGTCATCACTTCACTACCTTGCACGATTAGCACATTGAAGGAGAGCTCTGAAGCGTAGCAAGGCAAATATTGAAGTTGGAAAATTTAGGATGAAAAGAGAAATGCTTACCGGATTCGATTTATCGCGTCGCGAAACGTAACCGATTCGAAGCGAATCGAAACATCGCCGCTCAAACAACATCCAAGCATGCTTCGTTGGTAGCGAGAGGTAACGATGGAGACGCATGGTGGCTCACAGAAACACAGCTAAACAAGACGATGGCGAGAAAAAGGCATAAAAAGCCGAACCGGTACGGGTCCCGAATGGAAAATAAACTTTATACAATGTTGATCTTTCCACAACCGGTCCGACCATCCAGAATGTCACCATCGTGGCCTCATTGTATCCCTAAAAGTTGCCCCGAATTGCGGATTGCACACCGTTTGGAAGTCGCACTTTTTTGTGTTCACCGTTCGGCGGTAATTATGGAATGATGGTGTGTAATGTTAAATGACCCAACGACAGCCATTCACCGTTCGGTTCGGTGGGCCCGGTAACAGCGGGGCCGCTACTGTCATTGCCACTGATAGATGATTACCCATCGGTGGCGGCACCAATTGCCACCAATTTCTAACAACCATTGGCCCGTAGCGTGGGGTGTGATAAAAATGGGTGAAGCTGCAGAGAATTTTCCGGACGAATTTCACTTCATCCTTTTACGATCTCACGTACCCGTGGGCCAAACGATAAGGTGCTAATGCAATAAAAGTGCAAAGAAAAAATCGCAATTGCCTGCCGAACAAATAGTTCAGCATTCAGCTCTGGTGCTCAACGGATGTAGTAAGGACTGATAAAAAGGTACATTACCATTTCATTCGTTCGTTCGTAGCGGGGACACATGTACTTTGAGTTTGAAGCCGTGACCAGAAAGAGGTGGACCCTGAAGAGCTACCCAACGTCAGTTTATTTTATCCATTTTCGCCGTTTATCGCAATCGTTCAATCCCGGTCCCAGAAGGCGATATGTGAACGATGTGCCCGTGTCCCTTTCGTTTCGATTTTTCATAGTTTCACGTAACCAGAGAGGACGATCCCCGATAGCGGATGATGTTATCCTCGAGAGAACGGGTGGGTGAAATTGAACAAATTGAACTGGTTCATGGTTTCATGTTCGACCATTCTCAGGACAATCTGTCAACAGGATACTATTAGCGAGGGTGATTACTCATCATCGGGATGAATGATGAGAGCGATACTCTTTGCACTTTCGAATGACATGTCGCTCGATAGATGGCCCAGACACGGGTTCGTATTTTGCAACACAACAGTGAAAATAATTTTGAAACATCTTGCCCATTCTGCCACAATTTTATACCAAACTAAGTGTTCTGAACGTCCACAAATTTTTGGATTCTCGTGTTTTGCCCTTCAACCAATAAAACCTAACATCCGCCAACACGTCTCAATCAACTACTCGTTTATTCATTATTTCGTGTGGCGATTTTGAGCACGTCCGGATTGACCGCTCATTAATTTAGCTTAATTGGAATCTCTAAACTGTGTTCCCTGCGAGCACGTGCTTCCGTGCTCGCCACTTGTGGTCAGCTGTTGTAGCTCATAACGGGAAGCATTTAAATGATGGCTAATTTATTGACAGCATCAGTCATTCGAGATTGAAGGATTAGGTTTCAGCCCGAAGCACCGAACGATGAAGATAAATGGAGGTATCATAAATCGATTAATAGCCTTTTGACTCGGCGATCAGCGTTGGAGCAGGAACTGTGATTGCAAAAACCTAACCTATTTTTCTACCCCTTTTGCGTAACGATTCACTATCATGGTACATCGCGTTTACAAAAATAAGGCCGACAAACTGTGTCGCATAAACACGCGTACAAAATGACATTTACTGATCCCAAAAAAGTATGATTCTCTGTTTTATTTGTACGTAACATGGCACCGTACTTTCTGGTGCTCAAACAGGAAGAAGCGAATTGGAGATCGATTTGACAGCCACAAATCGAATCGGTCGGTTCCACGACTCTCCAACGGTCACTCCCCGGCCGATAGGAAAGGACCGAAAGGACTCCATTTACATACCATAACGAAGGCACATTAAAGCATGGTCGCTCTTTCATCCCATCGTCTCATCCGGGAACCGGAATTGAAATTGGATTGGATGCCGCGGCCGCGACGAAAAAAACTTGGAACCAGTGAAAATGTTGCCACACGTTCGTGTTGCACGGTCGCACGAAAATAGATTGATTCTGCGACTGTGCGGTTCAAACGAAAGCGTGGCAAAAAAAAAATACATACAGATTTTTAACCGGCGCTGGCGGATGATTTAAATACCTATTGACATTGGCATCGATGCGAGGAAATGGTTCTTTCGGTTCCCGCCAACGGTCGTCGGTTGTTTGCCTTGCGCCGCAATGCTGAGGTATCCTCAAACTCTGATTTTTTGTTCATTTACGGGACATAATTTCCGGCAAAGAATATCAATCACATGGCAAATGTCGTGCATTATACGCTTTTACGCGCAATAGAAGTAATTTAAAATGGTTCAAGTAGTCATAATAAATCAACAACCTACATTCAAATAAGCCAAAAACATAGTTATGCTTACAACAACTTCAAGATTGGTTGGTTTCAAGATCAGTCCCAAGACGAGCACATCAGTCCAATGTATTCACGGCTTCAGGGAAAAGAGACCCTGATTGTATTCGGCTCGGCTCTAATGATTGGTACGGTTCATATTTCTCCTACCTGCACCCTTCTACTCTCAAGGGTTACCCGATGGGACCGCAGAAAGAAACGGAAAAGCATAACCAACGTAAATAAGCATCGAGCCAAACGTATAGGTGACCTACTTTTTCTGAAGCACCTCGCTCAGCAAGCTAACGCCTTCCAGACCGATGAATACAGTTCCCCTAGGGTCACCCAATGCGTAGGTGATAATGATTGTGTGATGACGATTATAGACGTTTGTGTGAGCAGGAACAATAAATCCTAGCACCTTCACATTGCGCCTGGTGCAGGTGCAAATCCCCCGGTGCTGCGCTTAGCACCTTGAACCTCAACTATTCGCCAGTTTCTTTCTTGCGACCACCATCGATAACAGATTCAGTGTTGATTCGCGGCGGTCCTGCAGTCATTGCATTTTTTACCGGCAAGGAGTGTCACCATACTTCATCGTCGTCGTCTGCGTGGTTCGTTTCGCGCCAGAACGCCACTTTAATGCAATTTGTAGCAGGCAGCAAGAACGCCGGCAGGACCACTCAATCGAGGGAATACATCCGTTGAATGGGAATTGCAGAATCGTTTAGCTGCAACACGAGGTTTTTCCTTTCTTCCCGTGGGAGATTTTAAACCCGCCGGCGGCGGTGGGCAAAACAATGGATGCAAGTGAAAATTGAATTGGCGAGTAATTATGACTATGAAACCGCACAGGATGCCGGTTGAAGGACAAAGAACGGAGTGCCACGGAATGGGAAAAAGTGGGAAATTATCCTGGAAGCTGCTTATGGGCACTTAACTTTTCTACAATGGGTTTCTAAGGGAATATAAAATGCTTGAACACGATTAGTAAGTTTTACAAATAATTAGTAAGATTTGCGTATGTCAAAGAAATGGCAAAGATGGTTAACACTATAAACATAAATTGGGAACCTGTGTAAAACAATTTATGGAAACCTCACTTTTGCTGTTTGCCTACATTTGAAAGTCCAACGAACTGGTCACTAATGTCTTCTTCAAACGATGGGTGTGCCGTCTGCAACAGCGGAAGCCAGTGGCGCACGTGCTCGGGGGCTGATTGCATAATCCGGAGTTCTTCGGCCGAAGACGGGCTACAGTCACGCTGCACTACACGGTCGACTACCGCCGGGGGGCTCGGATGTGAGTTTGCATTTTCTTCCGTTTTTAAATTTGTTGCGTGTTCAGGCGCCATTTTCCGGCACGGCAGCGCGGCGGGCATAAAATAAAATGCCCGGTTCGATCGATTTGCTCGCAGGCAAACACTTTTGGCCTATTTACATGTGGTGGACTCCCGTGTTCTGGGTGGCCCCAAGTTAAGGCTCATTTATGGTTGTAGGCGTAGGCCGAGGCCGAGGCAGGTCGGAAAGTGGCACGTTCTGCAATCGGTAGCCGCCGTTCAGGACTGTTGAACGCAGAACGCGGCATGCAACCACGTTCATGGTTGCGGTCAGCTACGAAACGGGCCAGTATCTCTCGCCAGGTAGGGCCACCAGCGCTTCGACCGACGAAGTTTATTCGAGTTTATAGCATGCGGTCTGTTGCATGCTTCCTGTTTCCAGCGATTGATACCGGAATCCACCGGTGCCGCCTCCTGTAACGGGTCGTTATGTAAACTGGGCGTTAGGTTGTTTGACGCTGCAACAACCAAACAGGGAAAACTGTGTTAAAAAGTCAACGAACTCGCGCGGACCTATTTGCATGGGGCGTTGATAAACGCCATCGTTTGCGCTTCGCAAGAACCTTAGTTTGTTGAACCTTTCTTTCGGCAGTGCGCATAGACTCGTGCCGGCGAATAGCGAGGATTCATTCACCGTGATGTAGCAAAATCGAAATGAAAGTGGAAGCTTTTCTGGCACTCATCAGGACAAAATCTTCATCATGTTCCAGGGTGAAAAAGTCAATCAATATTTTCTCGTCGAGTATCGCTACAAAAGACTCAGTCCCTTTTCAATCCCATAACGAAAATCTAGGGTCGTGCTTTAAGGCTACTTTTCCGGGTTATCCCAAACGTGCCCTTATGCCTTTTGTGTGCGGTTGATTTGCATCTGACCACGCGCTCGATATTTGCCTTGACGTCCGCATTTGGAACGGATAAATTATGTCCCATTGTTTATTTTGATTTGCTAACCCTCAGGTTCTTTGCTTTCTGTCTCCTTCCAGTTTTCTGAATGGACCGAACATCATGATAACGATGCACCGGACGAAGGTAAGATAGGTTTTTTCCCTTTTGCTTCTCAAACGATGTGCTGTGATGAACTCTTTCATTGTAGCGAAAGTAAAATTGTGCGACAAAAACAGGGAAAATAATAAAGATTACAGCAAGAGATTGAGCACGACGCACGGATGATGCGGAAGGAAGTTGTATGGTTAAATAAGACCTTCCAAACTGAAGTTTGGCTTAGTCTAATAATTAAATAATCAATTTCTCCGACTCTCCGTGTAATCAATATTATTTCTAATTATTTTGTTTAGTTGGTATTCTACCCTCATTAATTTGGTTATTTTAACTATCAACTACCAGTTTTGGAAAACATTATTCCCATGCCGTTATGAGAGGTCTTTGTTTATGGATGCGATGCGGTTGATTCTGTTAGGGGACTGATTCTACGGCCAAACGCCAACCTCCCAGGAACGATAAATAAGTTTTGCATTTTGTAATGGAACAAAAATCTATTAATATCGACCAAGTGCACCGCAGTGGGTAGCAGTTGCTAAATAAATCTAATTAAACGATCGACGAACAGCTAATTTTGCGTCCTGTTAGCTCGCGTTCTCCCACCGGCCGTTCGTTTTACTGTGGAAAGTACGAAACCAACAACTCGACGAAACGATTCCAGTGCTGGAGTATATGGTACAGGCTTCACCAGTGACCAAGCTTTATCTCATCTCGTAAAACCCCGATACGCGAGGTTTAGGTGATAAGGTAGGAGCAGAAAAGCAAATGGGACCACATCATCATGGCTGGGCGGCGCCACCGATCGCAGCGGGAATAGTTATTTATTTTCCATTATCGTTTCCGTTTCGATTGACTTGAAATCAAGCAGCACGGAATAAATGTGCCATGGTAGAGAGGTTAGTCCACCAAGTAGGAAACACTTAGCAACCAAAAGATGATCCCACATTGGCAGCCATCTAGTAGCCATCGATGAGCGGCGAGCGAGCTGTGGTGCGATTCCAGCAACATTGTTTGTAGAGTTATGTTTGCGCTGAGGCGCCCCCAAGACGGTTGCTGGTTTGGGTCTCATGCTTCGTTTTATGCCAAAATTGAAGGTCGATTGAGTGGGCGTTGTGCGTAGGTCTTCAAAGGAGAAATTCTTTTAACTTGTCTACCAGGAAGGAAGGTTTCAAAACTGTAACTTTAATGCTACGTTGGTCTAGGAGTCCCGTAGTGATCGAATAGTTCAATGATTTTTTCCACAAATGACAGAAGATGCCCGGTTGATGCCCGGTTCCACCACGGTCAAGCATCACACATAGCGCTACTCTCTCGTTCGACAGCGTATACTTTTACTTTCAAGTGTGCTGAAGAGCCGGCAGTTTGCCTCGGGCCCACAGCACAGGATCGAAGTGCATGGCTTAACTTGGTCGTAAAACGGTTTGCCGATAAGATGGCTGTCGTGCGGCCAAATGGAAACGGGTATTATTGCAGCCAACAACTACCAGATGTACCGGATGGCCATAAGTTACCTCGGACTGTGTACATTCTATCGGGAGTGCGTCGGATAGAGAGCCCCGGGGAGGATTTGATTGCACTCATCGCTTCAATTGAATGTTCCGATTGTAAATGTTTGATTGGCTGCAGTTGACAGCTGAGAAATTGATTTACTTCCTCGTGTGCCTCGGCGGGTACTGGTTGAAAAAGGGATTTATGATGTGCAGGAATGGTCCATGTTAAGCATCCCCTACAACTGTGGGATCGGGATCTAAGTGTTTCGTATATGAACCTTACTTATCTCACTCGTTTAACATTTAATTGGATTCGGGTGAAATTGAACGCAAAGAATATATTGGTTCTGTTAGATCCGAAAGATCAACTTTCTGTTCGTTTGCTAGTGCATACCGTTTACTTTTGATGTTATTGATTGAAACAGATAGGAAAAAACACATCACAACCCAAAAGTAAAAGTTCTTAGTTTTTGGCAGATCATTCCAGACACGTTTCGAATCTTCGGGCATTGAAAAATCAAAGGGATTGCTAACTGCGCGCTGTCAATCATACTCTGAACATGGTTATCAAGCGCCTGCCATTTTGGTATCGTTTTAGGGTTCCTTTTCCCTTAACCGGCTTCATCGTTTTATGGCAGGTTCTCGAACCGATCAAGATGTGGCACGTTCTTTGAACTCTTTCGCCTTATTTTCGGCAAGCTACCAAACGGTCATAAATATAAAATATGTTTTCCATCCTTCATCTTGCTCGGCCCGAGAGTTTCAGTTTGTTGGTCAGGCTTCGATGGAGACGCATGGTTGCTTGTGGAATGTTTCACGAGGCCTGCTGTGAATGGAGAAATGCTTTCGTAAAGTTCAACAACTGTTTGTGGTTTTCGTCAATTCGTTCATTAAATGTTTTACACCAAATTCATAACGGTTCCGGCATTCGTCGTTTCAATCTATAGCTTGTTTCTTTATGCTTGGTGTTACCTTTTCAGCTGTGACTATGTGCATTCGCTCTCGTACATGAGGATTGAAAACCGAAATTTATAGCTACCACTTAAGCGGCGTATGAACGGGCAACTATCCAAGTCCCGCGTAGAGATTAAAAGAATTCAATTTTCGTGACAAATAAAAAGCGTAGCGCAATACCATCCCATCATCATCCGCGGTGACTGTGAAACGACGCCAACCGATGTGCCAATCTTGAGCGGCTCAAAACGACGAGCCTGAAAAACTGGCCAGCAGATGCACATAAAGTGAAAATACTGTACATTTCGCACGACATTCTCGTTTGTTCCGTACGCTCGTGGCCGCGCTTTCCACGCGAAGGACTCCACTGCCGTTGCCTGCAACTCTTGCTACCCTCCCAGTGATACTGTTTCCAAGGATGCGAGAATGATGTTGGATTAAATTATAAATGGTACTTGAAGGCATTTCTTAGTCTGCCCATGTCCATGTTCGTTATGTTTTGGATTTTTGATTGTATTTATCGTTCTTCCTCCCGGCTAGTCAGCATAATAGTACCTTCACCCATAACGATGCAACACCTCTATTCGTATACCGTTTATTAACAGTTTTAAATTTAATTGTTTCTAGTTTTAATCGTGTTTCATCCTTATTTGACTCGAATGGCATGCTGTATCTTAAACATTTTTCTCTATCATCTCTGTGCTAAACAATCTTAATCTAAAGCAAACTTCGATATTGGTGTACTTTCTGTTTTAAATAAAGTTAATTTATAGAACTAGGACCTAGGACGCTGGATGCATGCTATTCTCATCACGATTGAATAAACATAAGAAACGGCATTCGGTACGATAGGAAATTGATTCCATGCGGATTATGCGGATAGGATAGAGATCGGGAGAATCTTTTTTCACAGCGCTTCAGTTCCGTAAACGGCAGAAATCCGATTACGAACCCGTCGCACGGTATCTGTGGTGCTGTTGCAGCTGTGGTGCGACCATTGCATCTAGATTTTTGTAAATATTTCTCCCACTACGGTCTGGCCTCCGTTCACCGGTTTGATCCTCGGTTGGTCGTAGTACCGTGAACCGTGATTGAGCGCAATTCAGTCGAGCACATCGTGGGATGCAATCCACGAAAGCACCGCAGATGTCATTCGGATGGCACTCAGGGCGCGGGAAAAGCAGATGTTTGGTGATCACCGTTCACCCTTCGCGTTCGAAGGGCGTTCGTTAAACCGATTGGTAGCATAAATTGGCAATCATGTTTCTGCACGTTCAATTAGCTGAAAGCTGCTCGGTAGCACAAGCCGCTCTCTTCCAGCCGCTGTTCCGAAGCTAATTGGGAAACCACAAACACTTCCGACGACTGTCCCCGCCCGAATCTAATCTGTGAGCGTGATTAATGTTTCGCGTTCGTAGCGATCTGTTTTCGCACAATGATTGTGTACGTCAATAGGCTAAGAGGCATTTTATTTTACATAAGGTGAACAACGTTTACCGTTTCGAGTTGATGAACTAGAATGTGCCGTTAATTGTAACTCCGTCGACTAGGCTCCACTTCACGAGCAGTGCGTACTCAAAGCATTGGTTCGTGCTTGTCACAATCGATCGATGTAGGTCCCATTAAAAAGAATTATAGTTTCCCGTTATCGGTAAACTTTTTAATATTTTCTACAAACAATTTCCCTTGGTCTTAGTGCGCCGCAGGTTCTCTGGTGCATCTGTGAGAATGTTGTTTGGGACCCAATAAGTAGTGGGAGATAGAATGGGATGAAATGGTAATCTGTTTCATTATTACTTTGGCATGCTCCAGTAGTGTAGCCGATACTACATCTCCTATAAATCCGCTTTATGTATGTGTAATCCCCTTTTGTTCACTTCCGTGTTTCTTGTCCGAATCAGATTAACGTCATTTTTCTAGTGTATGATTGTTCTCTTCGAGTTTTTAACCTCTAACATACCTCTAAGGTTCTTGATGTCCTTTTCTTTCAATACTTTCACATTTTGATTGCTCGAATAACTAGTCAGATGTGTGGTTTGATTGTGCATCTTTTTCGATAGAAAACTATCCTTAAATCTTGTATGTCTGTACATAAACACTTTTCTTATAGCGCAATGAATAACATTTACCTAATTTCAATGTCCAATTTCGTGGCATTCATTTTTTACTCATACCGTACACATTTTCCCCCTTTTCTCGACATCGGCGCGGCGCAGAAAGTGGTGAAGAAAATGTGGGGCAAAACGACTCGATGGAAAGCACAACACTAAAGAGTAAACTATTTATCAAAAATGAAAAATCGACTGCTAGGCGTACGTCGACCCCGGAATCCATGACCCAGCGCGGCGCGGCGCCCTCGGGCCGTGGGCCGCCCCCGGCGGTGTGCGATGCGGACTCGACGGCGGCCGAGCCGGCTGCCGGAAGTGGCACCGCCGGCGGCGGTCCGAGCGTGGCGAGCGAACGGCGAGACACCAAGGTAGAGATCCCGCTGCCGGCGTACATGATACCGACGGCGGAGAAATTTGCGGATAAACGAGTTAAGGTAAGTTGTGATGAGCTGTTTGCCGGTAATCCTAGCGCTACGGGGCTATATGGGGGTCCATCAACGTCAGCAACCCCATTACCGGGCACGGCGTCCTGGTGAACGGCGCCGGATGGTAACGTCGAACATTATTGCGCGTTCTGTGAACGTTCGGTGAGGTAATCGCACGGAGAAGTCAACGAACGAAAGTTTTGAGTGCAGTTCCGCGCACAGGACGCAAGGCACGCCAAAGAATACGTCACTCTTCGTTCATTAATAATACATTCGAGTGTCGAGTGCGCGCCGTGTGAGTCACTTGGTTCGCTCAACTTTCGCTGTCTCGACTTTCTCGACCTCTGGAGTTGCTGGCAGGCATTCCAGTACGACCGGCACGGTTGGGGGGAGATTTTCAGGAATGCGAATTTTCTGGAGGACACAGTTGTGCCTTGCGGCGCATGACGGATCCAGCGGCAGATGTGCCTTTTTCCACGGGATCTTAAGTTATGCCGTCAACTGCACGTTCTCCTTTTTTCGGTCGCTGACAAGCAGGCGAAAGGATTACACATCCATGTCTGTTGCGGTCGTTTTGCCGTTTGCTATCGGTACATCGTTATTGGTGGAACCGACGTGTGCCCCAAAGGTACACATTGTTACGGTGGTGGATCACCATAAAAACGATTCTGCACGTGACACAAACAAACCCGCTCGTTCGCTCGGAAATTGCTAATGAAGACGAAACGCTTGACGCTTGAAAACGAGTTTCGCATTCCGAAGTGCGCGTTGAAGCGTGCGGTTATAAAAACAATTCAAGAAATATTCATCATTTTGACAACTTTACTGTGGTGTTTGAACACAAACAAGTAAGTAAGTACTGCTGTTATAGGAATGATAGTTTCCGGCAGAAATGAAACTTGAATTAAAAAGCCCAAAATATGCAACCGACAAGCGGCACAAATTTAGCGGCACAGAATTTAATAAAACATGCCCAAAACATGCACTGACCACTATGGCTTTGTGACCCAACTTGGTCTGCTGGGTACATGTGCGACAGCATTCAGCTCGAAACGCGATAAACTCGGATAAACACTGTAGAATAAGTGGTTCCTCGGAATCTCCGGAAGTCTCCTTTCAAAGATAAATTTAATCTGAATGTGGCCCATCATAAAACGACTAATGGGCGAGGCGCAAAGACGCACCGGAACGGTCCGTCCGCCACTTGTTTTGCCGACCATTTTAACGACCATTTAAATGATTACACTCGACGCCATCGTCGCCAGCTGCGTCGCGACTGGATTTAAAGATTTTGTTTACGACCGCAAAGACCCAGAGCCCCCATGTGACACCGCCGACAACTTGACGCCCAGAGGCAGGAAAGAAACCATATTGGTTCGTCATTTTTACGATCCTTACCAGCATCTTATCCGGATGTAGGATTGCTAACGGTATCGGTAACGGAGTTTGTCAGATTTGCTATCGTCGCGCCGCGCCATGACTCCGATCACTTCGGGGATGGTCTCCGGTGTGTTGTGTTGTTGTGGAGTCCGATCCGGTTGCGGTTGCTGCCCCGCGAGTTTGTAATTAACTGCCTTTTACGGTTGTTTCGTGTTGTTTTTGGACGACCACACCAGCGTCACAGCATTCACGGTATGATGGAGGAGGAAAACGTGGTGCGGCCGCACCAGGAAATCGCCGCCCTGTCGCTGGAGGAGAAAAAATACTTGCTCGCCGTCGAGCGGGGTGATGTCGCCACGACTCGGAGGTGGGTAGCAGCAGGGAGGGGGTTAGCAAATCCATCTTACGCCACTTTCGGTGTCTGGTTGCAGGATATTGGAGAAAGCGGAAGCGGAGGCGCACATCAACATCAACTGCGTCGATCCGCTCGGCCGATCCGCCCTGTTGATGGCCATCGACAACGAGAATCTGGAGATGGTCGAGCTGCTCATCAATCACCGGATGGACACCAAGGACGCACTGCTTCACGCCATCTCGGAGGAGTTTGTCGAGGCGGTCGAAGTCCTGCTCGACCACGAGGACAGCTGTCACAAAAGTGGTGATCCTCACGTAAGGGCTCCGGACGGTGCCGAACCTTGATCACCGGCTTTTTGACCGATGGAGCTGTTTTTGTGCCTTGTCTGTTTTCTTCCCAAAACCCGACCCGCCCCACCAGAGCTGGGAAGCACTTCCGCCGGATACGGCCACCTTCACGCCCGACATCACGCCCCTGATACTGGCCGCCCATCGGGACAACTACGAAATCATCAAAATCCTGCTCGACCGAGGGGCCACCCTGCCGATGCCGCACGACGTACGGTAAGCACGGCTCTCTTGGGACCCAAACTTGCGAAGTGCAATATTTTAAGCATTTTTAATACGCTGCATTTTCTCCCCGGCAGCTGTGGGTGCGACGATTGCGTCACTTCGCGGCAAGAGGACTCGCTGCGACACTCGCGGTCCAGGATCAATGCGTACCGCGCCCTAGCCAGCCCGTCCCTGGTGGCCCTCTCGTCGAAGGACCCGATACTGACGGCATTCGAGTTGAGTTGGGAGCTGCGAAGGTTAAGTTTCTTGGAGCACGAATTTAAGGTCCGCCGCCGCCCGCCATCCGAGGTCCTGCCTTCGGTTGTAATTTGTTTTGTTTATCACACTCTTTCACCCGCTCCGCAGAACGAGTACCAGGAGCTGCGCCGCCAGTGTCAGGATTTTGCCACGGCCCTGCTGGACCACACGAGATCGTCGCACGAGCTGGAGGTGCTCCTGAATCACGATCCGACCGGGCCGGCCTTTGAGCACGGTGATCGGATGCATCTGAACCGCCTGAAGCTCGCGGTTAAGCTGCGCCAGAAGAAGGTAACCGGGTGCATCAATATTCATGGCCGCTAATTAACATGCAGTTTTGGGGGGGAGGTGTCACTAAAAGCCACCCAACATCCGGCCCTAATTGGATGTCGCCGGCAAAGTCGTCCTTCGCCAAATCACGTAAAAGGCACCAGCCACCGCCGTCGCCGCCGTCGCCGTTGAGTGCAAAGTTATGAGATTTACATTTGGCACAGGATTAGCATAAAATCTTCTCTCGCTTCAAAGCGAACTCACGGGGTGGAAACCATATGCCTTTTGTTGTTGTTTCATTTGCATTCGGGTGACGTTTTACGCGTTCGTACACATTCGGGCGTGTTTAGGGGAGTTAATAAATTTCAAACATTTGTACATCGGTACGCTGTGCGCTTACATTATTGTGCCATTTCATCCGAGCGAGCACCCGCCATTACAAGAAAGACCCTAGCGGATCGCGTAGAGCGTGATTTTGCGTTCTGGTCCGTCGTTAGCATTTGTTTCGGAGCGTTCTATCCCAGGAGGCGAATCGAATCGCACCAATTGACGTTCGGTTGCTCCATTCACATCCTAGTAGTCCTCGATGATTACCATGGTACACGAGCTTAGTGTGATGGGCCAAGGCTCAAAAATGGGCCAATATGTGCTTGGTTGGCACCCTTAGGGTTCCGCAACAGTACCTTGGCTCAACGTAGGGTTTAAACAATTCGCTCACAAATCTACATTTGTTCCGAGGGACGGCTTTCTTAAAGTATGAAACGCATTGTGTTTCTGTCAAATGCCAAACGCCGGTACGATGCCGGACGTGTGCCCGGCGGATTGTGCTTCCGCCCACCGTGCGCCATTTGCGCTCCACTGAACCGACTTAGTCGTTGCGGCGCTTTTTTGAATAAATTGTTTCACACACCATCATCAGCAAGAACGGATTCTCACACGTTTAATAAAAGACGGTACAACGCAGTACAGCACATGGTCTCCGAAGTTCGCACATGGTGCACTAACCCTGTCCGCTTGCTTCTTCCCCGTTCCGCACAGTTCGTGTCCCATCCGAACGTGCAGCAGCTGCTGGCCAGCATCTGGTACGAGGGGCTGCCGGGCTTCCGGAGGAAAAACATGGCACTGCAAGCGGTAGAGATCGTACGAATAGGTAAGTTGTGACAGTTGGTGCCGCGAGCGGCGTAAATTGTTTTCGCAAACACGAACATCGAATGGGAAGGTACAGAGTGGGAGCGTGGCCCTTTGAGCACAACCAGCGGGATCAGATTTGCTAAACAGTTCCTTGAAAAATTGCCCCACTGACAAGGCTGCTGCTCCCAATTGTATCTTCTAATTAATTGGCTCATTAAGAAACACATTTCTTGGAAACCTTGAAACCCGGCGGGCCCGAAATGGAGTCGCGAAAAGCATACGACGGAAACGGGTGGGCTTTTCCGCGTGGCCCTCCGGGACCGGCCCACGATCGGGCGACGCCCGACTTAGTAATAATTAATCGGAAATCATGTCATCACCAACTCATCTCCGGCGCACGCCGGCCCGGGTCCGGCTCTTTCCGTTCCAGGAGTCATGTTTCCACTGTTTTCCTTCTCCTACATCATCGCACCGCACTCGTCGCTCGGCCAAACGATGCGGAAACCGTTCATCAAGTTCATCTGCCACAGTGCGTCCTATTTTACGTTTTTGTGTAAGTTATCGGCTGAACCTCGGAGGAACCCCGGAACGCTCAACCGTTAGTCGTGGAAGCTATCTCGTGCTCTCGTCTTGTTGCTCTTTCTCGGTAGTTCTGCTTATGTTGGCCTCGCAACGCATCGAAACGGTCATGGGGGGCGTGTGGGGAGCCGAAGTGAGCCCGCAGCATGACGAAGTGCCTACGAAGCGGGGAGCCAGCCCAACACTGATCGAGTGGCTCATTTTGGCCTGGGTCAGCGGTAAGTGAACCTGCGCGCACACGAGAATTAAAATTGGAAAATCCCATTAAAAAGTTTCGTGCGCTCCGTTGATCAATTTCAAGGCTCGTTACAGAGCGGATCGATCTGCGGTGCCGCCTCCCCGTAGGGGGAACGGGGTCACCATTTTTATCAGAGCCTTCCCTTTCCCTCCCCACCCTCGGCAGGTCTGATCTGGAGCGAGGTGAAGCAGCTGTGGGACGTGGGGCTCCAGGAGTACGTCAATGATATGTGGAATGTGATAGATTTCGTGACCAACTCGCTGTACGTGGCCACGGTGGCCCTACGGGTGGTGTCGTACTTTGAGGTAAGTGGAAAGCCGGAAGCCGCAATTAGTGGTTCGCCACTCGTTAGCGACACCCGACAGGAAACCGTATTTTCGTGAGCCCCATCGACTAAATGGTCCGCAAACTGAGGCCGCTTGTTAGGTACCTGAAGGGCGGTTAGAACGACCCAGCGATTGATGGGCCACCACAGGTAGGAACTTTACGCAACTCCGAGTGTCCGCTTCGAAAGTTGTCTCTTTCCATCATTTCCAGCGAAAATCGGAATCGAATTCGCTCTGTGTCGTGTGTCGGAATCTGTCACATATCGTGGTGCCGCTGAAGCGAAAAGCAATTAAATTTCATCGACATACTTTTGCAGGTCCAAAAGGAGATGACCTACAACAAGTATGCGGCCGATTTGCCGCGCGAAAAGTGGGACACCTGGGATCCGATGCTCATCTCGGAGGGGCTCTTCTCGGCCGCCAACATTTTCAGCTCGCTCAAGCTGGTGTACATCTTTTCGGTGAACCCGCACCTGGGCCCGCTGCAGGTCTCCCTGTCGCGCATGGTGATGGACATCATGAAGTTCTTCTTCCTGTACGTGCTGGTGCTGTTTGCGTTCAGCAGCGGTCTCAATCAGCTTCTATGGTAAGGACCTGTTCGAGGGGAAGGTCGAGGCGGCCCCCTTTAAAGGAGCTTTCCGGTTACGTTCCAGGTACTACGCCGATTTGGAGAAGAAACGCTGCCCGGACGTATCGAACTTTTCCGGCATCAACATGACGGCGACGGATCCGAATGCCTGCATCGTGTGGCGCCGTTTTGCCAAGTACGCCTTCGTGGGGTTCCCCGGAGTTCCAGTTTAAAGTACAACACTTCGGTCTCTCTCTCTCTCTCTCTCGCTCTCTTTTGTCGGTAGCCTGTTTGAAACAATTCAGACACTGTTTTGGGCCGTGTTTGGCCTAGTGGACCTGGAGAACTTCGAGCTGGACGGTATTAAAATCTTCACCCGCTTCTGGGGCATGCTCATGTTTGGCACGTACTCGGTGATAAACATCGTGGTGCTGCTGAACCTGCTGATCGCCATGATGAATCACTCATATCAACTGATATCGGTAGGCTGACCTGACCCGTGACCCCGAATTGCACTAATCGCATCCTTCGTTCGCCACAGGAACGGGCGGATGTCGAGTGGAAGTTTGCCCGCTCGAAGCTGTGGATCAGCTACTTCGAGGAAGGTGGGACGTGTCCGCCACCGTTCAACATCATCCCCACGCCGAAATCGCTGTTCTACGTCTTCCAGTGGGTGAAGCGAAAGTTCTGCGGCCACTCGAAGGCCGTCAAGAAGGAGCACATGAAAACGATTCGAGTAAGTCGGGAAGTCGGGAGTCAGGGCAGCCGTTCCACACCTCCCCCTCCCCGGGGGTCCGGGTTCCGGTCCATGTATCGTTTTCGTAGCTCACACTAGATCCGCTAGACTCTCCATCGAGGCGCACCCCGAGACAAATACATCCGCTAGATGGCGCACCGCAGGTCTTACGGGGTTGTTGTTAACGTGTGTTGTTTTACGTCTTCTTTTCCGGTTTTTTTTCTCCATTTTCTGCTCTATCGCTCTCTCTTTCTCTACCTCCCTCCCTCCCTCTCTCGCTCTCTCTCGATCTCTCAATGTCCCCTGTGTGACCACCCTGTGTGTGATTGTGTGTTTCTGGACCCCCCTTCGCCTTTGTCGGCTGTTTGCTCTGGTGGTTTCTGGTTGCGTTTCGTTCCAGCGGAAGGTGAAACAGGCAAGCGAGCGTGACTTCCGGTACCAGAGCATCATGCGCAACCTGGTCCGCCGGTACGTGACGGTCGAACAGCGGAAGGCGGAATCGCAGGGCGTCACGGAGGACGACGTGAACGAGATCAAGCAGGACATATCGGCGTTTCGGTGCGAACTGGTGGAGATCCTGAAGAACAGCGGCATGAACACAGCCATCGCGACCGGCCAGGGCAGTGGGGTCGGTGGCAAGAAGAACCGCCAGAAGGAGCGCCGCCTGATGAAGGGCTTCAACATTGCGCCTCCACCGGCACCGGATACACCGCAGCACTTGACGCCGGTGTCGGAGTTTATGGGTCAGCTACCGGAGCACTCACCGCACGAACTGTTTGCCGGTGTGTTTGGGCCGGGTTTGACCCCGAAAAAGGCCCTCCATCAGGTCAACCCGATGCACCAGTACTCGTCGCAGTCGCAGAGCTCGTTCGGTGAGAACAACAATCCGATGCACAAGCTGGCCAAACTGGCCCCAAAGTTCCACTCGAAGGGACGGCCCGGATCACACAAGAAGCGTTGGGGTAAGGCGTGGTGGCCCGCAATACGACGCAGCGATACTTAATGTCCCCCTTTTTTAGGCACACTAATTGAAGCCGCCAAACATGGCAGTGTTTCGAAGTTTATTGGACGCTCGCGATCGGAAGATTCCGTGTGTAACCACGGGCCGGGTGGTAGGGGTGAATCGGCTAGCCACAGCAACAGTCCGGCGTCGGACGAGGCCATCACGGAGTCACCGTCCGATTCGAACCCCAGCTTGGATCGGCCCGACGTGGAGCAGTGCCCGGATCCGCAGCATAAGCCACACCATCACAGCAGTCAGCGAGGCGAACGTCGGAGCCATCAGCAGGATCGTCGGCAGCACGGTGGAAGCGATCGGACCCAGCAGCACAGCAGTGGCACGAACAGTGGCAAAAACGGGCCCGTGAAGGAACACTCCCATCACTATCACCTGAACTTTGGGGCGCTGGCAGCGCTGAAGCGGAAGCGGAAAAAGTTCTCCAACAGTCGCAACTCCAGCCCGGTTCTGGAGCCCCCGGGAGAGGTGCCCTCGGTGACGAAATCGAGCGCCGTAACGATCAACGCTAGTAGTAAGGTAAGTTGCGCGTGTTACGCCGAGCGCAACATTAATCCATTTGACACGTACGACGACCACCGTTTAATCGATTGCGTGACCGCGTACACCAATCCCCCCACTAGGTACTGAGACGTGCTTCCAGCGTACCGACGCGTGATGCTTGCGATGACCCGGAACCATCGAGCAGCGTGCGGCCCGGGCGCCACGAGGCCACCCAAAGCCAGCAGCATTCCGTCGAACAGCAGCTCGACGGTCCGGCGCCACTAACGCCATCCACCACGGAGGAGAGCGTCGACCAGCAGCCATCGTCGGCGACGACGATGCTCACCCCGAACGCGCAGACCACTTTGCCGGTGCACAAGCATCAGAAGATTGTGCGCGGTCGGAACAGCTCCCACGAGCCGCTCCTGCGTCTGCAGGAGCAACGCGACGGAACGGTTGGCGGACCAGGTGCCGGCGACGGAGTAACGGCAATCGGTGGCCCCCCAGGAGCAGGACAGTCCACGTCGGTGGCCACGTCCGTGCTTCGTTCGACACCGAAGATACCGGGCGTGACGCCACTGCGGGGCCATCTTCACTCCCAGGGCTGGTTGTAGAAGTGGCGACGGTTCTGTCGTCGAGCAGGGCGGGTTCTGTGTAAATAGCGTCCCACGCGGCCGCGCGGGCGAGAATCTTCAGGAGTGTAAACTAGTCAAAAGCATCAATTCTAAACGAGCGAACGTGCGCGCCAGTTTCGTGAGCCTACGGTGGACGACGGTGGAATTGAGTTTGTGTTACTTTTAAGTTTTCGTACGAATCGCAAAAAAATATCGGATCTCTTAAATTCTCAATTGGGCCTAAAGCAGGTAGGAGCAGTAGGAGACGCAGGGGTACGCGGGACACGTGACTGCTGGACGATCCTATCGAGCTCTCCCTCCCGGAAGGGTTTGATCCTTTGGGCGCCGGGTACCCGGGGATCGAAGATACGATCATCCGACAGAGCGCGGCTCAGCGATTTGAGTGAGTGATACTAAGTGGATAGCGGGTTTTGTTTGTAGTAAATTAGTATGGATAATAAGAAATTCAAAAAAAGGGACCAGGTCTCTTGAACAGAGGGGGTTGTTAAGGAGCAGTCAGTATTGTGTACTTAACCGTAACGGGTACGTTGTAGGTTAACTATCTGTTGTGCTACCGGAAATCGTACAGGAAAAACCCAAATGTGGTCGATACATAAGGCGCGCCGCACCGTTTGTAGGCGTCGCGTTGAGAGAATTCCTTCATTGACGATGTTCTGTTCCTGTCTCTCTCTCGCTCTCTCTCTCTCTATTTAAGCTACGCCAGGATTCTCTTTTAACCTTTAGACCTTAAGACCGGTGTGGTATGCACTCTCGAGAGGCGTCAATGCGCACCATAAAAAACCGTACACATTTTAGCACCAACAGTGAGACACATCACACACACCAGATATAGGCCCCCCCAATGGATGTGGCGGGGAGAAAGGGTTCAACCGTACATTAATCAAACTAACCACCCTTTCTACCAATAGCAGTAACAGTGGTAACTAACATTTAACACAAGAAGTAAAAAGGAGGCCTTATAGTAAAATGTAACAGATAATATATGATATAACGAAAACACACAAAACGTCAAACAAGTGAAACAGAAAGAGAATATGGTAGCGAAACCAACGATACATTAGCTATTGGAAGAAAATAACTAGTTCATAGTAGTACGTGTATAGCAGACAGAGGGTTAGCGTTCCAAATCAATCTGTAACGGAAAAAGTAACAACCGCAGCGGGTAAAAGTTCATTCAGTTCGTTTGTTTTGTTTTGAAACGTTTCATGCCATGGCCCCAAGTTGGTTCTTGGCTGAGCTATCGACAGTTCTTAGCCTCATCTGGCTCGCGTTTTTGCTACGATGGGGAGCTGAATGAACTTTTACCAGAGTCATGTCTCCTAGCGCCGAGTGTGTAACGGTTTATAAAACGTTTTGTCACACGCGACTACCGGAGTAGTTAACTAGGACCCTATACCCCTCAGAGTATCCTGGCTGTAGTATCGGAAGGTCCGATGGGTATGTTTGTTGAAGAAGGTGTGTTGTTACGGGACGTTCCGTGCGGGTTAGTTAAGAGACGAGTGTTTGCGGAGAACAGAAAACGAAAGTAGATAGGGCGCGCGAAATCGGTTGCGAAACGTGAGTGGGAAATAAAGTTGATAATCGACGAAAGACGTAAACAGTCGGACACTAATAAATATACTAATTATTTGAAACAAAACGGTTGTGGTTGACGCTGAGAGCATCCTGTGCGCTACAAATGGCACGCCCTGTTGGGTCCATAGTTTTTATGAATGAAAATACTCTTTCTGTGAGTATCTTGACGATAAGGAGCTGTGAGAAGGAAGTTCATTATCGACCGGTCCTAGCGGAGTTCGCTCACCCGCGCTCTCTCTCTCGATCTCTGTCCGGGCACCTGCTACTCTCGGACTCTCGACAGAGAAGGCACAAAATGTTGAACGGATTCGAATCCGTGGCCGCAGTCCGTTTTTTGTGCTCGAGTGCGCGACACACTCTTAAAGTCGACGGTGTTTATCGCTGTGCTGTTGTGAATATCGTCACGCCGCGCCTCGCGAATGTGAGGAATACGATCATCGCAGCGCACACTGTGCCGAAAACAAACAAAGAGCAGCCATTCAGGATGAGTGGAAAGGCAGATTTGGTGAGTGAGAAAATCTTAGTGAGCGCTGAACGGGGAGAAAAATTTAAATCCGAGAGAATGCTGTTTGATTTGCTTTCTTTTCGGTTCGAATCACAGATCAACTATGCAGTGGTTTACGCGCTCCAACACACGCTGCTGTGGGTGTTCGGTTGGTCCGAGCTGAGCTACGTCGGTTGCCACCGATCGAAAAGCCGGCAAAAGTATCCGCAGTCACCGGATGGACAAACGGTTGAAACGTGGTCGAAATCCTCCCTTCGATGGCTGGGTGTCGGGTTGCATTTCATTACGGCGCTAGCCGCGTTTCTCGCGGCTTATCGCATGGTTTGCGATTCGAAGGGACCGGTGCGTTCCATTATTGAAGCAATCTCGATGGTAAGTGTTTAGCAAAGAGATATTAGGTGGCCACAATGTTGCTCCCGTGCCGAGCTCCGTAATTTAGCATACCTGACCGTGTCTGGGGCCGTGTCTTATCATGGCGCGTAGCGCATTGTTTGGCCCCAAAGCTCAACGCGTGCACGATAAGCGATGATCAACCACGTATCTTATGTCTTTCGCATCCCATCTTAGCTGACCGTGTTTGGCCTTCAGATGTACTCCGCGCGTCACCGTGTGGATCACGTTTTTCTGTTTTCGTTCTGGGCAGTGCGCCTGCTGGCGCTGACGATGGAGCTCAGCGATTGGTGGAACACTTACGACGTGCTCCAGAGCACGCTGGCCTTACTGTGGCTGGCCACGTGCAGCGTGCTGGCAGCGAAGAATCGGTCGGTGCCCCACGATACCCTGCCGGAACCGAATCTCATCCGGGAACTGTACTTCTCATGGCTGGATCCCATGTACCGTGAGGCTCAGCGTAGTGACTCACCATTCCACGCGGGAAAGCTTCACAATCAATTGCCGGACGACCGACGTTGCCGGGTACTTTTGGAGTGGTTCCGTCGACGGGCACCAAAACGACAGTACGCGGCCTTGAGTGAAAACGACGACGAAGAAGAAGGTGCCGATCGAGGACTGACGATCGCACAACTACTGGGCCCGTTCCGAAGGGATATCTGGATCGCCGGCATCAACCGCTTCGTTCTGATCTCCTTCTACTTCCTTTGTCCGTACCTGTTGAGGTGAGTTGGTGAACAGTTTTGTTGACTGAGTGCTTCCAGGGCTACTGATAAGAGTTTCCGCTCTGTAAATCAAGAGAAAGGTTGACGGGGGACGCAACTAAAGGTACCTTAACGCGGTTCCGTTAAGCTACCACTTGAAGCGATTGTCGTTCGGTTTTGTCCAAGTGGTGCTTGAGGTATTTGGTACGCTTGCGCTGGCCGTTTGAAACGCCATTTGATGATTTAATGTCTAGTTTTATACTTTTTTTGCAGCGTGCTGCTGGAGGAAGACCAATCACAGCGTATCCAGAAGTGGGTAGTCGCCAGCATGTTTTACACGTCGATTGCCATTGCAGTACTGAACACTCAATACCAGCATGCAACGCGCGACATAGGGCTGCGCATCAAATCCGTCCTGATGGGCATGATTTACGAAAGCATGACCGACAAGGTGCCTCCCAGAGGATCCAGCACTGTGATGACCACTGACACGGGAGCGTTCATCACACTGGTGCAGGACCTCCACATGATGTGGTCTGGCCCGCTAATTATCGTCGTTACGATCAGTGCTCTCTGGCTAGTGATAGGCCCTAGCGCTCTGGTCGGCGTCATACAGATGATCTTAACGATCGCCATCACAAAGTGGCTCTCGAAGAAGCTGGCCTTGTTGCAGCGGGAAATGAAGCGCTGTCAGGACGATCGCGTCCGGCTTACAACCGAAGCGATCGAACACGCCCAGCAAATCAAATCGGAACAACTCGAATCTTGCTTCGAACAGCGTATTGGCGAGCATCGGACAAATGAGTTGAGATACTCGCTTCGCAGCATATGGTACGAGGCCACCAAGCAACTGCTCAGCATCGTAACACCCATTCTGGTGGCCTTCGAAACGTTCGTGTTCATGGAGCTCGTCGGCAGCGGATCCCTGCTTACGGTGCGATCAATGTTCGTGGCGATCGCGCTCTTCAACCTCACGCGCTTCCCGATGACCATGATACCGACCCTATTCACCAGCTGGAACAGTGCCAAAGTATCGCTGGAGCGCATTAATGTGTTTATCCGCGCAGGAGTGCACGGAATCGAATCGGAGACAGCGGTCGAACCAGCGGGATCGTCCCAGGAACGGTTCCGCATGGTTTCGCAACAAATCACTACGCTCATCTCAACTCAAGTGCTGAAATTGGAAAGCGCAAACTTTGCAATCGGTGATAAACAAATATTGCACAACATTACACTCACAGTGCTTAGAGGGAGCTTCACTGCCGTCTACGGTACGCACGGCGCAGGGAAAACTTCTCTCCTCCGGGCGATCCTTGGCACGATCTCTCAAACAACCGGCAAACGTATGGTGGGCCCAGGAAATTTTTCATACTGTGCCCAAACTCCCTGGATCCAGAACGATACCATCCGCAACAACATCCTGTTCGGTCAACCGTACAATCGGCCCTGGTACGAGGAAGTCATCGGTGCTTGCTGCCTTGAAAAGGATTTAAGGACCTTCCCCGATGGAGATGAACGTGTGATAGGCGAGGGATCGCTTTCAGGTGGTCAGGCACAGCGCGTCTCGCTTGCCCGGGCCATCTATCACGAGGCCAATGTTTACCTTTTCGACGATCCGCTCCGATCGCTCGATAACAACATTTCCCGGAAGGTCTTCCAACGGGTATTTAATCGGAAGACCGGTGTGTTGACAGACAAAACGATAATTTTCGTGTCCCACAACCTGGACCACCTGCGGGCCGCCGATACGATCGTTAATGTAACCGAGGGACACATCAAGCTGTTGGAAACAAGAGAATTCGTGCAGCACTATGCGCAAGAGGACGACGTAGAGTCAACGAACGATTCGAAGGAATCGTTGAAACGGAACAAAACATTACACAAATTGCTCAAACAACAGACGAAGCTCCGGAAGCCGTCTGAGAAACGAACTGAACACAACGTACAAGGAACTGTGCCTTTTAAGATTTACCGTGAATTTGGACGCCTGCTTGGTTGGTGTTGGAGTTGGGCAATCATTGCACTGGAAACTGCGGTGACCATCCTGGACATCTACGTCACTGTACTGCTAGCCGAATGGGCTTCGACAGAACGCACGTCCGAGGAATCGGATCGGAAGAGTATCGCGGCGATATGGTTCGTTGCCCTGATCTTAACCGTTTGGTCGATCTTGCTGTTTGTCAAGACTGGGATGCTGCACGCTCGGGGTAGATCAGTGGCCAAGCTCGTCCATCGCAAAATGCTCACCACCGTGCTGCGGCAACCGATGGAGTTCTACGACAGCACCGATTCCGGAGTGATTGTGAATCGCTTCTCGAACGATCTGAACATCTTGGACTCGTGGATCATCGTGAACTTGCGCTCAGTCCTGAGCACATTGTTCAGCGTACTTGGCACACTGGGCCTGTTCGTGTACAAACTTAGCAGTGTCCAGATTATGTACACTTTTGTCACGCTAGCAGGTGTGGCAATACTCATGTGCGGTCTATGTTACCTACTAAGTTACCACTTGCGCGTAGCGCGAACCTTAAAACGCTTCGAAGCTAGCTCGCGATCGCCGATCGTGCTGCAGTACAACGAAACAGTACAAGGCATTGATACGATCAAGGCGTACGGAGCGGAAAGCCGCTTCCATGAACAGTTTGTCGAGAAAGTGAACCGACATCAAGGCTACGCCTACCAGAACCTTGCCGCCAGCCGGTGGATCGGAATACGGTTGGAGTTTGTCGGCGTAATCATAATCTACTCGGTCACGCTAGTCACCGTAACGTTCCAGTCCAAGGTGGGCTTGGCGTTCGTTGGTATCATCGTGAGCTATGTGCTGCGGCTGATACCCTCGCTCAATGCACTGCTGGTGTCGGTTGGTCAGTTCGTAGAAAACGTAATATCAGTCGAGCGTCTCTCACAGTATTTGGATCTTCCGTGTGAGCCCCTCGACGGAGGTCTACCAGTTCCGGGCGGAGGGCTTTCGCGGGGATCCATCGAATATCGTCACTTCTCGCTCACGCACGCCGACGGATCGAAGGTCCTGGACGACATAAACATCTCGATTCGTTCCGGTGAAAAGCTGGGAATCATCGGCCGGACAGGGGCCGGCAAGTCGAGTTTAATCGGAGCACTGTTTCGGTTCTACCCGCGGCAAACGTCGGGAGCGATACTGCTAGATGGTGTCGAGTTGGACCAAATTTCACTCAAAAGCCTTCGCAATTCACTAACACTTGTTCCACAGAGCACCACCTTGTTCACGGGGCTGGTGCAAAGCTTCGTCGACCCACAGACGCAGAATTCGAGTGAGAAAATTATTTCCACCCTAGTCCGTTGTGGTCTCAGGCACGTAACACTCGGGGCGGCTCTCGAGCAGCTGTCCGTTGGCGAGCGACAACTGCTGTGCCTGGTTCGAGGACTGCTACGGGACACACCGATCATCATTTTGGATGAGGCCACATCGGCCGTGGACACTGCCGCAGAAGCCAGCATTCTGCAAGTGATTCGTGAACACTTTCACGACCGTACCGTGCTGATGATTGCCCATCGGCTGCACACCGTCCAGGATTGTGATCGTATCGTTTGGATAGAGGACGGCAGAATCAAGAAACTGGCGGTGTCTGGCGACTACACCGACGGCGACTGGAGTGCGCTACAATCGGGCGAATAGACGCGTTGCGCGTTGCTAAGTTACTTAAAAAATGGAAAATGTTTCCATGAAATCATTTTTATGACTATTTACATTTTACAATGAAACAATAAAAACACTATTGCCTATTTCCATCGGAGTAATAATTTTACGACGTTTTTGCAATTCGAAAGATATTCAAATTTATATTTATCCGTTAACCGATGCGAAATGTTTCACGCTGCTCCGTTGGCAGCGCCATCTGTGGATGGTTAACTAAGTAACGGGCAAAGCATGCTACGATTACTGCAAGTTTAACGGTTGTTTGTCGTGCCCTCAGGTGTCTACTATCTTCAGGACAGGACATTCGATACACGAGATGGCCATTAACGGGCAATACGGAGCACACGAGGGTTTAATCGAAACCAGAAACTCACTACTCACGGTGATCAATGGGCGCGATTCGCTTATCTTATCGGTTACGAGCGAGCGTGGGATGCGAGTCCGTCAGCGTCAGTTCCGCAATTGCTTTATGAGCACGTTGCGTTACATTTCGCGCTCTGGGGAATTGCACAAAATACTGCAAGTCAGGGTGAACGAAACATACTAGTCATTTACTCGGGGCTGGAACAATGCTTCCGGAAAGCTGCGGCCGTGACGCTATCACGCGTGATGCGAACCGGAGTGCGGTAGCAAACATACTTTACATATGTTTTAGTGTCTAGTTTTTGGCACCGGAAAAGGTAGGCCAATTGGTCAACAAACGCTCGAATCTCGGCCAGTGATCTATCATACGCCCGAGCTCCAATTGAACCGTCCACTAACGTTGTGGTGATCGCGGTGACCTATGCGGTCAATTGAACTATGCAGAAACGTGGCGCGCGAAGGCAAAGGGTGAGAATATCTATGCGCCGATCTATAGTGCCTGGCAGGGAATTTATACCCATTTAGTGGTTCACTTTTGGCGTCACGCTCTCGATGCGTTGTCCCTTATCAGCCCTAAACCATAAGGCGATGATGTTTGGCATGACTTGCAGCCTTACTACGGGTGTTTTATGGGCTGTGAGCGTGCACTAAAAAGCGAAAGTCTAGGTCTTATCGACCGACTTTGGGACTAATCGCTGGCCCGCTTATCATGCGTTTTGCCGTTCATCCGATGTTCAGCATTTTTACGTCGAATCGATGCGTTGGCTCCCTAGGGGATTGAGATGTGCGCAGACTGCTTCTCTAGGAATCGAAAATTATATAAATTTTACAAAACAAATAGTTCATATCGTAACTCAAACATTGTAATTCATTTCTTGTAATTGACCGATTGTATGAGATTATACACAGTACAAAGTAATCATTTGATAATTTTTCCACCTTCAGCACAATGGCCGTCGCAACCCGAGAGTGCACTAAATTTGAAGCGGAAGTTTCGGGCTATGTGTAATACATTTCTGCAGCGAATGTGGTGCGCCATAGCTGCCCCACACACCCATGCAAGCGAAATCCCGCCCCACACTCCCCAACCGCCAGTCGTCTTATCGTCGATACGATAAACGCTGGGTGTCAATTATATTTTAACCCCGTTCCGTGATCGGCTTCAATTCAGTTGACCACAGACATCGAACCGCGAAGGTAGCGCGAGAGGTAGCACTACTTCCGAACCGGGTGCTCCTGCACAAGTGCCAATACGTGCGAATAAAACTGTGTAGTGCTTTGCGGGTTTTTCCGCAACATTTTGTGCACATTTTACTGGCCTTTCTTTAGAAGCTAAAGAAAATACCCCAGTACAGTCTGCGCGTAAAGTAAAGCCTCTTTCGAGTACGTGCACTCGAAAGTAATTCTCGTCCGGCCGGTTACACAATCCACCGCGATACCATTAGTGGTCGACAATGACATTCGAAGAGTTCTGTGGTGGTCCCTTTTGGGTAAGTGCTCGCAACCAGCAACCGAACTACTAGATTATTCGATTGCAATGGCCGAAAAATTGTTCCCCGATCGATTCCTGTAGCCGTCCGTTTTTTCCGTGATGTACCTGGCTGATAAGTGGCATCAAAATCCGCGGTCCGATGAGTCAAGGAAATGGCTGGCGTACCGATCTTTATCGCATGCTTTAGCGATGAGATTAGTGGATGATGAGTTAGTAAAAAATATCGAACTGTGACGTTGCCAAAGTGACCTCCGATGAAGGCTGGAAGAACACTCAAAGTTTGCGTGTCGTTCTTGCGATTTCGGTGTAGGTTGGGGCGTGACAATAGTAGACTTTTACATTGACACTTGATGCCTGCTAGTGGATATTTAATACCTTTTCAAAAAGACGAACACGCCGTGGAAGAACTGCTCCCGCGAAGGGGCTGGACTTTGATTACTCGATTACATTTCTGCGACGAGTGTCAACAGGGTTGAGCTTTATGACACGTTAGATATTAATCTCAAAGTTATGAAATAACTGTGTACGAGTATGACAGATAAGCAGGATCGTGCATAAAAGCAGCAGAACGATTAGGTTTACTCATCAAGGGTGATCCTCTTTGCAGGACGACGAACTGACATGGCGAGAGGAGAATCCGGACCTAACGTTCTGCTTCCAGCGGATAATCCTACAATGGACACCATGCTTCTTTCTGCTCGTGTTCTCGAGCTATGAACTGTTCCGCATACTCACGAGCCGGTACCGGGACATACCCTGGAACTGGTTCAACATATCCCGAATGTGCTTCACCCTGGCGCTCATGGCGTTGTCCTGGATGGATCTCGGTGTGGTCGTACAGAATATCGACGAACCCGAAGTGTTCGATGTGCAAATCTTGGTCGCTGTTTTTAACGCACTGGCCTACGTAAGTTCTTAATTCAGTGCCGCCTGCTTCCTGAAGCACTCTGAAGCTTTCTTTCCACCCGACAGATCCTCGCCGCTGTGCTGTACTTTTTCTACCGAAAGTATGGAGTTCGCAGCACGGGAACGATGTTCCTTTTCTGGTTCCTCAAAGCGTTCTTCGGTATCATTCAGATGCGCACGGAAGCCCAGCTGCACGAAATCCGCGGCTCGGGCACCGAGGACTTTGCTGAGTTCCAGTTCATCAGCTTCACCATCCAGTACACATTTACCTGCTGCATGGTTTTGCTGGAGATGTTCCCCGATCAGGCGCCCCGGTATAGCGAATTCCCGAAGCTGAAAAATCCCAACCCCGAGCTGCGGTCGAGTTTCTTTTCGCGGCTGTTCTACCTGTACTTCGATTCGTACGCCTGGCGAGGCTTCCGGAAGCCGCTCACCGACGACGATATGTACGACTTGAACCCGGAGGACACATCGCGCGAGCTGGTGCCACCGTTCGACAAATACTGGTACCAAAGCATTGAGAAGGGACGCAAAAAGCAGCTCGCGGCGGACAAGAAGGCTGGAAAGGCGGGCCTCGTGTACAAACCGAATGCGGCCACCAACGGATCGGTGCTGCCGGCCATGGTCAAGGCGTACGGGGGCCCGTTCTGGTTCGCGGGAATGTTGCAGTTCGCCATTTCGGGGCTACAGTTTGCGTCGCCCTACCTGATGCAGGAAATGATGGCCGTCATCTCGCTGGACGGACCATTCTGGAAGGGCATGATCATCACAATGGGCTTGTTCCTCACGTCACTGCTGATAGCACTGTTTAACGGCCAGTACTTTCACCGAACGTTCCTCGTCGGGTTCCGCATCCGGACCGGGCTAGTGAGTGCCATTTACCGCAAAGCGATGCGAATCTCGAGCTTCGCCAAGAAGGACACGACCGTCGGAGAGATCGTCAATCTGATGGCCGTCGATGCGCAGCGGTTCTTCGAGTTGACCTCCTACCTGCACGTCCTGTGGTCTGCACCGTTGATCATCGCGCTCTGCATCTACCTTCTGTACGATCTGCTCGGGGCAGCTGTGTTCGCCGGATTGGGAGTGATGGTGGTGATGATCCCAGTAACCGGTTTCATTGCAACGCGGATGCGTGATCTACAAGTCGAGCAGATGAAGATCAAGGATGAGCGCGTGAAGAAGATGAACGAGATCCTCGGTGGGATCAAGGTACTGAAGCTGTACGCCTGGGAACCCAGCTTTCAGGATACGGTCGTAACGGTGCGTAACGAAGAACTGGAAGTGTTGAAGGGTGCCGCTTACTATGGCGCCGGAACGTACTTCGTGTGGACCATGGCGCCCTTCCTGGTGACGCTGGCATCATTCGCGGTGTACGTGATGGTCGACGAGGAGAACATCCTGGATCCCCAGACGGCGTTCGTGGCGTTGGCACTGTTCAACATCCTTCGCTTCCCGTTGGCCATGTTCCCGATGATGATCACGTTCGCGATGCAAGCCTGGGTGTCGATCAAGCGAATCGATAAGTTTATGAACAGCGAAGAGCTCGACCCGAGCAACGTGACGCACACCAAGAGCAGCGAAGCCATCCAAATTAAAGACGGCACGTTCTCGTGGGGTGACGATGCACCGACGCTGAAGAACATCAATCTGGCGCTGAGACACGGCAAACTGTCCGCCGTAGTTGGTGGTGTAGGAACGGGCAAAAGTTCGCTCATCTCTTCGCTGCTCGGCGAAATGGAGAAGACCAAGGGAACGGTCAACACTGACGGTACGATTGCCTACGTTCCTCAGCAGGCCTGGATCCAGAACGCTACCCTTCGCAATAACATCCTCTTTGGAAAGCCGTTCGATCAGAGGAAGTACGACAAGGTGATCGAAAGTTGTGCCCTGGTGCCGGATTTGGCCATGTTGCCCGGTGGAGACTCGACGGAAATCGGAGAAAAGGGAATCAATCTTTCCGGTGGTCAGAAGCAGCGGGTTGCGCTGGCTCGGGCTGTATACGCCGATGCGGACATTTACCTATTTGATGATCCTCTGAGCGCCGTCGATGCGCACGTGGGAAAACATATCTTCGAGAAGGTCGTTGGCCCGTCGGGGATGCTCGTTGGAAAGTCGCGACTGCTGGTCACCCACGGCATCTCCTTCCTCCCGTTTGTCGAGGAGATATTCGTCATGAAGGATGGAGAGATCTCCGAAAGCGGCTCTTATCAGTGAGTTCCTGATGATAGTTTTATTTCAAATGCTTTTTATGCTCAACTGGCTATTTCCTTCCGCACAGGCAACTGCTCGACCAGAAGGGCGCCTTTGCCGAGTTCCTTACCCAGCACATCCAGGAAATGGACGATGAAGACGAAGAGGAGTTGAAACTGATCCAGGAGACGCTCAAGGATACCGAAGGCAAAAAGATCGTGCAACGTGCCATGTCGACACGCTCGGAGCGATCCGGTAGCAGTAACGGTAGCATTCGCAAGAAGCGCGTCAGCCGGGCCGAGTCGCGCAACAGTAACAAACCACGACCAGCAGAGGAATCTGCTGCCTTTATATCGGCGGCCACACTGATCGAGAAGGAAGAATCAGCGACGGGTGCCGTCGGTTACGAAGTTTACGTTAAGTATTTCAAAGGCATCGGTCTATGGCTCGGTTTTTGGTCGATCTTATTCAGCACGATCAACCAGGGTGCCTCGATTTACGCCAACATATGGCTCACGGATTGGTCCGAGGATCCGGAGGCGGCTACGGACAACTCGGTGCGGGACATGTACCTCGGAGTGTACGGTGGCCTGGGTGGTGCTCAATCAATAGCACTCCTCATAGCATCCGTCGCATTGGCCCTCGGTTGTGTGCGGGCTGCCAAAGAACTGCACCACAGTCTGCTCGTAAGCTCTATGCGGATGCCTATGTCCTTCTTTGACACAACCCCGCTTGGACGTATCATGAACCGGTTCTCCAAAGACGTGGACGTGGTGGACAACATTCTGCCGCAGTCGATCCGTGCCTGGATGCTGATGTTCTTCAACGTGGTCGGTGTGTTCGTGGTGATCGGTATTTCGACGCCCATCTTCCTCGCCGTGGTACCGGCCTTCCTTGTGGTGTACTATCTGATCCAGAAGTTCTACATTGCCACCTCGCGCCAGCTGAAGCGACTCGAGTCTGTGACGCGCAGTCCAATCTATTCGCACTTTGGCGAGAGTATCACCGGCCAGAGTACGATCCGTGCGTACAATCAGCAGGACCGCTTCATGAACGAGTCGGAGCAACGGGTGGACTACAACCAGCTCACTTCCTACCCCAGCATCATTGCCAATCGGTGGCTTGCGGTGCGCCTTGAACTGGTCGGTGCCTTGGTCGTGTTCTTTGCGGCTCTCTTCGCTATGGTGGCTCGTGACGATATCGGCCAAGCTACTGTCGGTTTATCCATCAGCTACGCGCTACAGATATCGGCTACCCTCAGTTTCCTCGTCCGAATGACGGCGGAAGTGGAAACGAATATTGTGGCCATCGAGCGGCTGGAGGAATACACTGTGCTGCCACGGGAAGCCGAGTGGCAAAAGGGAACCGTAGACAAAGCGTGGCCAGCGGAAGGCAAGGTGGAATTCAAGGACTATCAGATCCGGTACCGTGATGGACTCGATCTTGTCATTCGCGGTATTTCGCTTAATGTTACGGGCGGCGAAAAGATCGGTATCGTCGGCCGTACCGGAGCAGGAAAGTCCAGTCTCACACTTGGCCTCTTCAGGTTAGTAGCACAGCATATTTTAACGCCCTCAGTTCTAACTAGCTCCTGTGTTCTCTAGAATCGTCGAAGCGGCCGGTGGACAAATCGTCATCGACGGGCTCGACATCTCCAGCATGGGTCTCCATCAGCTGCGCAGTCGGTTGACCATCATCCCACAGGATCCGGTGCTCTTTTCCGGTACGCTCCGGGCGAACGTTGATCCATTTAAGTCGTACAGTGACGATCAAGTGTGGAAATCGCTGGAGCTGTCTCATTTGAAAACCTTCGTGAAAGGACTAGCGGCCGGTTTGGATCACGAGATCGCCGAAAACGGAGAGAATCTGTCCGTCGGACAGCGACAATTGATCTGTCTTGCACGAGCCATTCTACGCAAAACAAAAGTACTGATCTTGGATGAAGCCACGGCGGCGGTGGACTTGGAGACGGACGATTTGATTCAGGTAGGTTCAGGCAACACTCACGTCTGAGGAATCTTCTTTGGACATTTCAAAAAAATATTTCCCATCATCTTGTTGTGTCCCCACAGAAAACAATCCGAACGGAGTTCGCCGACTGTACGATTCTCACCATCGCCCATCGATTGAACACGATCCTGGACTCGGATCGCGTGCTGGTGCTCGACGCAGGTTTGGTAGCCGAGGTCGACACACCGCAGAACCTGCTCGCCAACAGGGAATCCATTTTCTTCGGCATGGCCAAAAACGCCGGCATCGTGAGCTAGGGTGACGCACCGTATCGATACTTGGTGAATCTCGGAATCGATATCATGTACAATGAAAGTTCAGGAAGCTTTCGATCGGTTTCGGTCACATGGGTCGCCACCTCATAGCCACAAGCACACCACGCCCCCCGTTTACCGTTACGCAGAGCAGGACTTTTCTTGTATCCTTGTCTGTTGTAGAATCAGACCGACAAGGGTATTGCTTGCTTCGAATAATGCGAGCAAAACGATGTTCCTAGTTGTAGCCTCTCTTCGAGGCATCGCCTGTTGCCTATGCAGTGCAGAGACACTCACTGCGTGTGAGCAAGAATATTTATTATAGCAAGAAAACAATTATGATATTGAATAAAAGCATACTTCAAACGTACCAAATATTTGTGTTTTGCAAACGAAGTGGCCCCCAGTGGCACACGCGATAAGTTTTGGTTCATTCTGGTTCATCGCGATGCGCGATACTGGTAATTTCTGAACTTCGATTCACCGCTCCTTATCTCGCGCCGCATTGGAGCCCCGTTATCGTCCTGTTTATCTAATCTCCGCTGACTGATTCATTTTATAAAGAGCCGACGCTTGCTATTATCAAGCAAGTTTATGAGTGCCCCCGAGAACGGGTTATTCCTACCGATTTGATGCGACTGTCGAACACTGTCGTTGCCAATAAGGTTATTGAACGAACCTACGCTACAGGTTTTCGCCGGCTTTTGCATAAACGCGCGGGGCTCGATAAGGACCGTCACACGACAGACGACACATTTCGTCAGGTGCCAAAAATTGGGCCGCCGTCGTGAGCTCTCCACTTCGAACTCACGCATGCTGCTTATCGAGGGCTTTTGTATGTTGCTCGATTGTGTCGCTGTCTATGGGATGTGTTCGTGCGAACCACGTAGTTCTCACAATAAATCGGCAGATAATGGCGACGAAGGCGTCACCAAAACCCCGAATTGCATCATCATATGTAAAATGCGTTCTCGTCACCGTTCGTCAGCAAACATGAGTCGTCAGCAAACATGAACTAATGAAAGAGACCGAAGGCAACTCGTTCCGTTGTTCGAACTGACTAGAACAGTTGGATGATGGTGTTTGATATTTATTTTCTGCACAGCCCCGTCAAGGCTTTCCCGTAAGCTACGTCACTTAGTCATCGTTATTCGCGTAGCGACCAGGCCGAATGATGCTTGACACATTCCTTGCGTGCCTGCGAACTTGGCGGACGAGCCTCTCCGGGTGGATATGAGATAAGCGATCACCTGGTCTAATTTCCCCAAGAAGATTCTGGCCGGGGGGTGTTGAAACTAATAGTAAATGACCGTTATCGGTGCGGCTATCAGTGCGCAATCAGCACACAAGCGGCTACGATAACGGTCAGTTAAGTGGAATGTTTGCACTCTCGGTCGTTCGGCCAAACAAACCGTTCGTCGATTAGCTTAACGGTCGAGAGCCCGAAAAATATCGGTAGGACACCCTGACGATCGACGCGGTGAGTGATAGCGATAGCCGAGGCTCTTTTGTCGTAGCGGACTGGCTCCACTATGCTCATCTCGCGATGTATTGGCGAATATCTCACAATGACACAGCATCAATTGCTTATCGGTTCGTCCGAACAGGGAAGTGGAGATGAATTATTGCAAGGCAATGCACTGTCCAATTCCCCAATCGAACACATTCATCGGTCCGCATGACGGCCTGAAACGGGTAACGTTGTAACGCTATCGAAGCACCAATTGTGCCTGCGTACTTATCCTGTATCGCACCAATAAAAAGGGTTGATAAGAGCCGTCCTATGGACGTATAAAACGCTATCAAGCACCGGGCGGACGTTTCCAGTCTCGCTGCGACAGTGAACGTGATCGGCTTGCGTGCTGGAAGTTCTGCAAGTGTTTCGCACCGGTCCACCATGACCTTCGAGGAGTTTTGCGGCAGCCCGTTCTGGGACGACGAGTTCGTGTGGGACGAAAACAATCCCGATCTCACGTTCTGCTTCCAGCGGGTCATCCTGCAGTGGGCGCCCTGTTTGTTCCTGTTTGTCTTCTCGATATACGACATCCACAGAATCACCAGTAGCCGCTACCGAGACATACCATGGAACTGGTACAACCTGTCGAAGATGCTCGTTATCTTCCTGCTGATGTGCATGTGTTGGATTGACCTCGGAATGGTCGTGACGTACAGGGAAGAGCAGGGCCTGTTCGATGTGCTGATCCTGACGGCCGTTTTCAATGCCCTGGTCTACGTGAGTGACGGAAGTGCGCCAGCCGGCTGTAGCTGATGTTTGGTGATCAATATTTTGTCTTCGCTATCCTTCGTAGATCGATCTGTTAGTGTTGCTGTTCTTTATGCGCAAGTACGGCGTTCGCACCTCGGGTACGATGTTCATCTTCTGGTTCCTGCGAATGTTCTTCGGCATCATTCAGCTGCGCACCGAAGTGATGATCAATGACGAGCGACCGAACTCGATCGGTTCCGGTGATACCGTGGACTATTGGGAGTATCAGTACGTCAGCTACATCCTGCAGTACTCGCTCACCTGTCTGATGCTGCTGCTGGAGCTGTTCCCCGATAAGGATCCGTCCGTGAGCTTCTACCCCAAATCGAACAAGCCGAGTCCGGAGTTGAGGTCCAGTTTCTTCGCCAAACTTCTGTTCCTGCACTTCGATTCGTTCGCGTGGCGCGGTTTCCGCAAACCACTGACCATGGAGGACATGTACGACATTAATCCGCAGGACACATCGCGGGAGCTGGTGCCACCGTTTGACAAGTACTGGAACATAAGCGTAACCAGCGGGAGAAAGAAACAGATTGCGGCCGACAAAAAGGCCGGAAAGCCCTTCGTCGATTACAAACCGCATTCGGCAACGAACGGCTCGTGCCTGTCGTCGATGGTCCGAGCGTACGGGGCACCCTTCTGGTTCGCGGGAATGATCCAACTGGCGATATCCGGTCTACAGTTTGCCTCGCCTTATCTCATGCAGTAGGTCGCTTCGCTTCGTCACACGATAACGTGACGTCAATCTGAATTCAATAGGGTTTTTCTGATTGGGAATCTGTTCTCCGGTTCACAGAGAAATGATGGCCGTTATTGCCCTGGATGGGCCCGTGTGGAAGGGTTTGCTGCTGATGTTTGCGCTGTTCGTGAGCTCCCTGCTGCTAGCGCTGATGAATGGACAATACTTCTACAACACGTTCCTGGCTGGATTCCGCATCCGTACCGGGTTGGTGAGTGCCATTTACCGTAAGGCGCTGAGAATCTCGAGCGCCGCCAAAAAGGACACGACCGTCGGCGAGATCGTCAATCTGATGGCCGTCGATGCGCAACGGTTCTTCGAGCTGACCTCCTACTTGCACATTCTGTGGTCCGGACTGCTGATCATTGGGCTGTGCGTGTACCTGCTGTACGATATTCTCGGAGCGGCCGTTTTCGCCGGCTTAGGAGTGATGATACTGATCACTCCCGTTTCCGGAGTGATTGCGACGAAGATGCGCGACGCACAGGTTGCCCAGATGAAGATCAAAGATGATCGTGTGAAGAAGATGAACGAGATCCTCGGTGGGATCAAGGTGCTGAAGCTATACGCCTGGGAGCCCAGCTTCCAGGATAACATCCTGACGGTGCGAAACGAAGAGATTGGAATTCTCAAGAGAATGGCCTACTATGGTGCGGGTATTTACTTTACCTTCACCATCGCTCCGTTTCTCGTCACGCTAGTGTCGTTTGCCGTGTACGTTTTGACCGACGAAGAGCACATTCTGGATCCGCAGACAGCGTTCGTGTCGCTGGCACTGTTCAACATTCTCCGCTTCCCGCTCGGCATGCTGCCGATGATGGTGACGTTCTCCATGCAGGCCTGGGTGTCGGTGAAGCGAATCGACAAGTTCCTGAACAGCGCCGAACTGGATCCCAATAACGTGACGCATGCCAAGAGCGACGAAGCACTGACCATCAAAGATGGCACGTTCTCCTGGGGCGACGAGACTCCAACGTTGAAGAACATTAACCTATCGCTACGGAAGAGCCAACTATCGGCCATCGTCGGAACAGTGGGCACTGGCAAAAGCTCCCTCATCTCGGCCTTGTTGGGTGAAATGGAGAAAACGGGCGGAACCGTTAACACTGACGGTACGATTGCCTACGTTCCTCAGCAAGCCTGGATCCAGAACGCAACCCTTAAGGATAACATTCTGTTTGGTAAGCCGTACGATCCAAAAAAGTACGACAAGGTGATCGAAAGTTGTGCCCTGAAGCCGGATTTGGCCATGTTGCCGGGCGGAGACTCGACGGAAATCGGAGAGAAGGGAATCAATCTTTCCGGTGGTCAGAAGCAGCGGGTTGCGCTGGCTCGTGCCGTCTATGCTGATGCGGAGATCTACCTCTTTGACGATCCTCTCAGTGCCGTCGATGCGCACGTGGGAAAGCACATCTTCGAGCAGGTAATCGGTCCTACCGGGATGCTCGTCGGCCGGTCTCGCCTTTTGGTCACGCACGGAATATCGTATCTGCCGTTCGTGGAAAACATTTTTGTCATCAAGGACGGAGAAATCTCAGAAAGCGGATCTTACCAGTAAGTTAGAAGAAACCGTTACGGGATGCCTAGCGACACACATCGATTAATGCCCGTTGATCCTATCTTTAGGCAGCTGCTCGACCAGAAGGGCGCCTTTGCCGAGTTCCTTACGCAACATATTCAAGAAATGGACGAAACCGATGATGAAGGTAGGTACGCGGAAGGGACTCAAAATTCATTCGTTAAGAAATTTTTGGTTTGCTTTGAATCCACTCCCTACAGAACTTATTCAAACATTTAACCTCACTGTCTCGTCACCAGAAATCAAATTAATTCAAGAATCGATTAAGGATGAGGCCACACAGAAAATCGTCGAGCGTACACTATCGGTACGGTCGAGCGGATCGAACGGAAGTCAAAAGAGGAAACGCATCAGTCGCCAGGAATCGAGAGC
The DNA here is from genome assembly GCF_943734635.1 of Anopheles cruzii. NCBI lineage: Eukaryota > Metazoa > Arthropoda > Insecta > Diptera > Culicidae > Anopheles > Anopheles cruzii. Next base: position 80,151,432 of record NC_069145.1, read on the forward strand.
GAGTTCCAACAAGGAGGCGCCAATGATACAGAACCTGGACAAGGCGACACTCATCGAGAAGGAAGAATCGGCCACCGGTGCCGTTACGTGGCTCGTGTACAAAAAATACATCTCCGCCATTGGGTTCCAGTTTGGGTTCTGGTCGGTCGTGTTCAGCATCATCAATCAGGGCAGCGGTATCTACTCCAGCATGTGGTTGACGGATTGGTCCGAAGACCCGGAAGCCATCACCGACACATCCGTCCGGGATATGTACCTAGGCGTGTACGGTGCGCTGGGCGGTGTGCAGTCGATCGCCCTCTTCATAGGATCGGTGCTGCTGGCGTTGGGTTGCCTGAAGGCCGCCAAAGAATCGCACGAAAAGTTGCTCGATAGTTCCATGCGCATGCCGATGTCGTTCTTCGACACAACCCCGCTTGGACGTATAATCAATCGATTCTCGAAAGATGTGGACGTAGTGGACAACATTCTACCCGCCACCATCCGTGCCTGGTTGCTGATGTTGTTCAGTGTAATCGGTGTGTTTGTGGTGATTGGAATTTCTACACCAGTGTTCCTCGCGATCGTGCCGCCACTGATGGTCATTTACTATTTCGTGCAACGCTTCTACATCGAAACGTCTCGGCAGCTGAAGCGACTGGAGTCGGTCACCCGCAGTCCAATCTATTCGCACTTTGGCGAAAGTATTGGCGGGCAATCGACCATTCGGGCTTACGGGCAGCAGGAAAGGTTCATCCACGAATCGGAACATCGGGTCGACTACAATCAGTTGGTGACTTATCCGACGATTCTCGCCAACCGATGGTTGGGAGTCCGGCTGGAGTTGATAGGCAGTTTGGTTATTCTGTTTGCGGCACTCTTTGCCATCCTTGCACGAGACTCGATCGGTCAAGCAACGGTTGGACTGTCGATCAGCTACGCGCTACAAATCTCGAACGTCCTAAGTTTCCTCGTCCGAATGACGGCGGAAGTGGAAACGAATATTGTGGCCATCGAGCGGCTGGAGGAATACACCGTGTTGCAACGGGAGGCAGATTGGCAAAAGGGAACCGTAGACAAAGCGTGGCCAACGGAAGGCAAGGTGGAATTCAAGGACTATCAGATCCGGTACCGCGATGGCCTCGATCTTGTCATTCGCGGTATTTCGCTAAATGTTATGGGCGGAGAAAAGATCGGTATCGTCGGCCGTACCGGAGCCGGAAAGTCCAGTCTCACACTTGGCCTCTTCAGGTTAGTAGCACAGCATATTTTAACCCATTCAGTTCTAAGTAGCTCTTGTGTTCTCTAGAATCGTCGAAGCGGCCGGTGGACAAATCATCATCGACGGGCTCGACATCTCCCAAATGGGTCTCCATCAGCTGCGCAGTCGATTGACCATCATCCCACAGGATCCGGTGCTCTTTTCCGGCACGCTGAGAATGAATGTCGACCCCTTCAACAACTTCAGCGACGATCAAGTGTGGAAGTCACTGGAGCTGTCCCATTTGAAAACCTTCGTGAAAGGTCTCTCGGCTGGACTTGCCCACGAGATCGCAGAAAATGGCGAGAACCTGTCCGTCGGTCAACGGCAGCTGGTGTGTCTGGCGAGAGCTATTCTGCGCAAGACTAAAGTGCTGATCTTGGACGAAGCTACAGCGGCGGTGGACTTGGAAACGGATGATTTGATTCAGGTAGAAGCCGAAACTTACGTCGGTTAAATCTGTTACTAAGAGTTTACAATTCCCACAGAAAACAATCCGAACCGAGTTCGCCGACTGTACGATTCTCACCATCGCCCATCGATTGAACACGATCCTGGATTCGGATCGCGTGCTGGTGCTCGACGCAGGTTTGGTGGCCGAGTGCGACACACCGCAGAGTCTGCTCGCCAATAAGGATACTATTTTCCACAGCATGGCCAAGAATGCGGGAATCGTAAGCTAGTGGCCGAGTGTGCCGTGCTTCGTTCGCTTGTGTTCACATAGTTCTACGCTCCTTTAGCCTTAGATTTAGCATTTACAAGCATGTATTCGTTGAAATCTTGTTGAATAAAACCTGTACATAACTGACATCATCCTATTGTACAATTAGATCCAAAACACGGTCGTTTGTTATCTACAGTTTCTGCCGAATAATGTCGCCAACATTGTGATTCTTCAGTTATCATCCCACGGCTGACAAGCCAATAACTGAAACCTTCTGATAACATTCGTCGAGCTCATTTTATACGACCAAAATGCGATAAGATAAGGGCACTGTACGTTGTAAAAATCTCACGTGGATCTTTACTTAGAGTGGATTAATTGCTAGCTATTGTGTGACCTTCCTTTCGGTTGTGAAACAATGGTCTTGATGATTTCTCTTTCCGGTTAGTTAACATTCCATATCATTCACAACGCGTCTCCCAATAGACCTCTTTCGGTGTACAGTTGAGAACAAAAGCAATATTTCGTCCGATTTATCCATATTGCCTTTGTACACTTAAGTGATATTTAAAAAATACACAAACATACAAAATTTGTTGATATAAAAAAAAGGATTTTCAAATTCTGAAATTTTCTTCACATTGGGTGCAACTTGCGTATAATGACTTGTATGAAAACATGTGGAGTCAACGCTCATAGGTGTCGCTAGTGGGAGTTCGCAAAATGATTGGGGAACAGTGGGGAATTTGATACGAAAGCCGGACATATTTGCTTTTGGGAAGAATTTGTGAACTTGAGCTTTACCCATTGCCATCCGCAGTATCCAAACCATGAACTATTATTTAAACGTTTGATAGAATACGGAACGGAATATACGGAATATTGAATGTGGAAAATATAACCAAAATCCTCACTTTTTAAAATAAATTAATGACCGATGATCAGCCTTTTCCCATAGTGTTTACTAGAGCACCAATGCACGAACGAGGACTTCGGCTAACTTCGGAAGTCAAATTTAGAGAGAGCGCAGAGAAACGAGAGAGAAAAGAGCGTAATTTCATTCGGAATTTTCGTCAGGTTCGAAGGTTCAAAGTAAGGTTCACAAATTTGTTGGATTTAGAAACAGCCAGAAGCAAATTTCAAATTTCAAACAAAAATGGAAGCGAACGGTTGCATTTCGTTCGGGCTGTTGTTTGCGCGCTGTTACGTATATTTTCGACCACGTTAAGTACAGTCAAATGTACGATTGATTTTCACTGTTTCGCTGGTATCGGATAATTTCCCGTCGAATGTTACGTGTTTTCGGTTAAAGTATTCGGACGTGTTTTCCGGTTCCGGTCGCTTTTCGCAGCGATTTCGTGTAGATTCCGTGTTGACCGCAGAATAACATAACGGCTTGCACTAAGATTCCCGGTGTTTCGTCCTCGTCCTCTTATTACGTTCATCGTAAACATCGCGGAATAAAGGATCGACGTTCTAGCGCGCGACTTCGCACTCCGTGTCTATTCTTCCGTTTTCAAATTTAAGAAACCGCCGGAAGTGGAAATAGTGGCGGACTTGAGTGCGATCCGTCTAAAGTTGCCCGCTTTTAAATAGCCCATTTGTGTTTTTGGGATTAACCCACCATTTGCAGAGGATGCGCCGCGCGAATGATCTGCTCCCATTTACTGTTCTCGCCGGCACGTGCTCGAGTGGTACAGGACAGTGCGCGTAGAAAGGAAAATAAAGTGCCGATAAACAGATAACATTCTCGTCCACGCGACAGGATACGCGCCGAAAGGATACACGTGTAAAGAGACTGAAAAAACGCGGGTCGATCAGCAGAACTCACCAGCTCCCAGAGAATTGCGCCATAACGTGCCTTCGGTTGTCCCCGTCGTGGGTTGGAAGCTTTTCCGCGCGGCTCGTGTTTTTCCGGCCCGAGTGAAAGTGAGTGGAAAGCGCGCGCAATCATCATCTCCTTCGTTCGTTCGTTCCGTGCGTGTGTGTTGGTGGTTTGTTTTCACTTTCCCGGCGGTTTCTAGTGTGCGGTCAATCCGTCGGGTTCGCGTTCGTACTTGCGTACAACACGTGTAGAAGAGTTCGCGTGTCCCGAGCGCTGTTGGTTTCATTCCGTCTCGACGTGTTCCCCATTAGAGTGGCGCACAACGGAAGTGACCGCGGCCCGATAACGAACGTTGAAAATAATGATTAAAGCGGCTGTTGCGGCTTCGAGACGAACGCCTTCCGCGACAGCGAAACAACCGCGCGTGTGAGGCTGTGTGTATGTGTGTTTGCTTGCGTGGCGAAGATTGTCACCAAGCGCGTCTGTGGCAGCGCCAGTGCAGTGATAAGTAATGATAAACCACCCACTTGGCCCGCCGCAGTTGGCGGGCGGAGGCGGCGGCCCCAGGCGATAACATATGGTAGCGAAAAATCGTTCTTCGCGGGTGTGAAAACGGCGAACTCGGTGCCGCAGAAGGTAACCTGCCGGTACGGGGAACGGTTTGTGTGAAAATTGTGGCCCGTGCACCTTGAAATTAAAAGCCTCCGAAGAAGGAAAACCAAAAACAACAACCACAGCCGCCAATACCTGTGAACCAATCGAAGGCCCGAATCGTGCGCGCTCTTTCTCACAGCGTGTTTCGAAACCGATTCGTTGCGATTAGAACCGCACGCAGCCAACCACTGTGTGTGTGGGGTGTGCGAGTGTGTGAGTAGCATCCAAACAACAACACAACGGCGCAGCAAATCTAGTAGCCCGACGAAGTAATAGGAAAATTGAGCGCGGCTGTCGGAATTTGCGTGACTAGTATCGGCGCAGCAATAGAGTGTGTGTATGTTGGTTGGTGGCGTGTGCTAATTCCCCCCTTTCCGTGTGTGTGCGCGGTTCGTGTCTGTGCGTGTGTGTTTGTTCATGCATAAGATGCAGCAACGCGCCCCGTGCGTCAGGTGCCTCCGAGCGGCGGCAGCGCGATATCCGATGTAAATGGGGTGCTGCTTCTGGCCGGGGCCACCCATCGGAAGTGGGCCATAATATAGTGGGGGGAAGGGGGTCGAAAAGGGTGCCGATGCTACTTTAAATGCATTGGCCCTGCTCCCGCACGTTGCTGACGGTGGGGCAGCCGTTGCATGTGCACGATGATGATGATGACGGGCGAGCGCATCAATAATCAAAAGCACGACCTCAGCAACAACAATAGTGCAACGCGAATACGTAAAGGCGGCGTACCACACGTCAACAACTCTTCTTCGATGTCTTTCGCCACCGCCGAAGTCGTCGGGCACGGCGGCATTGGTTTTATGTGAGGTGCGCGTTTCGGTTTTTTTTTGCCCGAGTTTTGGCCGTTTTTTTGCGCCCAAGTCGAAGTGCGCGCGCGATCAGTGCTACGACGACGACACTGAAGTGTCAAACGGTTTGACAGCAGCCCCCACGCCCGCTGAAACGTACCAACGAGTCGACGGAGCCGTTGCGCGTTGCCACTGGAAACGGTGCACACAGAGTATACGGCCAAATAACCCCCCGAAGGTAAGAGTTTCCATGGAGTTACCCAACGGAAGTGAAACTGTTTAATCCATACGCCTCTCTCTCTATCTCTCTCGCTCGCTTACTTTTTGCGGGAAGGTTCTTTGCTAAACGTCAATAAATTCCTTAGCAAATTAAGGGTCGGCCGCTAAAGTTACTAAGCAAACGAACTAATTCTTGGACTTTTTACTGAAAATGCCACGGTAGAAGTGTGATCTTTAAGCCATAAGCCTGATACACAAAACCATAGGATTTAAGGCCAAATTCTAGCCAGATTCTGAGTTTCGTCGACACCTCGCTCACAAAGGACAAAATTGGACAACAATTAAAATGCATTAATTAGCGATCCAAATGGCAGCTTGCCCACAACATGCCGTTGAGGGCTAGGTCAAGGGACTCCAGTGATTGTCCAATCTTTTCAGACCCTACATTCGTGGTTCCTCAGTAGAAGATTTACGTCCCGTTCTCGACCGGCCTGATAACAAGTGCCGCTCGGTTCCCTTTAGAGACCCCTCCAGGTAGGGTACGCGTTTATACTGCTTTCTTCCTGTTTGTATCCTCTCAAAACAACCTTTGGTGGCCGATTTTCTGTGTTATTTATTTTGTCGATATTCTCTCGCGTGTTGGAACTTCAATTTTCAGCAACAATTTGTGCCTGTGCCATGGCATTCCTTCCTATGGGATGTGCAAATATTTACAGACCCTACCTGAGGCGGACTCCTCGGTCACGACTAGAAAAAAGCGTGTTTATTTTAATGGCACATTTTTGAAATTTTAGCCAATGAGCTCGTCGGTTCGGTTCAATATGACCGCGGCGTCGGTGACACGTGGAACACAAAAACGTATGGCCACAACGCAACAAAAAAAACCACCACTCTATGGCCGATGCCGGTTAATTGTTGTGCAGTTTCCGCGAATCGTGCGATCGACGTTCGGGTCGTAATGGCGCGGTGGGTGTCACGAACCCCCCCCCCCAACCACCAACCCCCGGGGGTCAGAACGGAAGCGATCGAACGAAACAAAACGACCGCTCCCACTCCCACTCCCGCTGCTTACTGTCCCTGCAGAGCCCCCCCAAGGTGCCATGCGACCCAGTTTCGTTGAACACAAAAATGGTGGTGCCTCTTCGCAAGCGTCGCAAGGGCTTGGGTGCTGCTCACCGAAAACGTTTTATGACCACGCGGCAAATAGGGTGTGCGGCGGTGTGAGGAGGTAACCGAAAGCTCGAAGACAACGCGGTAAGGGTTGGAAAAGAAAAAAACGATACCGATTCCGCACGGGCCGTGCACCATTTGGTGGATGTTCTAGTTCTGGTAGATGTGCGTTGGAAAAACCATCATAAAGCTGAACGCAAAATCTAGCACCGTCCTGGTTTCGTCTTGGGTTGATGGTTTTGGCGTAAATAATTATTAGAACATGACGATTGCGGGGTGCTCAATGACGATTCGACGACTGTACGCGCGCAAAATATAGGGCAAATCCTAGCGGGAAGCGGAACAAATCTAGACCCACCGAGCCAGAGTAGCGCTCCCAGCCACAATAATTAAGTGAGTCTGAGAAGTAGTAGTCGAAAGAGTGCCATAAATCGGCGCCCAAGTTACGGAGCAGCGCAGTGCGCCGAAGAACATCGTCTTGACAGAGGAACTGTTTCCATGCACCACGTGATCGCCGCCGCCGACGAATGATCGTGGCCGGCGGCGCATAAAACACTCAAATAAATACATGGCAGGCAGCATGACAATTGTCATTACTCATCCCCGTCACGGTGGCGCTGGCGCGGCTAACGGCAGCAGCAGCGGTCGTCCCTCCGGGAGCCGGGCCGCGTGCGTTTACACAAGTCTTCAATTAATGCCATAGTGTACCGTCACAGCATGCAAACATGCAAGTGCTGCTTCGCCGGGGCCACTTACGGCCCCGGGTGACATTGAAAGGAATGAGAAAGAAAACAAAAAAACAACGCTGGACGCCACCGAGAGGGGGCTCCGGGCCAAGATCATCACGTTAACCCGGTTTTGCGAGGGACCCCATCGGGCGCCGAAATCTCGGCGTGCCAATCGCGGCCATTGACGGGGCCGCAACGAAAAGGAAATCAGGCTCTCACCCCGCAGCAGGGACGCCCATCAAACGGAGTGTTACTTAACGAAGTGATTAATCAATTACCGCGCTGTGGTTTGCGCTCGGCGATTTCGCTTTTGTTTCCGAACACCACCGCCGGGCACCATCTTCCGACGGAGCTCCGTGTGCGTGGCGAATAGCTCACGTGTCAGCCCGGCGATGATGTTGATGGTGTGCGCGGCGATTCATCTTATGCTAACGGCGGCGGAGACGCACACTCGACGATCAACAAATTAACGCCTGGAAGAGCCGGTTCCCAAGAGAGGAGCGATGGTGCCACGCGATATGTAATGGTGGGTATAATTGGTTGCAACTTTCTGGTGCTGACCCTTTCCCACAAACACCCAGCCGCTCGTCCACAATGGGGACACTTGTTGCGGAACGCCGCCGCCGCCGCCACGTTGTTTATATCCCCGAAAAGGGAATGAGTTCTTATTGCCCGTGCCGATGGCTATTGATACGTTAGTTGAGTCGGCTCCAATGGGACTTAAAGTATGCCGTACCAAGAAAACACGTTCCACACGCAAGAATGGGTGGCACTGTTTTGGGAACAGAAATGTGAGTTTCCATGGCACATTCCGCCCGTCCGTGTTAGGTAATGGTAGGGCTAGGTGTACGACCTTAGCTGGGCCACGATTTGATGCGCTTCACGGTCGCGAAGGCCAACAACACCTCAGGCTTGTCGCGTGTGACCGTAGTTAGCTGATTAATTAACAAGAGGTCCCGCGATCGCGGCGGCTCCGGTCGCGATCGGCTACGGAGACGGTTAATTACGTCGCGCGGGACTTTCTTACTGTCGTGATCTTTCTTCTCGATCGAGCGCACCTGTGGGGGGAGTTGTTCAATAGTTAACAAATGATTTAATAACTGGCTTCTCTCCGTCGTCCGTCGGTGCTCGACGTATCAGCGGACCCTCGTTACACGGCAAAGAGTTCTATGGACGTGGCCTTAAGTACGAGTCTGGGTTGAGTGGTGCATCTTTGATCGAGGGATATTTTTGAGCAAATTTTCTCTATCTTACTGATCACCATAGGCATTCATTAGTAAGTTATTAGCACTCAGTTCCGTTTTTGTGGTAAATTGTTCGTTATTAGCTCCTGTTTCATTAACCACAACCTGTGGGCTTAATTTTGTGGCAAAACTGGCAAATACGCCGGCCGGTAGCTATATCATGCTGTATCGATAATACGTTATTAAACTGCGATAAAGCTGCGTCATTTGCTCCGTTACACGGACCTTAAATCGGGTCTATTTCCGGCTTATCGTGCAGTGGGAGCCGATTGCAACCTTACAGTTGCATTACACTTATTCTGTCCGTCATTATCAGAAGCCAGCGAGCCGCGATACGGGCGCGAAGGGTTGTCGTTATCGAACGATGTCTCCACGTTCCGGGCCGTTAGACAAGCTAATAGACGTTACAGGCGAAGCACGACCCAGGATCTGAAGTTTTTAAGCCCACTCAGTTAAGAAGAGGTAGCGCGCGCTCATGTAACGTGCTTGAATATCGATTGTGCACCTATCGTAACACCAGAATCAATAGGGCGATGATTGCACCACCAGCGGAGGAGGAGACACGCCACTATCTTCCGATCTTTCTGGGGAAGTTTAAAGATGCACGTAGTCGTTAACGATGTGCATCGGAGGTGGAACCTCCGATGTAGCTCACGCCTAATACAATAATATCGGTTTCACCGTGGCGACAATTACGGCCCCGGCAGGGAAAGTGGAAATGATTCCCAAAGTCGCAGCCTGAGCCACACCCAGCACCAGGGTGGGTAATCGAGCCCCGTCAGACTTATTATAGATCGGCTGGCAGGGCCACTGGGTCCCCTGTCCGGCTCTCTCTCGTCGGCTTCGAACTTCACCGTCGCTTCGTTCCGCGCTACTGTTTCGCGGTAGTTGGTATGGATTTCATGGCGCATTTTACCTGCCCAACAACAACAACAGCCGGCAACACTTTTATATTTATTTTACTGTTACGGGCGACAACTTTCCTTCTGCTGCTGCTGCTGCTGCGCCGGCGGCGGAGGTGTTCAAGCTCTAGTTGCGCCGCCGGCGGATGCATTCGCCACCAGGGTTTTGTTTTGCGAGGCTACGGCAAAAGGTAGAATGTAACACCCAACGGCGAAAGTTTGGCCCAGCGGCCCCCGATACCCACTCCGAGCGGGGCAACATTATCCACTCTCGTCCGTGAGTCTCGATGTGTGTGATCAACCGCAACACGCCCGCCTTGAGATGCAAACGGTTGATCGGTTCCTGCCATCGAAACCGCCGTCGTCTCAAGTCAAGAAGATTGTCTACCGCGCGCGCCGCGGAACAGAGGGACGGGGAGACCGCTGTCCGCCCCGGTGTCATGCTCTGGTGCATTCGGCGCAGTGAATATGACATGGATTTTTGCACCGCCAAGCGTAGCTCCAGAACGAGTTAGGCGAGCGCGGAACAAGACGACGCGGGCCCTCAACCAACCCTGAAAAATGTCGCAAAGAAGATCGTCTATCTCTGACGGCGTTGGGCCGACCATGTGTGGCGGGGTGTGTGCGCGGCCGCATGTCAGACATTGTTTTTGATATCAACGCCCAAGTACCTAACATTCCGCCGTCATACACTGCCTCTGTCGCGTAGTGTAGTCTTCAAGGTACTGTGGCGCATAAAACCTAGTCAACCCTGGTGGGGGATGGTGGAGTTTCATTTTGTTCTTTCCTGCCTTGGGTCCGTGGGCCATCCTTGTAATGGGTTCTTAGTATGTCCAGCGGGTCCCCGGTGGCCCCTATATCAGAGTGCGCGCGAGCGCGTGTGTGTGTTTGTGGATTCGTCACGAAGGTGGTGAGGCAAATGAATTTTGCACGTTTCATTGGATTCCGCGGCCACGTTGTTTATTTTTTTTGTTTCACATTTTAATGTTTTGTTTACCGCATTTTCCGCATCCAACGTTTTCATTTTCGTTGCGCCGCCACCGTCGCCCCGGGCAACAGTGTGAGTTGCCTTCGGCTTCGAGGAAGGTTTCGGGCACAATGTAGCAGCAGCAGCAGCAGTAGCAGCTGCGAAGCAAGCTCAGTTTTAATTTAAATGGTCGGATTTGTGCCCGACAGCAGAAAAAAAATATCATTCATCAGTTAGTCGAGTTGACGGCGTAACCGGTTCCATGGTTGTTGGCCACACCGCCCGCGGTTGCCCGCGATTTGGACACAATGTCACTGCTTGCTCCGCCGGTGGTAATGGAATGACAGTTTTTTTATTGGTCTCTCGTCCTCTTTCGGTACGGACCTGGCCGCGGATGCAAATTTGTATGTGACGCTAGATTGATTTGAGTTTTCCTCTAATTTTCTGCCCATTAACCCATTGTCGCCGCGTCGTTCCACACGCGGGCACCGCACGCTGGCTAATAAATAACTTTCACTGTAGTAATTAAAGTTGATAAATTTACGGAGTCTCACGCAACTTATTAAGTGATAAACGTAGCACGACTAAATCATCTTGCAACACTCGCCGCATTACGTATGCTTCAAAGATCACCTGTTGCGTCGCTACACTTCCGATGGACTGCTGCGTTGAAAGTCGTGACGCGCTCTAGTTACAGCGGCTGATAGTGTGTAGATGTAAAATAGCGCAAGGCATAAATCTGCATCCACGTAGCCCAAGCCCAAGAAAGTGACACCACAAGAACCGGCAGGCAACCCCTCAATATTAGTTTGTGGGAAACGTAAATCGGCTCCGTGAAACTGTGGCTACGTCACACAAATTTGTAGAAAATGTAACAACATTGTACGAGAACCGTGGCCACGCACACGACTACGAGAGTGGTAATTAACCGCCAAACAATGTACGCCGCACCTTGAAACCTTCTTTCAAGGGCTCGAACGGGGAAACTACGGTGTACTCTGCAATACGCTAGAGTGCCCCGCCGATGGAGATTGCAGTGGTGGGACGATCGCCTCCGGCGTATGTTTGGCTCGTGTCCCGCGGACATTTCCGTTTGATAAATTATCAGATAAGAAATATGAACACTTTGCGAAGGAGGTGCTGCGGGGTGCTGTAGAGTGATAGGTGCGGTGATGCGCGCGCGACCAACGGGAGCTAAAACCCTCGCGGCATGTTCCGCGATGCGCGATAACAAGCGGATGTTGGGAAATGAGCATTATTTTTGTGTGGCCCTTTCTGAAGTGCAATATTTTCAAATATCAATCGATCGGGCACAGAATGCTGTAAAGATTTTATAAACACAACGTGTACGGCTGTACGTTCCCTCAGCACGACATAATATCGCGCGTTTCAATGTTGGAACAAGTGTTTCTGATTGATTGCGTCGGAGAGAGCTCGGGTGTGTAATAGGAGACACGGAAGGATTTCGAAATGTCGCTTCACTCAACTTCTGCGCCCCGGGCCGGCGGGTGACAGCTGTGGGTGGTGGCTGTACGTATGAAATACCCCAACCCGGCCGCGTGGCGCGGTGCTGCTGCTGCACTCGATTGCGTTACGCAGAGTTGGCGCCGCAGGAACTACGATTGTATCAAATCATTAGTGTCACAGTGTAGTAGAATTACTAACCTTTCCACATCTGGGCCAGAAATTGTAACGATTTTGTCTGAAAAGGCATTATCTGTTATCGGTTTTTTCTGTTTGATGTGTTTTTAAGTGCTCCAATTCGATCCAATTTTTTTTCAAATTATTAGTACTCAAAAATTGGCGGATGTTGGTAAGTGCGTACATTATAAAGTAATTATCAGCTTCATTCCTCGTAGGATAGCGGCAGCTTCACGAAAAGAAAACAATTTGCTCAAACACCCCGTGCGGATTCATCTCGCTGCGTTTATTAATGTTGTTTTGTTTTTTTCCGCAACCATACCATAGTGGTGTGCGGCCAACATTACCCTAACGCTGGCCATTTAAAACTTGATAGCAAAAAAACTGTACGACGCTTGAACGAGTAACACCTGACTGTGAAGGGATGATGTAAAAACTTACCTTCGAAGCTTCGTCAATCATTGCAAAAAGTGCTTATAAAAGGTAACAGCCCATTTTATGTTGCCCATATTTTTTGTGAACTTGCAATTAAGTCCATTTTTAACCCTCGGTCCCTTTGTAGAGGTCTTTATTTATGGATGGCAAACAACAAGTCATTGACACAGCGCTCGGAAGGCATGCTTGACTACTACTCAGCCATACGTTCTGGTTTTTTTTCTGGTTAAACCGCTTTATAATTTTCAAATTTAAACCTTAAAAAAAAGCAAAACAATTCACAGCGAAAAGAATGCATTTAATCAACCACCTATCACGTTCATTTGGAGACAGCTCAAGGATTTGGGTTTCGCTGCATCTGCTCTTCTCGGTTGCCGGTGTTGCCCGAAGCATAATCAGCACGCAACATTTCTTATTCGGTCCCGTGGTCCGTAGACCGTGCTCGCAAAAATACGCCGGCTTCTGCGAAAGTCTCCTGCGGTGCAGATTGTGTACGGTTCTCTTAATTTGCATGCCGGCATCTCGTGTTCTCCGGCGGCTTAGCGGAAGCCCAGCGGTTCGTACTCTTTCGGACATTTCTAATTTATTGGAGAAGATACATCTTTTGGGATCGGTGTCAAAACGAATTAACCATCCCCAGTCAGGTGCACAAGCGGTGGTCAATAAATTTGATTACTTGTTTTTCGATTAATACGGATTGCTATTTTTAAACCCCGGGCTGGTGCAACAGTGTTGCCGCGTCGTATAACGTATTTTGGACTTACAGTCGGTGGCCGATTTTTTTTTCTTTGCCATCGGTAGTCAACCCGACCTTACTCATCGCCCGCAAGGTTGATGTCCCGATATGTGTAAGTCTAACAGCTGTCGGATAGCATACGCCGCCGTCTACTTTCTAAGAACCCCAGAAGGTACAATTGACATGCAACAAGACCTTCACCACACTGCAAAGGGTTGTGAGTTAGCTTGTAGATATTTCGGTTGTGATACGATAAGATACAGAGAGTTTCCACGATCGAACTTGAAACAACGCGCCCTTCCGTCTTATCGCCGGCGCCGTGGTTTGGCGGTGACAACAATCATCGCGGTTACTACGACTACGATAAGATACGATCCGGGGGACTACATGAATATATTTTTGTGGAGTTTGGTGGCACGCCAGAACGCATTGTGCGTTATTATAACGAACGGTCCGGACTGACGGGACACGCCAAACTGTTCCCAACAGTCGAACTCAAATTATTCCGCAATCAAACACTGGTTGTGAACCGTTAATCGTTAACCTAGCAGATGACTTCCCGTGTGTGATTATCCAACGCGCCCCGTTGGAAATGCACCAATTGCCGGTGTTGGCCGTGAGTTAACATAAATCACCAACAACCATCAACCATTCCATCAACCGGCTATCTAACATCATCTTTTTTCGTACACGCGGCACCGTTGGTCACCGTGCACAGGCAGCCGGAAAAACATTCCCATTTTCCGTGCCATCGCACCACCACGTAATCGTCCGCCGGAAGTTCATTCGTGCAGATTAGTTCGGTCATGTCAACCCGTTACCCCTGGTTAAAAATGTTTTTGACGATGTCCAAATTCAGATGCCGATCATTAGCCCGTGTAACCTTGCTGTGTTTATCTGTCGCTTGGCTCTCGGCGAATGCTGTGACGCGGTTGCTTCGCCCAGCAACGACAACAGCACACGATAAATCGTTCTTGTTCTCGCGATATTAATTGTAATGTGGTGATGTGTCATTATGCTTTTCCGCGTGTTGTTGCGCCCCTTTATCTGATCGCCCAACAGTTGCGAGATGGACAGTGCTTATCCAGCCGAGCAAGTAAACAGAGTGGTGGGCCGCCACAGCGGTTTTAAGGTCCACCAACACCACTTTCATTGACACGGCACGCGGAGCACGACAAAATCGTGATAACTCTAACCACCTGCGAACGGCCACCCTTTTCTGTTTCTGGGACATGATAAGCGTGCGCCGGACAACAACCGCGGCCGGCAGCTAATTCGTGAGCCTCGTCACCGGATTTCGCGTGGCGGCATTCGTTCCAATCCAATCGCGTTCGATAGTCCTCCGGCGGGTGACCACAGGCGATGGTGGCTGCTGATAGGTTTGTTGCGCCACTTGTTGCACATACTGTCGGATCCTTCGCTTGACGGCAATAAAAAGGTGACGCCAAATAAAAGCGCCACATCCGTAACGTGTCGCAGATTTTTTCGTGAGAGTTTCAATGTGTGGTCCCGAGAAATCCCAGGCCATAAATGCAATAACGTTTTCTATCACCAAGGAGGAGCTTTCCAAAAATAAGAACCCGTAGTAAGTTTTCCGCCATCATTCAATTATTAAAGCGAGAGATAACAACTTTAATATATCAAAAGAGCCATCAAAACAAGGGATGAAACAATGCTGCTGCTTTCTCCGCCAACGGTCTGCTGTGTCATGTGAAACATGACACCTGATGAAGTGACACCAAGCCAAATGGGGAGCCTATTCTAGGTCTGACGGTGGTGGTATCCTTGAGTCCTGCGTGGCGACTGCGTTTTCTCCACGTCCGTGGATTGTGAACGTCATCAATATCAGTAACCTGGCGCCTAAAAACTTTCATAATCTTTTGTAAGATATTCCTCCATCTCTCGGCACTAGCGAGCGAAGAAAAGAAACTTTATACCCCGTCCAACATTTGACAGCAAGTCGAATAGTTCCATGACGACGACGTGTGTGCTTCGTGAGGTGCTAGAATGGTACCCAAAGAGAGAGCGATCACCGTGGCGCCGCTTTGATTTCTAGGAAAGATTTGCTAGAACCTCAGACATGGACATCATCACAACACGGCCAAACTGACCGCTGGCCGTGCACCTGCAAATCTGCAAAATGGCAGATTAGCAGCACTCAACGAACCATCAACGTTGACGATGTTCTTTCTGTCGCTTCAATTACTGCTGTTTGTTTAATTAATTGAAAATGATTTACTTGCTAGGCTTACTGCGACTGGTTTTTTTGTGGGTTTGTTTGTGTGGTCGCTGTCCTTAAAGGCTCTCGGCAAGCCAACCTTCAAAAAACGGCAACTGCAACCCATTAAGCAGACGACATCTCATAGCAACCATCGTTTGCTGTTGCTTTGTAAAGGCAAGCAAAAACAGTGTCCCCCGGCTGCTGTTGCTGCTGCTGCGAACTATAAACCGGTTCATGTCAACGAAGATAATAATCTGTCTTCTTATCGTGTCCTCGCCGGCCACCCGGTAAGCCCCCGGGGAGAAATAAGTATAAGCCGAGAAGTGTAATGTACATAAGAAATCCTCTCGTACCGGCCGTCTCGCTTGCACTGATGGCCCGGTCTGCCTGTCGGCCCCACATCCTCTTCAGGACAGTGCGCGCCGAAGGAATTAGTAGTGCAAAGCTGCTGTGTGGCGCAAGATTTCATTTGCAGGAAAAACCTTGAAGGTCACACCGAGGCTGCTGGTCTGTCACCAGCGTCTCCGGGGCCAGGAAAACCCGGGCTCAGCCGGTCCGACAGCCGGCATGCACCAAAACGGAAATCTTTTCAATTGCACTCCACCAACCAACATGCTAAATAGCGCATACTGCGGCTCCCCGTGTGGTGCTCTTGACGGAGGATGTTTACCGAGTGTAATGGCTTTTTTCCTGCACCATTCATTCAGATTCATCGAGATTCTGGCCGGTGGATGGGTGGCGGAAAACCCCCAACAGTTCCCCGTTCTAGAGAGAGAAAGAGAGGCCGA
This sequence comes from Anopheles cruzii, assembly GCF_943734635.1. Taxonomy (NCBI): domain Eukaryota; kingdom Metazoa; phylum Arthropoda; class Insecta; order Diptera; family Culicidae; genus Anopheles; species Anopheles cruzii. The sequence goes on from NC_069145.1 coordinate 80,167,657, forward strand.
GAAAAGTGCGGTCAAAAGATTACAGGTAGCACTGCGCGCGGCCCAGACTTGGAAAGCAATCAGTTGAAATAAAGCGTGTACGCTGCTCTGCTCCAGATCCAGTGCGCCTGGTGGTAGACTGTGGAGGATGCTTTCTCGCCCCGTTGCGCTCAATTACCGGAGGGATGATAATTGGCCCGACAATATTTTTAGCTGCAAGAAGCGGATTCCATCAGAGAGCTCTTCTACGGTAGAACCTCTTCAGTAGATCGCCGGCGAGTGGTGCCGGTCATTGACATCGTTCTGCTGCCCATTGGGATGGGATGGGGGGCCGAAAGTCTGCAACAAGCTTTCAAAAGTGGAGCAATCGCTTAGGATCGCTCCGGTTTGTTTAACGAATTAACAGGAGCTGCTCGCAGCATAACGGATCATCATACTTTGTTCACTGTGCGACTGAGACTTTAGTTTGACTTCGGACCGTAATGATTCTCGATCGTGTCGCTTGAAAATGTTTTTAACGATAGCCAGCCAGCGAAAAACAACACTTATTTCCACCCGCTTTTATGGCTCCCGACACTTTCTAAGCAAAACAGCACGTGTAGCGCCGAAATCTCGGGAACTGATTTACCACCACCCAGTTTGTACAGCCGTGTTGCGGTGCGGTGGTGACACACGGCCGTCAACCCGGTGCAGGAGGACACACGGTTCAACTTCAAACACCGCTCCGAACGTCTCCGGTGCCACCGTCCTCCATTGCCAACGCACTCCGTCCAAGCCGACAACGCGTCCAACTGGCTTCCCTTAATTTATGGCTTCCTTTTCCAACCGAGTTACACCGCGCCGACCCCGTGGACTGAAGAGGGCAACGTGGACCTACGTGGACCTACGTGGACCTTTTTTTCACCTCGCGGCGCAACTTTGTGTGTGTACTCTAGGACGGACACTACTCATAACCTCCGTCCGTTGCTGGCCGTACTTTTGTCACAGCATTAGCACTTCCACCCTTAATCCTTCAAAGGAGCTACTATCAGAACACCCTCAGCCACATCCGCCAGCTATCTGTTCCTCAATTATTCAACTAACAAGCTCTCGTGGCCAGCGTTTGTGGGGCGTTGGAACTATTTTCTGTTGGCGACGACGCATTTACGCGCAAAATACGCAATCGTTCGCCCTAGCGCCCGTTTCTCGAGGTCTGTGGCAGTAACGATAAAATGTGTTGCTTTTGTGATAGTTTTGGCAGCTTTCGTTCCCAGTGCCCAGTGCGATATGCTCTAGCTTTCGAGGCGACATATGCGCGAGCAAGAAGAAACACAAGAAACGTCGCCTGGAACGACCGGAACCACAATGGCGCAAGTCATCATTGGTCAAGTCAAGTGGGGGAGAAGATGCCACCCTACCGCGTACGCAGAGTGGGGTCGCCGCGAGGGGACGCCCCGAGAGGCCCGTAATGATAATGGTGGTGGCCGTGATGATGACGATGTTTGTTATTATTTTTGCTTACAAACCTTCCGCGCGCGCGGCGTGTGTCGTGTTTGCTGTTATTTACCGCCCTGGCCAGCAATTCGCCAGCCACACACCGGGCTAAGGTAAGTCACGGGCGGCACACTTATACCAACGAGGGGTTATCAACGTACGCGATGCAGCACGTTACGGTTCTTGTCTCTTGTTTTTTTGCTTTACAAAAAGAACCTTCAAAAGAAATAGAATCTCCCAAGAGAGGGCGACTTTTTGAGGATTACATAAACTTGGCAACATGTCTCGCGCCGCCGATCGGCGGTAAAAGGTCGCGCTACCGCCGTGAACTGAAACGCGTTGCGTTCTTTTCGTTTTACATAATAATTGGCTGCCGCGGACGGTACGTCACTTCCCACGGCGGTTAAACCGCAACACTTTTTCTGAACCTTGCCCCCGGGACCGGGACTGCATTCGTAATCGTCAATCGGTGCTCCATCGGATCGACTGCGTTAAGAACGGAGGGAGCAGTAACACGCGTAAGCTCAGACCGCGGCCCCAGTGGTCTGGGCGCCCTATGATGGGTCCGCTCAGTTAAATGAGGTCGTCGTCTTCGTCGATCGTTCGCGGTTCGATTATCAATTAGCTAGCCGACTGACGCTGCTCTCCTTTGCGATCGATTGAGCAGCATAATTCTTCAGCTTCTGGTGGTAAACTTTGCTTTAAAACGGCCCCACGAGAACAAGTGGCAGCTCTGGAAGAATAAAAAACAAACCTTGGACTCATAGATCACTTCGAGGACGATCGTGCCGAGGTGCACTGCAGGCGGACACACGGCGGCTTGCGCATTAAAGATAATAAAACATCAAGCAATTTCATTCCAGATTGGACGCGGACTGACCACCGGGAGGGAATAGATCGCGCGGCGCGCGTATGGAACAACGCGCAAAGTTGATGACGACCACGATGATGATGATGATGGGTGCAATTGAATTATTAATTTGAAAATTATTCAATTGGATTTGCTGCCGCTCCGATAGATGAACTGTGGAGGATTGCTGGACACGTAGCGCGTCGCAACGACAGTCAAACTTTTTGTACGGAACGTTTCAAACGCAACCCGTTTTGGGGCTAACGAAATATCCGACCTCGTGGGTCGTCGTCCCCCGGTTTGTTCTCCTGTATCGAGAAGCATGTGTTTTTCATTTCCGAAAACTTTTTCCTCCCGGCGGCGGGCACTCTCTATTCCAACAGCGTCCTGGACCTGGACTTACCGGGGAAAATAAATTTCAATTTACCTTCTCCGATGTGTCAGAGCCGCACTCTCAGCGGCGGCTCACCTTGGTTGTCCCGTGAGACCTACCGAGGGCTTTTCTGGCCCCTGTGAAACCCTAGCACCGTGAAGAAACATCGAAGCCAACCGATTACATGATCGGCCTCCTGAAAACTTATTTCCCACTTGTTGGGGGGCCACCGTGCGCCAAGGCTGCATGGTCCTTAATGGAAATTAATAGCTCCCTTTCCCTCACCGGCCCGAGGATACGCGCACCGAGGTTGGTGCTGAACGATAGGGCGTCGATCCGGAACGGTTTTACGCAACTTCAGAGCGACACACTTGTGGTCCGGTTGCCGGTAACCTTCGCACACCCCTCGGGCAGTTATTCAAACTGCCGGCGGGACCCCATTCGATTTTCGGCAAACCTTCGTCGACGTCTGCAGCACGAATCGCAATCGCTTTCCATTAATTAAACAGCTTAATCAATTAGTGTAACGCTATCTGCGACACCCGGGGAACGTCGCAGGAACGATTAAACGTAAACGTGATGACGTATTAATTATAAACCACCGGAGGAGCCAACACTCGTTGGTGAGATCGGAATGTGTGGTGTCCGCGCCGAGCGGCGTGTCACCTGCGAAGGTGACCTCCGGGCTGGATCCGCTTCAGCTGGAGGCTTCATCAAAAATGCACTTGAAAAATGGAGACCCGTGGTGTTTTGAAGCGGACTTGGTCATTTGTATTGATCTCCCGCTGCTCCAGCAGTACACGCCACCATTCGACGAGTCTCGCCGAGCCACTTCGAGCCGTTTTTCCCTTCGAGCCCAGGGTGACAGTTATTTACAACCGGATATCCACAACCGGGTACAATTTCCCTGATGGGCTGCCCCGTGGCACTCCTCACGGCTGTATTGGGCAGCACAAAAGGGCATTGGATATTTATGCTTCCGGCGCACCGCCAAACATTACCATCTACTGGACGTTTGTTTGTGCTGCGCCTTTTGTGTCCTTTCTGTACGTAGACAGGACGTCATTTGTGAGTGGTGCTGCGTTTCATGTGTGGAATTACTGGCAAAGTCGCAACATACGTACATTGCGTCCATGAAATCGCCATTATTCAACCAATCAAGGAGCAGAATTTTCGACACATTGGGACGATAACATCATTAAACGCAGAACGCGACATTGAACCAATCAGGACGTATCAGGTTGTGACTTTCACCGTCAACAAAGAAGCCCTTGATTTTCTAAAGCTTTTGTAGCCACGAATTGTTGGAACGAATAATTTAAAAAAATTAGTACAATAACTGTGTAAAAGCACTTGATCGATTTTTGGAACATTCAATCAGTGCACATTCTTACGGGGACCGTCTATGTTGCAGCATCGTATGCCGTGCCGCCTTGTGACATATGACTCCACACATATGAGGCATATGAGGGGATCATTAATCCTCCCACAAAGAAAGTTAGCCTCGTGCTCCCTTTTTGTTATTGTTTTCCTCCGCCGAAAGACATTACGTTCACGCAGGTTTTCAGGTATGTTGCAAAGGAAAGTATGTATAACGAAGCCTCCGTTTTTACCACGGAACCATTGTGTGGCCATCGCGACCCTCGACGCACCGCTTGATTGCTCAAGAGAACGTACGAATATAATGATGATTGTGTCAAACGGAACTCCTTTTTGCCCGGCGAGTCACCGGCGAGTTGGCTCCTTTTTCAACTTAAATATCATATTCGAAACGGGGCAGGTCGATTGTCAAACCAAAAGGGGCGATGTTGGGTTTAGAAAAATCGAAATTCATGTACCGGAAAGACGCGGCACGACTTGGCTGTGGCACGTCACAACTATGCTCCAATTCTCTGGCCGTTCCCTCACACGAGAATGAAGTAACGGAGTAACGGGCTGTGGGCAAATTAACGAATCGCTGCTAACTGAATTCTTGCACGCTGCAAGGTGGCGACGCGCAGGATTTCGACTCACTTAAAGGGCCGTTACGGTGTTTGTCAGAGAGGTTTTGAATGACCAGAACCATCAACATAGACGCGTACTGTGCGTAGAGGCGCCGTCGAGTGCGTGCCGGATCGTTTAGCTGCCTTCGCGGAGGGTCATGATGTCGATAGCCACCACCACGCCACGTCTTCGCTCTTGCTCTGTGGCCTATGTGTTTAAGCTGCTACCATTAAGTCATCAATAAATAGATTAATCAATTAAGACAATCTATCACAAGTGTAGCAAAATACCAGGCGCTTGGTTGAAGGGCACAGGTACAGAAAACAAACCCTTTCTGTGTGATAAATATTGAATTAATTATGAGCACCGTAAACATATCTCTCTGCCTAGTGGTCAGATGTTGAAATAAACAAACACAAACAAACCATCTCGACAAAGATCAACAACCAGAACGGTGTTGTGTTGTACGACAATCTCACGGATGATTTCTCGGAGCCCGACTCTGCCGTCCCCGACCCCGACGAATGTTATTATTATAGCAGGAAAAAACGATATTACATGTGTTCCGTACACCGCGCGGCACCTGCACGAATATATCCCTCACAACCGTGTGGGGGGGATCCTGAAATGTTTTCTCTATCCAGGATTTCGTTCCAACGGTCCGGCGACAACCCAGTTCGCCATGTCATGCCGCCTTCAGCGTTGTTACTTCGCGGCAGCAGCAGCAGCAGCTAGAGCCAAGCGTTTGCCGCGCTCGTCCCTGTCGGTACAATTTATTAAATTCAAATAAATTATTGATTTCCTAATACCACCGGGGAAGGGCGCGTGCTCGTGCGGTGTCCTCCTCCTAGACCAATCCACTCGATAGCGCTCGATTGATCGAATTTCCCCTCGGTTTTCGTTACCCATTTTTATTCTCTTAGTCATACCACCGCGTTCGTGTTGACATCATCGTGCCGGAATGTTAAAGCTCCAAGCTACGGATATACAGACGGGCTCGAAAAGGGCACTGCCACTGAACGGCCTCTCGACTCGGCTCGGGAAGGTTTTAAAGACTTTTTCGGAGCGTTAGAAACTTATGTTAAAAAATGCGAAGTTTTGATGCAACGTATGGTTCAGTAGTTATCAATAGTTACCATAAACCTGAACTTGAAGTTGTCCCCCTGTACAGCTTTCCCAACTTCTACGGCCCACTATCCGCGTCTCCATTGGAATGTTGTTATTTTTCAACGATTTAAATCGTTCCTTTGATGGCTCTGGCGACGACGCATGTGTTTCTCCCCGGCAGTGTCCCCAACGGTTGGCGTGCCACCATTGAAGTCCTCGTCGGGTTTTGCCGGTCGTATGGGGGGCTGTGGCATTTTTGTTTCACTCACGGAAAGGATGGCGTGCGTTAGAAAAATCCTTTCCCATTTTACGTTCCGTGCGGCTCCGAGTCCACGGCACGGCAGCGGCGCAGCACCTGCACGAAAGTCATCACTTTTGCATGACATTTCGCATGACGGTCGACGGCCGGTCCGTCGACCTAGTTCTTCCGCCGCCGTGCTCGATTTGTTCGTCACGCGGTTCCGTCTTTCGCCGCCGCGTAGGAGCATTTTTCAACGAAATCGGAAATTAGCACTTCCGCTACACGCGTCCCAGAATGTTCGATCGTTACCGTGCCGTGCCGTGCCGGTGCCATTCACTTATCATCGGCCGCCGGGTCGGTCTCGGGTTTCCTGCCCCCCTCCCCCGTCTAAGCGCGTCATTTTCAGCGGCAATCTGTCATGTTTCGATGGTTGCCAACCCGATTGTGCCTGTCTGTCTGTCTGTTGGTCGGTCGCGGCCGAGGCGCCCTCTGGGGCCCTACATTTCTAGGGCTTCCACGACGGGGTTCTGAACTGGTTATGCCATTCCTACGCCATGGCCGCCGCATTACACGGCCCGTCGTGTGTGCGGCGTAGAAAAAAAATGTATGTTAATATGCCATTTCCGCGATCGATCCCAACGATAGGGCGCACGCAAACGGACTCGGAGAACCGTGAATGCTTTCACTACACTCCGGCGGCATAGCACACGCCATTCGGATGATTTAAAAGGTTTTTCCACACGCCAACAACACACGCCGGTTTGTGTGTAGTTTATCCAGCTAGCTTTTGGGCAGGATCTCCTTACTACGCCGCTGCCGTCTCACAATTGGGGTCGATCGAGCATTTGTGTTTATGCATCTGTTTTATTGCGACCCAACGCACCTGTTAGTTCCTTTGCTTCCGTTCGGCTTGGGATAGGTAATGGTTTCGATTTTTTACCGTCCGTCCAGTTAGTAAGAGATGAGAGCGCAACGACCAACTATCGACAACAAACGTTCCTTTTCGTAGCGCTTGTGCTATTCATGGCAACCAAAAGCCCTAGCCTAATCCCAAAAACCCCACTTGCCACAACACGTTTGGCGAACGTTGTCGAAAGCCGTCCGAAACTACAGCTGACACGGCAATCATTTATCATATTTACATAAGAGACAAACCAATAGAAGCTCGCGTTCTTTTGACAACGTTTGACGCATACAACAACCGTGATGCGAATTGTTTAGGAATACAAGTGAGACCTCCGTAACCTGTACGTGTCGCGCTCCGGGCCGCAAAGGTCATTAGGATGTCCGCACGAGACCGTGGCCCGTTTTCGAATGCATCGATCTTCGCTTGCACCATTTCCTGTACTAATGAATTTCCATATCCATCCACCGGAACAAGTCGTCCACGCGCCGGTCGCCCCGGTCCGGAAGGTGCGGAAAATAATTGCCTAAGCGACCGGAAGAAAACATTTCCACGAGTTCGCTTTCGTTTCGGCCGGCGTGGCTGGCGTGTAATTATTCAAATATATGTCAAATCAATTATGGTGAATAATTCACGCGCCGCCGGACAAAATGCGCCCACCACCAGCCAGAGAGCCAGCCGTCCTGCGGACTCTGGACCCTGGACGTGCCCGTATCGTGCCGTGGCAACTAAACCGCGGCGGCGGCCCATGGTAATGCAACGTCGTCCCACACCGTCCATTAGGACCGAGCGAAGGACCTCAGGACCGGCCGGGAGTAGCTGCCAGCCAGTCATTGTTTCCTTCCCCTTTGAGAGAGGCCTCTAACGCGGACCACGGACACAGCGGATAGATAGTAATGGTCGCGGTGGCCTTCCGGGGCGAGGAGTGTAGAAAACGATTTATTGATTGGTGCTGATGATGATGATGGCGATGGGCTAGAAAAATGGGAAAAGTGAAAGCAATTTTCCTGTCAATGGCGGGCCGGGCGCGCGGTAATGTAGCGTTTCACTTTTTAAAGGATTCGCGGGCGCCACATTCTGGAACAGCAGCCCCCTTCAAACAACCGTTAGTAATCCGATGGGTTTCGCCTCTCTCTCTCTCTGCTTTTTCTTGCAGCGTCAGCAGTATCAGATGAATCACTAGGAAGGAGACGGCGTGCCCGCGATCCGACAATGGACCACCATGGACTGTATGCGGACATCTCGAACAGTTTCCCCAGTGCGGGCGGTCTACCGAGCACGAGCGTGAAGTACCAGCTTCACAATCCGCCGCAGATTCCACCCCAGCCGCCTCCCGTGCCAGGATCGGGGCCTGCCCTGGGTTCCCGCCAGTTCCAGTACCACCATTCGCAGCAGCAACCATCGTCCCTGAGCTCCCTGCTCCACTCGCAATCCGGCGTAGCGGCAGGGGCTTATGGCCAGGCGCAGGACACTACTGCTGGTGCCCACCACCAGATCCACCAGCGGCATGCTGCTCAGCAACAATCAAGCCAGCGGCAACATCAGCATCCCGAACCGACCCATCGTACCGTAAACGGTGGCGTTGGCAACCTGGGAGCTGACCTCTACCCGAACGAAACCGTCGGTTTATTCGAGGCCACCAGCAACACGAACAGCAGCAGCGGAGGTACACTCGCCGGTGGCAACCAAAACAGCAGCTACAGCTCGAGCGTGTCGAACAGTTCGCGCAAATACGAGACAAACACCGGGGACAGCATCACATACAACATCAACAACATCAACACGAACATTGTGAACAACATTAGCGCCGGCCACCAGACCGGCCCACCGGCGGTAGCGGCGATCGCCAATGGTGGTGGTGGTGTTGGGGGAACTGTCGATTTCCTCTGCGGCGGTATAACGACCGGCGGATCGCAGTACGGTTCCGGAGCGGCCGGCACATCAGCCTCCGGGTCGATCGCGGTGAACGGCGGCAGTGCTACGGGCGGCGTGCAAGGTGCAAGCAATCCGACGATCATCAACATTAGCAATAACAATCATAACATAATGGCCCCACCGTACCCGTACCATGGCGTGCCGCCGTATCAGACCGGGAAGCCGGTCGGTGGCAAGTACTCGGCGGCAGTAGGTGGTGGCGGCGGCGGCGGCGCGGGTTCCACTGGATGGACGGAGTACGCTAACCATCAACATGAAGCCTCCGTGATCGGGAACTTTGAAGCCAAGAACCCGAACAAGTATCACCCCACGATGGTGGTTGGTGCCACAGGAACGGGAGGCATCGGAAGTCGTATGACCGGCGGCGGCTACCGATACGCATCCGAGTACGTTGGTGGGAGTCAGCAAACGGGTCAGCCGTCGTCAGGAGGTCAGCAGCAGCAGCACGGTGCACATTACGCATCGCAAGGCGCAGGATATGGATTGTATCACCCGGATGGTGTGCAAGTGTCGCCGGTCCAACAGTCGGCCCTGGGCGCCGTAGGTTACGAGGCGTATCCTCACATTGTGCGCAACAACAAGTACACGTCCGGCCCGTCGGTCATGGGACCACACATGACGGGTGGATCACGAGCCAGCAGCTCCGATCTCATGTACAACGAACGATCTCAACGCTACGTCAGTAGCTATGCCAGCGGCAACGCGTACCTTTCGTCGGCTGCTGGCGCCCACGGCCAGGTGCCGGGACCAACCACCGGTGCGTTCTACCCGTCAATGGTGCCGGGAGCGAAGGGCATGATGAACCCGGGACCGGAGTACTATGGCAACTCGTACGTGAAGCAGCTACCAGCGCACCACGGCCATCATCACCCACCAAACCACACCCCGTACATACCACCGAATCGTATGGCGTATGCGAGCGCAGGCCAAACCCCGAATGCCAACTACCACCACCCTCACCCACAAACCCACCCACATCACCCGCATCACGTTTCCCATCCACACAAAGGCACGACGGTGATCGGCGGTGCGGGTTACGGCTACAGCTCAAACGGTGCCAGTTCCTCCTATGACGATCCGTACCATCAGCGCACGGCGATGGCACGTGTGCCTTTGAGCGGCCATCCTTATACCAGCGATCCGCACCATCATCATCCGGTGCACGCGGCAACACAGTACGCCAATCCGCTGCCAGCGCAATCAACCGCAGCCAGCTATCATCACCAAACGTCGATCGGACTCGGCGGCTACCCGAACCCAAAGCTGACCTTCAGTAAGAACGTAAACGATTTCTACTCACCCAACGTGGCTTCGGGTGCCTCGCAGCAGCAGCAGCAACACTACAGTGCACCAGTGTCCGCGATGCAACCAACCAGTGGCGGCCATCACGGGGCTCACTATGGGGTTAAGTATACCTCGCAAACGATCGTACCGCCACATAAGGTGCCACCGAGTAGTGGCGGCGGAGGAGGGGTTAGTAAACAGACGAGCTGTTACTACGACACACCGAATCCGGTGATCGACATCAACCACCCGCTCATTGATCTGGAGGAACAGATCAACAGCGTCAAGATCCTTAAGAACCCCCCCAATGCTATGGCTGGTGGCGGGTATGAAGCGATCCATCCGCTAAACTACGACTGCCAGCAGATGTACCTACAGAATCGCTATTTGCACGCAAAACCGGCCACCTCGACCGCTAGTGGCAACACAGGGGGCTACATCAGCGGTGGTCTATCGACTGCCAGTGGGAGCCTGCATCACGCACAGCGTCATCTGTATTCTCATCATCATCAGCTCCATCATCCGGAAGCGATGGGGGCTTTTGGAGCATATACCACGATCGAGGACCTGGAACTGTTGCCGAGAAGCTTTGCGCTCGATGATAGCCTAAAGGACAAGAGCCTTCGCGACTATCTGACCAGCTGGAGCGAGATGGAAGAGGAGGACCCCAATGCGAGCAAGGGAGTGCCGAAGGAAGCTAACAATAACTTAAGCGCCCATCAGAACTTTGAGTCATACAACTATCCACAGCAGCAGCAGCAGCAGCAACAGCAACCGCTAGTAGCTACTTCTACTACTGCACCGCAACCAACCATCAGCCCTGCGCCCGTGAAGCCGCCGACGGAAACAACCATGGCCATAGCTTCGCCACAGCCTGCTAAGCCTGAGGAAGCGCCGGTGAAACCTCCACCATCGGTGCAGTGTCCCGTTACCGGGCACACGGGCGTGATCGTAGCCAACGTGCAGAATACGGGCAATCTGCCGGACATTCTGGTCGATATCGAGAAGCCGGCCAAACCCGACGAACCCCAGGGCAAGGACGACGAAAAGCTGTACATTCTCGAGACGTACGATGTGCCACATTCGGAGCTGAACAAGTACAAACACCTAAACGTCATCAACGAGCTGCCGAAGAATGTGGTCCCCATCAACGATAGTGCCGATTCGCTCAAGTTTCTCGAGGAGATCGAATCGAACCGGGAAAAGTACTACCAAACGGAGCTCGAGTCGGAAGTGGTGTACGAGGATCGCAAGATGGACGAGAAAGTCAAACAGCAGGAAGAGCTGGAGGTGGAAGATGGAACCGCCAGCGAAGAGGAATCGGACCGGACGAACGTTGATCCAAAGTCCGTCATACAGCAGCCAAAGGTTGAGGTCGAAAGCACCGTTCAGGAGGAAGATTTGCTGCCAGAGCAACAGGACACTCAGGAGCAATCACAGCAACCAGAGCACGAAACTGATAGTCAACACGAAGAAATGCTGAACGAAGAAAACTCCTGCGAAGAACAACAGACATCTCAGGAAGCTTCGGAAGAGATGGGGGAGGCCAAGCCAAGTGTCATGGCTGACGCGAGTCCTCAAGAGACTCAGTACCACCCGGAGGCCCCACCGGAGACCCAACCAGAGGAAAATGTGGGTTTCGAACCGGTGGTTAATGAAGAAACGTTCAAAGTGCCACGCTGTTACCCAAAGTATCGCAAACGGCGCTTCTACGACTACGATATGCCCCGTTTCCCGAAGAAAGCCCGTCGGTCAAGCATCGAAGAGTTTATCAATTGTGATATGCCGAAATTCAAAGTACAAACGTTCAGGCGAAACCCGAAAAGCCTGGCGAGTCTGCTGTTGGACACGCTCAACTCGAAGCCATTCCGGCGCTGGGCCAAACACGAGCTGGAGCAACGACAGGAGCAACATTCACAACAGCAAGAGCCCGCGCCGGTTGCTATGGTGGAATCGCAGGAGCCTCTGGAGCAACTCGCTGCAGAAGGCGAAGTTCCGGAAGCGTACACGGAACAGCAGGAGGAACCACCAGCGACCAACGATGGGGTGATTGTTCCGTCCCTGAAAGAACTGTGCTATCAGCGAATTGATGCGCTGGATTTGTACTTGCAGCCGGCACCTCTGAAGGAACTGTGCGAAAGGGTGATTTGCGTTAACAAGCACCTTTACATCATCGAGGAGCTCAAGAGTGAACCACCGCGGCTGCAGGATCTGTGCAAGAATGTTCTGAGTGAGACCAACATCTTTATCGATGTGACCGATAATGGTGCGGTGTGCATTATCGACAACACTGAAGATGGTGACGCGGTCGGCGAAATTGAGCTGCCGGCAAAACAATCGTCTCCGTCCGGCGGTCGAGTATTTATCGTTGAAGAAGACCGGGGAACGATTGCTGATCTGCTGCGCGAAAGCGTACAGCTGCAAGAGGAGGACCTCGTGGTGATGCGGCAACATTCGGAGGACGATTGCGAAGATCACGAGATCTTTATGGCCAACCTAAACACGGAGGAACCGGCACCGTGCGTCGTCGGTGAACGAGCGGTGCTCTCGGACAGCGAAAACGATATATTTCTTCGCGTCGAGCAGGAGATCGAGAAAATGATGCACACCAGTTCCTCGGAGGACGAATGTGAGGTGATAATGATCGAACCGGAGCCTGAACCGGGCGCGATGGTGATGGAATCGGAGCTTTTTGCGTTCGATGAGGATGCTGAGTGTATACAGTACGAAGAGATCGTACCGGTGGACGAGGAACAGTACTTCAAGGAGGGTGTTATCAGACAGCTCCGATCGAAGTACTTGTCCCATCATGCCCATCGACGGACGTTTCGTCATCGTATGCTACGAAAATATCTCATCCACCAGCGTTTCATTCAATTGCGGACGGAGGTGCTAGCAAGGGCCAGTGTCCCGTTGCGTCAACTGATCGATCGACGAAGACGCAGACTTCCGGTGCATGTGGCAGAGCCTATCGATCGGCAGAATGAAGACAGCAATTGCTCCGACAGCTCTAGCAGCTCCAGTAGTAGCAGCTCCTCAAGCAGTTCCTCCGCCAGTTCCTCGTCGAGTTCGTCGTCCTTCAGCTCATCGTCTGACAGCAAACGAAGCAGGGTGACGGAAGAGGAAACGATCGATATCGTTTCGACCACCGAAAGTGCTTCAGAAGATCTGTCGAGAAACAACGCATTGGAGACGAACAACAATGAAATTGTGGTTTCATCGCCATTGAAGCTGGAGAGTGCAGCACCTTATGAATCTCGAGCCGAATCTACCGGCGATCAGGATGATCGGCTTCCGAAGTCGCCGGAAAAGGGTAGCATTGAGGACATCCGGAGCCCTGCTCCCGTGGACAGTGGAAGCAGTAGTAGTTTCGACGCTTGCAACCCCAAAAGCAGCCCCTCCAGTAGCCCTCGAAGCAGCAGCAGCAGCAGCCAGGGCGATACCAGCCCGTCCATCACTGGTTCAGCGGCAGCAGCCCACGCGGCAACGGATCGTCCACGTACAGTGATCGTTTCGCCGCCGATTTCGAGAAAAAAGAAAAAGCTATCGTTCGAGGAAAGTTTGCTACACATCGAGCAAATGTACCGCAAACCCTCGAGCCCCACACTGTTGCCTGTGGCGGCAGCGGGCAGTCGATTGACAAGCCCTTCCGTGGTGGTACCAGCGGCACGTCCAAACGTGATTGTCAACGTGAACAACAAGCGTGAAGTGGCCCGCAAGTTGATCATACCCTCGTACAAGATTTTCGACCAAACCACCGACGATCAACCGGAGGTGCTGGTCGTCAATGGGCACCGCAAACCCTCGATCGAGGTTATGACCACCACCACCGCTTATGTGGCCGATTCGCGAGGTAAATCGATGACACCACCGCCACACCGTAGAACATCCCTCAGTGCCTCGCCGTCATACAGCAGTCGCTCCATTTCCGAGCACGGTCGACGGGTTCGTGAGCTGGGCCGACGGAAAGCTTCCCTGGTGCGGCGCCGTAGCTGCTGCTGCTCGCCCCTGCCGCGCTCACCTGTGCCCGCTGCACGGGTAAGTGCATCACCGTCGGCGACAGCGGCGTCCCCGCCGTCACCAGCGCTGATGCAGCTCATCGAAAGCACCGCACGGTCGCCCGTACCGTACGTGCGGCTCGAGCGAAGCGATTACGCGGAAAAACTGGCGGAAAATTATCGCCGCCAGCACTACCCAAGGTCTTCGTAGGCCTTCGTGTGTGTGTCGTTGGAAAGAGGTGCAACCCCGGGGGAGGCGCGCTGTAATCGAACACTAAACGCGAATCAGTCACACTTTTGGGGAGAGTGTGTACTAAAGCGAAGCTTCGCAATGGCTGTAGTCCGATTCCGCAGGCTATTAAATGTGTACGGTGGTTTTAGTAAAATGTTTAGCTCTCGGTTTCATGTAGGCCGCAATAAGTTTTATCCTTACAATACGTTATACGATACAGTTCGATCTCCTTAACTGATTAACAGATGAACCCCAAGGAAACCCTTTTCGAAGGAGTTCCGAAACATGGTTCGTAAACTTCACATTCCACGGATAGGTTTGATTTTTATCCCTCTTGTCGCGCTCGTGGCCAAACATTATATGGCATTATATTTAGATAATTTGAGGCCTAGTGTATCTTACCGCATTCCCCACGCTGGGAAGAGGCCGTCCTACATTGGTACTTAAGCGGAAAATCGAAACCCAACACAACTCCAACAGCATTATACCCATTTTTGCGTTTGAAATAACGGCCCTGCTTGGGAGCTTTGAAAGCTTTTATAGGAAAGCTTTATGGCGGATGCCTCGTTTATGGTTTCACTGTTGTGTGCAACATGGCGGGAGCCCAAAGCTTCGGCACGCAAAATGCAACGCAAGGAATTAGAGAGGAACAACACAGAGGAACCCTTTGCCTATTGCGCAAACGGAGGATGGACGGACACGGAAAAGTACAATGAATTTAACAAATCACACCACACACGGCACTGGACAACCATAATCACTCATCTCTAGTCAGGAGTCAGCGATTGTTGTTGCTGGTGGCGTTTGTAAACGTATGCAACAGATGAGAGAAAATTTTAAAAAAATAAATGGTGTTACTATAGCGGGGCAACGGTATTTTGTAGGAAGCACACGTACATGTTTTACACACCTCATTTGCTAAAAGGTAGACAAAGCACAGTGCTAAGTGTTCCAGTATGCATTCCCTAGAACGGAAAAATGAATGTTTTAACTTGCGTTTTTAAACGGTCGCCCGCAGCACGTGTTGTAGTGTAAATCCGAAGGCATTAAGTACGTTGAACTATGTTTAAGAGTAGTTCGTTAAGGGTTCAAGGCGTAGAATTAAATCAACCGAAATGCAACGCAAAAGGAATGATTTCTAACTCTAGTGTCCACGCAACGCTACCATATGCTATTGCTGTACGTGTAGGTTTTACGCAAAACAGAAACACTTATCTATAACGGAACCAAATAGTAGAGAGAACGTAAAATGTAACGTAAAACTGTCAGTGCCTTCAGGTGTTAGTAGAAAGGACGAGAGCGCCAGAGAGGCATCGTATTGTGCGCTCTCCGGCGCGCCGGTAGCACCGAGGACACAAAGCGCATGCAACCCATCATATACCAAATACACCCGATAATCACCACCCCACGGTGGTAGATTGTAGAGAAAGTAGAAACATATAAGTAAGAGCGTATATTACTATTACTAGCTGATTTGTAACTACGAGCAGCAACGAACGGAGGAAGCACGTTGCTCGGAGGCAGGTATTTTACAGCATTTGATAAAAGACAATTTACTGGCAAAAATGAGACAACGAGAGTAGGCGAAACATGTTTAAAAAGTTTGTTGGACATCATTGTATCATTGGGGTGTGTTTTAGGAAAAATTTTCACCATAGAAGTGGACGTGACGAGCAAAGCAGAGCAGAAACTATTATTGACTATGCTATAATACATTCCCTCGCCGATCGATGGCCAGCTTGGGTCAACGCAAGGAAGAAACTATATTGTCCTGAAAGGTATATTACGTAGATTACGTGCGGTGTTGTACGACGGAAGGTGTAATTTTGATCGTTTGCCCCTTCTGCTCGCTGGTCGTGCGTGCGTTTATCGATGTCAACGGTTTGTCTTTGAGTTTCAAGTAATAAAGTAAGTTGTTTTTGAATGTTGATTGCAACCAACCCTGAAACAGAGCTCGACCATCAATCCTTACGTCCGAAACTGACTCATTATTACATTCATTATCATGCTTTTTCATCATAGATTTAATCGCAAAAAATGCAGTCCCTAGAAAAAGTATTGGAAACAAGCGAGCGTCCTGTTTGGTTTTGTAAAATGTATACTCGAATTTATTGAATTTTCTGTTGTTTTTGGTAGCGTAACTAAACCTTTGTTGGAGCTCAAACAATGTGCCGTGTTCTGCCTTCGATCACGATCGCAATTTCCGGGACGCGGGATCAAGCACTTCCACGGGTTTTCGGCCGAACCGATGCACGATGGACGATCAGTCTTTTGACGGGCTTCTTGGTGGCTGGCTTGCGTTTAAATTTTCGTAACGGCAACGGTTGTAGGTCCTCCACTGACATGTTGTCCGCACTGCGCTTAGCCGTACCATCGGCCATGGCCAGCATGGACGACGATGGATTGGTTGAGGACGGCCACCGTTGTTCGTCTGACCGGTCGTGATCGTTGAATAGCATCATTCGGGTCTCCTCCCAAAACAACTGAACGATGGCTCTTTCCGGATAGATCAGGCTGCTGACGGACGCCTCGAGAAAGGTTAGATAGAGGCTCATTAACACTGCCAGACGCATCGTGGGCTGAGGTTAACAGACGGACACTTTAATTCAACACTCCTCAGATGCGTCACCGTTCAATCACCGTTACCAGTAGTGGTATTAGAAACAAAATGCGTGACAACTGAAAGATCTCTTTCGAACCGCTACAGCTAGCGACTGGGCACCGAATGACTCGTGATTTTTTGACGCAAAAGAACGCTCCGACAAGGACGGTGGAACACCCCTTATCAATGCAATGTTCGGCCAACAGTTGACCTCTCGATCTCTACGGCGTGCTCCTGGAAGCCCCCTAGACTGAATGGATAGGACGAACAGGCAGAGAAAAATGACTTACTACAGGGGCCAGTTCCTGGCACTAAATCTACAACGTTCGCTGTTCGCTGATAATCCAACGAACGACGAGCGAGCGATTTACACTTATGCCAGTCAAACGAAAGCGAGGTATTTTCTATCACGCAGCGGATCACGTGCGGGCATATCGATCGCTACTGTGCGTGACGTTATAAATAAATAGGAAAGTTTTAAAATGAGAGCAGTTTATTGTATAACATTTGTAAGATCTGTGTCACATTTAATACTTAAGCACTACGTAATAAAAAGCGCCATGCTTAAAAGCTAGGGAACATGTAAACCATCCGAAGCGTGACCGAAGAGGGCTGGTGTGGCGCGCATTTCGTCGAGCCCAATCAGACTAAGATGAATTTTCGGGGTGCCCCCGAAAACTGAAATCCACCACAATGTTAAATTCCAATCTCTTCTCCAAAAACAGCAAGCCAATCACCTTTCGATGGATCAACTGGGGCGCCGCCGTCGCTTTCCCAGCTCTCCAGTGTCCTTTCACTCAACGCGGACTGCGGCCAAGCCAAGACATTCGCGTCAAGGTTGCATTAATAGTGCCGCGCGCGGCGTCGTCGTCGGCTAGCGGCCGTAGCTCGACGCAATCACAAAACACAACAGCGGTCAAGCCGCCGCTAGTCACTGGCCCCAGCTTTCACACACCGTGCATTGCAATGTTCACGCACGACACCGTCCTAACTAATGGTGTTCTGGCTACCAAATTAGGCACCGTTTAACAGAGCCGCACGCACGAGCCCGTTAATTTAAAACGCAACTCCGCCGCACGACACACAACAGGAACCACGATGGTCCATGACGTTTGCACCGGCGGTCAGTGCCGTGTTTTGGGCCACATAATTGCTATTGGAGCTTATAGATGCAGCTTCTGACGCGAAGGAAGTTGCTTCTTGCGTGCTCGTGCCATCAGTGTAACCGGTTCGAAGTAAGCCTTGACCGCTCCAACTGCTTCGACGCCAAAGACAGCCTTCACAGCCAATTACGTTCAGCGATTCCTTGCGTGAAAGTTGTGCTATTACTTGAAACTAAAGTCCCACAGAAGCCGTTAGCCTTTAATTTCAGGTGGATTCTTTCCAAATGTGGCGGTTCTTTTCTGTCACGGACACGGGCGCCGCGACTCCGCACACTTGCACAGTTAATCACAGAATGCGACTGACCGGGACACGCGGAACATGCAAACAAAATTTGCACAACAAACCGGAAAAGTCTTATCAACTACTACCACCGCTTCGGGCTGGTCTTCGGGTTGAAGGTCACAGTGGCCAAAACACTCTCAAAAGCGTCGTACACTATGCAGCAACACTACAGCAGCGAACATAATCAGTACCCTCGGGAGTTGTCTGGTGGCCGTACTTAAACCGCAAGGAGCTTCATCGACGAGCTTCATTTGGCTTGAAGGTAGGAACTGATGTACGGGCGGAGCTCTTTTCAGCTTGGGTGTTGTGGGAACTAGGACGCTGTCGACGTCCTGTTCATTGGCCTTAGGGTCGTCGTCGTCATCGCTGAAAAACTCCGGTAGATCCACAAGCAGGGTAACGCGCCGTTTAGGTCTTACATCGTCCGGGCTCGGCTTGGTCGGTTCCGTAACATCCAGCACGTGCGAGTCGTATTCAGCCCCCGGCGCCGGAGGATCCACGGTGGCCCCCGTTTTGCTTTTCCTCGCTCTGCGCGTCGGCGTCTTCGGTGGGTCCAGCACCTTGGCCAGCTTTACGATGCCCACGTTTACGAAATCGGTCGCCAGCTTGTCGAAGGTCACGACCGTCCGTGGGTTGGTGTGACGCGAAGGGAAAAATTCCGCAATTCGTTCCTTCAGGGCAGACCACCGGCTGGCCAGTTTCGACTTTCGCTCGGCCATCCTTTGGGCTTTTGGGGTACGCGGTGTGATGTGCTGGAAGCGCACCCGGTACAGCGACCGGATGTCCCAGTCCTGTACGTCCGATACGCCTACCGATCGGACCGCATCCTGCGCTTCGTCTCCGGTGGCCTGTTCCAGCAGCAGCACACAGCTCCCGACGAGCAGCCAAACGGCCCACGGGACCGCAGGCCTCGGAAAGCTCCACGGAAGTCTCATCGGGATCGGGCAGTTTGTCCACTCACTACGGTCGCTAGAAAGGCACTGCCCGCTAGCGAGTGGCCACGCGAACCAGCCAACCAGCCACCGGACTAGCCACCGGAGGGGCTGTACTCCAACGCAACGCCGAACGCTTTCCGATTCGGACCAAACCGGTCACGAAACAATTCTGCGGCCCGACATTTCTCGTGTTACCGGGGCCGGGGCCGCGGCCCTACACACCGGCACCGGTCCGGATCGCGATCGTGATTGTTTTGATTTTCACACTCAGCCCAACCCACCACGCAGCTTGGCGTTTCTAGTCCAAGTCGCGCGCAATCGAGAGAGCCGGCGACGACCTTCGCCATGATGAAACCGAATGCTATAATGACTGCCATTTCCCCTCGCGGAGTCCGCGCAGTCGAAGTCGTGCACTTCTTGGGTGCAATCGGGGCCAATGGCCAGATTCGGAATCCGGAAGCGCACGAACGGTGTCATTACCTAATACGCGAAGCGGAGAACTGTGCGCTCCACCACTAGGTTAAGGGCGGTTTTGTGAGACTGGGGCCAGCTTGTATGAGGTGGAGGGGAGCGCGCCAACCTAGTTCACAAGAGTGCATGAGGGCCAAGGCAGATCAAGAATCCTACTCGTCGAACTGGTGTAAGCCGCGATCGCGTAGAGCAACAGTACAGATCTAATAGTAAAGCGAGCAAACCTGTTTTCCTATTTTTCCATTCCTGTTTATAATTCCGGTTTAGGCATTGTAACCGCGGCCAACGCTTGTTGATAGCTTGGATGATTGATACAAAGAAATGGAAAGTTTACGATTCTATTCATCAAGGTTTACTGATCATCTCTTCTCCTCAGAATATCCCTCGAAGCAGGCCAATCTTATGAAGTGGACCGTCTGGATAAGATTCTCACTTCCTGGAAGACACTTTTTCCCACACACGATGGCACACCCGTTGGGCGGCGCCAGTCTGTCTCCGATTTTATTGATTATCATCCAACCCTCCGAGAGAGTGAGCGTCTGGTGCGTCTGCCAAAAAGCTCCAGCTCACTTCCAGACGGGCTCCGGCATCCGTAGACGTAGCATCAAGT
The DNA here is from genome assembly GCF_943734635.1 of Anopheles cruzii. NCBI lineage: Eukaryota > Metazoa > Arthropoda > Insecta > Diptera > Culicidae > Anopheles > Anopheles cruzii. The sequence continues at coordinate 80,188,080 of NC_069145.1, forward strand.
GGCATATCGGTGGTCCGGTTTCGCGATACGTGGTGGTTTTGCAGAAACGATGAACGTTCTCCGGTTCGTTTGGGTAACACTGGTCCTACTTTCTTATCAGCTGACCGAAAAGCGTGGCCTAGTTGAGTCCAAGATTCGCAATCGTGTGCAAACGTGGCAACAACGCACCTGGCGCTCCCGATTCGGATCGACGCTCCGGAAGGACTGGAAGTCGGCCTTCGAGCCGGCCAAGTCCCACCGGCAACGGTACGGACTGTCGCCAAGGAAGGAGGATTTCTTCACCTCGGACACGGTTCCAAATGCTTACTCTCAGTTCCACTACCGTCGCTACGGTGACTCCCGCCCGAAAACATCCGCCCGCGGACGGACACCAACCAGCAATAGACTGAAACGTCTCGCCGGAGTGCTTTCGGATCCGGCTGCGAATCTAAAGGATTACCTAGACCCAGTGGAGTTGATGCTGCTCGGAGATGACTCGAACGTTAGTTCGTATGTTAATAATTTGGGATTGTACTTAAATGTTGTTAGAGAACGTGAACGCGACCGGTTGAAAATGGAAGAAAATTTGCGATCCTCAGACGACCATCAATTTTCAGCAGCTCAGCAATCCAACGGGGAGAGCAAGAATGTGACGGAATTCAAAATCGTAATCCACCATCGGTACCTCAACGCAACGGGGGGCCAGTCTAGCAAGTGTATTCCAGTAACTATCGCTGTTCAAACCGTTATCACAGTTCTGATGAAGATGCTTGCTCGCATGTAAATGTTTGTGCTACTCGAAAGCTATCAGCTCTCGTTATCGCCTTCCCATTTAAAGAAATTCTCGTCGTTGGCAAAAGTTGTGGATCAGTCGCAATTGATCCGCAACACCGTCCGTCCGTTCGGCTGCCACTATGGTGGACACTCGTGTGCTTTGGTTGATTTGTTTCCTGCTCGGGTCCGTTTGTGTACAGATGTGGTCTCCGGTGTCTGGGGCTTCCATAACCCCAACGGAAGCATCGCCAGTGGAATTGATGTTGCTTGGAGATGATCCGAATGTTAGTTCGTATGTTAATAATTTGGGATTGTACTTAAATGTTGTTAGAGAACGTGAACGCGAACGCGAATTGTTGAAAGTGGAAGAAAGAAAGCGATCATCAGACGACCCTCAGTTCTCAGGTTCTCAGCAATCCAATGGTGCGAGCAAGAATTTGATGGAATTTGAATCGTAATCCACCACCGGTACAATGTATTCCTGTAGCTCTCGCAGTGCAAACCGTTATCGCACTGCAAGGCCTCACAATTCTGATGAAGATGCTTGCGCATATGTAAATGTTTGTGCTACTCGTAAGCTATCAGCTCTCGTTATCGCCTTCCCATTTAAAGAAATTCTCGTCGTTGGCAGAAGTTGTGGTTCAGTCGCAATTGATCCGCAACACCGTCCGTTCGGCTGCCACTATGGTGGACACTCGTGTGTTTTGGTTGATTTGTTTCCTGCTCGGGTCTGTTTGTGTACAGATGTGGTATCCGGTATCTGGGGCTTCCATAGCCCAAACGGAAGCATCACCGGTCCGTTGGGCAGAAGCCAGTGAACAGCAGCCCAACGTCGGCAGTAGCAGCAGCGTACCGAACGTGCCGGAAATGGACCCGTTTCGGTGGATTGTTTCAAAATCGGGCTCATTTTTTAAAGGCTAAATGTCTTGCCCGGGTGTGTGAAAGGCTGCAAATACAATTAAGCTCAATAAATTTGGATGTGTGATGAGAAATCGTTGGTTCATATTATGAGTTGTTATTTCCGGAAGGAAAGAAACATTTTTATAGCGCGCCTAAATGTATGCAAACTCTTGTCATCTAACCCTTGATGGGTGAATGATGCATCTTTAACGGTGCATCGTGCGTTTGTTGTGTTGCTTTCTGTTTCTTGTGTTGCGTGTTTGGAAAGATAATCGATAGCTTCGTTTTACGCATGAAACACCAAAATAGGTGGCGCAAAGCGTTGACGAGCGAGACGCCTTTACTTTCATCGCACGCGTCCATTATGACCGCTTAACACAACGAGTCCCCACACACAATTTCCACCCGCGGTGTGCTGCCTCATTTCGTCAGAGGAAGCACACCCCGGTGACGCAAAGACGGCCGGTGTTGGTAGTCCCCCTGATCGATTCGAGCCCCAAAGGAGGGGAGCGGTTGTCCACAGGAGTTAACTACTAGAACGGTGACAGGGCGCGAAACGGTAGCCAGCTCGATACCGTCTGAATTGCGAGGGCATCGCAGTGGAAAACTATAATGGGTAAATTACGACAATCACATCCCGCACATTAACTCTCTAATCCCGACGGTTCCGAGGTGTGGAAACAATTTGATGATTCACATTTTATTTACAAACTAATGCTTCTGGGTGCCGTCGTGTTGGTAAGGAATCCGAAGGTTGACCATGGCTGTTCGCCGGAGCGAATGCGCAAATTGTACATATTAATTCATATAATTGGCGGAAAATTAATGATATGTACCACGTGTGTGATACGTAGCTGTTGAGGGATGTTGAAAAACTTCAAACACGGTAGGTAAAATGTGCAAATTTTTAGTTCTAATAGAAATTGAATTGTTTCCAAAATAAAGAAAATTACATTCAGCCTCAACCTTGCTGAAAAACGGCATTTTCGCACACTTTTATCAATTCCTTTTCAAGCACGGCCAATCCCAATTACGTTCCAGCACGGGTTCCTATAGGGTTTTGTTGAAAAATACAATTCCTTATGTTTTTCACTTCCCGAAGGACCGTGAAGGTCCTTCGAGTCTCGCCAGTTCCTCTTTCTCCATTAGCCACCTGGTTCAAACGCCAAAACTTACCGCGCGAAGAGGATGTGGAAGCAAACTCAGGATAAGAAATTTAAGGAACAGGACCTCTTTCGGTTTCACAACCGGTGACGAAACACGCACACAATCGGGCCGGTTGTTCCTTTCCTCTTTTCTGGCTCCTTCCCCCTTTAATGCGTTGCCCTGGCCAAAGGTATGTGCTAATCGGGTTGGGTATGTGTTGGTTGGTGTGCGCCATATCGAATGGATATCAAACGGGCCACCGGAGTGTACGTACGGAGCGGCCAGAGCCAGACGCGGTCAGTTATCGTTCAACCGTTGGTGGTGCTAAAAGCAGACGTGTCCGGAGCGCAGAGCCTACAGCGTTGGAAGGTCCTCCAGTAGAGGTAGGTTGTAGACCTGGACAGACAGAGTTTATACAGTTTATCTTAGATTAATCCTCCGCCTCGTGGCCGATAAAAAATTGGATCAAACTCGGAATCAGTACCCAAAACCACCTGACTTATCTAGTGGCTACGTCGAATACGTAAACTTTTCATTAAAAGTCGTTTTTTAAGTCACGTGAAACCGCTTTTCTCTAAAGCTTCTGAATTTGCCTCGATCATACAGCTGACGATCGCTCATTCGCGGATTTTGGCCGAATGCAAATTAGAGTGACACACACTGGTTGACGTGTGGTTTCGCGATACGTGTTTGCTCATTATCACCTGTACGAGAAGATCGCCAAACACACCGTGTGACCACAACTACACACACGCCACGGGACGCAAAAACATCCCACACATCCGTACCACTTCCCGTGGCCGTCTATTTGCTCGGTGGAGATCATTTTTCAACGGGTTGTAACGTTTCTTTTCTATTTTTCTTCACATCGTCGTCACCGTCGTCGCTGTTGAAAAGCAGATAACGAGAGAGTTGTTGGACCCCGCAGCGCCATCCGCAAACGGTCGTTCAACGAAAAACACGGCGGGTACCGCACCTAACGCGCCGCACACCTTTGCTGAGGCTCGATAACAGCAGCAGAGGCACCGGCCATCCGTTCGCGCATCGGATCTCGTGTGTTGCTGATTGTGTGAATTGCGCGCCAGAAAACTCTCATCGTCACACTCCGACCGACGGGGGGATTTTTCTCGATTCCCGATCACCGGGAAGACCTTGTGTGTGGATATTGTATGTAAATTCGGCCACGGTCCGAGGGAGAGCCGGCGGCGAACTAACGGTGATCGCAACCGAAACATTCGCGGACCTATTATTAGTTCCCCGCGTCGAAGCTCGTAGCCCACATTTCGAAGGCGCTCCCGCTCGGTATCGGTAGTGTTCGCGATCGGTGAGACTCTCGGGCAGTGCTCCGCAGAGTGTAGTGAGTGTGGGGAAACGCAACAAGTGTTCGAATTTTCACTGATTAAACGGAGTAAAAAAGGAAAACGTGTTACGGGCCAACACAACACCACAAACAGAGGAGCATAATGTTCAGCGTCGAAAGCGAGCGTCCACGGCGCTTTGTGCCTTCGCCTAAAAATAAGCAACTGTGGGCCGCGTGTTTCTGTGTGCTTCTCTGTCTGCCGAATGTGGCCGACGGCCGAAAGGTGACACTGTCACGTGTCACGAAACCCACCGCCCACAGGGGCTACGCAAATGCGGACATCGCGAAACTAAGTTACTCGCCGAGTAACGCCGCTCCGCCGATGGTCGCGAAACCGGCAGCACCCGTGTACTCGGCGCCTCCTGCTGCACCCCACCAACCGTCGTACGGTTGGAATGTCCCCGGAGCACATCCGGGCGCTCCTCCGGCTGGTGCTGGTGGTGGTGTCTATCCGGGTGCGGCTGTAGCGGGCGCTGCCGGCACGGGTATCGTCGCTGGCAATGTGTACCGTTCGCATGGTCACAATTCCACCGGAGGATTCGGTTCGTTGGCCCACTCACCACCGGTGGCTTCGGCGTCGTATCCGGGGCAACCACCGGTTCAAGGCTTCCCTGGAGCACCCGTGCAGCATCCGGGCGGTGGATTCCCAGCGCCGGGCTATCAGCCACAACCCGCCGGAGGCTACTACCCTCAGGCGCAGCCAGGATTCCCTCATCAGCCCAGCTACGTGCCCGCAGGACACTACGATCAGGGCCACTACCAGGGACACCCGGGACAAACCGTACATCACTACGAGCAGCCCGCCAGCGGTGGAAGTGGCATCGGCACAATTCTTGGTGCTGGCGCAGCCGGATTGGCTGCTGGTGTTGGTGGTGCAGCCCTGTTCGATGCGCTGAAACCGAAAGAATCGAAAGATGAGGGCACCACAACGACTGCCACAACGGCTGCCACAACCGTTGCAGGGGCAAGTACGCTGGCTGCCGCAAGTGAAACACCAGCACCCGTTTCGCCTGCCAATCCTAACGGAGAGGCCCCATTAGCTCCTCTCCCGGTCAATCCGAATGGAGATGCTCCACTGGCCCCTATGCCGACGAGTCCCAACGGCGCTGAGGTACCACTGGCTTCGTTGCCGACCGAAATTACGCCACTGGCGGCAGACTCTACGAGCGCCGGAACCGACCGCACACCGGAGAATCCTATCGGAATGGCACCTCTGGCTCCGCTGCCAGATTCTACCAATGGCACTTCGTCCTCGGCAGCAGCAACGGACAGCACTACTACGGCCACCACGGGTTCGGATGTGGAAGCACGCAGCTCGGCTCTCAATGTGCAGCCCGATCTGTCCGCCTCGATGGCGGAACCAGCCAAGGGTGGTGCCGCCCATCTAACATCCGCTTTCTCTCTGGTCGCCACGCTGCTACCGCTGATTGTGAAGTATCTGCGGTGTTAACACTCAACCGCCCCTTGCGGCGGAACAGGTGTGTAAATAGCGTGCCGTTTTGCTCGAAACGATCTTGATCTTAATTCTCGAATGCGTGCGATCGTTCATCGAATTCCCATCAAATTGTTTGCCTTCAAGGTTTAATGTCAGAGATCAGTAGACAAAGAGGGGATCGTTGTTGAGTATCTTTCGATGTTGAAATACCTTTAATTATCAGTCCGTTTCGTTGGCGAGAGCAATCGTGTGCCACTGCGTGTGTGTGAGGTGAGGACGGTGTCTATCACCGGAAAAGTATTGTTGTATTGTAATTTGAAATGATTTTCTGAAAACGCACAAACACGTATTAAACTAAAACAACTGAAACGTTCAAACGATATTGCAGAAGAGACAAAGATGTGCTAGAGACAGAAATGTTTGAGTCCATCAACAATGCGGTTGGTACTGGTTGTATCTATTGTTTCAGTCTAGGCCGACGCAGGAAGCAAACTAACACGAAACAACGATTATGTGAATAAATATTTTAGTCACACTTTCTGTGTATTTTTCTCGACCGTACGTACATATCACGTGAACATTACGTTCAAATTATGCCTGAAGATAGTCATAAGCATTTTGCCGACATTTGCGAGAGCCATTTTGCGTACAAGGAATTCCGCACGCTGGCCTAATTAGGTTTTTTATTCCTGTTCCGCGAATTTTTCGCATTGGCCGAAAGCTTGGTGTACAAGCATGTGTTACTTGACCGGGGCGGTGATGACGTTATCCGACATACGCTGTACCACTTGTGTGTGTTGCGAAATGATCATCTGCGTAAAAGCGGCCCTGCGGTGCGGAACAGAGGATATGTTGATTAACATGGCCGCGATAATGGGATTGAACAACATATGAACAAATATCGTACCTGAACAGGCCTGGAGCACGACAGAGAAACGTGACAAAGGTGGAGATTCAAAATTGCGTGGTTTTTGTGCAAACGATTAAGAGCCCAATTTCCGTTGTTGTTCCATGTGAAGGAATTCCAGCAATAATAATACTCTTGGCTACCTAATTTGAACCGATAAAACATAACTCTACTTAATTTATCCCTCAAAGGTTCGTTTCTATTTTAATGGGTCTAGTCTAGCTGGCGATGGCGATCGCGAAACTGCGAACCGCGGGAACACACGTGGGACTAATAATGTGACACGTAACTCGTGGCCAGACTGGTTCGCCCAAAGGTATGCATCACGCATACACCAACCGTTTTAGTGATTTGAAAAACAAAAACCACAAACCACGGTCCTTCTTTGTCGGCACGCGAAAAACCGATTACTTGCCAATTGGAAACGAAAGGTCAGTGTTTTCCGCGCTGAACCGTTTTCAATCGATCGAGTGTTCTCGCGTGGATTGTCGTAATTTCATAATTCACGATAATCGCGTGCGAACCTTGAGCGTCGTCTGAAGCTGGCGTTAAAGAAATCCATTCAACAAAGAAAGAAATCACAGCGCACAGAGCAGCGAAGAAGAACGGTTTCGTTTTCATTAGTGACGTCACGCGGATACAGAACGTTGTGAAATAGAATTACACGAGCCAATCTGTTGCTTTCAAACGATCAAAACGGTCGAGGCGAGGCTATGGCACAAAGGCTCCACTATATCAATGGAGTGTTAAGTGACGGTATTGAAATTTGAGGGATTTCCTTGAAGCGCATATTGTGCATCGAATTGCACTATGTTGCTGTGCGTACACAATACCGCGCGCACAAAACAGAGTTCTATGCAATGACCAGTTTCGCAATACGATGACCATAAACAACAAATGGGAAAAAAGATTAGCATTCGATGGGTATGAATCGTATAAATCAAAAGGAAGCTGTCCTGTGCCAGTAACATTGTGTTACTCATTGAGGCCAGCGTAAGAGCAGCTCCACGATTCATTTACTTTGGACAGGTGCGCAATGATGAATCATAACTATTTTTTACACCATATTCAAACCAAGCATTATGACGTCATTGTTACGTGTGGTGCTCTGTTCGGAAGGCTACCGCGTTTATACGTGGATCGTGTAAGCTTACGATCGCCGAAGACCCGAAGACACTACCGGTACAACAAACAAACCCGGTGTTTCTTCGCAGGGGCCTACTGAACTACCTTCACCCGTCAAACGGGTTAAAAACACAAAATCCTTCAACCAAATTCCGTGTCTTTAGCGCCACTGGAAGTCTGGAGCTACAACTTCCTTGCACCTATAGGAGTCACGTCGTCGTAACTCCAACGCGATCGGGATTCACCATTCAATTTTATCGGTGCCAAATAAATATTATTATAAGTAAATTTGCGCAACGTTCGTTTTGAACGAAAAGGGTTGAAAAAAAAGGGAAAAAGGGAAAAAGCAGCAAATTCAATTTCCAATGTGTGTGTGAAATGTCAAATGACGAAAAAATTACGATGACGAAAAAAATGACGAAAAAATTACGATGACGAAAAAAATGACGAAAAAATTACGATGACGAAAAAAATGACGAAAAAACTTTCATCACCAATATTAGCAAACGTTTAACGTTTTTGTGCACACGCACACCACAATGCGAGTTGGTTACGAACGCGCCACGTACACTAGCGCGCGGCTATTGATTATTCGACGGAATGAAACATTTTGCTTGGGCTGGCTTTTGAGAGCTAGCGAATCGCGGTTGAATCATTCAAAAACTGTGTTCGTAGGTGGACGTATTTGCGTAGCGAGGTGAAAACCACAATCGAATTAGTGCATTAGCTGGTTTTCTTTTAAAGTCCCTCTTTGCATCAGCAGATCGGAGACGTGTGGTATCGGATTTTAGAAAGTGTTTCTGAGTGACCAAAACAAGCAAGAGCAACGCAATATTCCTTCGGGTGTTGTGTTTGCAGTCGAGTTATGGTCGATACGAGGGTGAAAGAGAAAGTGCGGCCCCGCGCGGCCATGGCAGGTTACGAAAATAGGCGCCTGAAGGTGCTGGCAATCTGCGTGATGTTGTCCATTTCGACCTTGCTACCGACGACCGATGCGCTGAAGAGCAGCAAGAGTCGCAGCAAGAGCTCGTCTTCGTCATCATCTTCTGGACGCGTCTCGAAGCCAACCGCGTCATCTTCCAGTTACTCGAACCCCGGAAGTCTGAGCTATTCAGGCTATCAGGCGAAACCCGCTCCGAAGCCTGCTCCGAAACCGTCGGCTCCGGTCGATTCGTCGTCGAACCAGCAGCGCATTGGCTGGAATACCAACAACCAGCAGTCGAAACCCGCCGTTCAGCCAGCGACGGCCAACAAACCGCCTCCATACCCGGTCCAGCAGACCCACAACACTCATCAGACGCATTCGGCCCCGGGTGCTCCGCCACCACCTTACTCGCATGGGCCTCCGCCACCGTACTCTGCGGCTAACAATCCTAACGTGAACTCACGCTTCGAACCTCCGCCGATGTACAGTCCTGGCAGTCAAGGATTCAAACCGGGTCAGCCGGGCGGCTTCGGGCAGCCGGGAGGATTTGGCCAGCAGGGAGGATTCGGCGGTGGTGGTTATCATGCTCCGATGGGTGGATATGGCGCTCCGCACGGCACGTTCCAAGGAGGTGGTGCTGCTCCGCCCGTAAACTACGCTCCGGCTCCTGCCTTCCCGATCGCTGCCATTCCGGTGGGCGCTTATAAGCCACAATCGTCCGGAATTGGGGTTGGTGGTATTGCTGCTGGCATTGGCACAGGACTGCTGGCCGGTGCAGCGGGATCGGCGCTCTATAACGCACTCCGACCGGAGGATCGAGGTCAGTATCGAGGTGACCGTGTAACCATTATCAACAATGCTCCCCCAGCGGCTGCCGAAGGCGCGGCAGCCCCGGCCGCAGCAGCTCCTGCGGCCCCGGCACCAGGTGCCCCCGCAGCAGCCCCAGTTGCTCCAGCTGCACCGGGTGTACCAGCTCCTGCTGCTCCTGGGGATGGTCAACCATCGGTTCCGCTAGCACCGTTCCCTGCCGCTGATAACTCTAACGCTCAGTCAGCACCACCCGGAGTACCCGATGCGCCAATGATTTTGAATCAGAACGCCACCATGGAACAGAAGCCGTCAGCTAATGAACCCGAGTCTGGAACTCCGCTTGCCGAGGTCCCCGTATCTCCTGCGTCCACCGAAACGACCACCGTGGGTCCAAATTCGAAGCAGTATATTGCCCCACCGGGCCAGTACTATCCCGCCACCGGTCAGTACGTCCCGCCAGGGGAGTACGATCCAGCCACAGGAATATTCACTCCCGGCCGCTACATCCCGGACACGAACATTTTCCAATCCGGACAGTACGATCCGCTGACACAAATGTTTATCCCCGGTCGCTACGAATCCACCGGTCAGTTCTTGCCGGATCCTAATCATCCACCGCTGTCGCTTGCACCGAGTGCACCGAGTGCACCGACGGCCCCGGAAACGGTCACGCCGGCAGTCTCATCGCAGCTGCAATCGGAACGGGTAGCGACGGGTGGCGGCGTCACCGCAACGTGCAGCTCTCTTTCGGTCGTAACGGCGCTCGGTGCGCTGCTGATGTCCGGCCGATTCCGGCTGCTCGGAGTCGGCTTTTAAGTCCGTAATTTACGCTCGCTGTTATCATCCGCTGGCGCATCTAAATTGTAGCTATGTAAACTACCCAACACCACACACACACACACACGTATGAAGGTACTCATCCAGTTTTACCCATTTCTAGTCCCGTAGATCGGCGGTATACTAAGAGGCAAAATTTGCGAGAAAACAGTACAGGCGAGGCTATTTCCATATTTCGAGAGTGGTGAGTATTGCAGTTTTAGGACGAGCGAACGCAACCTGCTAATTCATAATTTAACTCACTTGATTAATGACAAGAAAGATAGAGAGAGAAAAAGATGGAACGGAGGGAAGAAACTCACACTTCGGATTAAAACCGGTTGACCTTTGCTAGTTGATCTCTCTATTTACGAGAAGATACGATTCATGACGTTGTTTTTGCTACTTCGGTTTATTCACACAGCGAAGGTTATCAGTTCTCAAGCTATATAAGATAAATTATGTGCATTTCTCTCAATACATTATCATATTATTTACCCAACTGACGCAGAAAACATGGACTATAAAGTAGTATTCAGTTTTGTGGTAACAGTTAATCTGACATTGGTCCATTGGGCCAAATTTAACCTCTCTCTATCGCAGCGTTTCGAACCTAAACTGCAGTACTGGGTAATAGTGGCGAGAGCATTCGCAACGACTACATGACTTTGTATTTAAAATTTAACGTGTATTAGGAAAGCATTTTTTCATATTGTGGTTGAAAATACTCCTGTAGAAATCTTTTGAAACGATTCACTGTACCTCCTACTTTACGGGAAATGTCGTGTCTTAGTGTTAGCATTAAAAACTGAACCAATCAATACGAACGGTACGCCACCAGCAAGTGTAGTAGCAAAAGGCTGGTATTTTCCGTCAATCAGGACGCTACAAACTATGCTCTCTCTGTAATTGCCCTCTCTGTGACCTATTTCTATCTACTTCTCTACCGCCAAACTACTATACACAGATATTTTAAATCAACCTTATTGAGAATAGCTGTTTTAACGATTAAAACCACCAATAATGTGACGCGGTGTTCGATCGAACAATAATCGGTGCCGGGCCAAAGTATTTCCTGTAGAATGGACGGTATGTTGTTAGAGCATGCCCCCACACATATGTGGAGAAGTTTTTGAACACATTTTACTGTTTCGCAATAGCTTCAGTGGTCTTCAAAAAAGCGCCAATCTTTCACCGTACTCATGGACCGCGGAATTTCATGAGCTCCAAATTCGTATTAGGCGTCGGCTGTGTAGGAAAACTACAGGAACACTGTAGGATATCGATGCTCTAAGCATTGTCCATTCATTGAAGCTTTCGAAGAAAAAGAAATAGCAAAGGTGCTTTTCATTTATTTACAGTGCACTATTTGTTCAGCTGGCTGGAGTTGAAGCAATTGAAATAAAAAACTGAATTGGAACATTTTTCTTTATTATGTGTTTGCAACGTTGCTGGCAGTAAGTACACGTAGCTTGTAAGCATCTGACGCATAATACGTTTAAATGAGGTCGCACTGCTTTAACCGTTCTGCAAACTGGTATCGAGCAAGTAACGGGCGTTTCAAAACAAAGAATAGGCCAACGAGGGGCCATTCATAGGGCCAACGAGATGAGTGCAGCTAAAGTAGTGAACCCGAGGCTGTAAACTTTGTTCTCGCGACGGACACATTCGTTGACAGCTCTCGCGAAGCAATCGAGAGAGTGAGGTGTGAGAGAGCCCGCGAACGAGAGAGAGTCTGTGAATCTGTCAAAGTTCCGAAGAAACGGCAGCGCGTGGTCCATTGGCGAAAGCACGAAACATTCAGCCTATGTAGCGGCACCTGCGAGAGAAAGAAACAACCGCAGGTTTGGCGAGTTTGTAGCTGAGCCGACGAGAGAGGAAGAAAAAAATCCGTCTATGTGGCCATCTTTGACGAATGTGGTAAAAGACAGTGACAGCGGAGCGCGTGTGGTTGCAGCAAAATTTGCTTCCTAAGTTTCTGCAGCCAGCCAGCGAGTTCTGGAGTGTGAACCGACGGGAAATCGGCCGATTTCCGCACTTGGTTCTCTAAGTTTTTCCAATTATTTTCCGTTTCCTCGGGGCGGCGCGCGGGTCGGTTCCGTTTTATCGGCACACGCACGGTTGCGTGCGCGAGATCACGGACGGAGTTGTGCGGGGTGCGGCGGTGGCGCGAGCGTGTGGTCTGGCCTCTCTCTCTCGGTGTGTGGTGGGCCTCCGGTTCCGTTCCGTTTCCGTTTTTCGGCTTTTAATTTCTACCCCCCCATTTTTTACCTCAATTCCCCCGCGGCACACGTAGAGCGCTACGTTTGCGGCCCCGTGTTCCGTCGCGCTATCGGAACTCAAGCCCGCACCCCAAGTGGATCGAAGAAAGTTCCGATCACAGACGTCGGGAGTGAAATTCCGGTGCACCGCAACGAAAGGGTGCTGCCACGTTCAGAGTGTGTGCCGTGTGTGATCATCCGGCCCGTGTTCCGCGGAGCGTTACGTGTGTCCGTAGTTCGCGCGTGCTGTGAAAAGAATCAAATCGTCGATTAAGGAGCAAACAGAGCGACCCAAAATGGATCAGGATAGCGACAACAACGAAATGAGCGCAAAGTTCTCGACGCTCAACGTGAACGCACAAGAGTTTGTGCCCAGCTTTTGCAGTCCGAGCACAACGACGGCCCCGACACAGGAAGCGGCCGCCGCTACGCCGGTGGTAACGACGGCAGCCACTCCAGCGCCAACGGTGCCAACGTCGGCCACGTCGAGCGGCGGAAGCAGCAGCGGAGTGGGCGGTGCCGGTGGTGGTGGTGCCACCACTCCGACATCAACAGCGGCCACACCAACGCCACCGTCCTCGTCGGCACCGACGCCCATGGAGAAGGGCGACGATGACGCGGTCAAAACTCCCGAAAACAATGGTAAACCTTCGGTGGTTACTTTGCGGGATACTCCTGGGGTCATCCTGTTCCGTTTCCCGTCGGCCGTGCTCCGGAGGACCGAGTTTCATTGATGAACGTTCCCTGTCCTCTCGGTAGGACCTCGTCGCGTTTCGCGACGGTGTTCCATTTTGGCGTAAAATTCCCCCCCGTCCCCGCCTATGGCAACGACACAGTTCAATTCGCTCTCACGCGCTCTTGCTCTCTCTCTCGCGGGCGGCGATTTCTCTCCCATCGCGCGGTGGTCCTAGTTGACATGTGGTTTGCGCTCCGCGAAACGCGCAATGACAGCGGCGGTGCATGATGTGTCAAAAATGCTCCGCCTGCTGTGTCTGGCTCACCGCGTAATCCTGTGCGTACCGGTTTACGCTAGCTGCTCCCCTCTGACGCTGCGGTGAGGAGCTGCGGAATGACGAAACATTCCGAAAGTCCGCAACTACGTCCTCTTTGCCCGCGGCATGCAGACGGTTTTCCCGATCTCGCTGGCCCTAGGTTGGCCTCGTTTTTTTATGAATGGGCAACGGTCCAACAAGGATCCGCCAATATTCGAGCGCTTCGGGGAAATTATTGTGGGCGGGTTGCGCTACACCGGATCCTTTTGGGACCCTTATACAATCCTGGGATTCGGAGTGCTTCTTTTACGATGTGCCTGCGTTATGGCTCGTTGGCCGGCACTTATGGTTCTAGTGGTATATCGTCTGGCTGAGTGGAAGGATTGATTTTGGTACCACTTTCATCGTCCCTGCGGGTGAATAATTGAGCACAGCCGCCGATGCAGTAGACCGAAGCGAGACAATGGTAACACATTGTTCGAACGGTGGATTGGGCCCACTTTCGATGCACCGAACTCCGAATACGGGACGAACATACTTGAGCCTTCGACAAATGGATACCAAGACATTTGTTCGCCCTTTTGACCCATGGTCCTTTGCAACACTAAGGCCCCAGGCATTATCGTACCGCCATATTGGCGGTGATGTCATCATGGACCCGTGCGATTTTGCAAGGTGTGTGCCGAAAAGAATAAAGCATAAAGATAAAAAAGTGGCGCTTAGCATTTCGATATGCAAAAGTTTTTGTCGATTCCAATCGATGCCCCATATGTTGGCCTGTGGCTTACCCGATTTGTCTTGCCACGCTTGTTGCTGAGCTTGATGATGATTAAAGTCCCATCAACGAAGGTAATCAGTACGGGACGGCGCGCCACCCAAAAAGGACAAAAATAGACCTTCAATACCAAGAAAAGATCTCGACCAACGTCACACGGACGATGAAGAAAGCTAATCTCCTTCGGATGTGGCTGCCCTACCAGCAGGAAGTGGAATCGAGTGGGTGGATTAGGCGTCATGCCGTGACGGCCGTGGGCCGTGGAATGCGTAGGAATGTCGTAAATGAACCCGACGAATTTAGCGTACGCACGAAGCCCCGAGAGTAGTTTATTTCTTGCCATTGTGCGCCATGCATTAAGTTCGCTGCTTGGCTTCGTTCACAGAAAGTGAACCCCTCGACAGCTGGGACGCCGAAGAGGACTCGATCCTGACGCCCGAGGATGAAGAGATGGAGCTGGAGGATGGCGAGATGGACGGTGACGCGGCACCGAAAGTGTCGAAAAAGAAGCCACCCAAGGTTGAGGAAAGTCGAAGCAAAAAGGAACACGTGAACGTCGTGTTCATTGGACACGTCGGTAAGTCAGACAGATGGGGGCCCGAACACGTTGCCGACACGCGTGTGATCATTGCAATTCCGTTTTTGTTTCTCCTTGCAGACGCCGGAAAATCCACGATCGGTGGACAGATCATGTCCCTGACCGGCATGGTGGACAAGCGGACACTCGAAAAGTACGAACGCGAGGCACGTGAAAAATCGCGAGAAAGCTGGTACTTATCGTGGGCCCTCGATACGAATCAAGAAGGTAAGCAGCGCGGCACCCAGTAGGGACACCAGTGGAGACAAGCCGGACATGGAGTATGATTGGTACGGTCTTTCCAGAACGGGACAAGGGAAAAACGGTGGAAGTTGGTCGTGCCTATTTTGAGACTGAAAAGAAGCATTTCACCATCCTCGACGCACCGGGACACAAGAGTTTCGTGCCCAACATGATTGGCGGGGCGGCCCAGGCCGATCTGGCGGTGCTCGTGATCTCCGCCCGGAAGGGCGAGTTCGAGACCGGATTCGATCGGGGTGGCCAAACGCGAGAGCACGCGATGCTGGCGAAGACGGCCGGCGTTAAGCATCTGGTGGTGCTGGTCAACAAAATGGACGACCCGACCGTCAACTGGGACGTGGAGCGATACAACGAATGCAAGGACAAAATCTTACCATACCTCAAGAAACTAGGGTGAGCGTGTACCGCGTGGCGTGGCGTCGGGCAATTGGCTGATACTGGTTTTTCCCGGCAGATTTAATCCACTCAAGGATCTAACGTTTATGCCGGTGTCCGGCATCACCGGGCAGGGGCTGCGGGAGCGAATCGATGACTCCATCTGCCCCTGGTACGAGGGACCGGCCTTTATTCCGTTCATCGACGAGCTGCCGTCGCTCAACCGCAAAACCGACGGCCCGTTCATCATGCCCATCGTCGACAAGTACAAGGACATGGGAACGGTGCTCATGGGCAAGGTGGAATCCGGCATGGCGAAGAAGGGCACCAACCTGCTGGTGATGCCCAACAGAGTGAGTAGCATGCGTGACGATGACGTTTGACCACCTGCCGATCTGACCCCCGCTTTGCTTTTTGCAGACTCAAGTGTGTGTCGATCAGCTATGGTCCGACGACGAAGAGGTGACATCCGTGGGGCCAGGTGAAAACGTCAAAATCAAAGTTAAGGTATAACGCAGCGTTTCGTGGCGTTAGGAACGAGCACCCTGTAATGCCTGCACTTCTTGTTCTTCACAGGGCATAGAGGAGGAGGACGTCTCGCCCGGGTTTGTCCTGTGTGACGCTTCCAATCCGATCAAGACGGGCAAGGTTTTCGACGCCCAGGTCGTCATCCTAGAACACAAGTCAATCATTTGTGCGGGATACTCGGCGGTGATGCATATACACTGTGCGGCGGAGGAGATTACTGTTAAGGTGAGCTCTTGGGTTGTGGCCCATTTGCGTCAGCGATTTAATATATTTCTCGTTATTTCCTTCTCCCCTTACTTAGGCTCTTATTTGTTTAGTAGATAAGAAGACGGGAGATAAGTCCAAGACAAGGCCGCGCTTTGTGAAACAGGATCAGGTCGCCATCATGAGAATTGAATGCTCCGGATTGATATGCTTAGAGCAGTTTAAACTATTCCCTCAGATGGGTCGCTTCACGCTTCGAGACGAAAGTGAGTGTCACGGAGAGAGTATTTGCCTTCGGCAGCTGACGATGACACACGTTCTTTTTGCTTCGTTTGCAGACAAAACCATTGCCATTGGAAAGGTGCTGAAGGTTGTGGAGTAAACAAACCAAAAACAAAACTCCAACACAATCTACGTTTTTTCAACGGCAGCGATACGCAGTGTCTTTAAACCATCCAACAGAAAACCAGCAAAGAGAGAGAGAGAGAGAAACACGTAACATGTCTACACATAGGCGGCCACACGAACGACTAAGCGCCACTGCGCCGCCACGGGCATCATCAGAAACCGTGCTGGTGTGCACCACACACGGCGCCGCACCGTTAAGCAAGAGACTATTGCGCGGATACTGTGGCCGCGCAGAGTAATCAATCAGCATTTCCTCGTCTTGGCAACGAGTATCACTTTTTTGTCGTCTTCTATATTGCTTTCGTTGCTGCTCCTCCTATTTGGGCTTCGCTCTGTGTGCTCGAGCTTGTTCCTTCGCTCGTGTCCTTCCCGTGCCCCTGAGTATTTTCTCGACAATCCATCCCGTAAACTACTATTTCGATGCCCTTTGGGTTAAACCAAGGATGTGTCGGGGAGTGTGTGCGCTGTCCCTGTCCAACGGAAAAGCATGGCGACGAAGGAAGAACTCGTAGCGGAACCACCGCCGCCGATGGTGGCATGTGTGAATAGAGCGTTTTTTACACCCAGCCTATTGTCCTTTTGCGAGTTGTTAAAGAAAACAAGCCACTGCAGCTTATCACAGAACACAAACACACACACACACACGGAAACTAATGCGCATCAATTGCTTGTGTGGGCGATCAAGAGGGCGAAAACTCGGTAGGAAATAGATAATGAAACACCACTGCTCTCACACATTGTAGCTTACACACAGCAGACGCCAAACCAGAGATAAGCGGCAGCACACACACACGCACACAAACACACAGACAATGAGAACTCAGACACACATCCCAACAGGCAAAACCAATTGATCGCCACCACGCGATTGCGGACTGAATGAATTATTGAAACAAAAACACTAGTAGCATAATAAATGTGTGTAAAAAGGGATCATAACCAAAAGGGGGGATGCGGTGCGAAAGGCGGGACGGAGGGACGGACCCTACCAAAACGGTGGTACGTCCCCATTGCGCTCTCTGGGTGAAGGGCGAAGGGGCACACACACGATACCAATAACGCATCGGAAACAATAACTTTAAACAGAACCATGTACAGGACGCCGTGCTACATTTGCGCGTTTGCAAGTTTCGAGAATGCAATAATTGTTGTGGGTGCCCCAACAATAATGTCCACAGGAGAGAGGCCACCAAGAAGGAAGGTGTGTGTGTGGTGTGTGTGGGTCACAGTTAACGGCAACCGATGGAAGAACTCAACAAGGGCGGCCACCGTTAACAGCAGCAGCAGCAGGGTCGTAACTTTTAAAGTCGCTCGCCATCGCCTGTTAGAAGATCTATTTCTTCGTCTTTTTGTTTCCTCTTCGTTTTACAAATGTATCGTCACGCGAGAAGCATAGCAAACGCGCGCGCGTAAAGCGTTTTGGGGAGTTGGGGGGGGGGGGGTCTGTCATCCGGGGTGGGCGAGAGAAACCAAACTGAACAGACCGCTAGGAGGGGAGCGCACGGCGCCACCGGTCGTGTGTATATTTTGGATTGCGACACAAACATTTGTACCGATTGTTACACATTGCTTTGAACAATATTTGATACTATTACGACGATTAGTTTATCCGTTTGCGACATTGTTTGTTCTTCAATTTTTCTTACGTTAAGTTAAGCTTTTTCGCCTGGAGTGTGCTGTTTTGATACGACCGAACTAGACGCCAGAACCGATGGGCGCACTGTGTAATGGGATAAGGGATGCAAACATAATAAGGGGAGGGGGGGGGCTCTCAGCATCGACACAAGTGATAAGTGTCGGAAGGCTAAGATCGCGCGTGCGTCCCACCGCAAAGATCATCCAAACGATTGTCGACAAAGCAAGCGAAGCAAAGAACGCAGCGCTCAAAACTAGTATAGAAAGCAATCGAAAGATGCGTAGGCTTGGTTGTTATGGTAACTTGCGTCAGAAAAAACTGACATAAAGATACAAAACGAGACACTTGGGGCGCAAAAAGTGGGATAATAAAGCGCGTGGCGTGAAGGTCAAACTAAGAAGTGCTCCAGCATCCATATCCCAGCACACACTCCGTTACATTTTATCAAAATAAGGCGAACCACTCCCCCTAATAAGGCATCGTCATAATTATTATTGAATACTGAACATTTATTTGCCCTTTTCTCTTGTTTTTTAAACGTTTTTTTTAAGAAAGAGAAAGAGAAATCAGCAACACAAAGAAGAAAACAAGTTACAATGAATGAAACACATGAAAATAAAAAGGTCTCTTTGGAAACATTGTGCATTATTTTGTCGGTTGAGAGTATACGAAAGAAAAGCGCGCCGTAATTGATAAATGTTCCTTCGCGACAGATAAACAACAGACCTGTTCTGGGCGACGCGCTTAATAACGTGTTTTATTTCAATTTCATCGTTCTTGAATTCGAATAGCTCGTGTCGACGTGTCGCGGGTCATTTACTCGCTAATTACACCGCCGTGCCCAACCGCACTCGTGCCATGCTGGATCGGATATGCTGCAGATTATTTGAACTGAACACACCGCCGTGCAGAGATAGCCGATCGATAACAGAGCCAAAGCGTATAGCGGAGAACCTGGCTTTTTCTATGCTACGAGGACAAGTACTCATAAATAAATATAAACTCCCCGCCCCATGACGAGCTCCATGTTTGGTGCCGAATGTACGCAGAACCGCACGTCGCACCGATAGTACGAGTTAGCCTGGCCTGGCGACACCGTGAAACAATGCACCCGAAGAACCCGTTCCTTATCCTGCGTGGTGGAAGAAGGTTCTCCGCCGCAAGCAAATCGGTACCACGCAAGTAGTGGTGCTGCGTCACCCGTCGGTGCCGAGTCGTTCTTCCCATGCCCAGAGGGAACATTCCGTCAAGGCTTCCAGCGGCCCGAGTTCATCGACAGTGGGGCCGCGGGGGAACCGGAATGATGGTGTAAACAAAACATAACAAAACACACTCATCCATCCAGCGTTTATGCGATGCTGGACAACGAGGGCGATGGTGAGGGCGAGGGGTGGTACGTTCAGCGCAAAACACAAATCGTGAACGGCGGCAAACCGGCCAGTTCAGTTACTGTTTGTGCGTCGAGCCAGAACGTTGGTGCCGGGCTGGACTCCATAGTTAAGAACCGTGCTGCCCCCCCCACGTCCGGTGGAGAAGAAGTCCCAAGAACTGGCTGTGTGCACTCGTGGCGTTCGCCTCTTTGTTCCATTCGGGTTCGTATCGCTCGCCGGGAGTAATTGCGGTGTGGTTTGGATCGCGCGCGATGAGATCGGTGGGAACAGTCACATCGCGTCACAAAGAGAAGCATTTATTCCAATCCGTTCAAGTGACCACTAGAGTGTTGGGGGGGGCTGGGTAAATAGGCACTCGGAAGGACAGTTTCGAGCGTGGTCCAATTATGGCACTGCTGACGGCTGAATACTTGCGTGAGAGGGTTTAAGCGTTGTTGCCAAGTTGGGTTTTTGGGGGACAATCTGTCCGACTTCCGTTGGATTAAACGTTAGTAGCCAACGATCCATGCTATACTATAGTGGCTGGCGAGAAACCTTGAAAAATCAAAACGCAACTCTATAGAGTCGTCCCATGGCAAACACAATTAACTGATAAGGATTATCGCTGCGTGGCCTCGATTGTAGGGGAGAAACGGTATTGGACCTTGTGCGAGATGTGTTGTGCTTGGTTCTATCGCCGTATAGGGAAAGCACTTACTGACTCTAAACATTCCGCACGGCAAGATTACTTTTAATTTAGCTGACTTTAAAATCTATCTCTCAATCGCGTACTTGAAATGGAAATGACTGGCGGTACTTAAAACTGACTTAAACGGTTAAAGTCGGAGTAGGATTGCGTCAATTGGCTTTCCACAGCCTCCACGCCAGGCAGGCTGACTGCGTTGCTGGTGACGTCGGTGTGGTCCTTGAAATGGAATATACATATTTATAGTTACAGAATTGCTGGATGCTGACATGTTTCACTTTTTCTCAATTGATTGCCGCTACAACTGAAACCTAGCACTTTGTAATGTCAGCAAGAAAGTGAAGGTCTCCAAGCTCAGAATGGGAATGGTGCGATCGTTCTATTCTGCCCCTCTGGCTCTGGAAAGGTATGAACATCAGTTTGGCACCAGATTCTATGAAGTGCTAATGGTATGCTAATATTTAAAAAACTGAGTAATGGTTCTGGTGGAATAAGAATCCCTCACTTTACTCAGCTGAGTTTGACTTTAACAGAAGCGTATTTAAACACGCGCCCGCGTTAGGGTAAGTTAACTGGAAGTTTCAATCGTTGATAGAACAGATATTCTCATGCGACGGAGTTAAAGGAATGTACCAAACAACAGACAAAAAACGCCCAAAACCCTGTCCACAATGCCCACCAGTCTTTACCGACTGTAAGCGCGGATATTTTTTGTAAATATGAATAACATGAACCAGGTTCAAGCGCACGAGCGACGGTGACGATTACAGTTTGCACGACTTTAAACATGTTCAAGGGGTACATGTTTGCGCAAGTCATATTGCCTGATGAGCCCACTGAGTGGGTGACGCAAAAAATAAGCCGGAAAAGATAGTTCTAAGCCCGCATTCCTTCCTGTCTTTTAAATCGTGCACGCAAACGGCCGCAAGGGAAACTGGTTAAATCCGGAACCTCTCTGGTCCCAAAACGCTCGTTTCTATTTATTGTCATAGAACTTTTGTCATGGTACGCGTTCCATTTAGTGACCCGACCCGATTGAGTAAGCCGTTAACGGCCGTCTCTTCTTGCGGTGTGAATCATAATCGGCCGACCGATGCTGTGATTCATGATTCCGCCGGGTTCGTCGCGTGAAGTGACCTAATTTATTAGCACGAGAGTGACGCTAAATGTCAATAAACCGACAGCTGTGGGCCAGAGAACGTGCCACCGTACCGTTCGATCACCGTCGTTAGCGAGAACCGAGGCTCTGATCGAAGATTGCGTGCTGAAAACCGCAATAATCGATTCTCTAGTACTTGATGAACATTTGGTGGGGCGCGAGACCGTTCGCTAGCCTAGCCGGCCGCGGTGTGGACAGGCCCACCGCCTGGGGGCGGTGCACTAGACAACCGCTAATCTGTCGGTTCTATTCTTAAATGGGCGGATAATAGCCTAACCCTTCGTTAGAATGAACTTTTTTCCATCAAACACTGGCCCCCGGAGCCGGTTTTTGCATCGGAACGAACCGAGCCCTAGACCGGGTTTAAGGTCGCGCGCGGGTCTCTGATGCTATTAACCTCTTCGCTCGCTGCGTCGCGTGGTCGTGGAACGCCGCTACGATTGTTGACCCACCACCAGCGTGGGGGACGAGTGTGTGTGCTGAAGATGTGCGGACATGTGGGGTTATGAGTTTTTCAACCTCCGTATGTTAAAACATCCCCGTTCTAAGGAAACCTATATTGCGCCCAACTCATTCTGACTCATGCTGAGTCTCAGACCTTCGCATTTTTCCCCCTATTGTTCATTTACGCCCAGCATCTCGTGGAATACGACTCACTTGGGACCATTGTTATTGTCACCGCTAAACAGAGACGTGGCGGTCATTTCCGATTTCACGTAGCTGCTCGGTTGCTGTTATTATCGACACGTCGCGCCATTGTCATTCCCGGGGCCAATTGCGTCACCGTAAATGTGGAGGGCTTGAAGTGGGAACTGACCTAAAAAATCAAACTTAAAGTGCTGCTATTAAGAACTGAACGAAATGCGACGAATCGTAAAACTTGTCTTTGCTGGTGTCCCACAAATTCATACTTTAAAAGAAGCCAAGAGCCGGAAGCCGTTGGTCAGGACATTCTGTTCCTCGATATCTGGTCGCTCTCCGGTTTGGTGCAACATTCACGCGAATCGAATGAAAAATGATCTGCAATTGGTAACCTTGCACTTCGTGTTCTTCAGCACAAAGCTACACGGCAACCCGTCGCGTAGGCTGAAGGGTCAACGACGCGGTGCGAACAAAATAAAAGAAGGCTAAAACAAACTGTAGGTCTCCACGTTTCGATCGATAGTCCCGAGCGCCGGATCGGCGACACAAGGAAAAGGGATGATTCGTTGGGGCTTAGTGAACCGGTTCTGCCGTTGTCCAGACGGGGCCGATAAGACTAGTTTCGCGGCTGGTGGTGGGTTCAGAATATGTGGCTCAGTGGGACGAAAGCCCTCGGTTAGGGATGGTGAGCTCCAGTGGTTGGTCAACTCGTTGATGTAAAATGTTTCTAGTGACGCAAATTAACTAGCGTAGAACACGCACCACGCACGATTCGATCTTAGTTCGGAAGATTACAACATTATGGTGAAACATGAACGTGGCGACCATTAAATCTCGTACCGGTAGTTACTGGGGTTTGAATACTGTTCCCAAATCGGTAAGAGTACCTCGTTCGATCGTCCCGGATATCACGCATGATATGAGCAGCGCGTATTCTAGGCACACGTGTGCCAAAACGCTGGGTTCCCAGGCCAGCTAATGGGAGGTATCATCACATGGGCCGCTTAACGATCGATTGAATTAGAGATAAGTGTTCGTTCGTAGAATTAGTGTCTGCTGCACGGTACAATACACGATTTTCCAAAACGATACCGTTCGAAACGGCGATCAACAAATTTAATCAACCTACGACATGCAAACGTATCGAATCGAAGGTTTCAAAGTGACGTATATATACCTCTAGCCGCTAGAAACGTTCAGTTAGTTCGGCCTCGACGTGCGTATCAGTTACCGCATCCGTAAGATAACACCAATCACCGCATGACAACCCTTTTACCGTTGCCATTTGACTACCGTTAGATGGAAGTGAAGTCAGCAGCATTGACCTCGTTTTTCGCTTCCTCTGGTCTAGATTCAGCGTCAGATTTCCCGATCATGTACGATCGATTGAATTACTTCGGGATATAGCTTTGTGCGTCGCGACGTTGGTTAAAACAATAGCATAATTCAAGGTCCACATAAGCCATCGATCCGTGGCCGCAGTAGTCGCTCCGTTGCTCCATTTTATCATGCGTGTCACGCCTGCGAGAACCTCCAGCGTTTTGAGGTCAGCTGCCGTGCTAGAAGTACTGGTAATGCGATTTGTCATGGTACTTTATTGGATTGTTTTGTGGCCAATGCCGACTGGAAATCAGGTCAAAGCGTACTCCACGCCTAACTGCAAGGTTCAATAGCCTGCCTAAAGCTGCACGACCTGCCGAACATATCCCGAAGGAGAAAACAGTTTCTCATGGATAAAACCGATACCCGCGGATTGTGCATTGCGAACAGGATCACCTTGGTTGTATTGCGACGACGCGGCCGCGGTCGTCAAGTTCAGGCTCATGGAACCTGCTAGATTTAGACGGTGCAATAGTGCATTCATCCGATGGCTGGAGGATGCTAAACCAGTTTCCCATCGAGAGCACATTCGATTCGCAATGCTGGAGGCTCGCTGAAGGGTTCGACTGCCGGAGGTCTGCCGGTTAGATTAGTCACAAATCACTACGTAATAGCCAGGGCCTCTAATGACACGCGCCCACGTCTAGGTCAGTTTTTAGAGAGCCCGGGAGAAACAGGGAGCCGGTTGTGATGTAAACGATCAATGATGTTTTATTACGCGATAAAAGTCAGTATTGTATCGTAACCAGCAATCAGCTTATTATCGGAAGGCTTTTGATTCGAATAATGACTTTATTGTTGACTTTGTTATTGAACATGAAACTATTATGAGTAATCTCTTAACATAATTCTGGTGTTGGCAAATATTCACTAATGATTTTCCCATGAGACGTGGCTAAAGTAAATATTATAAACAAATGTTAGAGATTAAATTCAACGGAAACGGGTGGCCACTTTGCTTAGCATTGCTCATCGCAAATTATACGTTCCCCTGCCTTGACTGTTGACTACCCCGCTGGCCAAAAGTCGCACAGCAAGGTACAGGTTAAGAGGTCTCAGTCGAAAGCAAAGCCAAAAACACATCGTGTCACGCTTTGCAGTTCCTTGGTGCTCGTTCGCACCAGGCATCGTTCAAGACGTTTGAGACCTTACATTTCCCCGAGTCTGATTTGTCATTGAATGAAACCCATCGGGGGTCTTCGCTCAAGGAACATATTGAACACAGGGCGATGTATGGTCCGGTTGCTGGCCAGTTGTGTTTCAAACCTCGCGACATGCGTGCCAACATTGGCTCGCTTGCTGGCTTCAGTTTTAATTTCAAGACTGAAGACTTTTCAAACTCTTCATACAACTTCTATTGAGAATCCAACTTCCGAATCAAACGAAACTTCTATTGAGAATCAAACGTTGAAAAAATTGTGCAAAAATGGTTAAAAAACTAATTCAAAGTATTAGGCACAAAGCTCACCTTAATGTAAGTGTTAAACGGTTTACAAATTTGGTGTAAATTCACGATTGATGTGCCAATTCAGTTATATGTTATATGGAAACCACGTGGATAGTGAAATATTTGCTTTAATGGGCTCCAAACGGGGTCAGCCGGAATGCCGTGACAATCAAATCCTCTAATTACCGGCCAATCTGCAACACTATCAAATAATTAATGAACGGTCCAGTTCTACATCCGACGCACGTTTCCATTTTTTTGGACTGTTCCGATTCGGTGCACTCGGGGCGAGTGGACTGCAAATGTGTCAACGTTATATGAAAATGGCAAATTAAACGATTGTTGTGGATCAACCATTAATAATGAAAATTAGTTAGGTCATTGTCACGTTCTGTAAAATGTGTGCCAAAAATGTGTTACTCTACGCGCCAAATGTTTGTTTCTAAATTTTAATAAATTTTCGTGTTCTCGCAGATACAGCATAGAATTGTAATACCAGGGCCAAGGATATCCAGTTGTCGTCGTTGGAAAGGTCCCTCTATCCGTGCCAGGATGCCCGAACCGGAGGGAGTTATTCACCAGCTGTACATGGACCGTGACCTTCCGCCTAAGATCGTGGAGGTGGCGCGATCGCAGGGGGAAGATCCTGATCGAACAAGTTTGATGATCGAGGAACTTCGAGAAATGATATATGGTACACAGATATCAAGTAGTGATGCTCTGATCCAAATATGTCTAATGTGCACGTTTCTACATTTTAGAAAAAGGAGACTGCGTTCCGCACCGAGTGGACGATGATTATTTGGTCAAATTTCTGCGGGCACGCTTCTGGCATGTGCAGCACGCGTACAATTTGATGATCCGGTACTATGGTTTTCGTGAGAGCAATCCTGAGTTTTACGAAAACGTAAACCCGATGGCATTGCGCTCGCTTGGAGACGACGATATCATCACCATTTCACCGTACCGTGACCAGGAAGGGCGGCGCGTAATTTTCTTCAAGTTTGGCAAATGGCGCCCGGCAAACATTCCCATCTTGGATCTGTTTAGGGCTACGATGCTGCTGTTGGAGGTTGGTTCACTGGAACCACAGTCGCAAGTGCTCGGTGGCGTAGGCATTATGGACCTGGAAGGATTGACGTTGAATCACGCCTGGAATCTGACGCCGGCCGTGGCTCAGAAAATGCTTGCTCTGCTGGCAACCAGCATGCCCCTGCGAACGAGCCAAATCCACATCGTCAACCAGGGATGGGTGTTTGATACGGCGTTTCAGATCTTCAAACCGTTGCTCACGGACAAGATGCGGCAGCGGTTGTTCTTCCACGGTTCCGATCGAACCTCTCTTCACAAGCACATTGGCCCGGAGGCACTGCCGGAACGCTATGGAGGCTCGAAACCGGAATATCCTTACACGTACTGGCTGGAGCACTTGAGCAAGAACGAGAAGGTGGTGGACGAGCTTCAGCAGTTGGGCTACGTGTCCGAGCCAGTGGATGACGAAGGTTGCTGATGATAACTCTTTTCACATACCGTAATTGATGGTGTGATATTATTTTGCACATAAATTTTAAGTTATACTCTTAATTATACAAAATAAAGGATGTCGACTTTATATAGAGCAACGTGTTGGCTGGTTTTTTCTATCTTTTCTTCTTTTCTTTTCTTTTCTTTTCTATCTTTTCTATTTTTATATCTATATATATATTTATATATTTTTTTGTATTTAAACTAAAATTAATAACAATTGCTAAATTAGTAACCGTTGTAAAGGTTTAAATTTCTAAGCGAAGACAATAACCGATCGTGTGGCTACGTGAAACTTTTCATATGCTACTTTGAAATCTTCCTTGAGAAGTATTTCAGATACAAATTTCACAATATTTTATTTGAATTATTTGCTCATTTTCCATTAATTTTTGTTTACTGGTTTAATTTGCCACTAAAGAATAACCAGGATTCTGCGCTTTTGGCGAACGATCAGTCTCTACTTGAACGATCAGTCTTATTCGTCGAATTCCGCTTGGAGCGTGATGAAGTTAAGCATTTCAATTGAAGTTTACGTTTCGGAAAGTACCGCCAAAAAATATGAAACCTTAGCATTTTTATCAACAGGTGAATAGAAAAAGAAAACCAAATAAATGCACGTGCTTGGCGTAACAAGTTGAAGAAGACTTATTTGCCGAACCTCACCCCGACTGATTTGCTGACTTAGACTTCTTTTGGAAGAGTTCAACGCATTCGTCGGCGACGACTGAGTGCTTCGAAAATAGTTTTTATTCCATTACATTCCCCCATTTATTGCTGCACTAAAATCGATCGGAAGAAAACATAAGCCAAACAAATATGCTTCCAATAGTGTTTTGCTAGCGGAACAACCGTGTCCGTTTTGCCCGCTGTCGATTGTTGCTACCGTCAGCTGGTTCTGTCTTGTGGTGCGAACGACAAAGTGACAATCGTAAACGCACCGGCGAATAAAACAATCCGGTTTCCCGGTCGGTAACAACAGTCGGTGTGTGTTCGTCGGACGGTGAAGAAGTCAAAACTCGATCGCCGAGTGCCGATTATTGTGCGTAAAGTTTTCGCGCTTTGGTAAGTGAGGCCAACAGTGAGGCCCGTTCGTTCGCCGTCGGTAGTTGCGTTGAAGTCTTTCGTCTGAATTCACTCAACACACATTCGGTGGTGGTTGACCAAAATTTCGTGTGACCAAGTACGTCTGCAAGTGTCCCAAACCAAGCAATCCCTCCTCAGTATCAACCTATTTCGTTTGATTTGTATTACCGTCATGGGCACAAAGCGGTCGGTTTTGTTAAGATTCCTCGGTCGTCTCCGTACAAACGGAGGTTACTGGTGCTGGTGCTACGACTCGCGCACCTAGTGGAAAGTAACTGCGGTGCGCCATGTTGGCCGTTAATGAGTAGAAAATTATGCAACGGACGAGCGGCAGGTCAGGTTTACAGTTTCACTTTCGCGCAATTGTGCGGTGGGCGGTTTTCGTGAACAGAATCTTTATAAGCTACAGCTTGTTACGGTCTGTTGTGGTTGTGAGCTTAATTCAACTTCTCGCCTCTCTCCACGTGGTACGTACACGATCTCAGTAACGTCCAAATTCTGTGCGTTGAGGTCACGGACGAAGCGTGGAAGGTCCGACGGTGCTCAAACAATGGTTTGCCAAATTTGGAACATCCCAAAAGCCGCTCGGTGCCAAGGTGCTGTACCTGTCCCCTGTGGCGGTCCCCACCCTCGGTACTTGTTTATTACGCATGGCGATCATGCTTGCGTATGCTGCGTCGAAAACCGGCACCTGAAATTTCTTCGTTTATGCTGGCATCTAATGAAGTTGCGCACCGTATAACTTCTTTTTATTGCTCCTATCGCAGCGCTTGGTAGGTTAAGAAAAGTTTGAGTGCTGTTGCAACACGCAACAATATAACGTGCTTACTGGTGGGCAACCATTCCGTGGACAACATATATTTTTTTCATTCGTCGTCAGCGGAGAACTGTGGGAATAGAAAGGAATCGTCGCCAGACGGTGCCGAAGTAGTAAGCAAACCGTGTTATTACTAGACCCGCACTAAAAGCTGGATAAAGTTGTGGAAGATCAAATTATGGCCCGCGAAGAAACGCAGCCGTCCTTGTTGCTTGCGCTATTCCACCGCCCTGCCGTTCCACTTTCACGACCGTCGACGCATTCATTCTGTGGCCCCCGAATATTCAAAAGACCCAAACTGTCAAGGTTGATGTAGACAGATTTTGCTAAGATATTCGATATGGATACTTTGAATACAGTTCTTAAACTTGTTTTGAATCGATCGAGAGCTGTGGCCTGTTTCAACGGAAAAGGCTTTTTGATCTGGTTTTTGATTTGATTGATAATATCGTGAGTAGTGACCGTACCGCTTCAGGCAGTTGAGGTCAAGTTAAAACCCATTAGCATGACTGCAGTTGCGAAGCACTTGGCGATAGCATTACCAATTAGTAGATCGCCAAAAGCCGCCAACTGTTTGTCTCACGAACAGTCACAAGTCCTTCTTTATTATATCTTTTGTCGCGAGCATTTGGATGGGTTGCAAAGGCTAAGAAATTCGTTCACCTTTGACCTCTGACGTTGAGTGTATATTGTGTCACTTGTTAATTGTATGTTTTATTGCATGGTGGCGTGGTAATAAAATATATACAGTCCCAACACCGCTTTTATGGTTGGAGGCTTCGTTTATTATTCTTTAATAAACATGTGTTCGCAATTGTCAAACAATAAAGAATGTTGCTCGAACTCTACGCATAAATATGTAAGAGTTTCAGGTTTAGTAAAAGTTTAAATTATAATAACTAAACCTACACAAATTTCTTAAACATGTCTTATTCTGGTAGTGGGATCGGCCAGGACTTCTTATCTCGAAAATCGGATTTGAGAGCGATTTAAAGTTACAAAAACCTGCCTTTTCTGATCGGGTATTGTCAGCTATTGCCCTTGGGCGACGTTTAGGGTTAGCGATAACAGTCGGAGCCACACATTTGCATGAATCTTAAATCGAAAACCATGCTTATTGGCAACCTTGCACATCCACAAACTTCCGCAAGCTTATCAACCTGATGGAGATGTCCGCATCATTTCGCGTGGCGACGACAACGCACTGGGGCGTGCCTGGAATCGAAGGTGTGTGTAAAATTGTTAATATAGTCTAACGTCGTTCGACCTTATTGTATTTTTTCCCCCAAGGATTCCCAATGCCGGATATAAAAACAATGCCCAAAGGCCCTTCAGGCGACCAGAAGCAGAAGCTAGTGGACGATAGCAAGCAGGTTTCGGTCGATGGCGATCTTACCAAAAAGATCATCGAACTTCGTAAGCTGATCGAAAGTAAGTTACGCGTTCTTCACGATGAGGCTCCGGAAAACCGGAAACGTGTCAGTATGTCTGTTATTTGTGCGCTTATGTGTGTGTGTGTGTGTGTAGCCTAACGATGGCCCCAAACGTGCGTCGATTTAATCATCATCCATCAGCAGCGGACAATATCATGTTCGATTCCATTCGACTCCGACGCACGTTTCCATCCGCGGTTGGTAATGGCACCAATTCGATCAAGCATATTTGATGGCGGCATCGTAAATGGAAGTCGTTCTTTATCGGAAGTAAACAACCCATCAGAGTTGAGCTCTGATGGGACCTACAGACTACACGGGGGCTGTTTATCGTGGCAATGACAATGGAGTTTCGAGTGCCAGAGTCGAAATGCAAATAAACTTCAATCCAACGGCATCGTCAGTGCCACATTTTAAGAGCGATGGCAGTGGCAGCAAAGCAAAGAATCAATTGATCAGCATGAAGAAATAATTAGTGTTGATGCAGTGAAAGTATACTGTTTGTTCATTACGAGATCATTACGGACCAGCCTTAGGTTTCGGGTTTTAGTCCACCCAAGTGCACTATTAGCTAATAATAGCGATCGTGCCTACTAACGATCGGTCCACGTTTGACAGTTCCTTCGAATGGGCTGTTAACGCGGCCTAAAACTGCCGCAACGTGCCTCGGCTGGTTCGTTTGTGAAGCCTCCACCAACGGACTGGTCGATGGCGGTCTGCGCGGTCACTGTCATGGTCAACGCTTCGGCGTGACGCCGATTATCAAGGTTATGCGCGGTGATGTGGTGTGTTTGGATTAGTTTTTTTCCGTCTCTCGGCTTTTGCAGCGGAATGGGCTGCTCAAGTTCGAGTGGATCCGAACACGAACCGTGTATAGATCGACTGTGATTAATTAGCCAAACAAAACTAATGACGGACCGAGCAAAGTCATTAGCTTGGGCTATGATACACTGGATTAGCTTTTAATTTTCGATTTTCGAATTTTGGCATTCACTTTTCGTGCCTGCGTTCTGGGCAGCAGGCCTAGACGATCACAAGATTTCGCATCGTTTGATTATCTGGAACTTTTTGCAGGTTTTGATGACTGTCAACGAAGAAGCGATGATATGTTTTTGCGTCGCTTTTTATGCTGCTGCGACTGGAACGTAGAGGAAGCATTCGGGCGCATCGTGAAGCTCATCAAACTGAAGGTAAAAGAATGTGAAAATTGCCCTTAATGAATATGCAACTTGTAATCAAGCCATTTCCGCCCATTAGGAAGCACACCCCGAGTGGTTCTTTCACAAACCGATCGCCTCGTACGAAGGGCTGCTGAATCGGAACATAAAGTTTGCCCTGAACCGGCGTGACCAACGGGGTCGGCGAGTTTTCGTAACGCGGCTGGGTGCGATCGATTTTTCGACCATGGCCATCTCTGATCTCGCCAATCTGGACGATATCTGGTTCGAGCTGATGCTGAACGAGCAGGACACGATCGACAAAGGCGTCACGTGCCTGATCGATATGAGTGGATATTCGCTGAAGGGGTTCCGCTTTCTGACACCGCAAAACATTCGCGTCGGCTCGGCGAAAGCGGATCTTCTACCGCTCAAGAACATCGAGTTTCACGTGGTCAATTCGTCCGTTTTCATGAACGCAGCTGTCGCCATACTGTACCCGATGTTGAGCAAAAAAATCAAGGAGAGTGTCCACTTTCATTACTCCAACTGGAGCTCGTTGCACGAGTACATTCCGGCGGACATTCTGCCCGACGAGTACGGTGGCACGAGTGGTAAAACGTTTGACTACCAGGCGATCAACGCGCAAGTGATGGAACGGGCCATCGATTACGATCGGTTGCTGGTCTACGGAGGAAAGGCGAAACTTCCGGCAGTTAGTGCTTCCACCGCCAAGGGCGTAAAACCGAAAGGAAAACACAAAAGTAACGAAAACAAAAAAGTAGACGTCGCGTGTGTCATAGAAGAGTAATTGATAAATAATATTATGTTTTATGCTACTAAGTAAAAAAATTTAACGACGTATTAGGAATGAAATTGAGTAAACCGATTGAACAAATTAAATTGATTTGGTTACGGTGGTTCCCTGACATGAGTTAATCTAAACAGAAAGCGTCAAAGTGAATTTACTTGTACTGCAGAGTGTATGGAGAAAATAAAATATTTCCAAACGAAATGCCCGACCGTGCTATCGTGAGATAAGAAAGTTTATCATTTGTCATTCACCTCAGAGTTTCAAGTAGTTTGCATTGGCCGTGAGTGATTACAAATAAATGGTCATTTATATAAAGTCCGTCCCAGAGGATCCGACCGATCAGTATCGGACATTAAATAAAGTGCCAAACAATGAAGCTCTTCTTAGTGGCAATTCTAGGGCTTTGCCTCGGCCAGTCCCAGGCTGGACCGGTGGTTGAGTTGCAAACTGCAGAATTTGCAACGC
Organism: Anopheles cruzii; assembly: GCF_943734635.1. NCBI lineage: Eukaryota > Metazoa > Arthropoda > Insecta > Diptera > Culicidae > Anopheles > Anopheles cruzii. The sequence goes on from NC_069145.1 coordinate 80,220,274, forward strand.
GTACGCGGTTCTTTGGAGAGTTTGATAATCTGCTCAAAGGCATCGCAAAAGAAGCCATCGAGAGCCTTTCGACGCTACGGCAAAGTACGGCAGAGGAGGTTGAGTCGGTCGAGAATGCCATCGAGAACCTGGAGACACTCTACAACGACAAGGTGCTTAAGGAAATTGCAAAATACGACGATGTGCTGAAAGAGCTACAGACCAAAGTGTCACCGTGTTTCGCTCCGGTTCCGGAGGAAATTAGCAAAATGGTCCAAAGTGCGCGCGACAAGGCAGGCGTTTGCGCAAAGGCAACAGTGGCTCGTGTACGGTTGATTGAGAAAAATGTCGAAGAGCACATCAAATTTAGCTTGTCCAAAGTGCACGATATTATCGGCATTGGACGCAAGTGTCTCGAGGATAACTCTTGGATAGTGGATCAAATCAATTGCGCGTTGCAAAACGTAAGTTAAAGTGGGTCAAACACGTAGGGTTCTCTAAATAACTATTTGGCGTTCAACAGGCGCCGGAAGCGGTTAACAAAGTGCAAGAGATTGTCCACGATGCAGCGAAGCTGGTGGCCGAAACATCCAAGGAGGTGGCCAAACTGGCCGCAGAAACCGAACAATGCTTGGGTGGGGCTGTGCAAGATGCCGTAACTGATTTCAACGAGATCCTCGGCAAGGTGATCCAATGTTTGGGAGACGAACAGAAGGAGTCGGATTCGAAGGACCCGTCGTACTCAAAGGACTCGTCGGAGTCGAAGGACTCGTCGGACTCTTCTGAAGATTGATTCAATCGATCGGTGGGAACAAGGAATCTTACAAGGAATAAACTAGTATTTGACTAAATAGAATAGAAGCAACATCAAATGACTTTGAATCTATAGTGACTTTGAGCTATAGTTTTTGCTGTCTAAACGAACTGACAGCACGCACTGGCAGCATGTGCTGTGGGTGTGCTGTGGGTGTGTGTGTGACGCCGGGAAAACATCTGTTTTCCGCGGGCGTGCTCACGCCGCGGAGAGCGGCAACACTTGAGTGTTGCGTCCTTTTGTTTTTCTTTCTGTTGTGTTTTTTACTATCGAGTTGGCCTCTCAGCAACGACCGTGAGTGGCGCGTGAGCGGGAAAAACATGCGGAAAATCACGGTCGCGCCCTGCGTTGTTGGCGCTCTCGGTCGCCCTCTCCGGATCGAGCGGTGCCAGTTCGGACCGGGGAGCCTTCGTGGTAGTTTCGCGGAGTGTTTCGTAGCAGTGCGGGCCAGTATGAAGAATTTTCGGTAACTTTCGCCAGCAAGGGTGTCGCCAAAAGATGCCGTTTTTTGCACGACCAGTTTACATTCCTTTCAAGGAGCTACGCGATTGAAAGTTTGTTCTAGTTTGTGACCCCAAAAAAATGAGGAATGAGTGTGAAAAACGGCCAGTGAAAGTGCTCTCCCATTGTGCACACGAACGGTGATTTATAGTCGCTGGCCGTGGACGCAAATTCGATTTCGTCAGCAAGTGAATGAAATTTCGCAAGATCAGAATAAACCTTGCATGTCCCATTTCAGCACATTTTTAGCGTACGTCGTAGAATGGTGCACTGTGGCTGTGTTTTCCGAGAATATTCGTAATTAATTTCTCACTTAATGCTAAAATAAGTGTACCACAAGGTGGTCTCCGCGGGGAGCCGTGCAAGGAAAAGTGCCAATACTTTCACACCTGCTCATTCTTTCCGGATTGGATTCGCACCTTGACCCCTCTCGAGACACCACGTTCACTTTCGGGTGTGAGAAATCTATGGACTCCCAAGCTTCGCCCCGAATGCAAAATAGCATTAGTGACGCCTTTCGCAACCATTTTGTGATCCGTCTCGTAACGCTGCATTTGGGGCGGTGGAATGTTTTCGTGGCAGCCTCGTAGCACATCCGAAAGAACCACATTTTACCGTTTTCTGACTTGTTTCGAGAATCTCGATAAAAGTCCACTTGACGCCCTTTTTATATTTTTGAGATGTGTTTAGGCACGCCAGCCATGCAACGGAGCGTGCGCTTTAGGATGGTCTCACTCAAGCTCGTGCAGTATCTCACAACGTGTAACGCGTGCCGTGTGTCCGTGTGTGGAGAACCATGAGGGCCGGTATGGCCGGAGAGGCAAGGATGATGACGACTCTCAGTGTGTTGTTCCATGTTCCATGTTTGTTGAACCGGTGGTTGGGAGGACGGCCGGTTTGTTTTTGGCGCCACGTCGTCTTTATCGCTGCATGATGAAGGCAACTTTTCCCTGCAACGTGCTCGAGATCCTTGCAGCAAACTCACTTCAAATGGAGCACTTTAGCGTGACCGTTTCCAATTATCGACGACAGGATGTCTAAACATCGTGATCGACCTGGTGGTACGTTTTCGAGCTAAAGTTCGAGTAGCTCGACCCACACGAACGGTGGTTAATTGTTAATTTGAAATGCAAAATACTCCAATGTGTGTGCATCGTAGAGCGAAGAAAATGGGCCGTGCCGTTTGTTGGATCGAATCAGTAGACGTACAGGACATATCCGCAACGAACAGGGGACGCTGATTGGCAGTTCGTTGTGCCTGCGTGTGGCAAGTTTTTGAAACATGTTGAGATATGTAAATTACTGAGTTCTAAGCCTCGAATTAGTTAAAAATATTAGGGGATTTTTTATTACATAAAATTGTCGCATACGAGCCGAATAAACTGTTTTAAATCGAGCTGAACCATTTTGAACAGAAGAAGAGTAAACTTTCCTACTAACCCATCCTATTGGCGAATTATTTTGAATCGTCCATCTCGTACCAACGAATTTGACAATAGGGTAGGGCAGGTTTAGGTTGGCCGTTGTGTTATTTATCGATTTTTAATCGAAAATTCATCGCACTAATATTTTACTCTTAAAAAAACCACCTCCTTTCAACGTCTTTTGCCTTCACGCCTTCAAACATATCAATCAAACAAGCTGCGGCGCTTGGCGCCTTCAGGTGACAATCTAAAGGTCCCACGGTAGGTAATTCCCCTTTGTAAACCGAAGCGGATGAACGCAGGCCGGTAGAAGAATGGTTGGGAACTGTTCTTTTCTAAAAATAATCTTTGCATTATGCCTTTTGCTACGGAGATATAAAGAGAGAAAAGAGGGAGAGAGCATCGCGCGGTGAACGGACTATCGTATGTTAAGATTTTCCCTCATTCCGTATCGAGTTCGGTACCATCCACGAAACGGCTGGTGGTTAGCAATGGGCATATTAATTACTCAGTTGTATTAAAGCGTCCATAATTTAATGAGGATCCTACGGCGGGGAAATCGTCACCATTTTTCAATTGACCGCGGTTCAAGGCGAAGAAAGCGAAAGCTGATTGAAAATATTATAGTTTGACGTTTGTTTCGTAGGCCAACGGACACAGTTTCATCTCATATTGCTCAGTGCGTGCATAAGAAATAGCGACGAAGAATTAATAAGAGTGGAATACTAAACCATCAATCACATAAAATATCTCTCAAATGCTTACAGTGAATAACAGTGTCGTTAAACAAAGGGCGAAAGATGTGTTGAAAGAATAAGGCTGTTATTGGCATCAGAAATCAAAGTTTCAAAATAAAATTCCATCAGTATTCGAAAAGTGAAATCGACAATCGACGGAACCACCGACGGAACCTATCTGACATTCTTTCCCATACGATTGTTGGTGCTTTAAAAATTCCTCAAAACATACCACCGTCGTCGAACCGGAACCGTAAAACCGGTGGGGGGATAGAAATGTCCAGCAACGATAGTACACCGCTGAACAGCCCGCGGAAAATCTTCGGAAAAACTGCGACGCTCGACAACAATGCGATGCTCGAGTACGAGATGAACAAAAATCTAGGTCAGTTGGAAAACGGCCTCTTCACGACTGCATTTGCTGCATTTCTCATGTCACTGTGCAATTACTGCCGGTGGAACTGATGTTGGCCTCTCTAACATTTTCTCATTCCACATTTACATATTACGCCGTTCCTGTGGGCCCGATCTCCCTGGCCCCGACAGATGGCAAGTTTCGGGAAAAGGCGGAAAAAGAGCTGGGCGAAACGGGCGGGGAGCTGACGTACACAAAAATCCGTCAGCTCCGTCAGCAGCTCAACATCTACAACGAGAACCACCAGCGAGACCTCGGGTGCCGGCGGGACGATTCCTTTCTGTTGCGATTTTTACGCGCCAAAAAGTTTGACGTCGAGAAAGCGTTCAAAATGGTAAGTGGCCTAGTGCTCCCTTCGCTCGGACCGTGCACCCTCTGATTTGCGATTTGCAATACCTTTTTTTTTTTTCTCCGGACCAGATGCAAAAGTACTACAAAATGAAGGAAGAATACCCGGAGATTTTCAAAGTGTCCCCACCGACGGAGATGAAGTTTATGCTTGAGATGCAAATACAGACGATGCTGCCGAAGAAGGACGAGCACGGTCGGCAAATCTATTTGTTTCGCGTCGGTAAGTGTTGGGTGAACCCAAGTTTTTCTTCTTTTCTACTATCGTACCTTTTATGCTGTGCCTCCATTATCTTCTAAGCTCACCTTTTGTATTTTGTGCATTTCTTTTTTCCGGCTCTGCATCTGAAGAGAAATGTGATCCGTATAAAATTCCGGTGGATTATGTCTTCCGAAGTAACGTGCTAGCGCTGGAAGACGCTGTCCGCAGTCCGGAAACACAGATCGGTGGCTTGGTGGTGCTGCTGGACATGTCTGGACTTGGGTTTGCTCATGCTCGGTAAGATATGGCGCTCCATCCCGTTTGCTGTACGGTACTTGATACATTTTGTGTGCTTCTGTCTCCGAAGCTATCTCTCTCCTCATTTGGCCCGGAAAACCGTCGAGGTGGTACAGGAAGCGTTCCCGCTGCGCTTCAAAGCATTCCACGTGCTGCACGAACCGTTCTACTTCGATGCCGTCCTTGCCGTGCTCAAACCATTCCTGAAGGACAAGATCCGCCGAAGGGTAAGCGAGTGATGCTGGGTGCGGTTCAAGATTCGCCAGTAATTGAGTTATGCTTTCTTACGCTGCGCTCGCTCAGATACACTTGCACGGAAACAGTCTCAGCTCGCTGCACAAGTACGTCTCAAAGGACCTGCTACCGGCAGAATACGGCGGGAATCTCGGTCCGTTCGACAACACAGAATGGCGCCAGGCCATACTGGACAACGAGCAGTACTTTATCGATCTTGAAACGTACAATCATCGGTCCGAAAGCTGCTACCAGCTAGCGAACGCCGATGGGGACGCCGAAAGTATCGACAGTTTGCAGTTTCGAGACACCGAAACGGAGGACAGCGAGTTCGACGAAGACGATCGGCGGGTGTTGAGCCCGAAGCGGAATGCCCGCTCGATACAGAACATTGAGGAGATTTTCCTTAAGAACGGCTACGACGGCCTAGAACCGCGCGTCGTAGAAGTCGACCAGGAGAAGGAAGTGGAGGAATTAAAGTAAATAGCATTAAAACATAGACACTACGGTGGGGGTCTGAGGGACGCAAAAGAAAACAAAAGACAACTTAGTCACACACAATCGTTTGAGTTAGCTTAAATAATAGACAAACAAAGTATTTAAAAAAGTTATGCACACGTTAGCGAGTTGCGGCCGACTTTCCCTCTCTCGTTAGTTATTTCCACGAGGAATTGAGGGATTTTTGTCGGTATGAAACTGTGTTCTTTACTAGCAAAATTTTAACAAACAACAGTTACACACCAAGAGGAAAAAAGAGTCGAAAACTCAGGCGAAATCCGGAAGCTGGTAGCTGCACTTTGCTTGGCTCTCTATCAACGCGATGGAAGGCAGAATGGCTTTAAATGTGATAGAAGCTGTCAGTGATGTCCTCCTCATGAGCGATAAGTAGCAAAGAAAAACCAAATAGAACAAAATCAAAGTAAGTCAATTTCAAAAGGACAAAATTTCGTTACAATAGAGACAGTGGGAGAGATTAATAGGAAGTGTTCACAGTTCATCAAATACATAAAGTGCAAATATTGTTCAAAAACAGTCAAGCGTACATGACGGCTAGTTGAAGAAAGGTTAAAGAACTTAACGTTACCATGGCAAAAGAGCAATCTCAATCTAGTTCAATTCGAAAAGCAAATCCAATTCCAGCAAAATACTCAAACACGGTACACGCACCACACTCTAGTTGGAAGTTATCGAAACAAAAACCACATTACAAAACAAAACAATCGATTATATTTAGCTAGAACAGATTTGCTATTCACATTCAATTCAGGTAGAAATATTTAACGGTCCTAAGATGAGGGCGAAGAACGAGACAGATAAAGCGAGAGAGAAAGAATAGATCACGTAAAGTACGAATAATTAGCGAACAGTAACTAATTTATCATGCAGCAACGAAAATACAAAATAAAGCATATATTTTCAGTCATAGAAGTACGACTTACGCATTGCGTCTTACCTCCTTATTTAGTAGTTACTTTACAGTCCAGAACCGGTCGGCGGATGATGGCGCCAAACAACGAAGAATAGTCGCTTTTCAAACGACCCTCTTTGTGCCAAGGATTCAGCACTCAACGTGGCACTCACAACACACACAGAGTGCCGCGCCACGAGAGCAGCAAGCTGCACCGGTAAATGGTAATTTAGTTTTACCCAAAACAATATAAAGTCCAAAGAAGTAAAAAACTCTTTTATTACACAAAACAAATTTCCGATAGAGCTTAGAATTCGTAGTATTAAAAAGCTACAAACCACATGAATGAAATGTGGTTCGTTGCGATGTGGCAATACGGTATGAATTATCTATTCATGTTGTTTGCAATGGTGAGCTGGAAAATGAACACACGGGCGCGTGTTTTCCAGGTCGGCTATTTCGTTCCCCCGAAAGGGCTCCGGACTCCGGGTATCTCACCGGGAAGGTGCCCCGTCAATATAAGCAAAAGGGGAAACTCTCTGAGTGTTGCCGAGAAGCGACAAGCTGAGCGAAGCCATTAACCGCTACGTCCGTTCCAGATTTGGCTTCAGTCTGTGAGTGAAGATTGACATCCCTGGACGTGTCCCGCTCGGTGTGTGCCTTCGGGACAGCACATTGCACAGCAGAGCCAGTGGCAGGATATTTGCTGTAGTTGTATCCTCCATCTTAACCTGGCACAAAAGCCGTGGTGCCGCGACACTCCCCAGGGATCGGCGAAGACGACGGTGGGTCACCTGATTCCTTGCCGCCGCGTATCGTGTGCCTGTGTGTGACTAAAGCAATCGGTCGTATCCTCGTGCCCGTGGATGGTGGTGGATTCGCGCGCGGTACCCCCCTACCCACCGTGCCACCGTGCATTATCAGGGCAGTTGGCCGTTATCGCTTTTCGCCAACGCGTTCTAGTAGTGTGAGTGCGCGCGCGAACGGGACCTCTTCCGAGGCAGGATACGCGTGAATATGCCTCGGGCCATCATTATCTGACACGAGACCACCGCTGGCGCTGCTTTTGGTCCGGTGAAGTTTGTGAAGTGCTGTGCGTCCAATATATTCAAGACACGAATTCCGAGTGCCTCTCGGAGTGCGCGTTTATGCCGCGTACTCGTTGAGGCTTAAGCCGTTTCGAGTCCTTTCCGAATTCTGTTTATCTCGCGTTGGTGGTGTTAGTGTGCTATTACCAGTGGACGTGCATCGATTTGTTCGGTTGATCGGTGGGCTCGGTGGAACGCCAAATTTGGGATGTAAACGAGGCTTTCGTGGCTCAAGATGTTCCATCCAAACCACGTCGAGCGGCTCCGGTGATGATGACCGATGGAAGGCGCGGAATAGCAAAAACTACGTTACGTAACCAGGCCGTTATCCGTTTTGTGCGACAGGCGCCAGAACCCGGAATCCTAGAATTGTTTTGGGGCGTCTGAGTAGCGTGAACTTGGTGTTCGTTTGATGGATATTTTTATTTTTACTCTTGGACGCCCACCGAACGCACGACATGTGGAGAAAGCTTGCGTCTATCGCTGTACCAAGTGCCGGCTGCTATGACCTCGTTCAGAGGTCCTTTACCGATGAACGGCCAGTGCTTTTTTACTGACATCGGCCAGTGTGTATGTGTGAGAAATGGCCATGGAATGTGGTAGAAGCATTAACTTTCTATGAACAAGAAAACCCTCAAGAATTGATGGCAAACTACGCAACAAGAAATTCATAATTCAGACATTCACCCGGGTATAGTTGGTTCTAGTAATGCCATAGTTTTCGAAAAACGTGTTTCGATACTAGTTTCGAAGAACACGAAAATGTTAATCCACCTTTCACGGATTGGTTCTATAAGTTAAAGTTTCTCTCACTGATGTATCGTGCACACAGTGAATGCATCTATACGCGGGCCAACGCGGTACTAGACTGACCGTCGCCGACGGTAAATGATTTACGTAAAATTAATGCGTCTAATTAACCTCGCTGGTGGCGATCGCTGACGGATGGAAGCTATTATTTTCTAGAAAACTTTTGTCTAGTCGAAAGCACTTTGCCGGCAACGTAGCAAAGCAAATATTCCACAGAAAACGCGTTAAACGTTGTCGTGCCCAGCGAGCGGTCCCAATTTGAACGACCAGTCATATTCAACACTTTTCGGGCATAAAATTCCGCCCGACGCCGGGGAGCATTTTCCTAGATGGCTGTAGGTATCAGGTTTATTGCCCGCGCTGACATTATAATCGGTTTACAATGTCATTAAGTGCCGTAAAATGGAAATAAATTTAGTCGTTCGTGACGAGTTCCAGTGGTATTGAGAAAAGCGAAGAAATTATGCTTAATGCTCTTCTTTTGTTGCTCTTCGTTTTGTTTGGGAGTCTCGGTTTCGTTACAGACGAACCTATGTTGAAAGTTTGCTTTTTATAATTTTTACTTGTGACATCAAACGAATGAAGCTGACATTGAAATTTTATTCATGTTCGGGTGTAACTTTGTTTTCCAATTTAATCCAGCCAGCCCACGTTACACTTCAACGATTCATCGTCCGGATTCGCGCTTCCATAACATGCGAATGTTGATTTGTTATTTATTCAAACCGGTTAACCCGTAGAGTAGAGTCGGTCCGCCTGAAATCCGCCTATCTATTCACGACTATCGATTGCTGGAAGGTTGACAAAAAATATTTACAAAGCCCGATGAACATGCTGGCGAACATCGTTCGAAAGCGGTCGCCGGCTTTCAGAAAGCCACCATGTCAGAATGTCACATATGTATCCAATCGTACGCTTCCGATTCCTGTTATCCACCGACCCGCCCGGGGAATTGGTGAAGGTCGGTCACAAAATTTATGTAAGTGCTTCCGGATGTTTTCGATTAAAATATTCATCTCAACGATGGGAACGTGCGCTTGGCCAAGCGTGGCATCAAACGATTAAGATTTCGGTAAAACGTTGGGGAAAATAAACCCATTCATTTACGGAAATTACTTTCACGCATTTAGCCCTTGATGGCAAAATCCGAGGGACGTGGTAATACTCGTTGCGTCGTTGCGTTAAATTGCAAATATTATATCGCAAATTTGGCTACTACTACCAAATATGCCGCGCCAGAGATGTTAAACTCGTTGCAAATTAGTTCCGCCACATGTTGCTGAACTCCGGAACACGGGCAGTTATTTATCTAATGAAACAAGTTTCGAATTGGTGAGACAAGATTGCTGTTTGCTATCTTGTTAGCAATAAATTGGCCAATGTGTCGGTCCAGACGAACACCCTCGAAGCCGTAAGGGAAGGCCGACGTACGAAAACTAAGCGAAGCAAACGACGAACCGTGGCAAAGTTTCGTAAAAGATAAACAAATTGATAAGAAGCCAGTCAACCGCAGCGACAGAAAGTAGTTTACCCCCCCTAAGGGCCTTTCGCTTACTGACCATTCGAAAGCGAAATTCATGCGTTACAAATATGATTTCTGAAACGGGAAGATGAGCAGTACAAATTGTTAATGTACCTCGTCCAAATGTTCTCTGCAACCAAAATAGTATTGGTGTTTACCAAACAATCTCGCAATTTGCGAAAAGCAGCTTGGTCTGACACAAATCTTTCTGGTTGATCAACAACAGAGAACGACTGGTTCAATTCGAGACCATGTTTTTATTCCAACCACACTAAGGGTACAAAACCAAAATATGGCAACTCAGGCTAATGCTGGTACGTTCATCATGTCAGGTTCCTGAATGATCTCGGTCGTGCCAATCGTGAAGGTTAGTTCAGAATCGCTTCTCCTACCTTCAAACAAAAAACCTAGAATGGCCTTTGCAAGATGTCCGGATGGATTTGTCGAGATTTTAACATAACCTCCGTGCCAAGCAAACATTTTGGCACCACTCGGAGGGCAAACGATCGTACTCCATGTTGACAGTGTTGACCTTTCAGCGATTTGTTCCGTCAGCTCACTTCACCATAGCCGTACCAGCTTTGCCAGCAATGGCTTTTCCATGTAAACTGCCATGCCGTGGAAGCCGTCTATTCCCCTTGTGCTACCTTGGACAATCGCAACATGCTTCACGTTCTTGACCTGGGCACACGGAATACATTAACCTAATTGAATTTTCAAAAGAACCGAATGCATATTTCCATGGTGCTGCCAAACTAGCGGGAGGCATCATAAATTTTACGTCGAACAGACCATAATTGAAATGTGTGCTGTGCGATGTACTGTTTTTACCGCGGAAGCTCCCCGGACTCCGTGGAGGCCTTTGCACACCTGCACGGCGTAGCGGAAACAATTAAACCGACTGGCGGCGGTTGGCCCACGGGTTGGCGGTTGCAATGGGGATGTTCAACTCGTTCGGCTGGTTGCGATGGGATGATAAGATCTGGTGGTAGTGTGATTATAAATAGATGAAACATAAACTACACCACAAGCCGTAGCTTAACTACGAACGATTGAATAATGGATTCGATGTGTAGAAACCGCGGGTTCTAGACCGCGGGGTGTTTGTTTAGAAACTGCGCCAAACAAACTACCTTCCGACGACTGTTAACACATTATCAGCGATGGCATAGATCCGTTTCCGGTTTGGGGGGGGGCGGGGCTGCCAAGATGCGCGTCATGCTGCGAAGCGAGCAAATGATGCTACTTGGCGTTACGGTTCCAGCAAATGGAGACGCCCGGTGGGCTATCGACCGCCCGATGGAGCCGCCTGGTGGTTTCACAGTCGATTAAGTAAACTTATTTTCCAAAAAGCAGGATGCTGTCGAGCAACGGCTTGATTGGATTGGATGCACGCGCCGGGTGTAAGTTGACTTTGCGTTCTAAAAGCGTAATGCTACACTACTTTGTGTTACCGGACGATAGGAAATTCCATGAAACTGTTTAGCTTTAATGGTCGATTCACAGTGGAAAACAAGAAACCATTCGAACGAAGTAAAGGGCGGGAATAATGGTACTCTTGGGATCGTGCTAGCTTTTTCTTTTGCCGGTTACATCTGTTTGAAACACTGTCCGATAGCCAACGAGAGAGTGTAGAGCTCGATGCATTCATTCTCGCGATGAAAAGCTCACGATTTAAGTTTAATTTACGCTTTGACCCTCCAGATGTGCCATAGCTTGGAGCTCTTTCTGCCGGAAGTGTTTGCGGCTAAAAGGATAACCTTTTTCCACGGTATGTGATGTGAAAGTGGGTGCACAGGTGATGCAGCAGACCATAAAACCACTTAGAGGAACGTTCATTCGATTTAATATCACTATGGTTCAGACGCTTCATGGCAATTTAACGAAAGCTCTAGTCCATGATTCTCAAGGACTCGGTGCTCGGTAAAGAGTGTTTAATTGATGAATACAATTTTTCAACTTTTAATCAATTCACTGCTACAAATAGTGGACAGCTTAGAGAACTTTTCGAATAGGCTCGTGAGGCGGAATCCATGCATTGCCCTATACTTCAGGCCCTATAGTTCAGTAGAGATGATGTGGCTGAGGAGCTCGACGCTCGAATCACACTACTTTCTAACATGTAAATTGTTTACCTTGTATCTCGGCGTTGTATAGATGAATAAATCGATAGCGCCCGTAACAAGCCAGCACCGAGCAGAGCTAAAAAGTGACACAGCAGAATAGAAAAGCTTCACAGGCGGCAAACATATGATCTCGTTAATCAAACACCAAAGACACACGGTACCGAAGCGGCCATCGCAAAGCGACATCAGTGCCAGCTGCAGAACAGCTTGTTTCACGGTGGACGAACCTAGTGTCTGTGGCAGATGAGCATTTAGCTGCTGCTGCTGCTGCTGCTGTCGCCGTTGTTTGATGATGATGATGTAGCGCAGTGTTGTGGCACGGATCGGGTGTGCAAAGGTGAGCGAAGTGCTTCTGGTCTACGAAACATTCGTTAGCATTATCATCCACATCAGCATCGATGTCGTCGTTGTCGTCGTCGTAACCGTCGTGGTAGACATTCGGACGATCGACATTCACTCAGTTCGCCACTTGCCGTCGAGCCGTGTTCTAGTGAAACTATGCCGTAGCCGTAGACCTTGTGTTTACGACGAGTCCATTCGTGCTCGGGCTGAGTGAGACTGTGGAGTGTGAAAAACCAGGATCCCTTGGCAATCGGACACGTGCGTCAGTGGATGTGTGCGGCTGTGACCTAGTGAACTCGGCGAAAAACCAGGAAAGGCAGCAACGTCGCTACCTATTACAGGTGACATTCGAAGGAAGCACTGTCGCGCCATGATGGACGGGGCGCTCTCTACGGCGGTGGAAATCAATCAGGCAGCCAGCACGGGGGGCGTCCTGCTGCCCGATGCCGTCCTCGACAAGCTGTACCAGAGCTACGCGCTGAAGCAAAAGCGCGTCGCCTTCGTGTGCTATCTGATCGCCTCGATTCTGTTCGACATCTGGGCCATCGCCGTACCGCAGGGTCAAAGCGTAGAGAGCATAGGTGAGTGCACAGTTCCTCGGCTCGGCAGAAGAGGTGTGTCTCTAGCCGTTTCTGCTTCGTATTTTTTACACTCGAGAGCAAGAGAGAGAGAGTTTCAAAAATAGAAAGCTACCCGACGATGTCCGGATGACCGGACGATAAAAATGCAAACAAAGTAAATTGTGGCCACCGTTAAACAGTCCAAATGAACTTGAAGCGAAGTCAAACCACGGCATCGGAACAACTCCGGGGCCGGGACTACTGTCGATGTGTCTCTGTGCCACGCAGAATGAACTTTTCTTATCGCTCGAAACTTTTCCAATTATTCTACACGCTCTCCCATCGTACCCATCGTTTCGCGGAATAGAATTCAAAGACAGCTGGCGGTACCGAGAATAAGCATTTGATTAAAATAAGTTACGCGGAGGGCCCTGATTTGCTTTCAAATTATGCTTTTTGCAGTTCGCAACTGATCGCACTCAGTTTTTGCGGCCAATTGGTCCGTTGTAATAAGTGCACTCGCTGCACCAATTTCTTTCGCTGTTAACTTATTACGCACACTTCGCAATCACAGTTCTCGTGACGCGTGAGTCGTAGCCGTAGAGTGGAACGTTTGCATCGAAGTAGTCGTTCGGGCAGGCAACTTTTCAGGACGAGACACGTTCCTTCTAAATCGTAACTTCGTATCGACTGGCCTAATCTAATCGCTTCTTCTCTTATCTTTATTTCCTACAGCCGTTACCAGCGTGTTCCTGACCATCAACGTAGCTCTGGCGATCGTGCTGCGCTTCTGCGGGCGAGGCCGGTTCCGCGGTATCATCTGGGAAATTGCCCCGCATTTGGCGTGGCTACTCGCCATTAAGCAGCTCTTTCTGCAGCTTTTTCTCAAGGGCTCGGTAACACCACGGTGAGTGTGTCTGTTTGTGTGTTTTTCTTCGGTAGACAATTTCCGAGGTTCTTTTAGTCGGTACCGGGCCCGACCCGGTACCGACTCCTTCGGGCCCGATGTCATTTGTTGGCATGGACTTTTTTCCGACCGTCCCGCCGGAAATGCAGTCGACCGAACCAATCAAACACGCCCCGTGACCGGCATCAGGGCGGGATGTAGCGGGTGATGGGAGGGTGATGTTTTCTGTTCATCACTCATGTTCCTCGTCGACGCGGCAGCTCGAGCAGAACGACTTCGAATGAACGACTGCCTGAGTCAGTTATAACTCCGCCGGCGAGAGAAGACGTACAAGAACCGGGCAAGAAAACTGGAACCTAAGCGAGGAATGTACGTTCCTTTGATTTGCTATTGTGCATCGCTCCTCGGATGGGACTGCCTCGGGGGCCGATTTGTCTCTACAGATCGACGACGTTGGCAGCTAACGAGTATGAAGAGCCCAGACCGCACCGGACGGAGACAGGAGCGGTCAGGCAGGGACTTGCGGAAAGATGAGTGGCTTAGAAAAATAACAACTTAGTTCTCTGCACCCTTGCTCGCCGACGGTGCGGTGCAGCCAGGAAATGAACCGAGAATGCTGGCTCCGAATGGATTTTCTGCGTCGGTGAACGGTAACATAATATGCGACATAATATGTCCCTCCCTCCCTTTCATCGAGGGCGCCGGCAGCCAATCCAATCCCACTGGGACGTGTCCTGTAAATCAATGGCAATTGGAAATTATTTCCATTTCCACTTCACCACCCACAGGAACTGTGTTTTACTCGATTTCCAATCTAATTGTGCCTCGGTGTGCTCCCGGAAGGTTGAGCGTTGACAATCGGGTTGAAAGGGCCCACAGCTATCAGCGCGCTCGAAAGTGACTGTTTAATCACCGACGGCGATAGGAAGCTGACAGCTGACAGGTGGTGCTTTACCGAAAGACCGGTTAACCGGTTCAATTAACGGCAACTATTGAGTGGCAACCATGGGACTGAACTTTCACCTGTACTCTGGCTGTCGGTGAAGCCATGCGGTGCGATTTTATTAAACGCCACGTCGTAAGATGATGTGCGAGCTGTTTCAACAGTTCTGCGAACGTGCCCGGGTTCTGTCTGTTCAGTGCGCATTGAGGCACAATTTTGTCCCGTATGTGTCACAGATCGTATCGGTCACACGAACTACGCTTTCCACAACGGGCCAAAATGGGCCCATTGCCTGGCTTGACTTGGAGCCGGCGGTCTGTAGTTACCCTATTGATGAATGGATGGAAGCAAATATCAATTTTCGATTGACATTAGCTAGCGGCCCAGCGGCAACGTCCTGTGTTGCGCTGGAAGGCAACGATGATAGCGATAAGAGAGATTTAAAAGGATGAACAATTTCCTCCCTAATGGAGAGTGGTTGGAAAAGGAAAAACAGAAAACGAAAGAGTGTCGAGGCTTTGGAACGCAGCCGGCACGTGATAGAGACGAGTCCATTAATTTTATTGACAGTACCGTCGGTAACTTTATCCAAAAACCGGGTGCGATGATGGGGCTTTTGGGGACCATTTGTGTGTGCCCATGTGCCTGTGTGACTAATATTTGCCCATTTGCACCTACGCACTCGCGTGCGTAGAACAAACAGAGCATTCCACGGTCGGCTGAAAACACAAATTCTCTTCATCCAACCAAACGATATGCCACAGAGGACGCGTCCACCAGCACGGATCTGTTGGCCAAAGTAGCGTAAATGAATATTCATGCCATCGTCGAATGGAGGCGCCCCTTAATTTAAACTTAATTATCGGACAAGTAACATCCCGTGCGACTTTGGCGGGGAACTGGGTGGATGAACAGATTGCGGTATGGTAGTCGGGTGATCCCGCTATTGATTGGATACATTTGCCGGATGGAAAGCAACGCTCAGGGCAATGAGTTTAGTAATTTGGTGATGGATGAGTGTGGCCTGAAGCCCAAGATTGGCCAATAATTTGTCATGATATTAATGAAGGTGGTACTGATGCTGAGATGCTCCTTAAGCTAAGATGCTCCTCAAGCTAAGTTGTTGAATGTAAGTTACATTGTTTACACTTTCTTTTCAATCCATGCAAAATTTTTATGCTAAACGATCGAAACAAACCGATGATGGAAAATAAATATGACCCTTAACATGCTGTCGTTGGTCCCTCGTGAGTTGAAATGGAAATTTGGAGTAACAAAACACCCGTTCCAAAGGTGCCACACAAATCCCAAACCAAATTATTTTCTCCGAAATAGAACACCAACCAGGGAAGCGCAGAACACGGTGGCCTTCTCATGCCCAAAAACCACCGGAAGACCGTCTTTTTCACCCACAGTCAGCACGGGGTCAGTAATATTTTATGCCTTTTTTCTTCTCCCCTTTTTCAGTGATTCGCTCGGCTGGGCAATATTGCTTAATTTTCTAGTCTACGTGACCCTGCCCGTGTTGCTGAAGTTCACCGGTATCCTGCTCGGGCTCGGCTCTTTTGCAACCTACGTCAACGCAATTATCGGGCTGGCGAAGAAGGAAAACTATTTTTGGGAACAGGTAAGTTCCACTGGGCTTTCGGTCGGGCGGTCAGGAGTACCAGGAACAGTTTCACTATGCCACTATGCTCGATTGTTTTTTTTAATCTAAATTTTTCATCCTGCCCTCCGGTGTTCGCAGCAAGTAGCCAACGTGATGCTGCTCGTGGTGGCCACATTGATCGGTTTGCTGTGCTACTTCCTGGCCGAGGCCAAACAACGACGAGCTTTTCTCGAAGCAAAGCAAGGCCTAGAGGTGAAGATGCTGATCGAGGAGCAGTCGGCGGAGCAGGTCAGTTACCGGGGGGTTTAGAATAAATCAATCATAAGGCAACAGCCCGAACATTGTCGGGCATTGATTTACGGCCCCACCGCAGCCTCCAGCGGCATTTGGTTTTCGCATTACGCCCGATTTTGAATGCTGCCACCAAAACAGATGCTTGTAGGCTAGTGGCTCGGTCGGTTGGCAACATGCAGGCCACGATAAATCAACCAACACTGACGGCCAGCTTACGGAAATGTGGCGTGCGTCCTGGAGGGTTTCGTGTGAGAAAACGACTCTTTTGGCAGAATATGTTATGGCAGATTGAGTCCACCAATGGGACCTGGGCTTCATGATTCATCACCCTCTCTCGCTCTCTCTCCCTCGCTCTATCTTCCGGTCTGTCTATGACAGCGGCACATGCAACAGTTTGACTTTCCGCCCATCGAAAGGCCAAAACGAAGCTAATTCGATAAACGATAGCAACGATAGTGGCGCTCTGTTGAATTTATTTTCGTAGCTTTGCGTTGCGATAAAGTTAGTTACGAAATTTATTTCATTTCAACATCGCATGTCGAAATGGGCTCTAAGAAACAGTGTTCTAATGAGTTCTTTTGATTCCTTATCTTGAGAAACGGAGTGCCTCATAAATCATTCACATCAAGGTCAGCTCATCGAACCCGGTTCATGTGACACATGAAAACATCCTTTACCGCATCGGAAAATCCTCTCTCAATCTATTAACAATTTACTTGTGTGTCCATACGACGCTATGGCGGTCACGTAAGCAACATTTACTTTTTCTGTGAGCATTTTCCGCACCGAACTGTACAATGTATACAATAGCCGGTCAAGATCCATTTTACCTTGAACACCCGGTGGAACTATAACCTTCCGGTCCGTGAAAGTAGTAGTGGCCACGGTTTGAGAGATCGTAAAACAAAGTTTTTATCTTCTTCTGCCCTGGCAGCCAACAAAGTGTGTGTCTTCGGGGTGGAAAAGTTTTGCCGTAAAACATTGTCGGAAACGGAACGAGTTGGTTATTTTTGGGTGTGTAAATTGTATGGCAATTGTTTTGTGCTGCACTGTGATTGAAGAGGACTTGCGAAAGTAGCATTCCACCGTCAGTCGCACACACACACAGGGTCAGTTTTAACGTAATCTAATTTGTCCAACAATTTGCGTCCCATCTTCTTCTCGTTTGCCATCAGGAGCGATTGCTACTGTCGGTGCTGCCCGAGCACGTTGCGGTTAAGATGCGACAGGATCTCGGGTCCACCAACTCGGAGCAGTTCAAGAAGATCTACATGAGCCGCCATGAGAACGTCAGGTAAGTTGGCGCCCTCGTCGGGAGCCCTCCCGCACACGTGGGTCGCGCGTATGGAAACATCCAATTCGCCCAAATCAAATCCTCCCGTCCCGTCGGATTCGATCGTTGCCAACGTGAACAATCGCGTGTCAACGCGTGTCATTCTCGCGATGTTGGTGTTTTTATTTTTGCCTTGCTTCATCTTGCTATGTAATGTATTGTACCTTATTTCTGTCTTCCACTGGGGGCCAATCAGGGCCCAGAGCACACAGGCAGTCGAAGTGCTTTGACGCAGTCGTCGATGCCCAAAAATAATGTTTACTCCAGTGATGCTTGAAAGTCTTGTGTCGCCAGCGGGACGATTACAGGCAAAAGAAAGAGGGCGCAAAGCCTCTGGAGCTTTGATTAGATTGGGACCAGGACAACGGTTTCGTGTTTGTGATCGATGGAAAGGAGGATGTACCGAGCGGCCGGCGGGGTGGTAAAACTTCCCAAACCCTCCCAGCCCCTATACTGCACGAAAATAACCGTACCAACGGCGGGTCCGACGGGTTGCGGGAAGCCGTGGAACAATTCATAATAATGAAACATAAGTAAATAAACATGGCCGCCAGCTTGGACAACGGATCGGCATATAAGAAGGAAGCGTGAAGGTCGGCGCGTTTGGCACGGAGCGATAAAATACCCAAAGGGAGCTCGTTTTATGCCACTGTTGTTGTTTTTGTTAAGAACCAAGCACTTAAATCAATAGCATGGTTGGAAGAGGGTAAGATTCCGAGCGTTACTTGACTCAGTCCGTCAAGCCCCAACGTGGTGGAAAGGTTTTTCACCCCACGGATCGCAGAATTGCTTAGACTCCCGTGATCGAGGGTATTGGTAGGTAAATGATGACTTTTCAAAAACACTAAAGAATATTAAAAATTAATCTTTGAACATTGAACCAAAAAGGGTTGCCGCAAACGGAGTGATTCCGTTTTCAATCGATTGCCAAAGTAAAAGGGATTATTAGAAGCATCGCTCCTTTTGCGAAAAATCAATCATCCAATACTTCGTGGAACCGATGCCCGTTTGGGTCAATAGGTTTTTCAAGGACAATATCAGGTTGGGGCGCATTTTTTTCTTGTTTATGAGCGTAAAGTTGTGTCCGACCGCCAATCAATTAAAAATATCACCATCACCTTTTTTGTCTACAATCCACATTGTGAAGGCGTTTTAGCGCCGAAAACTCCCTGACGGATGGTGATCCGTC
Source organism: Anopheles cruzii (assembly GCF_943734635.1). Classification (NCBI taxonomy): domain Eukaryota; kingdom Metazoa; phylum Arthropoda; class Insecta; order Diptera; family Culicidae; genus Anopheles; species Anopheles cruzii. The sequence goes on from NC_069145.1 coordinate 80,239,356, forward strand.
CACGCTTGAGAGCATTTTTATGCAACCTCTACACGGTTTCGGATATTTCGGTCAACCATGATGATTCCTTCGTGGAGAGCAGCTACTGCATCGATACGATGCAGACTATTGATTTTGTGAGTGGTTTAATAAAAGTAACGTTACGTTCAAGCTTCTCGCGTTTGTTTGGTCGAGATAAACGAAATGGTAATTTATGTGGTTTAGACACAGAACATTTACCTTTTGGCTTGACTGCACAGGCTCCACAGGCGGGGTCTGTGCCCGAGAAAAGGTTGCCCGTGATTCCGTATTTAAACCACACAAAGTGGACCTGGCCAAGACATGCGAGTGTGTATGCGTTTCTACTTAAGAAGACCAATTTACAGACAGGAGACAGGTCCTTGGACGGCCCCTATGAGGCTGGCTGGCGCTGCCCGAGATGGTGTAAGACGGATGTTTCGCTCCGGCAAAGTCGAAAACCATCCGACCTTGTCGGGAGACAAGGTACAGAAACATTTTCCATTGTTTGTTTAATGAGTTATGAAGAGCGCGCGCCCTGTCGCTCCGTGCACACGGACCTCGTGTGCAGTGGCTTCCGGCGAAGACGCGAAGACTTTTTGTCAAGTGAAACACTTTTCCAACCCGGTGCCTCGATGTAGTCTTCCGTCGTAGTCCTGAAAGGGGCCTGCACGTTTCGTTCTCAACTTTTATTTTTCACCAAACCACTGCAACTCTTTACACGCTCGTCTTCCGCCTGTTTCTGATGCGCCGGTTCCGCCGAGAGCATACATGCCACAGCGGACGGGTTCCAAGTGCTTCTGCCGCGCTGGTGATACGAGAGTTTTGGTGGAGAATTAAATTACCCTTTCGTTGGTTCCGTCATACGCAAAACACTGCAGCCACTGTCAAAAGCAGCCGACCTTCGTAACGAGGTCCATGTTAAAATTAGTTGTCAGAAGCGACTGTTTTAGCCCTCAACTTGGCCGGACATGGGCACTGGACAATGGACGGTACAATACAAAACTTGCCAACAGGGCGATGTTTGGTCGCTTGCCCTTTTCTAGCGTTAGCCGGTAAGCCATCTGGTTGATGGCAATAGCCTTAGGTTCCCGGAAAGTGATGAAAACACCTCAGTGGTGATTCGGTGGAAACATTTAAGCCACCAATCTTAAAACTCATTCGTTGTGGAATACTTCACCCAGCAAGTGGCGGCATAGCAGAGTTCGTGATACGGAAAACTGTTGCACAAGACTCCATGGGGTATCGGAAGCGTAATGTGTCGAGCGTAAGCACGTGAATGCCGCACGTGGCGGATGCAGTTTCTCGCTAGGAAAAACCGCTTCCATCGCTACGAAACCGGTGGCATTCGGTGCGCTGTTCTCGGGGTATTTGCTTCCGGTTATCAGCAAACACTGGAACAACAGAGAAGTTGCCTGTATTCGCAATATTGCAAAAGATCACGTCGTTGGCCGATACCGAACCTTGGCGGAACCTTTGGGACGTACCATTTTCCAATAATCCTCTTACGGAGTGCTTTCGCCGAAACTAGTTCTGACGTGCTTCGATAACGGTCTTAGCCTCGTATGGTGCTAATAATCTTTGGCTTGGAAATTGGTTTGCAGAGTAATTTGTCCCTTCGCTAGGTGTTTTCCGGCAAGCTGCTCAAACGACTAGACTTAAATTTGCTTTTCACTAAAACACAATGACGGATAAGATTCCGCATAACTGGAACTAAATTGGACCGTGGACGAAAATGCAATATTCAGTAAGTAGAATTACCAGAACACCCTTAACCAACGCCAATTCTTGTGACGTTGTTGTATGTTGGATAACATTTTTAGCACCGAAGCTTCTTCGAACGGGGGCAGAATTTTCTTGTGATTACACAAAAAATAGACACTCCCTGTAATTCCGAACACGGTCCAACATGTTTTCACCAGAAATGCCTTATTACTTCACGGGCATGTGTTTGGTTCCGAATCATCCAAAACCGTAGAGGCAACATTTCTTTCGCTCTGGCACGATCCCGGCACGGCAACCACAAACGAGTGTTTGCTTATCATAACGCTAAGGGTGAAACATTTTACCAACTTTGGTTTATTTATTTGCCAAATCTCCACGGAGCCCGGAAACCACCCGGCCCGGCCTGGCCTGGCGTGTGGCCTGGCCTCCGTCGTTGGTGCGCTGCGCTCGCCTGTGTGTGCGCAGAAATAACCACTGTTTTCGTTAGGTTGGACTATTTATATTTATATGGCCGCGTGTTGATGTGTTGCATGTTGATTGCTCGGTACGATAGACCAACGCGTGGAGCGGTTGTCTCGCCGGTACGTGGCACACCTGGCGAAATGTTAGTGGTGGGCCGTGATTGGGACCATGACCGGTGTGTCCTGGTCGGTTATTTTAAATGCTCTTTTCTTCGATGTCGTCACTACAAATCCGTTAGAGCCGCGCAATCAATAGAATAAAACAGCAAATGAGTGTTCACATTCAATTTCATCACCATTGTGATTCGTCCTGGCCGCAGTTATTCTAAAAAACGACCTGTACGTGTACTGCTCTGTCAGCTTCTCTCTGATCACTCGCTCGTTTCAGTATCCTGTATGCAGATATCGTCGGTTTCACCGCCATCTCGTCCACGTACTCGGCCCAGGACCTGGTGAAGATTCTGAACGAGCTGTTTGCCCGTTTCGACCGGTTGGCAGAGGTAAGCCCGCACGGATCGCACGTCATCTTTTTCTTCTACGCCCCGTTCCCTGACCCCAGACCCTCAAAGCACGAAGGACTGTTCCACGACCTAAGGCAGGCTAGACTGAATTTGGCATAAATTAAATTTAGCAAACGTCGGCCGGGACGCTGAGGGGTAATGGCCCAACACAGACACCCGCCCGCCCAGCATTGAATCTGATATGTGTGTCACTTGAGGTGAAAAGTGAAAACCGACGTTACCCAATGCACTTCTCTCTCGACGACGGTGGTGTCGGTGCTGGAGCACTTTTAGCCTGTCATAGTCCCTCCGTTGCCGTTGCCGTTGCCCCACGCGTTCGCGCCCGCTGAGTCAACGTAAAGTTCCTCTTCTTGTAGCAAGTCCACTGTCTTGGGCTTGGGTTTGTGTATGGAAAAAGCATTATGTACTTTCTGCCGGTCTTGTCATTGTCGTTGAGGAGGCTTTTTTCGTGAAAGCCCCCGGTCGCCTGAAGGCAACCGGGAGATCGGGAAGACTTCATCGCTCAGACGAGACTTTTATGCCGACTTTGACGAACTTTTCCACGTCGTGTCACGCCACTCTGACCGAGGCTTCTTCGTTCGTGTACCGACAGAAATATCAACAGCTGAGGATAAAAATTCTTGGCGACTGCTACTACTGCATCAGTGGGGCGCCCGTCGAGCGGCCGGACCATGCCGTCCTCTGCGTCCACATGGGCCTCTCGATGGTGAAAGCTATTAAGTAAGTCGTGAAGATCGGAACACCGCGAACCGCGCGGTCCCGTACACACGGCTGACCTACCGTTTCTTTTTTTTCTCTCTCCCGGGACCCGCGTTATCTGTTTCCTGCGTGCGTGGCAGATACGTCCAGCAAAAAACGAACTCACCCGTTGATATGCGCGTCGGAATACACACCGGAGCGGTGCTGGCCGGGATCCTGGGCCAGCGGCAATGGCAGTTTGATGTCTACTCGAAGGATGTCGAGCTGGCGAACAAGATGGAGTCCAGCGGCAAAGCGGGGTAAGTTCACGTGTCGCCGTGGGCCGGCCGGCAGTGCCTTTATCTTCCGAAACATTCGCCGGCGGCGATGCGGTGAAGCTGAGCCGCGTATTCCCGACGGACTGCAAAGGAAGGAAAAAATCTACATAATCCGGAACCGAACGCTGGTGACGCTGGTGCTTTGAGAACATGACACACACCCGAACGTTGGCTGCAGGACTCGGATACGATACGATCCCAACATCCCAAGAAACTACTAATTCGGCACCAAAGCCTTAACACATTGCCTCCCCGTGGTCCCATTAGGCCGTGGTCGTACAACAAATCGGCGGACCCGTTTCGGAGAAGGGTTTTGAGTTTGTTTTCCTTTCCAGCACGGGAAACGGGTCCTTTGGGGGAACCGGACTTCCGGAACCACCTTTGGCCTGCGGCTTGGTTTGAGATTTATTTCTCTCCCCGCGCTGTTGTTGTCGTTGTTCGACGAGAAAAGAAAACGAAATCTTCACCGCTGGGCAGCAGCCGGCGCCGATCCGTTCGTTTAATGATGTGATTTACAGTGGCTGATGAAAAACGGCGGTAGCTAGCGAGCCTAATCCAAATTCCTGACCCTCATGTTCTGCCCACAGGCGCGTGCACCTTTCGGAGAAAACGCTCAGCTTCCTGAACGGCGAGTTCGAGGTCGAGCCGGCCTACGGCGAAAAGCGCGAAGAGGCGCTCCGAATAGCGGGCCTGAAGACGTATTTCATCTCGAAAGTGCTGAAACCGGTAAGCAAATGATTAACATAAGATTGTTGATTTTCGGGCCGAGCTTTCACCGGTTGTGGTGGCGGATTTCCGGATTGTATCGTAAACTTTTCCATCATGTCGGTACACACGGTTCGGCTATAAATACGCTTTAAACGGCTCATCACGGCGCTTTCGGGCGCGCCCCAAAATCTAATCAGTCTAACGCACGCACCCATGGCCACTTCTCAGACGGCAAGTGGAAGTGAAGCGCAATCGAGACTGCGAAACCGTTTTCGCATCCGCGCGTTCGGGAGGGCCCATTATCGAAGCACTAGAAATGTTGTTAGCGGAATTCGATTTCACATTTTCTCATTCGACCGACCCGATAACGCTTTAGGCACAAACCGACGACGACAGGCGCAATGGGCGCAAGTGGATTGTGGTTTGTATCGGGTGGGACGAACAACGGATTCCAATAAAAGCATGGATTAAAATTTTTAAACGAGACAATCATTGTTCGACCGAAGTTGCTAGTTTTCACAGAATAAAGCCGTGCGTTCATGGACGAAAGGTTCCCGTGAATGCGGAATGTCTCTAGAAACTGTAGGCAGCGTGTCAATCACCATGGAGAAGTTCGTAGTTGGAATACGGTTCGTTGAAGTGAAGCGAAGCGGAATCGAAATAATTTTCGATCGATACCTTGAACCTTGGACGACATTTCCACACACATTTTCGCCGGACGCTCGCCAGAGCATTGTAAACGCCAGCGAGCATAATGCTTCGCTCAAGGACAACTTCAAATTGAAATATTCAATAGCCGGCCGGCCAGTCGGTAGAGTATTGTGTTTCCACGCGGGAACGGAAAAAAAGTCAGGCCGGTGGTCGGTGTTGATTTATGCTATCGTCCACCCCTAAACGAACCGCTAAATCACTTCCCTGTGCCGAGAGGCCTTTGTGTCCGTTCTGTCGAAGACAGCGCTCGGAAGACATAAGCGGGCATCCCGTGGGACCGTCTCAATATGGCCATTAATTTGTAGTTTGTCCGGAGAGTAGCTCGGAGCTCGGAGAGCTTTCCGTCGGTGAGCAATGTAATTACACATCGTTCCTGTGTCAGTCCCTCTCGATGCCGTCGCTGAGCTGACCGCTTCGTGAATTCCCTCGGTACCTTAATCATAATGTGAAAATTGCCGTCAGTTCCGAAGCGCGTTCCACCCACAGTACGGGCTTTATTGAGATTTGCTCCAGGCTAAAAAGCACTCCCCATAAAGCGAATACGGTACGTCTGCAATGTTCGGCAGCAGCATCAAACGGTAGGCAAATCAGTTTCAGAATTTTCGCAGAAAAACCACTCACAAACCGGCGGGATCGGCGAATAGCTGAGGCCTCATAAACCGTAGCCCATCAATAACTGTGGCTCCTTTCGATTCGCAGTTCTGTCCGTCGGAGCACAAAAATGGCTCGGCCGACCCGAAGGATGTTGTCATCGAGCCGGACGGGCCTTCGGAAGCGTTCCGAGACGAGGACGACGACGCTAAGGTAAGTGTGCCGCCGTGGGCCAAGGTGAGGCAATTAATTTTCATTGCAAGTTGCCTTGGTTGCCGGTGAATATATAGGTTTTGTGTGTGTGTGTATGTGTGTGCACTGTACAACCTTTATCTCGCGATGCGCAGCGACAATCGCCGTGCCCGGAAGCCGCGCTGCACAGTCTGTGGCATTGAGTCGTGCTATTTTGTCCTTTTCCGGTCCTATCGCCGACGCTCGCCCAGGCGGCCAGCGGCACAGGAGACGAACCGTCCACGCCCGGCACGGAGCGGCCCGACCTGGAGGACGAGCAGGTGGTCGAGGAGTACAAGATGCGCCTCCGCAAAGAGCTCGTCAGCCGCGACGGGCACAGCGAAATCAGCAAGGATACCAATTTCTTCCTCACGTTCAACGACAAGAACCACGAGACGGCCTACACCGAGTACCGGGAACCGCACAGTGCCGTACCGTTGCTGGCCGCGCTGCTGGTCCAGTTCGTAGCCATCGTCTACGCTCTTCTCGTTCTTCCACGGTACGGTTCCATCGGCACGGTTTATCGTTCCGTTATTTACTTTTTCTCATTTCCAACCTCTTGGAGCTCATTAGTGGATTCGAAGAACGTCGCGCGATGCCGACTTTCGTGCGAAATGGTGTGTGAGCGATTGTTTTAATTTGCCTTTTTCTATTCCCATACCTTTCGACGGCCGACAGAACTGCGGTACACTTTGAAATTGTGGTTCCACCGCTAGTGATCATCTTCATCATGGTATTCATCTCCGTTGCGGAAAGTCTCACCGATGTAAGTAAAGCATCCGATCCGTTTCGCACTATCGAACAGTAATAACGAGAATATTGAACTACACACGCAAACTGCAACAAATCTCTGTCTCTGAAGTGCCTTCCAACAATCTTGCGATAGTTCTTCTAAATGACTTCAAACTCATTACTGTAGAATGGAGTGGTCGGGGACGTAACGAATGGTTCCGGATGGGGCCGATAGCGACCGATTTAAACTTTTCCCGTCGTAAAGTTTCCATCGTTTTCGCGTGTCTCTGCCACGCACCATATGGCACAGTGACAGTGCAGAAGCTCTAATCCCCTGAGAAGCAGGACCATCCCCGGGTTGCTAACGATAAATAACGATTTTATGCCACATCGAACCAAAGGAACAAATAGAGTGCGACGATGATCATTCGTGGTGTGAACCGAAGCCGAAGTGTAAAACATGGCGCATTGTTCTCCACCGCATTATATGGCCGCTCCCGCATCCCAGCCAGCTAGCTCGCTGGCCAACGGAAACGGACATAGCAATGGCTGTCCCTTTTTTCTCACACTTTCCCGTCATACTTACGGTGCCGTTTTCTAACTGTTTCTCTCCGTCCTATGGAATCATTTTCGCGTTCCAGTATGGGCCAAGTAACACCACGCCGTTGGAAGCAAACTCGGAGTGTTGAAGCTTTTGTTCGGAACGGGAAACGATTCACAGCTGAGCGGGTTCCTTGCGAGCATCGTTTGCATTCCACGATTTAGAACCATTAACACTGTGCCATACACAGAGTTCCTGTCTATCTTTTTTATCGAAACATGTCCGAGAACGGGGTGGCAGGGGAGGGTGAAACGGTGAGTGTGTCGCGCGCGCACACATAAATCATCGAGCGGAATGGTCTGCGGGGGCACATCCTGGCATGAAATGAATAATCATGACACGAGGCGAGTTGAACAGCGCGAATCGCAAAATGGAGGATGGCACGTTGCAAACGCTACAAAAAATCGTCTCAATAGAACGCGTAATGGGATGTAATAGAAAACTACGTCCCCGATCGGATTCGTAGCTGCCAAGGGTGTGCCAACGGAACGGGGTCGTAGTATGCTTGTCGCTCACAGTTTCCGCGGATTCAGTACCTTAAGAAGAAGCCAGCCACGGACGTGAAATTTGAATTTAAACGAGACCATTTTAGATGCCTTTTGGTCACATGGTCTAGTTGTTTACGGTTGGAAGAAATTGAATCATCGCCATTGGCAATTCCAAGCCCTGGCCAACAATAAGCACATGTGTCAACATAAAGGGCGATATGATTACAGAAGCCTTCCACGAGGTCACGTCTACGGCGGGTCGATTTCTATTCCGATTTCCAAAACATAAAACTCATCTCTGTGCGTTACGATTTTAGGTTTTGCCGGCATTCATCACGCTCAACAGCAAGCGATACAACGACAGCACCAGCTTACGAAAGTCCACGGCTGTCATCATCGTCCTGCTGCTGGGCGTTTCGAACGTGAGTGACATGGTAAGTAGCGTAAGCAACACGCCCGAACATTAGACGCTTCAGCATGGGAGTGGAAAAAATAGAGGAAGTGGAGGAACGTTGCTGGAAATCACGCACTCGATTATCGCGAATTATGAAAACGGTAATGAAGAAGCCGTGGTAACTGAATTGTGGTTCCTTGTGCATCTCGGCTCGAGCCACACACTTTGTTCGAGCGGTATTAAAAGTTCCGCAAAGCAAACGATGCCTTGGACTGAAGGCGCCCAAGTGACGTGAGCACGTCCTCCGAGCATCCTTAGTTTCCACCGTTAACTCGATTACTCCCGGTTGGTCTGATGCGTCTCGTATTTCTTCTTTTCGGACTCTGGACGGCATCGGCTCGCACGTTTCGGCTCGCCCAATAGCTGGCCGCCTCACACCGGACACCGCAAGCCCTCAACATCACCAACATTTCGTTCGCGTCGACGGAGATGGAACCGTCGGGCGTGTGTCTGTTTCCATCGTACTTCAGCAACTATACCGTTTTAATTCTAATTGCCACCTCAATCATAACGCAATTATCGCATCTCAGCAAAATTTTATTAATGATCATCATAACCGGTAAATACTGCATTTCTATCCCTCGCCTTATCTATTGCTTTATGCCAGGCCCACCTTCGCACGATTCCGTCCCAGTCGCCCTGTACCCTAATGTGACCCCGCTGCAGCGGAACCGAATGCACTAAAACGATCTTCATCCTTCTACTCTTCACTTGAAAGGCTCAAAGAACAAAGACCAAATAGAAGGCATTTTCCGAATAGGAAGGAGAGCGAAACACAAATGCAATGGAAATGATTGCGAAAATGGTTCCGCTGGGGGTTTGTCTGGAGCCTGAAGCAGATTAAATTTATTCATATCCTCAATCAAGCTCGAAGCAGCACTACGTTGGTGCTCCTCAAATGTACCGGTGATAGACTCGCAGAGCCTAACTTCGACGTGGTGGCTTGCTGATGGACTGTCAGAGTTTTTGTAGAACTTGTCCATGATAATGAATGCATTTCTTTAAACAGTGAGAGGTCTTTCGTTTAAAATTTCCCGTCGCAAGCTGAAGTCCTTGTGCTTTGCTATGAAACTCGCCAATTTTCGCTGCATTGGGGCCGCATCGGTTTTTCGCAGTAATTTGCTCGGAACTCTTGCCAATTGTGCTGGGAGCCATGAAATTTTAATTACGTCTAGATTAAAAAGTAATGTCCTTACGCCCGGGAAGTTTAAAAGCCATCGGTGCTTCTTCTCCGGTACATTTTAATTTTCTGACACAGCTCTCGGTACCGGACGTCGTCAGGTTGGTCACAGACCTTTGCGCTTGACAGATTTCGTGAAGCAACTACTCCAGCTTGACTGGAGGCTAACAAAACCCTAACTTATCATCCTGACCCATATATCCCAGCCACCATCACCGGCCAGATCCCTTCACTGAAAGCTCTACCGAGAAAACCCAATCATCCCAAGCGATGGCTGTTGATGTTTTCCTTTATTTTCCCTTTGCTCTCCGCCGATGCAAATGGACATGATGGTGGCGATGGTGGTGGGCACGCTACTTCAGCAATTCACTGCTACGTGAACATCTTCCACCTAGACGAGGCATTCCGGAACGAGGACTTCGGCATCCTGAACGTGTAGGTATCGAGGTCAACGCGCATAAAATATTGAGCACGTAGCACGTCAATTGCAATCAGCGTCGGGGGTACTAATTTGCGAACGCCTTTTTTCACGATGCTTTTCTTTGCAGGTTCCCCTTGCGCTACACCCTTTCCGCGTTGCTGGTGGCCGTTACGATAGCGCTATCGTTCCTCACACGACACGTAATGTACCTCCACTTTGCTCTCCGAAAACTGTTCCGATTCCATTTCCGGCGAATGATGCTTCTGGATGAGGGCAGCTTCCAATTACGGCGCGGCACATTAACCATTTCGTTTTCGTTCTTTCTCCAACTCTTTCTTGTGTGTGGCGGATCTACAAAACAACTAACCAGATCGATAAAGTAGATCGTGTTATATTCATGTGGAAGACTGAGGTGATCGATCAGAAGGAGAAGGCCAGCGACATGAGACGGCGGAACGAGGCCCTGGTGTACAATGTGTTACCGATGCACGTTGCCGAACATTTTATGGGAAACCGAAAGCGATCTCACGACGAGCTCTACTCCCAGAGCTACTCCGAAGTCGGGGTACTCTTTGCCAGCATGCCCAACTTTTCCGACTTTTACTCCGAGGAGACGGTCAACAATCAGGGGCTGGAATGTCTGCGCTTTCTGAACGAAGTTATTTCCGACTTTGATGCGGTAAGTCCTGGGAGGGCCGACGGTCGGGTCTATCGGGTCCATTACAAGTTTTCCTTTGTGTTTTGGCAGTTGTTGGAACTTCCGCAGTTTCAAGATATAATTAAAATCAAGACAATCGGCTCTACCTACATGGCTGCCAGCGGTCTCAATCCATCACGCATCGTCAAACCGGAAGATCCGGTTTCGGTTCGGTGGGCACATCTGGCCCTGCTGGTAGAGTTTGCGCTCGAGCTGAAGAAAGCGCTGCAGGGTATCAACGAGCAGTCGTTCAATCATTTCGTCCTGAAGATGGGCGTCAACCATGGACCGATTACGGCGGGTGTCATTGGCGCCCGCAAGCCCCACTACGACATCTGGGGCAACACCGTGAACGTGGCGTCGCGCATGGAGAGCACCGGCAAAGCGGGGGCCATCCAGGTGACGGAGGAAACGTGTCAAATCTTGCAAACCTTCGGTTACACCTTCGAGCAGCGTGGTTTGGTGGCGGTCAAGGGAAAGGGTCAACTGATGACCTACTATCTGCAGGGTAAGATCCCGCGACCGGCCGTTTCGACTGCTTCGCCAATCCTGCAGAATCTCACCGCCATGGAGACGGTCCAGGAAGTGGACGAATCCAAGGAGAGCCCATCGGCCCTAGCCCCACCGTCAGATATTATCTCCCCTGCCCACCAGCTCCACTCGGTGTCCTCTAGCACCACCAGTCCCAACAGCGTGCGTCTCAATCAAGAGTACGTAGAGCTGAAGGTTAGCAGCTCGACGGCGGCCAGTACGATGCAGGAGACACAGCACCAGGAACAAGAGCATCAGCAGTCACAGCAGCTGCAAATGACGAGCAGCACTCTGACGATGGTGTCGGAGAAAACAGTGGCCAGCGCCAGCATTGCCATCAGCAACAGTAGCAGTTCTACCATCGACACCAACGTCACTAAGCTCGTCCAATCCAGCACGAAGTCGTCGAGTCTGTTCAACGGCAGTGAAGCGACGGTCGATGAAACCGACGTCCAGACACCGCTCCTCCAGGACAAGAATAGCACCAACTCCACTTCTAATCGCCACTTTGGTGAAGGAGAAAAGGATGCCCTGCTCGAAAATGGTTCGTAAGCGAGCTGCGGACGCTCCACGAAATTCGATATGCGTACTTGCGTAAGCTTTAATGTTGAACAACATAAACAAAACACATGAAGTGCGAGTTTCCGATGGCCCGGGGAGATGGACGGAACGTCTAGAGCATGCGACAGTTAACGATAAAAATGTGAAATGCTTCAACTGCAGAAAACTTTGCTGTTATGCACGATTGTCCGTAACCACAAATGAGCAGCGATTCTCAAAGCGCCATGCGTGAAAGATGAGAAGTAGGGAAAAGTATTATTTTTTTTCCTGGCTCCGCCGTGAACAACGTAAAATGCCCTGACCAGCTTGGAACTTGGTTGCCTCCGACCATATTGAATTGCTTCACTTTAATGACACGGTTGCTGAGGTGGGTCCTCTTTGCATACCATTTATGCGAGCAACGTTCGAAAATCCATATCTTTTCCGGTTTCGTTTGACTTTTGTGAGTTTTATAAAAATGTTGAAGCTTGTAAAATTTATTGATAATCTAGACATTTTTTACCATACTTATTAGGGAAGAAAACCGGAATCACTCAGAACGAAGGTTAAAAAGACTGCCAGAAACGAATATATTTACTTTAATATGCTGCACAAATGGAACTAGTCTTTGGTGATTTATTTTAACGAAGCTACACACTTTACCGTTAGGAGGTTAGGTTTAACTAGAAGAAACAAATAAGACGCTTTTCTAGTCACGTCTGAATCACACTTCTCCGTTTGGTTCCACATTCGGTTACGAGGGTATTATAGGTCTAACTATGATAATGCTCTAATGATAATCACACGACACAGTGTGTAAAATACATTCCACCGAATAACGAGACACACCGCACACGGCATAAACGAAAACATGAACCATTTTGCGAACTACTTTAGCTCATCGTAATCGTTTCGTAAGTCGGTTTGAGCCGGCGAAGGCATTAGAAAGCTATATTTTAAATGTCAAAAGACATATCGATTGCGCAAAGCCGTTAAGAAGCATACTTTTAACGCTAGGATTTATGTGTATCATTCATTCATTTCTGGCTAATCCATCTTTTCACCCCAAACGTTGAGTGCTGTAAACGTCCCGTTTTCATTCGAAAGTACAACATTAAAATAAAAACACCAGTTTACCAAGTGAAACAGAACACACAGAAACAGTTAGGATTCGCATTGGCAATAAAAAAACAAAACCACAATTGGAACGAATATCGTCGGCATTGCTATATTAAATGTGATTCAAACGCGCATCGACCGATTGATTTGCTCTTCTACAATGTTTGTGCTTCGTCGTAGAGTGGGTTGGTCCACGGGTTATGGGCACAGTGACACGTTGGAAAAGTGATAAACAGCAAGAGTGAACACTGCTAAATTCAACACCCCTAAAACCAGCCCAACCAAACCCATTTAGAAACTAAAAGCTCGATGTTGTTGTTAGAAAATCGTAGGAATAAATGAAGACACTTACACTGATAAGAAGGATAGCATGAAAGGGTGGCAAATTGAGGGAATGGAGCGAAAGCGACCCCTTGCAGGTAGAATACCGAATGAGAGAAAACAAGTAGCAAGTAGCATTAGGAAGGTAAAATTGCAAAGCAACAATCGTAACTCTGTGTGTCATCGGTACGCATCAGTCTCGAAGAGTGTTAACAGTTTCCCCTCGTCGTCGTTCAAACCAAACACAAGCAAATTGGATACTGGAGAAGCCACAGTAACAAACTGATTGTGTATACAAATTCTCTGCAGTCTCAAGATAGTCGCAGTAGTAACTAACCCTTAGAGCGAGTACCAGAACCTACCAAGTCCGGTGGACCACGGATGACAAAACCTAGCTGAACTCTTTTAGTGATATTATTTTTCTACTGACTGGTGGATTTTTATACTGTCCCCTGGCCACCGTTTAACGGTACGGCGCAAAACCACGACAACTTAAGTACAAAATCGATCACGAAACGATTCGCAGCACGTACGGATTCATTCGCATCATTTTCGCTTCATTTCACAAAAAAACTGTAAACCACCCAGTAGATGAGTTAGAACCAATCCGCCGATGGCCGCCGGCCCAGCCACTTCTCTAATGTAGGCACACACATCGACTAATGGGAGTTGGCGATGGAACTATTGCGGTGAAATAAAGAGGCCAAGTACAGCAAACGGTCAAAGCGTGATTCTCGTTTGATTATTTCCATTCAAAAGCGGCTGTCCCGTCAATCAAAGCGTTGACAGAGTAACCACAAACTCGCTCAATATTAATGCCATAAATGTTGCCTGCAGGTCCGGAACCGGAACACATTCGAAGCACTCGCAGCCATGCGGTTACTCGGCGTTTTGGCGCTCGTGCTTCAGTGTGGCTCCAACAGTGACGCCCTGGGAACATGTGCGGTCCAGGGCAGAAAGATAACTCACCGTTTCCACCTATTGCGACACTGCCAACGATCGGACCGGAACATCGTCGGACTCGCTAGTACGCGAACCGTACGCGAGTGCGCCGATTTGGCACGCACAACCCAAGGGCTGGCTTTCAATTATGCTCCCGCTGGGCGCAACGGGAGTAATTGGTACGACGTGGCAAACGAGCTGGCCCAAAATAGTAGCACCCCTGCTCCGTGGAAGACCACCACCACGACCAGTTCGCCGTTTGCGGACTTGTACAACTGCCAGGTGCTGGACTGTCCCGAGTATCGCAATTTGTCGACGATCGTGAACGATACCCGCTTCGATTACTATACCCTCTACGGGAGGGTTCTCCGTAAGTAAACATCAACCTTGGTGCTCGACGTTGCTCAGTTTGCTAATCTAGTTCACATTGGTGTAGCATCAACAAACGCGACGTGCATTCCGTCGATCGGTGTGTTTCTGTTCGAGGACACGAAGCTGAACTACTCGAGGGCATACAACGCGTGCCGAACGTTCGGTGGTAGTCTTGCTCACGTGGTCAGTGACATGAGAACATTCCACCTGTCTCGGTTTATTTCGGATGTGGCGAAGGGGAATGAATCCTCTATAACCGAACCTTTGTACTACGTTGGCCTAAATGAATCCGTCTACGATCGGTTTCATACGTCCGCGGACGAGCGGTTCGAGTGTTTCACCTTCCGTGCTTGGGCTCCTGGACATCCGGCGTAAGTAGCGCTCAAGTGGCGCTTTTCACGATCGATCTAACTTCATGTCTTTCCCTGCCCCGGGCAGAAGGAACCGGGTGCCGGGGTGTGTTGCGCTGACCGACGAAGGATCCTGGAAGGTGTTTAATTGTAACCGAGCGCTGCCGTACATCTGTGAGCTGCACACTTCCGGTCCTGCCTTGTTTAAGCCCAACATTCGACGCAAGTGTTCGGTGAAACGACCCAACAATCGGCTCGGGCCAACTAGAAAACGGATTAATACATAGAAACCGCCGCTCGTTTTGGTGTCTTATTTATTAGAACAATCTGCTGCTTGTAGCGACGCGTGGCGCAAAAAGACGGTAAACTGTAAAATTTAGCTATCTTTGGCTTTCTTTAGCTTATAAACATCGTACTGTACTCCGAGAACCGGGAAAACGACGACGACGACGACGACGACGGCTACTCTGGCTACTCCGAAGGAAACACAGAAAGTCGATTGGTGATCGATTCCACACTCAATTCAACACTTGCCTGCCCGTTGGCTGAACGCTTACAAACTATTATTGAAACTTGTTAAGCGTAATTGTTTGTCCGAACGCCCCCTCTCGCATAGGTGCACTGTCCTGGAAAATCCGAATCGCGGTCTGTGATTGTGCTAAATTGCTGCATGCTGAGGCGAAGTGCAACGTTTTTTGCGAGGCCCGTCCAGAAACAGCACCCGACGCGTTACTTTTTGCCCTTCTTCACCAACAGTTCGTCGATGGCCTTCTCGACGTCGGCAAAAATGTCTTCCGGGGCGCGCTCCGCGTTAACCTGCTCGGAAACGAAACTGGAGGTTAGAAGACGATGTTCGAGAGGCTTCCCAAGCTGCTAGTTACCCGCCGCAGTTGCGTTGGATACTGAACGAGGATCTTTTCCGTGTTCTCCCGGAAGGTGGCGATGCGTGTCTTGAGCGTATCCTCGTTATCATCGGCACGGACGGTGGCCGATTCGGCTGCCCGTTTCATGATGCGAGCCACCAGTGTTTCCTGTGTCAGATGTGTCAGAAAAACAAAATCAGAACTGTTTCACTCGCCAAGTTTACCTTTTCCCCACATTGTGCCAGCCACTACGAGGCGCTACACTTTTTGGCCGTTCGTCCTTGGCTTTTCTCATACACGTCATGCAAAACTTCCAACCATCGACATCTGCCTGTCAGGCGCGTGTTAATTGCGATTTTTATTTTATCGATATGGCCCCACTCGAAATGTGGGGCAACTGCAACCGTTGCAACCGAAAGTGCATGTGGCTCAGTGCTTTCTCGGGCTCGCTTGAACCAACACGCCCTCGAACAGAGGCCGGCAGCGAGATGGCCAATTGGGGTGGCATGAAAATCGGAAGTAAACAGTAAGTGCAGCCCGCCGTGAATCGGGTGCCAAACAAATCAATTGCTCCGTGCTCTCGTCACTTAGGCCTCCGGCAAACAACAAGCAGGCTCCGATGCGTTTCTCCGAAACGTTGACGGCCGCTTTGGCGAACCGAAAGAACAAGTACAAGGACGTTTCGAAGGACCTCAATAACCGGATCAACCGCGAGGAGCTGGACGACGAGATCTTCGTGCCGAACTACAACATACGCAAGATCAAGGCGATGATCGTGCGGGTCGTCAAGCAGCAGTTCATTGTGCGGAACGAGGACGGCGATTTGCTAAAGTGGGTCTACGATCCGGCCAAAAATCTCGAGATGAGCCAAACCATTGCCAAAGCGGTCAAGGATCGGTTGCGCAATCTGAATCTGCCCCGCTACCGGTTCGTGTGCCTGTGCTCGGTGGTCGAGAAGCAGCTCCAAGGGTTGCACTACAAAATGAAGTACATCCTGGACCCGTATAAGGACGATTACGTCCAGTCCGTGCACGATGGGGCCTCCTTCTGGATCATCACTACCGTGTTTCTGGTGCACAAGGACTAGGTACTTACGTTGGAGCACTCGAAGTACAGGATGATGTCCACCGGGGCGATGAACTTCTCAAACTCCGGTCCCTGCGCCGGTTCCCGCGGGTAGCTAAGGTAGGTGTCGAGCATTCCAATCAACATTAGCGAACCAACGCACACGAAGGCAACCGTGAAACGGACAGCTTACCCATCGATCAGATATCCGACCGTTCCGTTGAGTGCCTTGACCATGGCAGCCTCCAGCAGCTTCAGCACGGTCTCGTTCGGCACCAGGATGCCCTGTTTCATCATGTCCTGCAGCTCCTTGCCCTTCTCCGAACCGGACGCTACCTCGTCACGCAGCAGATCGCCGGTGCTGAAGTGCGAAAAGTTGTACTTCGCCACGATCTTCGCACACTGGGTGCCTTTGCCGCAGCCGGGCCCTCCGAGGACCCAGATGATCGGTACGTTGGCATCGCGCATCTAGACCAAGATCGATTCGTGTTGTGATTTACGTTACGTTACGGCAGACACAGAATTTCAACAACAATTTCTTGTACGCTGATTACGAGCAAACAAGCCACGATCGCATGAGAGGAGGATTTTTAAAAGCAGAGTTCAAGCGTTATTGTATTGTGATGCGCAAGACACAGATCGTAGTGGAACCAGTTGAGCCAGACAACAAAAACGATTGCAACTTACGTGGCCACCGTACGTGGGCTGCACAGCCGGCGAGCTGCTACCGGAAGTGGCGGACTTTTCCTTGGCTTTCGATTCATGCTCCAGCGCCATCTGGTGGCACATGAATAACTAAGCGCACACGGACACGCAACAAGCGATCGCACGCCACCAAAATGAGGAGACAAAAGTAGACGCAACGTAATTGCATAACCGGGACGGACCCCCAAAGCAACTAGGAGGGCACCCCCGAAAGAGTACCGCCCAATGGCGTTGATCAGTGAACAGTTTCATAGTGCGTTTGGCCATTTTCTATTACTTTTAAAAAGGTGAAAACCCAGTTCATCGGATGGACCCTCAGCTTAGTGATTTACTAGACAATTAGAAACACCTGCCCTCTGATAGGCGCCCAAAAGCGGACGTTCCTAAAAATAGTGACAAACTCGGACAATAACACACTTGCGATCGTTTTTTTTTTTATTTTCCTGTGAATTTGAAAAAAAACCAATTGGACCCACGAACTGCTAACGGTAATTTGGGTAATTTAACCCCCTTCATGTTTACATGGGAAAATTTTCACGTTTTCAATGTCTTGACCTTCTTTCGGCCAACGAAAACTCGGTGGGGGTCGGATTTTCAAACGAGCCGGCTTATTTTTAGACAATCACCAATCGACCAGCTTCGAGATTGGCGTGCACAGATTGTTGCTGAGCCTAGGGAACGTCGTTAACGACACATTTCACATTCCCGTGCGGTCACGGACGTATTCCCGGTGTAGTGTGAACCCTTGTAAGGCGAACGAATTGGTCGATTTTAAGGAAAAACGAGTTCATTCAATACTCTGCCAGTGGTTCAAATTCTGTTACGCAATAGTTTGGGGTGATGAAAATGGAATCAGAATCAGGTATTCTTTTCAATACTTTTTACACGAAACACCATTGGACCAGCATTGGATTGTGCGCTGAAGATGACAGGATGGGCGCAGATGACGCTTACTAAATATTATTCACAATCATGAGCACGGAACGGGTTGTAACGGAAAACGCTATGGAACGCCTGTCGGGCCCCCTTTTTCACTCACCATTATGACGAACTTTATGAGACTAGCTTGCTGCACGAAATCCACAAGTAATACTGAGCTTAGCTAGTGTAAACGCGAGCTCCTAAGCTGCCACTAAATATTCGCAATTACTCGCCGCGCGGATCCGCAGAGGGGGCACACAGCAGCAGCTGGTCTAAGCACGGTCAGTTTCGCACTTGCGTGTGTGCGTTCTGAATTGTTTGTCGGGAGAGATCGCGCGTCGGTGTCGATCGTCTAAGGTCGGTGTTTATTTTTGTTTTTATTTCTACGTACCACCACAACCGTCCGGCTAGGGCTAAGTGAATCAATAGAACAACCCCGTTTGCATGAGTGCGGTGGTGTTGCGTTTGTGTAGTTGTGAAAGGGCGACCAACTGTTTACGGTCGGTAAACAAACACCAGCTTTAGCACTTTATACTGGAGCCAGATCTACTCGATAAGATGAGATTAAACAGCCACAGAGTCGACAAGACAGTGAGTGAGAACTTCCCGTTTGTGTGAATGGATCTACCCTCAATTAAGGTGTCCCCGTTATCAGTTACCTTGCAGCTGTAACATTCTATGGAACAATAGGGGCTTTAATTGTGGAAAGTGTTTTTGTAGGTCAAACCAAAACTCTACTAAAGGAAGCATAGTAAACAAGGCGTAGAATAAAACCTCTTTTGTAGCCGAAATAGAATTCAATAAATTACACCCGCCATTTATTTCCATGTAGCTGCTAGGTTTTCTTGAAAATGATAAATTATGAATGACATAACGTTATCAAGGTCACATTTCTGTAGAACCCTGACACATGGCTGTTGACGGAGTTTCCTTGAAAACTGCATAAAGCATGAGCTTGGCCCATCTGACACCAACCGATTATGATACCAGGACCCAGGATACCAACATGCCACACGTACAACGCGAAGGCAAAAAAACACAACGATCAATAGAGTAACACAACAAATGGCTTTTCCGTACGAGTTTCCAATATTGCTCCACGCGGATTGATAACATTCAACACAACCATCAATGACCCTTTCCGTCAGACACACCTTTCAAACGACACTTCGTTTCTGGATCGAAACTCTCGTACTAAACGGTGGCACGATTTTTGTAACCACAACCCAATTTTGTGCAGCAATTTGATGACTAAAATTATGAAAACTTTGTTTACATCGATATCCTCTTACTCCCATTGGTAGTAAACGGTTCTCTCCGACGCTCCCGCAAGACCCTTTTCTGAGCGAAAAAAGAGAGTTTTAGTGTACCGAAGAGAATAAAAGGACAAGAGAGAAAGAAACAACGTTCTCAACTGAACTCAAGAGAGAGAAAGAGAAAGAAAGAGAGAAAGAGAGAAAGAGAGAGAGAGATGTGCAGTTCTCTCGATTCCTTTTTAAAGGAGAGACTAACCGTGATGATTGATCCCCGTTCAAAAGGGATGAAGGGACATTCGCAATGAAAATGCCACGTGTTACTAATGAAAACCTAGATCTAGATCTTTTATTTCAACGGTACCGCATGGATGCTTTTACAATCGTTAATATGGTACAACAAGGTCGTGAAGGCGTTGCGGTGGAATACTACCAGAAAAAACGGTGAAACCTAACGCCAAACATGTCTGCCTCGGGCCCGTCAACTACGAAAATTATTGCTATTGCCCTAATATTACTAATGTTTTACTTGCGCCTCCCATGTGGTGCACCAAACGAACTGTGTAACACTTTGTAGCTGGTTCCGGTTTTGGCACAATGCCAAGATAGAAAAGCGTCTCATTCAGATCGCGCTTCGTCTCGTTCCTCACTATTAAAGCTGTTTAACACGATCCACTTTTAGTCCTGCTCAAAGTTTGAATCCTCGCGATTGTCCCTCGTATTAGTGTTCTCCAGGAACGGGACGGCTTTTCGGCTTACTTACTTAAGGGTTCCTAAAACTTTTTGTAACAATTTTTCAATAACATTAAATATGTGAATCAATCTGGTAGCTGTCGGCTTCTTCGAGCATGTTGCGGAAATTCGGTCGTCCGTTCGGGACGAAGCCATTCTTCGCACCACTGCCTATTTTCCCGTTGCCCGGCAGGTGCCCATTGACGAGACTAACGTGGTGGCTAATCGTCGGCACCGCCCCCGGCATGTCCGGTTCCAGATCCTGTACGATCTCATCCGCGCTGTTCCGTTGGGACGCACGCTGTAGAACGGTCCTGAAGGTGCCTATTTGGACCGCCGGCACATCGGAGTCCTTGGCGGGGTCGACGGTGGCGCCCGAGTTCAACACACGCTCCATGTTGACGCGCACGATCCGCTCAAACTCTCGCTGCACCGACGGACTGTCCGTGTCCCCATCAACCTTGAGTGGGCAAACAGAACAAAAACCCTGCCGATTACTTGTTCAAGGATGCCTAATTCGAGTGATACGTAGTGAATAATAAAAACACAAGAGCACACGTGCCGGCCCACGGCCCCCCGGGGCGATCCATTGACAAACTTCCACCCAATTAATTATGGATCGGGGAAATTAACTTATTCGATTGGCGGTGACGATGGAGCAATTTATATTGCTAAACGGCCAACGGCCGCGAACGCCCGCGCTACTTACGATGGTGAGCCTTCCGGCGGTGTCCATCTCTTTGAGCATCGGTAGCGTTAGCTCCCGGAACAGTTCCAAGCGGCGCCTGAAGGACGAAACGGTATCATCGAGACGACCACGGCCAAGCTGGAGCTTCGAGCAGTCCAGCAGAATGATTGGTGGCTTCTGGTTGAACTGTGGATGAAATTGGAAAGAATATTACTTTTTTTTTGGTGTTGTTTACGTTTCGTATTTACCTTGCGCTCAAACTCCGAAACTTGGTCCATGTCACGCGGATAGCCGTCGATGATGATGCCTCGCCTGTCGGCCATCTGACCCAACTGGCTCTCGATCAGCGCGTTCAGCGACTTCTTCGGAACCATCTCGCCGGCGGTAATTGCCTCCTTGATGGCGTAATTATCTGACCCAACCCGTGGTCCAGATTCGGCCACCGCCCGCAAGGATCTTCCCACACTGGCACAGTAAAGAGTAGTCGAAAATAGGTCAAATTGAAATGTAAACCACGGAAGGCATTAGTTTCATTTTGCCATCACTTTCCTACCTGAAGTGGGCCCACCCGGGGTTTGTGCCGACCACTTTTAGACACAGGCTGGCCTTATTGCTTCCCGGCCCACCGATCACCCAAAGAACCGGTGGAACACGACCATTCCGTGGCAGCGGACGATCGTGCTCCACATCACCGAAGTCAACGGTCGAAGCCGTCTCGCTGTTATCGTGACGAGCCGACTGGCGCAGACCAGTGCGTGACTGCTGCCGCAGTCCGTGGGACGTGGGGCGCGCCATCTGCTCACCGGACGGCCGGGCGACAGGCGGAGACGTACGCGTATGGTTTAATTCTACTTGATGTGATGGAGCTGCAATGACCTTAGGTTGACTAGGTGCCGTGTCTACACTAACTATACTGCCGGGAATGTCATCTACGCCCCTGCCCATACCTGCGACTCCGTTTAACAGTGCTTCCTGATTCTCTTGCGCACCGAGAATGTCTAGCACCGCGGTGCGAAAGTCTTTGTACACCTCCGCCGGCGATCGTTCCCCGTTGATCTGCAAAGAGAACCATTCTTAGAGGAAACCCCTTGCACAGAGATTGCGAACTAGTTACCGCAATCAACATGTCGCTCTGATCGAAATAGTCCGCCACGGGCATGACGTTTTTGAAGAAATTTTCCAACTCCATTTTGGCCAACGACAGCACGACGTGGCCCAGCTTGGCACCGTAGTCTATTTGCTTCTGCAGTACAGCCTGACGCCAGGAGATCAGTATTACACCATTTATTACCTGAATCTGCGAACAGAGAAAGAGAGAGACAGAGATAGAGTGAGTTTCCCGTTCCTTGCACCGGATGTGCCGGACCAACCTTCTCGGAGTACTCGACAACGTCCCGCATCGATCGTGGGTACCCGGAGACAAGGTATGTTTTGGCAGCTGGGGACATTTTCATTTCAAGCATCAGTACTTCCGTTACCGTTCGCGAAGATAGTTGGGAGAAGTCTTGCATATCTGTGGGGAGGAAAAGGTTTGTTTCGTTAATCCAGCGCTCCTTGAGGATCCTCTTCAATTAACCACCCCCGAACTGAGCTCTAAACTAGAACAATAAACCGGAGTGGTGTCCGGACCACAGGAGTTGATATGGTAATGTGTAGCGTTTCGGTTAAATGATTGTGTTAGGTGCGCTATTTGACCTCAATCAATATTTGATTAATTCATCAACCTGTCAGGGTCTTTTTCTGCCTACGCCGGTATCCTACATTTCTTGAGGTCCAGCTGGCCCTCAGTATAATCTGAACCCAATCAAGGACTATCGGAAATCGATAGGGGTAAAATTCTTCATGGTCAATTGGACGGCGCTCTGCTTCTTGTGGGAATCGAACGATGAAAAGTTCATGTCGCAATTATCTCCCGGCCGGAGGACTGGCCATCAGGACTGTACGGAATCGATTCCCCTGTTCGTTGGCCGACCCAGCGTTAGGCGCAAAGCATTGACAATTTGCAGGAAAATTGCCGTGACGAAACGGACGTCGAAAGCTCTGACGTTGTCTGGTCGCGGGGTCTACGTGGTGCCGAAGATGTCTACGATGTATCGAATGATAATTACGCTAAGCTATTGATTTTGTTCCACTGGCCACCGTCATTTTACTTGCATGATCCTATTATCGCCAGTAGACAGGGCTGCATAGGAATTTATTCATGAACCGAAACGGACGGTTATGACTAACGAATAAGACACTGGCCCCGGCGGCAGACTGGCCTTCCCTTCTACTACTACTGTATTGGCACGTGTTGTTTGCGACGACCGATCCCGAAAACCAAGACCTACCATTCCCGATGGCGTACTGTTGAAGTAAGTCCATCATGTTGATGTGCGTTACACCGCGGCGCTCCTGCATCAGAGTATCGCAGTGCGTCACTTTACCACTACCGGGGCCACCTGGACGAGTGAATCAGTGATTTGTAAATTAAAATACTTGCTAACAGATATGGCCAGATTACTGCCGGATCAAAGTCTGAGCCATACCTAGAACGAATATGACAGGCACTTTCGGAGGATCGAATTTCACTTTGCCGACGTTCTGCATGCCGTTGTTGGCGCTCCGCGGAGTGCGCACTGCGGTGGAACGAGATCCTTGTCCTCCACCTTTCCAGTCGGGGTCCTCTATGTCGGACGCACTGTTGTTTTTGTCTTTACCGATACAAAAAAGTCGAAACAAAGTATCCATAAGAGGTCATGTTATCTGTCGCCCCAGTAGTGGTCAGTAGGCAAATCGAAGCGAAGTTGTGGTTTGAATCATGTGACGCTCTTACCTGTATCTAGACAAATACCCATTATCCATTCGAGTTTTATTGTGATATTCAAATAGTTGTACACAATCAATTTATGCCTTTGCGACACACGCGATCCCACCAGGATGCATCAATGGAAGTGATCGTTAGGTTATCGCCACCGATGGTGTCATAGTACGCCACCTCTGCGGTTGCCGTATTCGTCGCGCACAATACTCCTGTGCGGTGCAACTTTTTATTTCACTTGTCCACCTTTTTAAACTGATCTGATTCTACACCAAACTATCGATGAGCGGTCGACGAAAAAGAAATAAGTGTTTTCACGGTGCCACCACTTAATTGCTGTCCACTGACCGAAGAGCCCTTAACGAACGCCGCGTGCGGCCTTGTGGCGGAAAATGATGATGCTTAAGGGCGGATACGGATCGTCAATATGCCTGGACGGGGCGCTACCGGGCGCTCCGATAGCGTGCACGTTGCCACAGGAGTAAACACAATTATAACTCGATAAGAGTGTACTATAAGATATTATTTCGTCAAAACAAACCATCAAGAGGTTCTCCCCCAGGAACCGTGGTTTAATGAAATGTCCTCGATCGTTACGTACATTAGTAAGGAGAGGAGTCTAACGGTGCCATTGGTCACGAACAAATTTCAACTCGAACGCCGGACAATGAATGGAAGCTTCAAAGTAAGCAGATAGAGCTAGGAAAAACACCGTTCGACAGCTTTATTGCGTGAGTGCTGTGAGCAAATTTCCGATGAATCAGCGGATCAGGGGACAACAACTGGTCTGTCGCGGACCACGGCACCGTTTGGTCATGCCGGCGGCAAGTGTCCTGAGTGTACATTCAATGAAACATTAATCATGTTTTGGCTTGCTGGAGCCATGCATGTAGATGTACCGACAATTTAGTGTAATTTCACCTCATGTCCGCCATGTCCATAAATCTTTCTTTTCGAATTGTGTTTCAAACGCACTCATATCACTGTTTGATCCCTCTGGGAACTTTTGAATGAAATGAAAAAACATAATCCTAGTAAAATTAAAATCACGCACTGATGGTAGAATTTAAAAATCTCAGTAAAATTTAAATACTGACACCCTTTTCGTATCACTTTTTCCAACAGACACATATAGATTGAACCAACATCACAGCACCCACAGCTACGTGCTTTGCGATTTCAATCTAATGCCGGTAGTAATGGTGAAAAATCGATATGTTCGATCGAAACAACGGCAAAAACGCCAAACAAAGGTACGTCCGGCATAGGTGCACTATATGAGGTCCTACGAGAGATCAACATACGAGTTCTACTATTGACCACGGGGCATTCTAGAAGACGACCTAGTCGCTTGTTTCACTACCACTCTATGATGTGCTTTTGTCAGTCATTTAAACACTTGTACGACCTTTAACATTACGTCGAGTACAGTCTATCGACCATCATCACCGTAGCCGATAATCTTCATCGTATCTCGTAGTACACAATCTTCCCAACCGTTTCACCGTAACGCAGCGATAGTAAACGGCACAAACATCATACATTTGAAATGGACGAAACTTTTACTACACTTTTCCCAAATCGTAGCAATCCTGGAGCGCAACAGTAGAGAATCGTGGGTCTCAGTAAAGCCCACAAATTAGCAGACACGTCGTAGAAAGCGTGACCAACATGTTACAAGCACACCGTCCCGAATGCCGACACTCACTGTCATTGTCGTGGCACTGGCCGATGCTTTTTACCAGCGGGACCTGGGGTTGAATAATTGATAGTTAGCGAGGACGATTCGGCTTCTCGTGAACCTATCGTGCTACGCTCCTACGCTACTCGTGTGGCTGATTGTAGCCCCCGAAGCCTGGCGGAGGTCCGTATGGAGACCACGAACCCATGTGTACTTCTTCACACTGATCCCATACTGATTGCCATTTCCGGTGTACTACTATCTCGCGTCACTTGCAACCAGAGTGTGTGTCAGTGTTTGTGGTCACGCAGCGCAGAACATAGTATAGCCACCCAGGATACCCAGGAGGGCCACACTAAGAAGTGTACCCAGAACATACCTGATATGGCTTGGGGCGCGCAGAATGCTTCTGTTCCCTGATTCGCGGCGGCTTTCCCTGTTCGATGGAGGCGCCCAGTTCGTATTTGCAATTGTTTTAGCGGGAACGATCATTTATAAGCCATTTTTGTTTCATATGTTCAATTCATATCCTTCGATTGTCGCTCTTCGCGGTATCCGCTTTTCTGTTTACCTCAAACTGATTAAATATGCAACAAAAAGTACCAGTTTGTTTGAACGTTGGCCATAACACGAAGCACACGAACTTTGGGTGGTGGGAAAACCGGTGAAGTTTCCGATCGCCAAATGGTCGTGACGATCTTGAAAATTCCATAAATTATTTCAAATTACTGGAACCTTACCAGATGCTCCAACTGGAAGGACCTCTTTGCCCATCGATTGGTTTTAATAGCATTTTTCAACGCCCTTGCCCGGCATTACCGGGTGCGCTGATGATTGGAAGCCATGCGTCACACGGACAAAAAGTTCACACAGAAGCAAGCATAGTCCTGGACCTCTAATGATCCCTTCTAAAAGTTGGCGACAACTGGCGGTGTCAGTGTTCTTCGAGCTAATTACATCAGGTCCACGTTTTAGGTCAGAGCCTTCGCTTCTACGGTTATGATTTGATACGGTGGTGTCCCACCTTCTTTGCTTCGACCGTTTCACCTGCTTTCGTCGCATCATACACTCTATCATTTATGAAACAGTCATGGGACGAGTACAATCTAATCAGCGGGTTGACGATCTCGGCCATTGAATTTAAATACTGACACAGCAAAAAGAAAACAAGAACCGGCGATGGGAAGGATATACATTGTAACACCGTGTATTATATTAGCAAACGTAAATACATAAATAAGCAAGAAAATATACATCGCTCTAAAATTTCACGTGCTTGAAATATGTGTGAAACAGAGCTTAGCCATCTAGCTTAGCCATCAGTCACTGTTGCTCATCGTCTTATTCGTGTTGCATGGCAAGGCCGAGGAACTGGCGGCAATGGGATGCAAATAAGAAATTATCGCAAGACTACACACAGCAAACGAATTGGCAAATAATCGTTTTCATGTGGCTCGTGCTATTGTTCGAGTGAATTATTAAAAATCAACACGGCAAGCACGGCCTCACCTGCTTCAATTCCCAACGTGAATAATTCAAAATAAACGGCCTCGTGTATTCGATACTATGAATAATAACACTGGAAATGATACAACAAGTACCCAAAAAATCTTAAGACGTTTTAACTTCACGGATGAATCATTAATTCGTGTCAAAGCTATTTAAAACTATCCCATTGTCCAATAGAGCGGCAAGATAAACTAATGTCCAATGATTTCAGGAGCGTCAATATGTTAGGCGAGTGCTCGGTTCCAGTTTCTATGAGCCATGGTAACAGAAATTATCAAACCATGAAATAAATGGGAAATAACTGTTCACAATGTGGTTTACTATTGAAATTGTTAGTTTACTGAAGTTTGTGGAATTGTTGAATGTTTCACATACTTTTATTAACTGATTTAAATTATATGAAATATTTTCAAAACGTGAATTTGCTACGGCCCTGTTTTAGTACAACTGTATCTTTTTGCTCAGCCCTGCTGACATTTGTTTTGTTGATGTTCTAATGTTTTCACAAATCAGCATCAAAGTTTGAAGTAGAGTTTTCTCTTTAATTGTGTAAAAACATGGAAAAACTACCGAAATCGTCCAAAGGACACCGGTTCGATAACAGTTTGATATGTATTGAGTATCCTGGGGCGATTTCAAACGTTGACCGTATGTTGCATACACTTGGTGGCCTGCGTGAAATCAGTACCGTAAGTGCCGATCGTTTGCTAATGGTTGCAAAGTTTGGCCAATCCAGATCCTTTCGTTTTTCTATAGACCTTTGAACAAGATAAACGCCGCATAGAACTACGCTTTCGACCCGATTGCATGTTCGCGAAACCGACCTATGCTGACGGTGCAGGAGCAACAGGTCTAGCCCTCAAAGTAGTGGTGCGACGGAAGAAAACGAATCCGGATGAAGCGGTTATAAAATCGACCAAAATTATCGGATGCGTACGGCGGATCTACAAATTCAACGCAATGTGCGATTTTCAGCAGCTGCCGGTTTATCGGAATGCTGAAAGTAGAAAGGTGGAATGCCTGCACGACGAAATCGTTCCTAAAGGTGTGTGCACTACAAGCCCCTTGGATCGCAAGACCGAGATTCCGTTCTTTCTGCCTCCGACCTGCTTCAGCCGCACGGATGTGGTGAATTTTAGTGTGCTTCGCGAGAAAAAATTGACAGACTCGGAAATTCCGGCAGAACGAAAGTCGAGACTGCTACGACAAAAGTACGGCATATATCACCCGTACACCATGACCGAACCCATACCGGCGCAATCGAACAAAAAGTACCAGGAGATGCTGGCTACTCGGATGATCCCGAAGAAGAACATCGAAGACATACAGGCGGCATTCGATGCGAGACCGATATGGACCAAGAGTGCGCTGCGGAACATCAATCGGTTCGATATCAGCCACGACACGATCTCAACGATTCTGCCAGCCGTCGGATTCTACTACGTGAACGGCCCTTGGCGGGGCACCTGGGTACGGTATGGGTACGATCCGCGAAAGCATTTCGAAGCCAGGATGTACCAGCTGTTGGACTTTCGCGTACGCTCCATTGATGCGCTGCACGAGTCGATTAAAATTAAACGACGTGCCACGGGCAAACTCAACTACCGTATCGGCGGTATGCAGGTTCCCAAAGATGAGCAACCCACCTATGAAAACAGCATCTTCACCGAAGATACTGTCCCACATCATCGCATCATATTCTACCAGTACTGTGACATTCATTTGAAAAAAATCAAAGAAATGCTAAACAAAGTGCCATCTCCTATGAGTGGGACAGTTTGCGACGAACGCAACGGCTGGCTGCCGAACCGTTTCGATGACCAATGCCGCAACATAATGATGGAGGTGGTTCTGAACAATATCCGCAAACTGCGAGCATCGAATCCGGAAGCCTACGAAGAAATGGACTCCGTTTCGGAGGATGCAGATGGTTTGGCAGATTTAAGCGAAGTGGATGATGAACCACTTTCAGATGCAAGCATGGGGTCGGTTGATGAACTGAATTGATAAGAAAACAAAAGAATAAATTCAATATTGTCCTTGCATTTGCTATGAAGCTTTGTTTGCTCGTCATTCTTGAAGCCTCTTCCAGCAACCCTGCACACGGTACTGACAAACTGTCAAATGCCTTGACACGAAAACATTGACGCGATATTAGAAAAAGCAGTGTTGATCCTTGATTGAATGGTGCAAAATAGGGCATGAAAAGTATCCTTTTTCCGTGATTCATACACCAATGGAGCTGGTACAAGATTACGAACAGCAATACGCTGTGCAGACGGCTGAAATTACTGCCCAAATCGGTCGGATCGCTGCATGTAGTGGCGGTAAGTGATAATTATGGTCCTTATCAGTAGAATATGGTAGATCGCATGCCTCACTCCACTTCACTCTGAATCATTGGATTGGCTTTGTTTTTGCAGCGGAACGAAACAAACTCATTTCGGACATTGACCGCCAGCTGGAAGAATCACAAGAATTGCTCGAGCAAATCGGACTAGAAATTCGTGACATCCCGCAGACTTCCCGGGCCGCCTATACATCCCGATTGAACTGCTATCAGGCCGAATGGAAACGATTGCAACAGGAATTCAACAATGCAAAGATAGTGCGCTCGAAGGCGGGTTACGATTCGTCCGTTGACGAATTTGACGAAGTCGGCATACAGGAAGATCAGAAACGTCGGCTGCTCGATAACACGGAGCGATTAGAACGGACCGGCAACTATCTTAACGATGCATACCGGGTTTCGATCGAAACGGAACAGGTTGGTGCGCAGGTCTTGGCCGACCTGAGCCAACAGCGCGAAACCATACAGCGGTCACGTGGAAGGGTAATATTTACGGGAACGTGCTCTCCAACCACCAACAGCGTAAGATTAACGCGTTTTTTCCGTTTTAGCTTCGCGAAGCCGACGCCGATTTGAGTCGATCTTCGCGGATTCTGAACTCAATGATAATGCGTGCAATGAGGGACAAATTCATCCTCGTTGTGGTAGTTGTCGCTATATTTCTAGTACTTGTTTTAAGTATTTATTTTTCCATTTCCTAAACTCCATTGACCGGAGGCAGTCCAGTTGATTTTTAATTTGTTTTTTTGCTTTAAACTTGTTATATAGCAGCTTAGGTAGGTACGAAATGCTTTTAGTTAAGCCCCGTTTGAATGCTTTGTGATATGTACCGTTAACAGATTGTATTTTACTTTTCTGCTAAAGAATCCAGTAAATATGTTTCCATTCTAATGCAGTATCATTGATAGATATAAACCACAAAATACATGCCTAATAAACAATCCTGCGATCGTTGTTTTAATTTAAATCCATTTTCGCAGAATTGTACTATATTTGCTGTGTTTGGTTCTTTCTGGCAACACTGCATCGCAGTAATCGTTTCAACCGGCATCACTGCCCCGGTGTCAACCGGAGTCCAAATTAACATCGCACTGCTACAATCGTCAGGAGCTGCGATAAATTCACGTTTTGTGTTACGCAAAGTGTTCGAACCGGTAAATTGTGCAAGGTACGACATGTTCTTTATTAGTTGCAAATTCCAGTACCGCTTGTGAGATGAAATTGAGTTGAAAAAAGTTACAACCAAAATCGAAGCAAACACAGATCGGCAATCGCACCTTAACCTCATTTACAAAAGCTGATGCAATTGTTATTTGGATGGTAACACTAGGTTCTATTTGCGACACTTCAATGGTTTATGTTTGCAGGTACCTCCTGAAGTAACAAAATGGCTACACAGTTTTTGAATCGTCTCGGACAACTGGGTTTGGGAGTAGCCGTCGTCGGTGGAGTAGTAAACTCTGCATTATATAACGGTTCGTAGCATTAGGGCACCGGCAAATTCATGGTCTAAAGTGCGCCTACTTTTTCTTCAATTCTTAGTTGACGGTGGCCATCGAGCAGTAATTTTCGATCGATTCAGTGGTGTCAAGCAGCAGGTGTCCGGTGAAGGAACACATTTCTTTGTGCCGTGGGTTCAGCGGCCGATCATTTTCGACATTCGTTCGCAACCACGCAATGTACCGGTGGTGACCGGCAGCAAGGATTTGCAGAATGTCAACATCACCCTACGTATCCTGTTCCGCCCAGTGCCGGACCAGCTGCCCAAGATCTACACCATCCTGGGCCAGGATTACGACGAACGTGTGTTGCCATCGATTACGACCGAAGTGCTGAAGGCGGTGGTGGCTCAGTTTGATGCCGGTGAGCTAATCACCCAGCGTGAGATGGTTTCGCAGAAGGTATCGGACGATCTGACCGAGCGTGCCTCACAGTTCGGTGTCATTCTGGACGATATTTCCATCACACACCTTACGTTCGGCAAGGAGTTCACACAAGCCGTCGAGATGAAACAAGTGGCGCAGCAGGAAGCAGAAAAGGCTCGATTTTTGGTCGAAAAGGCGGAGCAGATGAAACAGGCTGCGATCATTACGGCGGAAGGTGACGCACAGGCCGCTCAGATGCTTGCCCGATCGCTGAAAGAATCTGGCGATGGTCTAATCGAGCTGCGTCGAATTGAGGCTGCCGAAGACATTGCCTACCAGATGAGCAGATCGCGCGGAGTGAGCTATCTGCCGGCCGGTCAGCAGACACTGTTGGGTCTTCCGCAGTAATTGCACGCGCTGCTCTGCTCCCTTGTCATTAAGAACAATATGTTTTAAGCCAAGAGCTCTGCATCGGTCAAGCAAAAGTGCAAATACTGGTACGTGATCTGGAGGCAGTGAAAGGGTCGAGTGTTATTATTTGTGGACCTATTCACGACACGACCGTGCGGTGCATTGATCAAAAACGTCAGGAATGCATTTATGATAATAATCCGGTGGAAAATAGGGACGTACACTACATTTGGGCAGTTCCCGTAGGTCATTCGCACCGAACAATGCATTGTTGTACACTGCATTTGGATTGTGGGAAAATAAAATAAATAGAATACCCTATCGTTTTTGTTTCGTATTATACTCTCAAAAACTGACGAAAGAATCATTTCCTTTTTCGCACCAACTGATCTGTTTTTATTGTTGCTTGAAGAGTGTTTCCTTAATGTTTATACAAACAGGCATCATCGTTGCCACAGCCTACTTCGACTTGCCGGCGGCAGCTTTAGTGGGCTTGGTGGTCGGCTTGGCAACCTTGGGCGGCTTACCGGTTGACTTGGCCTGCTGCTGGGCACGCAGCACCTTCACGACCTTCTGTTCGTCGATAAGGAATGCGCGAATGATGCGCTCACGGAGGCAACGGTGGCACAGCACACCGCCGAAGGTTCGGGTCACGGTCTTCAGGCGACGGCTCATGCGGGGACGCTCACTTGGCCGCGATGGCTTGATACCAGCAAGCTTCTCCTTGCACTGTCCGCATTTCGGTAGGGTACGCTGTTTCTTCACGTACAGGTACACAAGCCGACCGCCGGGTGTACGAACACTGAAATCAAAAAAGATGACAAATGAACGATTAAATAACATTTAAAGAAAACAAATTCATTCCTAGGCATCAGCGGATATCGAAGCAAAATATTGACGAAAACAATTTGTATCCTACTAAAGAAGTGCCTTGTTTCATTTCCTCGAAGCAAGACAGGCAAAAGAGGACCATCCGGTAATCTAGCACAAATAGTAGCATCGAAACACTAACGCACCATGCGTAGCGTGAGTCGATGGTAGCATACTTTGTGCACAACATCTTAGAAAGCCACGAGAATGAGCTAAATCCTAGAAACCGAAACAAAATGCAGAATCCGATGGAATACTTACACACGGCGTTTGTTGGACTTGGTGTTGTACGACAAGCGTCGTCGAAGCGTCAGTCGCTGGACCATTTTACCGAATCAACCTAAAACGAAGCAAAACACGAATGATTGGTAAATGATTTGCGGTTTTAACATCACGAAGAGAGTAATATTGCAACATCGGCATCATCGGAGAAGGCTCAAACGTCATTCGCTGTCGATGGGAAGTTCTGCGATAGAAAACAAACCAGCGCCGGTTATGGACATTTTGTGACACAATCCAACAAAACTGTGCCTAGAACCATCGTCCGATGCTTGAGCTTTCGACCGTTCGTAAGTATATTTACAGATAATATTTATTTTTGTCCAGAAAACCAAAAATAAATTCGCACCTTCACTAAATGTGTCCACCAGGCAGCACGTAAAGTGATGGAAAGAGAGAAGCTGGCGGCTGACGTTTGCCCGGAAGCAGAGAAACGCAGACTCCACGCACCGATGACAGCTTGCGTTTTAGACAGTGGTTTGAACGATTTGTTAAGCTGTAATGTTTCTCGAATAAAATAACACATATTCTCCATTTAAATTCAAGCTCCATTTTTAAAAAATATTTATTCCTAATTATGCGTGAAGCTTCGATTTAATAACAAATAAGAGAGGTTTTGGGATAATTTGGCGTTACTGCAGCTGTTTCGGTAACGCATTTTTTGACAGCTTGCGTTTTGCAGGATCAAAATAAAGGACTGTCATTTTCTGCGATTGTTAATTAAATCAGTGCAGAAAGTGAAACAACTACACGGGCTCGGCAGGTGTTTTTTCAAACACTATTGCCGGCCGGAAGAAGCAATCGGTTAAATAATTGCAGCAGCAGAATTAAATGAGTCATAAAACGGCTCTGGGTGAGTTCTGTGCCGCAGCAATTCCGTTCAGGTCTTCGCGAATACTTCGAACGTTTTCCTAACGGAGAAAGCTAACAACGGGCGTCGCAAATGATGGCATCGGTGCGAATACCGGAGCAGAAAATCATCCTCTGCGGGGAGTATGGCGTCGGCAAGAGCTCCATATTTCGGCGGTTTGCGACCAACAGTTTCGTTACCACCACCGATCGGAAATCTACCCTCGGGTTGGACCACTTCGCTAGAACGTATGGTGTTGGAGACAAGGAAATTAAGGTTTGATTGGACAAAGGGCGACAGGTCGGATGAATTGTACAGTAAATAACGAACCTTTCAGCTTCAACTCTGGGACACGGGCGGTATGGAACGGGTTGCTTCGGTCACCTCCAGTTACTACAAGTTTGCCGAAGCTGCCATCCTGGTGTTTGCGTTGGACAATGAATCCTCATTCCATGCGCTCTCGCAGCACATGCTCGACGTTGTGTCCTATGCTGAGAATGCCAAAATATTCCTGGTAGGAAATAAGGTAGACATAGAAGCAAGTGGCGATCCACCCGTAACCGATGCAGACATGGAATCGTTTTGCGAGCAGTGCCAAAGTCTGATAAGTGCGACGTACAAAACGTCCTGCAAAACGGGCGAAGGCCTAGAGGAAATGTTTCGCGACATTGCATCCTCGCTAGTAGAATCGAACCGCTCCCGGCTTGAGCTGCAGGCACTCGAGAGTCACGGTTTCAAGATTCACCCACCGGACGAGGTGACTGACCCGGGATGCCTGTGCTAGTATATCTATTGATGGAGCTGGAGCAGCGTTTACTCTCGACTTTGCTGCACTCTCGGTTTAGTTCGCTTCCCAGAAGCCAACAGATCTTCACATCAAGCCATTCTTCATTTGATCATCGAACTTTAAACAACCAGCGGATCTTCTAGCGGTTGCCTTCCATTGAGTGAAACCGTCCTAGCAAAAGCAACGTTGGAACACACGGGAGTGCTATTCGCTGTGCGAGTATTTCGCTTGCCAAGCTATGAGAACAAACATTCAACAAAGTGCCATCAAACGACGAAGAAATCAGGTGCGGTGATGACGATGAGGAGATAATTCAATTTATTCCACCTACAGGAACAATCGTAGAGCAGCCAGGAATCTGCTGCATTGCGCCACGAGCAATCAAGCTAACCAGTCAAAGTGCGTTTTAGTTGCTTATAGGGCTTCTAGTAGGGCTAGTGTAGCGTATTATTTAATCCGTCGATATTATGTATTTATCGTAACACATTATAAGTTTTTCCGTAAGTTTAAAATGCACTAAATAATCAAATTCAGCGCGATCGCTTTTTGAATAAATTATTGGAAACAAGTGCGTTTTGCTGTGAATCGATTATTTGTACTCAGTAAATTTTAGCCCGAATAATCATCCCACTGTGCGGTAAAACATCGCATGTTGTTGATTTGTACACAAAACCCCAAACGTCAAAATGCTGGAAAAACAACGAACATCGCAAGAGGAGTAAAGTGATCGGATCAAACATGGCCGCGGACGGTGAGAGTATTTGTGGCTATTTAGTGTTGTTTACGTTGTTTTCCGGTGCAATTTTGGCGGCAGAAGGTAAAGGTAGGTGCAGATTTTCTATTGTGATTGTTATTTCGTAGAAAGCGAGTGTCGCTCACTTACCCAAACCATTGCGACATCCTGGCTCCGATCGGAATCTCGGCCCCCGGACCGACAGGTGCGCGAGAAAGAAATGGCATGCCTGGAAATCTGTGGTTTGTTGTGATTTAGAAGCGAATGAGAATGTGTTATTTTCGGACCTTTCACTGTGCTGGTTGCTTCTCGTGCATTGTGAAAGCACGAAATTCTATCAATTGAGCAAGAAAATACCACGAAACGAGTGTTTGTCGGTTAAAGAAATCGCAGCAACAATCGTCGCAGATACCATGTGTTGAGCTAGTTTTGCCTTCTCTTTCTATGCCATCATGGTGATCGGTGATCTTTAGAGATCATAATGTGGCATTAAAATTCACAAAAAAGAGTTTTGAAAATGTTGTGGGCAAACATCTAACTAAACGGTTAAAGGAAAGAAAACGCTCGCTTTGCGAATGTCAGCGAGGATCAACTAACAGGCCCGGCTAGCTCAGTGAGCATGAGACTCTTAATCTCAGGATCGTGGGTTCGAGCCCCACGCTGGGCGCGTCGATATTATTATTTTGCATTTTTTAACGGATGGAATAGTTTATTAGTTTATTTGCAATCGGATTTTTTGTATCGTGACGATCATTGACGAATGCGTAAATTGCTGTTGCGCTTTGAAACAGTCCGTTTGGTTTCCCTAAGCTCGTGGCGACCATTTCCGGATCCCGGCATCATGCTCCATTTTATCGATTCCCACGCTAGAACAGGTTCCTCTACCATATCGATGAAAATGGAATTTTCTCACTATTTTCCCATGCCGTACTCGAAGTCATCACACGTTTGCCTTTTTCTACTGTTCATGATCAGGATTCTGACGCCGCGCACCAGGCAATAATGCCGAAGGCAGGAGAAAAACGGCACCATAGCACATGAAAAGTGGCACAGATTGCATTTTTTCCGTTGCGCCACCACTTATCGACATTATCTTGTTTACTTTTCGTTAAACTGATTCGCGCGTGATCCCTCAGCTCAGGGAATCAATCGTCACAGGGACATCAAGCAAAAACCTGCCTTTGTTCTTGTTTGGTGTTGCGTCTTCAGGGACATTCAACGATTTCAAAGTAGCAATACAACTTTGTACCTACCGATAAAGTATAAAGTTAAGAGTAGGATTGTATTAAGTAAGAAACGATGAATGGAGTGAAACCAGTAGGACCAGAGTTAGCCAAATGTAGAGCATGAATTGATTTTTCTGTTTTGTTGATTTAAAATAAGCATACTCCGATACAAACTTGTGCTCGATCAAGCCGATAAACTTGATAAACGATCAAGTTACTCCTCATTCCGAATGCGGCGACTGTTTGTTTTCGTGGCCGTTTGAGACGAATGAACAAATAGCGCGTAAATCTTACTCGGTAATGTTTGCCGGAAATTCAAATAATAAATATTTATCAGCCCGCTAAACCTGCAATTCCAGCCAGCCACCGACTGATTTACCGGCTTGGTCGGGTCTATTGCCACCGACCAGCGTTCGTTCGGTGGCTATTTGAAGTAATGAAGCGTACTGGGCAGTCTATCATCTCGGTGATGGTCAAACGAAAGCCTCCATCAGCAGACGAGAGCAGCTATGTGTCATACGAGTATTGACACATCTTCGAGGTCGCCAGCGGACTCCTGATTGTACTTTAAAATG
The DNA here is from genome assembly GCF_943734635.1 of Anopheles cruzii. Lineage (NCBI taxonomy): Eukaryota > Metazoa > Arthropoda > Insecta > Diptera > Culicidae > Anopheles > Anopheles cruzii. Next base: position 80,276,228 of record NC_069145.1, read on the forward strand.
AAGATTCCATATTTCGCCGCCTGTCGCTGACCGGTGAAGTTTGCCGTAAATTTTATTTATTCTTCCTGTAAATACTGCCCCACTCTGTGTGATCTGCAGTGGCGGCACGGCACAGGCACTCGTCGCCAGCGTATATCATTAACAGCATTATGGGAAAATATTTTCCAGACGATCGTACTGCGATCGACCGTACGGGGAAAAGTGTGTGTCCAGCAGCAAAAACAAAAAAGCAAACGGGAGAAGACGCTGATGCTGTCGCCGTGATTCCCGTTTCATCCGTTGCCTCGGTCAGGTTCGAGTGGTAGCGTTTATGGTAGCGGTCACTTGTCGCTGACGCTGGGCTTCCATTTGCGCGCAATTTCGATCATAAATTATCGCACGCGCTCGCGCATGAGCTTTCCAGCCATGTCACGGCAGCCGCCACCGATCGCAACCGATCGAGGCTGGAGCGCTCCTGTCGAAGCGTATTTTGCTGGTTTCCCTTAAAAGGGACAACCGGGTACGTGTCTTCTTCCGGTAACCCGGTGAACGGCGAGGGGTTTTTGCAAAACCGATAACATGGCCGCGGCCGGGCACGTACACCAGTCCCCCACACAGGAGATGGCATTGACCGCGGTGGCCGCCAACGTCTACCGACGGTTGATGCGGCGAAGGGCCACTTTTCTCGTTGCTGGATGAGAATTACTCTACAATTGGAGTGACATTCACTGGAATGTCCATCGGGGGAAATATCATGTCGTACGCGTGTGGAAATAGCGTCGCGATGCGGAGCAACAGTAAATGGTCGCTCGGTTTTTTTGTACTGTTGGATAGCACAATCAGCACGTTGACGAGCATGTTGGCGCCAGTGTCAACATATTAATAGCAGATGGCATCCTACTCGTTGTCTTGTGAGCGTAAAAGTTGCCCAAGCTGGTATGGATCAGTTGTCGTGCGATCGATCGAGAGTTGCTTTATAAATAGATCGAGCGGAGTTGTGAGTTAAAGGGCAGCAAAATAGTTGCACGTAATATAAAAGTATGTCCTAATTTACGCATCAGGAGGTCCTCCAATTTTTATGCTATTAAAAGCTTCATTAACAAAGGCTACCTTCTTCGCACCAATTCCTTTTTTTGCTCCGTACAAGACTCTCTTGCGTCGTAGAGTATGCCAATCAGGCGCCACTAGTCCGTGAGGTAATCGATTCCCATTTCTTTACACAAAGTCCCACAGGCAGACGCCGGCTGGGCCTTTCCATTGGCCCAAAAATGGCCATCGGTAGAATGGACGAAAAATGAAACACTCATTGATCCGCGAAGAGTGACTTCGTGACCATCATCATCATCATGCTGAGGCTGGTAAAGGATCGCCTTCCAGCGGGGTCGGTGTGTCCATCAACGGATCACTTTTTGTTTCGAGCTCTCCAACACTTGGCTTGACATCTGATAGACACTATCGAATAATTCTGGTGGCTTCTACCCCGTGGCCCGCGTGTGTGTGTGCGAACACCCATCATCCATCTTTTTGTTCTCCCAGCCACGACGCTCACAGTTTATGCTTGATCATCGCGGCGGCGCAAGGGACGTGCTCGAGTTCTTCCGATGCCGTGTTTTGATTGATCTGGCTAAGAACTTTAAGGGAACCCTTTACTGGCTAAGATCCGAGGGAGAACTACTTGAATATTTTTGAAAATATTTTATCCATTGTGACAAAGTATGTAAAATGTCGCCTCAGCGAAGAAAGATCAGCAGAAAATAACCTTTGTGAAAGTTTTATCATTTTCTTTTTGTCTTCGAGTGGTTGGTACCCTTTACTCCATAAATGATCGATAGTCCGTTTCGCTGATTAGTGGCGATCATGCACTTGCCCCCGGTGTCGCTCGTGGCACGTCGCCCGTTGACCAACCGTTTTCTTCTTTCTTCGCTGTCCATCTTTCCGCCGGAGCGTTCGCGAGCGGCCAGCAGGCGCCAGATAGTCGTGGCGCGGCTCGCGGCTCGCGATGGCGGGTTTTTCTCTCATCAGCTTAACATTTGTTACCCTGGAACCGTGACCGAAGGCGCCGTTTTGTTTTACGTTTTGTGAAATTAATACGCTCGCCCTTTCGGCGTCGTGTAGCAGCTACGTGCAGCCGGAAGTGTAATCTGGTATCTTCTTCGGGAGCATTGCTCGCACGACCGCTTCGATATGGCACGCAGCCCGATTGACAATCGGCAGGGAGAGAGAGAGAGAACAAAACGCTTTCCTTTGAACCGAAATCCAATTTGGTCACGGTCACGGATTGGTGATATTCGAAAAACTTGATTAGTGGCACAAGCGAGAAACCTTAGTTCGGTTCGGAAGACCCGAAAGCTCTCTGCTGTCGCTGTGACGTCGCCGTGCTGTCACGCCGCGAACGACCGTGACGAACGCGGAGCATATTCTGTTCTCGGATTATCCAGCACAAATGAGGGTTTTTTTTGAGTAATTTAAATATTATTGATCAAAGTTCGGTCCGTGCCGCGCTGGTTGGACTGACACTGTACAGGTCACACAGTTCCTGTCCCCGTCGCTGCCTTTGATATGGATATTAGGCTGCCAGAGGACACTCCAATTTCACTGCACCGGACAACGATTCCTTAGTTTTATTTTTTGAGGTTTTATGTTTGTTCAATGCGCCTTCTTGAGTTTTATCGTTTGCCTTGGTTTTTATGGTTCAATCGATTCAATCGATCGACCAAACGCTACGCCGCGGGAAGAACCGGGTGACCGGGACGCCTGGAATCACAGCTTTATGGCGGGTTGTATCAAAACCGGTGTAGGATGCACCAGCGGGGTTTAGGGTGGACACTAAAAAGGTGTTGGAGTGTGGAGCAACGTCGAAAACATCACTCGCCGCGTCCCTCTCGGTCAAGTGAGAACGGAGCAATGCTGATCCGTCCAATTTAATGACTGGATTCATAAAACAGTATCGCCAGGTTCGATCGAGCCGCCTCGAGATGGTGAGGATGTTTTTATTGCCCTCAGCGCACGGTGCTCATTATTCGCGGAGAAGCGATCGGGGATCGGGTGCTTGTAAATTATCCTCCATATCGATGCACCCCAATCGCAGGTGCATACTGACCTGCTGGCCGCTGGCTGTGTGATGCGTTCGCACACAAACGCGCGCTGGAGGATAATTTTCTCTCGCCATGATTTATGAGTCTGTCCGGTGAGGGAAGATTTGACGTGGCCCCGCACGCAGTGCAGAAGAAAACTCATTCCCCGGGGTGTGACACTCGTCGATTGAGTTCGCCGTGGCGCGACTTGCGACGTGATAGCTGTTCGTATCGTGTGGCCCGTTACGGGGCGCCCTAAAGGTCGCAGCGCCGGTACATGGTAATTAGCCTTGTTCTTCGAGGTGTGCTGTTGAAGAAGTGTTAATAGTGTTCGAAATGAATCGAACTTGTAATGAGTGGTTATTAATCATGCATCTTTTTGTCTTCGCTACGCTCTTCCAAGGGTTCCACGATGATCGACCGCACGAGAAACAAACCATGTAGGATAAAAGGTCAATGTCTTTGAGTTGGTCCTTTCAATAGTTAGTCTGTTTCTGCCACTTGCGTATGTACACTGCACGATGAGTGGAATTATTCGTCATTACATCGTACAGCGTCCTCTCTGTCTGTCTGTGGTTGTGTGCAGATAATTTTTCACCACTGCGCAAGCTTAGCCTTCGATCAGTATTTGTTTCGCAAAACCTCCCGAATTCCGAAAACATAAAAAGTAGGTGCCAATGGCACCCCCTGCAGAATGGTAAACGGGATTTTAATGCATTTCCCAGTACGCGCAGCATCGGCGCCCAATTTCGGTCGTTACTGATGGCTGCCACGTCCATCGCACATCAGAATCGCCACATAAGGGGGGAGCACCTTTTTTGCGTAATGATTATCACCGCCCAGCGCGTCCGAGTTGCGCTGGGCCCTGAAATGCGCAAAGCGGAAGAAATTATGAGCGTAATTTTTAACTCCCGCGGGACGATCAGTGAAGGCCGTCCATCGTGGAGCAGGAACATTAATAAAAAATAATAACTGGAAACAACCCCGTTAGCGCTGGCGACGCGGGGACTGTGGGCCCGGTTTTTTGGCCGCGGCCCCCGGTTGAGTGCGATGATGATGGGCTCCGATGGCGAGATGATTCGGGGTTTGTTGTGCAGCACTTTTAGCCCTGCTCCTCCCCTACGCGCTCCCGAACCCGAACCTCTCCCCACCGGCCACACGAAATGCGTTTTGGGCGTTCGTTTTTTTTTTCTCTTCTACTCCACTTGTTGGCGAGACGGCGTCAAATGGTGCGGGACGCGCACCTAAACTGCGCACGATCTGTCCGGTGGACGAGTCGGGGACTGTTATTAGGGGGGCTCGACCCATCGACGATCGGCTCGACGAGAAGGTGGTAAGAAATTAATTTTCTTAAACGTTTTATCGTTTCTCGAACTTCCTTCGCTTCGCTTCTCCACCCAGAGCCACAGTGACCCGCCAGGGGCCCGTTACGAGGCGCTGAAGTGATGGATCGGAAGGATCCCCTAAATCGTGCTCTGATCGCTGCATGATCGGCTGTGTGAGGATGTGAGGCTTGCACACGACAATTGGTCGCGGCCAGTTGTAAAAAAGTCATTTCCCCAGCCTAAAACTGGTTGCGCTTGTTACGCATCGGCGTCGCCCGTTAGAAGGCGGGCTGGCAGGGAAACGTTGGGGTTCAGAAACCCGTTAAGAGAGGACCCGTAATGGAGGAAAATGGCCATCGAAAAGTAAATGAATATTGGAGGGCAATTTTTATTTCTAAATTGTTCGACCGGCGCACGTTCCACGTTACGACGGTGAAATTGAATTCGGATTGCCCGGGGACTTCCTCAGCCGGTGGACGCGCAGGGCCGGTAGTAGAAGTAATTGCCAGACTCCCGTGGCTCCCGATGCCCTTCCGCGGGCGGGCGTCAGTTGAGTAATTTGTAGCGACTGGTTAATGACGCCATTACGCCGCGCCCCGAAAGAAACCGACGTCGGGGCCCTGGCCCGACCCGGCTCTTTATTGCGCGCAGCGCGTCAATGTGGAAATGGCCACTTACGCGTGCAGATTAAATGGTGTACCCCTTCGATCTCCCTGCTGGCCGATCCCGTGATGGCGTGATTTGTAACGTTTTGCTCACGCGCATACTAATGTGTGGCGCGCACGGGCGGCCTAGGCCCGCACCGCGCATCGATATTGGTTTCGATAGCGCGCAAGAATTTATGCAAATTGTGCTGGCGATGGGAGGGGGGGGCGCTACACGCCTCGCGATTCGGTGCGGCGATTATTGTCTGCGGCTGCGTCTAGGAGATGCATTGGCGGCCCCCTTTCGAAAGCATAATCATGCTCTGATAAGCAGCAGCGCAGTGCAACGTCGAGGCGTCCACAGGACGCGTGGTCCGACACGACGGGCTAATTGCGTGATTTATACCAGCCCGTAATCGAATATTGAACGAACGCGCGGGCGTTCAATTGGTTCACCGTTGGGGACTTAAAAATAAAAAAGTATTTTTTTTTATTATTGTATTTGGCTGCTAATTTTAGAAATATGTTACAAACGATCGTCAATGAATTTTATGGTCCCATTTGTTGTGGACCCGTGTCCGTCCCGCGACGACGATCGCGCGGCGACGTGCACACATAAAAACGTGCTTTGACGATCGCTTGACTGCTGCGCTGCGCTGCGCCGTGTGTATTTGCGTACGGAGCGTGGTGGGTTTTGATTAAAATAATTAATTATTCAAATTAGCAGCCTTCGAGAGTTTGCTTGATTGATGAAAATTAGCTTCACCGCTGGCCGTTTCGGAACGGCCAACTTCGGCCCAAGCCAGCCCAGGCAATCCGACCATTCCCGGGTGCCGGGGTGAACTATTGAACTGCGCCCGGCGCCGTCGAGTGTTGGTGTTCCATTATGAGCTCGGTTGTTGTTCGAGATTTTGATTGCCACCTCCTTTTTTTGGCGTTCTCCGTTTTCGTTAATGTATTGCATCGACCATTAGGAGAGCGTTTTCCATTCCAGTTCTTCGCAATTAGTGTCTGTCCATCTTCTTGAAGTTCACCCCTTTTTTTCTGATGAGGCTGCGGGGTCGCTTTCGTGATGTTTCAGTTTGGTTATGGTTCGGTTTTTGCATTACATGTATCTTTTCCCATTTTTGGCGCCACGGCAAACGGACGTGACGAGGGGTGACCTAGTTTCGGTTCAAAACTGGATCCACGATGAGCTGAGGGATCGTTGGCTGGTGATGCATTTTAGTGACGTATACTCATTTGTGTGATTTTTTGCTGCTCTTAACATAGTCAACTTTAGTCTCGAAAGAAACGCTAAGCATTAGAAAGTGGGCAGAAAGATCTTCGTGTCAACGAAGGTTACGTACGCTGTCTCGCAAATGGATGATTTAATAAACCTATCCTTTTACGAAAATAATCGTCTCGTTAACGCATAAAATATGGGCATTCTAGCGGTGCTCATATTTTATTCAATTTCTCACTGCATATCTCCGCAATGATTATCAGCGACTATAAAGTATCCGTTTACGTCGTCCCGTTTCAAGCGAACGAGGGCCTGTGTTTGTACCTGGCCATGCAATGATCATAATTTTTCATTTTCCACCATCCGTGGATCAGGAAAACCGGCGAAACCGTCGGGAGGAAAACCTTCACACAGACAGCGAGCTGCCTGGGCCAAACCAGTACGAAGCGTGACATGATGGTTGATCGACGATGCACATTTAACGATACGATATGGACTATGATTGATGATAATCACTTAGCCCCTTCTTGCGGTCTGCAATCGGGTGGAAAATCTATATTTGACCCGGGCACCGGTCGTCGTGGCCAAGGCGGTAAAACCCGAGACACACTTGTACGCCGTTCCGCAGCAGCGCAACGGGGCATTGGCCTACACGCGCGGGGGGGCTATGCAAAAGTGCATCGTGCCCCGGGCCGGCCGAAACCAGAGATAGATTTATACGATTTAATTGAAAGATATCAATTGCAACGGCAGCAGGGTTGGCAGCAGACCCTCCGGCTCTGCTACCTTACCGGCGATGGGTGGATGTTCATATTTGGTTGCCCGAGCCAAAATGGATGGACCACGGCCCGGGGCCTTCGGAACCTTGTTCGGCAACCTGGCGCGAAACCGTATGGCCGTGGGCCGAAACGGGTTGTTGTCGGGTGGTCTGATAAAAACTCGATCACTTTCCCGCAGGGCGTTTGGAAGCGACTGACTGCCCATTAAAGGTCAAAACGTTGTTTCGCAGGCCGATGGGTGGAAGAAAAAAACGATCGATTCGATAATGTTCCCCAACACACCCGGGCCCGGTGAAGAATTGCGCAAACATCCGACAGCCAACTTTCCCCAACGCGGTGTCGTTCGGACGGCTACCGATCGGGTGGCTGCAGGACGAGCACGAGCAGGCTGGCAGTAAGATATCAAAACGCCAGCATCGCACCGAAAAGACACCGAGGATGAAGACTTCCAGACACGGACACGGATGCCGCGTGTGTCGTGTGAAGATCGCACACGGATCCCGCCGAACTGCCGCCTGCCAGTGGGTCGCAGGGGCAGCGTTCGATCGATCGGTAACCATCTGCGCCGGACGGGGTGTGCGCGGTGTTTTCCGATAGCTTCCCATCCTTCGTTCGTTCGTTCGTTCGGTGCCACGTCAAACTCCGACCCCAATCTGTTCCTATTTCGATCGATTATGGGCGTTTGCGGGCCTCTAATCGTGCAGCATCTTCGTTCGGGTGGCACACGCCGCGGGAAAGATGTGCTTGCCAGCCCCAAGGGGAACGAGAAGGACCTTCTAAGTGAGCTAATGGCCACTAAAATGAAAATCTGTCGCTTCTGCCAACCACCCGGTCGGTAGCTTCATCGTGTCCGATTTTTCAGGCCGCTCTTTGCGAAAGGGAACCGATTGTGCTGAGGCGGGTAGGTCCGTCTGTTGGCAAGCTGAATGGGAGGCTGAATATCACCCAAATGGGGTGCCCGAAGGCCCTAAATGTTTGAATGGATGCAATTATTGGCGTGTTTGTTTACCGTTTTGTGGTGGTAGCCGCTCCCCGATCGGGAGATCGGGGACCAACGACGATCGTGAGGGGCAACTATCTTGTTAAAATTAAACGAAAAAAAAACCTGAACCAGGCGTTTCAGCCGCCCAGACGCTGACGTACGAATCGATCGATAATGCAGATCGTGCAGGAAGGCGTGAATCATCCGGTGTCGTCTGGGGAGCGATTAAAAAGTGGGTCAATGCCGTAGAAACGGTACAATTATTCGATCATGCGGTTTGTTACGTAAATCGCAGCCCTAACGAAGGATTGGTGAGCAAAATTGCACGTTCCACTCTGACAGCTACGCTCGTGTTCCTTTTAAGGAGACAATTGAAAAATTGCTCGAAACTGCGTCAGTGGTCGCAGGGATTTACAGATGACGGCGAAATAACTGTGTATGGTGGTGATTTGAACAAATATTTCACATTTGTGTATCAATTGCTTAAGATCTTTATTCATTTCCTTTTTCTGGATATCTGGACAAAAACCGTAACGTTACAGACTTTTAATAGATCGCTGCGATACGGATTCACGTAGTAAATAGGATTGAACTATTACTTTTTCAGAACAAAACAAAATTAAACGAAAGACATATTCAAAAGGCACTATTCGTTGTTTATATGGCCGTGTTGAAAGTTAGAAATTTGAATGTCAACTAGATGGCTGTGACAATATAGCCATCGAACTTTATTCGACAATCCGATCATAGCAACCATTTGAAAGTGACCTAAAACGTAAACTGAGTGCCGTCAGTGGTAAGTGTTCAAAGTAATATCGTAAATAGGTTAGTCCAATGGTTTATCTTAGTTCTTAAGTTTATTTTAGTCCTAACTGCATAGCTGAGACCACTCCAGGCTGCTTGAAATAATAACAACCCAATGGCTGCCTCACTTCGTGCACGAGATAAAGTGCGACCATTTGCGTCGAATGGGTACGATTGCTGGTCCCATTCGTTTCCTTTCTCTCTATCGCTCCCGCAACCGATCGGCGGGGAAAAGGCGGGGTATGTGCAGAGGCGAATTGCGTGCCGTCACTAGCCGCAGCTTCTCTGGCGGACCCGCGTGTCGTGCACTGATGGTGTCCATCGGTCATATCGACTGCTACTGCACTTACCCAGCGACTAGATTCAGCGACTGCCGGCTGGGGCTGCTCGTGGTCCGTGTTTTTCACCGTCAGTAAGGTATAAAAAATTAGCCCACCCCGTTTCGCCCGTTATGACAGCCGGCGCGGAGGAGCATGGCCGACCGAAGTCGTCGTCGTCGGAGCATAATTTATCCACTCCGCGCGCGCGGTGCACATTCCACAGAGTTGCTCAACAACAAAAGAAAGTGCATGCTACCGTCTCTCTCGGCGGTGTCGAGGAATTATTTATAGACCGACCACGGGTCGCCCGCGGTTTCATTTTGGAGCGCACAGCACGCCCCACCGACGGGCGAGTCCTCGGCTTGGAGTGGCCGTGCGGGGGGATGTAATTTCACTAGGCGGAGGCACAGGATTTGTTAGATGATTCGCTCGGTACATGTCCCTGTGCGGGCTAATAATTCTCCATAATAACGCCCGTAAGCCCACGCTAGTGCTTGTTGCGTACATCTTGTGTCGGCTACCCGGGATGGGTTGACTACGGTCCGATCTTGTTCTTTGGCCTTCCCGGTCCCAACCCGGAGAGCAGCTACCGGTGTTTGCTGCCACCAATCGGTCTTCCGTTCTTGAGGAGAGATTTTCAAGAGGCACAAACGCTGGGTGGGTTTACACTGCCGTGTGCTGAACACTTCTATGCTGGCCGAAGACAAATAAAACGCAGTTGCTGTTTGCGCCTTCGCATCGCACACCGCACTTTCGTGGCCCGTTTCGTCTGCGCGTGCGTTTGGGGATGTAAATTATGGAAATCAGAAACGCCGATCATAACGGCGGATCCCAACGGCGGTCGAGATCTCATCAAGCCGTCGGAAAGGGAGAAAAACACACGGCTGATTGAATAGGCTCTGCTAGAGCGGCCACCGCCGCCGTGTGGGCGCACAGGAAAATCGTAAGATCGTAAATCGACGGCTCGAGCGGCACTGGTTATGTTACCATAACTGTGTTCTCCTGCGCTCTGGCCATTTGTGTGGGCTGGTGGTGCGGGCCCAGTCAGCGGCACACGGCCAGCGAATGGGTTCAAATAAATTATGCACGCAGAACTGAAGTGCCTATTTAAAATTCCATTACTTATCAGGTTTTGTGTGCAGCAGGAGGCCAGGCCAGGCTTCATTACCCGGCCCGGCGACCGACGACGACTTGGTTGGTTGTTGTGTGGCGTAATCACAAGCACAAGGAGTATCGCTTTGAGGAGCCCCATACGGTTGCTGATTGCAATCAATATTGCTACTCATTGACTAAGGAACCTAATAACGCCATTAGCAATGCAATGTTATGCCCATAAATCTTATTGTTTTCCATATTTGTGTAATTTCATATTGCGGAATCGAACTCGGCCAAGCGTTGTTTTATTTTTAAGGTGTTGTCTTTTGCGGCAAAATATAGATACTCCACTTTCACGGGAATTTTTTAATGTCCATCGGCATCATCTGGAGCATCATCACGTTATCGATAGGCTAATTAAAGGTGAATCTTCTCCAACCGGTGCGAAACGGAGGCGCCCGCCAGGCGAACTGCGGGGAATGCGGAAACATAACTATGTTTAGATGGCGCTAAACATCTCTAGTTTCGACGCCGCCCAGGCGGGGCCCACGGGCCCACTGGTCGATTATTGTAAGAAATTAATCATCGGTAGGGCCCGTGCCGTGCGTGCGAACACACACTTTCGGTGTCCGGGAATGTTCGGATGTGGCGCCAGAGTTCGGCGACAAACAGGTTCACGCCAACCGTGTATGGCCTTTACGACGAGCACGGAACGCACGGCGCACGGTGGCCGCCTGTTGTCAGCTATCAACCATTTCTGTGGCCGTGATGGACTAATGCGTGCGCGAACCCTTGCACCGCCGCCATCGGTGTCACAATGCATCACCGTTCGCATCGAAATGGACGGGGCAAGAATGCAAACGCGCGCCGTTCGGTGGCAAGTCGCCGTCGCGTCGCCGTCGACGGTCGGTTCTGGCAATTTATTACCCCGCATGATAAATGATCCAGTGCGCCCCGGTGGCTTTAATTGAGATCGACATTCGGCACTACCGCGCGGCGAAAGATATTTGGATGTTTGGAAATTAAAAATTCACCGTTTCACAACGTCACGGAGCTAAATTAAAGTCGACGAACGTCCGTTTTCCTTTTTTGGCTCGTATCGAGTTAATCCCCGCGCATTGGGCCACCGGAACCCGCCCAGGGTAAATTTATGGCCTGTCGAGGAAGTGTGAAAATACAAATTTGCCGTAATGTTCGTTCGGGGCTAGATAAGACGTGGCTCTACGCTTTGGCCCGATCGCTGCCATTTGCGGGACGATAAACGACCATATTTTCCCCATCTTTATTCGATGTCGCGCTGCACGACGCGCGCGATGCCTGAAGTTGCCGTTAAAAATGTGCGGATTAGCCGTGATTACGGGCCAAGGTTCGAGACAGAGAAGATTCCGAAACTGGTATTGCCGAAATGGCTTATCAAAAACGGCACTGGTTGTTGGTTATTTTTGAATTCTGAGAAGACCCATTCGAAAAAATAGTCTCTGTTCCTGTGTCCGGGTTGGCGGTGCCGGACAGCCCACCCCAGCTTGAAATAGCATAGGTTTTTTTTTCGAATGGCTTGTGAGACGCCACTGGGGGTGATCCTCGCGAACAGGGTTCCGTTTTGGATATGGATGGGCATTACAAAAACATAAAACGCCCCAGGTGGGTGGACTGGCAAAAAGCAGTGCCCTAGTGCTAAAATTGCCCAAGTTTGCACCTCAACGGGCCAAAAACCGATTATGCTCTCTGGCGTTCTCTCTGCCCGTTGTGTGGCGCGCCGGGTGAAGATGCGGACCAGACCTTGGGCCTTAATTAAGAAACCGCATGCCTGACGAGCGGCCATTTGCATAATCAACCAAACGGACGTCACAACAGCATCTGTCAGCAGGCCCGGCCCGAGCTCGGAGAGGGCAACGGGAGGGTCCATAATTTTAGTGACCCATCGTCGCCATCAACGGCGATCGATTTCGCATTTAGAGAAAACGAAATCGATCCACATACGCCTTTCGCGCGCCCGCTGGCCCGGCAGAGGAGCTCTCGGCTTACACGGTGGCAAATTCGAACCGTTGTCGCTTCTATTCGTTTCTGATAAGGCTATCTGATCTTTCTGGCAGCAGCAGCAGCAGCAGTAAATGGTGGTAGTTAGCAACGGACACGCTGATCTTGTGGAACGGAACGACACCATGTTACGCGTATCGGCGACACTACTAATGAACGCTGGTTGGGAGATGGACGGCATAAACCATCGGTTGGCATCGGTCAAATTTATGCGCATCCCATATAAAGGGAACCGCGCTCACCGTGAGCGGCTGATTGATTTATATGCGATCGATTGGGGCGAGGTGTCGAAGTGTACCGGGAACGTTGCCCAGCTCATACTTCGTATTCGTATCTCGTGCTGGTTGATGTGCACCAAAAATCGGATGAAATAAAAGGGCTTTTCCCCAATTTAATGCACCTTAGTTTGGTGGTGCCTTCGATTTGGGCTCCCCCCTCATCGGGTATTCCAGTCCCATAAATCATCGGTAACGATGAATCGCCTTACTCGGGGCGACATTAAGCGATCTCTCACCAAATCGGTGCATTTCATTCCATTTTACCGTTTACGGAGACACTCTCGAGTGGGCGGTACAGGGCAGGAAGTTGTGGGATTGTGAAGTGCAATGAGTTGTTTTAAGACCGCCTTGTCCTCGTTTCCTGCCGTGGCGGACGCATGGTGGACGCTTCCATCCGTACGTCCGCCACAAGGTTGGAGCTGTCTCTTGGCACGGACGTGCCTCCCACTTCAACGCCGGTACCGCCGGAGGACGTGCGAACGTGCGTATGCATCGAAGCTTGAGAAATTAAGCTGTCCGGGGCCCGAAGTAGAGGATGACCCGCGGCCCGGTGGACGGGCGCGCGTATGTCTATATCGAGTAAATGGATTCAATATGGCAATAAGCGAATGAGCAAACGAGCATTTGTAATTGGATTTAGACATTTCTATCGCTGCTCGCGGTGGTGTTGCTTACCGCATTTGGGTGGACGTTTTGCGTTTACAGGCCGTCTCGTTGTAAACGAATGGGCAAATGAAATGGCTAACGATTAATTTTGTGCAATCCTTCGCTATTTCTTCTGTAACGTTTGAATTCAATAATTGCTGCGCCACACACACTATTGGCTGATTGATGCACAAAGTGCTTATTATGAATGCCATAACGGGTAAAATCAATGGCAGCAAAAGGGACGACGTTTGAATGAAATGTTATCGAATGTGAAATTAAACTTAAAGGTTATTTCCCCATTATTTGTGTTGATACGTGGCCCACATAGCTGATTCGCGAGTGCTTGGCCACGCGCCGAGCCTTTCTTTGCTTGGAGAATATTACACGCCGTTTGACATGGTTGTATAAATCGTATCTAAGCCAAACGCCGAACGCTAAAACCCGTCTAAAACTGAAGATCTATTCCACCGGCCTACAGCCCGTCATCGTGGGGCGGCCACCCCAGGCCACAGTATATTGGAAACCATTGGTATGGAAATGTGCCTTCATCGTTTGTCTCTCGAATCGATGAATGAATCTTTCGCAGCGACGAGAGACGTGTACGACGAGCCGATAGCACGCTCGGAACTGCCGCGTAAATCGCCCCAGCGTGTTCCGAATTTTAATTGTGTCCTTTTCGAAACCGGGTGTGTAGTGTCTGGCGTGCCTCGCAGCGGTTTCTCTCCGCGCTGAGCTCGGTTCATATAATATGCAAAAGGTTTCGCTGTGTGTTATTATCAATTATTGCGAATTGATTTCCGATTTACGACTTCATAAATGTTGTGGGCCCCTAACGCGCCGTCTTCGTGGCTTCGGAGCCCATCGGCCCATGGCGGTGTGGAGCCAGAATGAAGATGTGATTATTTACGACGGATTTAATTGTAGCAATCATAAAACCGACACAGGTTGACAAACGGGCCTAGACGGCCCCGGGTTTGTGGAAAAGATGTTGTTATGCCTGAAAAAGAAGCGCACCACCGAACCCTTGGCCTAGCTTCACGGCAAACAAGGCCAACAATATTAGCTTTTCATTAGCGTTTTATTGGGCCATATTTTCGGCGTGCGGCGATTTAGACAGCACACAGCCGTAGCAAATTTGTGTCCAACAATTTTATGGGTGAAAATTTCGTTGTTCGTTACCGACATTCGGACATTTGGAATATATTTCAGTTTCCCTCGGACTGAGCGATCGGCTCATTAAAAAGGAACTCAGTCGACCTCTTGAAAGGGCAGAATACGCCAATTGATAAGTGTCACATTTAACGACACGTTAAGTACTTTCCATCATCACCAGTTCCGCTCTATGACGCCAGTCGGCGGCGGTCCTTTCTTGTTTCATTTTGCGGTTTTTGGGACCCCGTTTGATTGCTACTTTATTCCCGGCGGTTCACTGTTTCAAATGAAAAGTGCTTTTATCGTCCTTATCTGCCCCCGACAGGCGATCGATTTTGCCTCGCCGTTAGATGCGATTTCTGACTTCGGTTTGCGTTCCATTCTTTCGATAAAATATCTCAAAATCTGGCTAATCGTTGCGCTACAGGAGAATGCTTTTAAGTGGCGGTCAAGCTGCCGTACGTTTAAAGGCTCACAACATCGTTTCGGCTTTTTATTGCGCGAACTTACGCAAATATGTGAATGGTAGCGATCGTTTGCGAGATGTTTGCCGCCGATCGTGCGGGATTCCTTCAATTCCACTTTTATCGACGGCTGGAGCCGATTCGGTGGGCAGAGTGTAGGTAATAACACTACGAAACTAAAATAGCCCTTTGAGGTGCGTCCTAGCGCTTTACGATCTCGTTGCTGACGTAGAAGGTGGCCTTTTGGGGCGTTTTCGTACCGGACACAGGGTGACACCGCCTCGGGTCTAGGTGTTTTTTTACGATCCTCAAGCACTTAGTAGTGCGATCATGAACTAATACCGGTTTGTGCAACCTCTTTTTTTTTTCGTTGCTTCCAAATCCTTCCACTGCCTTCCGGTGGACATCAGGCGAGTGAAGAAAACGACACACGGAAACCTAACTAATTAAACAAACTTCAACCATCGTCCGCCGGCGTCCACGGCGCACGGCGGTGTGTCTTCCAAGAAGACGGAGCACCCAATCGTAAATCTTAGAATGGGCTCCACCGGGTGGCTGGGTGCTATTATTTACGCTTGTGATCCCCATAAAAACGAAGACGCTTTCGTCGAAATCCCGCCGCAACCGATTGTCGTTTTTTGGTTAGTTTCGAAGAGTTGTAAAAGTTTCTCCGTGAATGTTGTCGCATCGCTGTTTAACCGGGATGTTTAACTAAATTTCGCTTGCTTCAAGTTTAGAGAAAAACCAACGCTCAGTAATGTTGGCCAAATATGTTGACACATTTCAGCGCAGCCATCTCCAGTAGGACGGGTAGGATATCAAAGGAACCGCCCCGGAGTCCCGAGGGACCAGTGGAGCCTCCCGTGGAATGGAAGACCTAAACGAAGTGTGAACATTACAAACAGCGTGTAAAACAACGCGCAGGCAATTATTCTCTGGCCCAAATCGATCGATCTCGCCCGCCATTAGGTGCCTTGCGCCGTGGTTTTGTCGCCGCACTCCGCGGCCAACGAATGCACTCGTCGCGTGCATTCTGGCGGCATTCTGCGTGCCTCGATCAGATCTTTTTTCAAACGAAGGCGATTTTTAATGCGATCTCCCGGGCCACGAGGGAAAGACGAGCGGGAACATATCTTTTTACACCCTTGGGTCGGGGCTGCTGGTATGCCGCCGGTCCCAGTGCTCGGCTAGAAGCTTGGTCCCGGCTTGTTGCTTATTTGAAGGGTGTTGAATTCGTTTTCGCCTAAAGGGAAAGAACATTGAATGCATTTTACCGACGACGGCTCGGTGTCAATAATTCCGCAAACGCGCGCGCCCGCCAGCATCGGCAGGGATCTAACGGCTCGAGTGACACCTTTTTTGGGATTTGCGCGAAAGCTTTTTCCGGTGTGCGAGCGTCTCGAAATCTGTTTGATGCATTCATGTTTATGCATGGTCTGTTGGTTCACACCACGCTGCACCCTCGGGTCGCGATGGTGTCCTTTGTATCGCATGAAATGGCAGAATTAATTTAGGCCAAAAGTAGAAATAATATATTTCTTGCATTGAAATCCTTTACTGTTACTGGATGAAATTACTGATGCTAAGCATAGGCCAGCCATGTTTGTCACTGGTTCGTTTTAGTATAATTTGCTCGTAGGAAGTGAAACGCGTCGCTTTTCCCTCCCAGCAAAAAGCACCCGACGATGATGGGCGAACGAATCGGCACAAAGAGTACCACCGGAGACACCTAGGAAGAGACACCACGGACCAGATGTCAGCAAAACCGGGTCCCGTACATTAAGCGCGCGCGAGATGGTGGACCGTGTAAGTTATTAGCTTTTTGCACTACGCAAATTGATCGTTTTCAACGCCTTGCCCGCTCGTTGTGGCGTGGCGTAACGAGCCGAGAGAACTAGTTATCGGGTAAAAATGTACATTCCCCCTCCGCAGTGCTGTCCGCAGATAACCCACGACACGCTGCGGCACAGTTTTATGCGAGGGCGCGGCCACATGAGCAGCAGTGTCACACTTTGTTGTTGGCCATCGCGACCCACCATTGCTGTGGCCAACGGGCAGAACTATGTTAACGAGATTGGGGGCCACACAAAAACAGTGTGCTCCTTCAATTACACCGCTACTAATGAATTTTAATGTTGTAGAGAACGTGTCGAATGGCCTTTCTATAACAACGATCAACGAGTTCGTCGGTTTCTCCCCACATCAATCCGAGTGTTTTTGTCGCTAATTGGAATAACGCGCTCAAGAGGCCAGGAACAGGAAGAAAAAAAGGGCCGCGACGATCACGATCGCCAAGCGGGGAGGTTGGCCAAGTCAACGTAACGAAACATTATGCATATTGTGGTGCAAACGTACAAAGGCACACAGGAAGGATCCCAAGGCAGTGGAAGGACAATGTTCGCATCGGATCGAAGTGGATTAAGCGGAGCTGGACTATGGTGTAGAACTTTTAAGGTTAAGAAATTGTTGCGCTTACAATGCTCTTGTGTAGTCAGAGAAGCTGCAGCATCTTTTGTGACCATTTCGAAACCCACTAAGCACTGTTTGTTGATCGGATCGAGCCATATTTTTGACGCACAATTTCTTGCCTTGCCGTATTCATTGTGCTATTGTCACCCCCAAAGTGCGGCCCACAGCTTTCTGCTGGCTCGTTCTGCATTCCGGCCGGCCCCATCGGCCGAAACGATAAGGACATGTGTAACCGTCAGCGGCAATTGCATTGAATTGATTTTATTCAAAATAATTTATTTATGTACGACATTTTGTCGCCTTCCGAGCCCGAGCGCCCAGGTCCTCGGTTAGGTTTACTTCGGTTGGCGTTCGGTCGCTTTGGGGTTTCGCTTTTGCGTGCTGTTTGTTTATGTTTATGTTTGCGCGGGTTTGCGTGGTTTTTTGCGAAAGAATGTGTAACGAAAACGGACACCAACTGGCTGGCTGGCTGGCTGGCACCGTACGAGAAAGAGAGAGTACGGTGTGTAATGGGGACAATAAGCTCTGGAAACGATCGAAATCGAACGAAACAACGTCGCGTCGAAAACAAGGTTGGCCGAGAGGAATCGGCACGCAAAAAAAACACACACACACACATTGTCGGAACCTTGACCTCGCGCTTTGGGAGGAAGAAAAGTCGAGCCCGGGACCTTGGGGTGCCCTATGCTATGCTGTGTTGTACGACAACCGGCCGGCAACATCAGTTTCCGTTCGCTCGCACGTTTCAGGTTTCCATTGCTTTATGTTTCATTTATGCTGCCGTCGGAGCCGCGTTTTCCAGCGGCCATGATTTTCTCCGTCTCTTTTGGTGCGTCCATGCTTTCGGGAGGGAAGTTCACCCACCCCGACAGAGGGGGCCCTTGTCCCGTCTAGTTCTTTGCCGCATTCACTCGTTATGCTGCTATGGTTCCACACGCGGAGAAGTAAGGCACTGCCCAGCCACACGAAGCTTCTCGTCTGAAAGCATGCGCAACCCATGCCCATACCTGCGATGATCTGGAGAATGGATCCCCTTTGTGGATCCCTTCGTTGTGATTGTAAATTAAACACCTAATTAAATTTATGTTCACTTTTCGCTGCTGCCACCTTTTGGTGTGAATGTTTGTCCTGGAGTGGGCTTTCGCTGTTTTTAAACGTTGCATTTAAATTTAACGTGTTTTAACTAAACACATGGGAACGCTAATGGCCAGAAGTCGAAAGTTTAATCCGCAAAAATGCTGCTAACGAGAGGCAGCATATTTTTTGATGCGGTCCGCTGAATAGCCTAATGAGTGTTCGTTCAAACTAATGACCAGCAGCGAAAACCTACGATTTATCCTTATTTTAAACATTGGAACAACTCATGGAATAGTTCCTTTTTGTTTTTCGAAATCTCAAGGTCCTTTTGTCAATCATGGGTCATCATCATTAAGGATGGTCGGAAATCGACCACATCGCATCGTCGGGTAACGTGTGCGGATTAGAATATTTTAGTATTCTGCTCGTTTGGCCACAAATTAAGTATAGCACAGTTGCCATCGATCGACACTGTGGCTCTAACGTGCCCCTTCGCGTCGTCTTATTAATATGTAAAATATACAGACAACCCAAAAAAAATGGTACTTGGCCGTCGGATCGATTGCGTCCGATCGATAGGAGTTTCTCTGTACGAGACCCGTCTATATCCTAAAGTCGAAGGGGGACGCTCATTATCGGGCAGGGCGCATCCCACCGGTCGAACGACGTCTCGAGTATGACGGTAACGTTTCTAACTCCACTATTTACGATCAGCTTTGCGATGTATCCGCATTGTTCCGTCCCCGAGACGCGCGATGCCCGATGGTGATATTTAGGCCGAAGGGGCCAACCCGGGCCTTTGGGTCTTATACTTATCACCGAAAATCGCTGGTAGCGCTTGCCATTTACGAAACTAAGCCGGTGTCACGGGTTGGCGCAACCATATTTTGAGATTATGTTTAAAATTTTGTCTTAAAACGTTAACTTCTGCAATTTGTCAGCTCATTGTTATCGGCAGCGTGTTGAAAAGTGTTCGACGACTAATTTGGATACTTTATATCACCGAACGCCGTCTGGCATAATGTGTGTGGCAGTTTTGTTTTTTATTTGGCTCTTAAACGTTATTATGATCTTACATTTTATTGGGCTGCGCTAATGGTTAGTCTAAAAATAGTTTCATTTGATAGAGGATCGGATATTTAACCAAATGTAGAAATTTTTGGGTTATTGAAATGTATCCCTCGTGATGTTCGATCCTACAAATTGCTTGGCATTCGTTGTATTGTTCACGGAAAGCATCGTTGAAGGACATCAACATTGTTCCGTCGAATGTCCGTTGGATGCAGGAGCCGACGGTGGCAGTAAGAACCACATCTAGGATCACCGAAATGGATACGATCAAGACGCGAATTCCTTTCCCGATGACTAATGGGGAGTTAAATAGTAGATCAAATGAATGAGTTTAACATTTGCGAATCAGCATCAGCACCAAAACCTGCGCTTTACCGTACGTACACATTTATTACGCTGTCCCGGGTGTCACGGGTCCGCCACTCGTTCGTGGCTTGGCGCGTTCTTTGACTCGTTTCTTCAGATCTACTCTCAAATTACACACCGCAACGTGTTGCGGTGCGCAGCTGCTCGCTCGTCACATCCGAAAGGTTGGAGGATAACCACCACCGCACGCGTGGATCGTAGGCGGATTGGGCTTTGTGGATTGAAACCTGATTTTTGCATTTCAGCCTGTCAGTCTCTGGCTGCAAGCTCGTCCTGCTCGTCCGGCATCCTGTTTATTCTGGGCCCACATCAATCGGTTGTAAGAAAGCAAGCACGGAACCGCAATTCAAGCACCTTTCGAAGGTGTAAAGTTGCATCACGGCTATTGGGGGGGTATTGCGTAAAACCCACCCCATTGACGCTGGGGATGCGATATGAGTGGCACTTTATCATAACGCGTTCCAGTTTGCCGAGAGGAACCGCTCTGCACCGCGGAACCGAGGAAGGGAAAGTGAACCTAATAACCCTTTCGGAGCACTCCCTGGAAAGCGGAAAACGTCGATCAAAATGCTAATTAACGTCACTCGTGTGTGGAGCAGGGCGGGAGCGGGACACAGGCGAGGGCCGTGTTGTCGGCGAATGTTTGACAGGCGAGCGGGGACGACGATGGGCTTCTTCTGCTGGGTGTTAAAACATCAGTTTCGCCCCCCTTTATGGAACACGTTCTGGTTCTCTCTTTCTCTGTCGCATCGAATAGAGGTGTGTTTGGCTTTAAAAATAGCGACCCCGAGCAATTAGCCGCTTCACGTCTTAACTATCGCAACAGGAAGCACAAACGCACTTGGCGTCGCCAGACTCACGTGATGCCGGAGCATCGGTGAGGGAGCTGCAAATAGGAAACTGCACGGTAAATATAGCCCATGCGACATGCGCTAAAATCTTTTTCATAAGCACTTTCAGCACTCAGTACTCCGCGCTACTCCACTAAACCGCTTAGTGGTTTGAAGTTGGCCGACGATGCCGACCTTCACGTGCTGTGTTTGTCAGCTCGAAAGTGTCTGCTGGCGCAAAATCTATCTATCAACTCGACCACAAACCTCCGTTGTATCTTCCTTTTTTGGTACCGTAAGAGGAGCATCTTGTCGAGCCGTTTGATGAGCGCTACCGAGCGGCGACACCGTTTTAACACACGCGGCGGTTCCCTTTCTAGCGGGACGCCCACTGGGGAGGGCAAAGTAGCGACTGTAGTGACGCCAAGTGTCCGAAAATATGTCGCCGACACTGCTGTGGACATACATTGTTGCGCAGACACGTCCGGCGCGTAGGATTTCCATTAGTGGCCGGGAGCTGATACTCGTACTTGTGTGCAATCGTTTAAGGCGAGTGCTTCATGGCATCAACCGTGCGGGGCCCAGCTTTGAGTTTTATTACAAAACAGAAAATATGTTTGTTGGTAAAATGAGACATAAACTTTTCTTTCTTTTTCTTCGTAGATATCGAAGCGCGAGGTATGTAGCCGCTTAAAATTTCATTACCCAAGTCAAATGAGCCCGGAATTGCCTCACCAAATCGATGTCAGCGTTCGGCCGTGACTCATGCCGGACCGTTTCACACCGGAGATTCGCGTTTGCCTGGGTATCAGTCGCGTCCGTGAGATCATTCCGTCAGGCCGCGGAAACCCGTGATGCTAATATAAGGTTGGGGAAAAAGTAATCCATTATTTTTGGGTGAAATTCAAAACATTATTTAAGATACTTTCGATGGTCCGATTTACGTCAAATATGTACCGTTTTGTTGGAAAATTTGTTGTCTTTTCAAAGGTAGGCTGGTAATGCCTCTTTTGTAAAAGGCTTAGTCGTTATTGACGAAAAACTGGAGTAATCCATTTTCACAACCCTTTTTTGATCTCAGTTTTTCATCACTCAGGAAATTTTTTAATGCGCGAAAAAGGTGTCAATCGCTTAGTGCAAAGTCCGGACTATACGGTGGATGCATTAAAACATCCCAAACAAAATCTCGGACTTTCTGGTGAGTCACTAAAGACGTGCGTGACATTTCGTTTTCCTAATGGAACACAAAACCTCTTCCGTTGGCCGATTCTGGTCGTTTTTGGGCAACTGCTAGCTTTGAACGGTGCAGTTATTGACAGTAGAGGTCTGAAATTTAGTGTTTGGCTGCACGGGAGCAACTTATAATAAACGATTCCTTTCGAGTCCCACCATATACCCAGTAGAACCTTCCTGGCCGTGAGTCCTGGTTTTACCACCGGTTAAGATGCTTCACCACGCTTAGACCATGATTATTTTCACACAGTATTGTCGTATGTATCCCATTCCTCATCCCCAGTACCTATCCGTTTAAGAAATGGTTCGTTTTCATCCCGTTTAGCCAAAACTTCGCCGATGGAAATTCGAGCCATCATGTTTTTTGGTGTAAATAGGGTGGCACCCAAACATCGAGCTTCTTTCTAAATCCAGCTTTGCGCAAATGGCTTAAAACTATTTGATAGTTAATCTTCAGCTCCTGACCGATGCTCTGACTACTAACATGCCGATTAACTTTGTTTATTTCTATGATTTTATCGACATTTTCGATGACGTATCTGCCTAGGCTTTAACATAAAAAATAACTGAATAGGATCACCGAAGCCAAAATTTAACGTAGCTAGCTGTTAGAGCATCGGCACCATGAACACCATGCAAAATTTCAGCGGCCTAGCTTAAAATTTCGCCTTTATCGAACAAAAATTGTAAAATATACCCAATTTTTTCTTTGGTGACTTCCATTGTTTACACCCTATAACTCAAAAACGAATGGAACAAACAATAAACAGCGAAAGCATCTTTTTAAGTGTGAAGTATCAGCTTTAAAACAAGCCTAAATTTAAAACTGTACGATCGATACTTCACGAGATATCGATCACTTAAGTCATCTACCGAGAAAATAATGGATTACTTTTTCCCCAGCCTGATACATGTTTCCGTTCCGCGGACTTTCCAACGAATCACCCTCATCAAAATGCAGTTATCGTAAATTATTCGATTTGTGTTCGGGGAAATAGGAGACAAAAAAAACACGCAAATCTTCTCGGTGAACGATACCGGTGGTGGTGGGTTCGCTCGTCAGAACATCCCCCGGCCATCAGTAGCGCTTGGGAGTTGGGTTCGAGTACCCCGAAGCGCGGTCCCAACATGGCGCGCACTGTCCAGCATCACCTTGTGAGTGATTCCGTACGAAATCCGTGCTGCTCTCGCGAAGACCCATAGAGCATATTGGGCCAGCATTTACGGGGTCCGTTCGCTGTAGGTCGCTGTTTTATGCAAATCAAGAACCATTGGACCAACACCACCGGAGCCGGGTCGCCCCGGATGGGGGGGTATTATCGATGTCATTCGGCCGACGGACTCGAATGTCCACTCGGGTGTCGATTTTGCATGTGGAACACGCTGCTGCCACGCGGTTTCTACGCGGCTCTATCACTCCGCCGTCATTCCGATGCGAACTTCATTATCGACAAACGGCTCTCGGAAGGCCTTCGTGGGTTTCGTGCGCCTTCGTGGCGTTTGCTGGACAAAGGATGCTGTGTTTGCCTCTGAATAATGGGGTGGGGTTCCATTCGCGTTGTCTTGCTGCTTCAAAGCATACTTCGGTCGGTTGGCCATGGATGGTCGCGTTGAATATTCACGGCCCACGCTGCCCAGTTCGCGTCCCAGCGTATCCTCTCGACCGGGGACCACTTCAGTGTGATCGATACGTTCGCCCTGTTGTTGGTTCGTTCAAATCACATTTGGGTCGCTCGTCGGTCAGTCGTCGTGGCCGTGCAGCACTTCCAGGGTTTCACCACTTGGCTGTTCGCTCAACGAATTAGATCACCCGGACGCGGACACGCAAATGAGGGCGAAACGTCAACCGTCTGCTTGTTAGCCACACCACATCCAGCGCTGGTTCTGCTTTATTCGCACTTCAAACCTCTAAAGCCCGGAAGGGCTCTAACAGGATTGGCAGTCCCGGAGTGCGCTGCGTCCATCTTGCGTCACATAACCATTCGATCCGGTGCGCCGGCACTGCGTTTGAGGTGAAATTCTGCGCCTGCAACGAGGAAATGTCCCCGTGACAAAATGTGTCAAAAATAGATCTCGTAGCCTTCCTTGGAAGGAAAGTCCCCCGGAAATGTAGTGCGCGCGATGGGCGATCATTAATCCATTTCCGGGACCGGGAGAGCTTGTTCACGGTAATGAATCACGAATCGGGATGAGATAGTGGCGGTGAGATTCTCAAATGCCAACTACACGTTGCGCACAGTCGCATGCCCGCCCTGGCCATGATGATTAATCTTTCGTGCTCTGCGCCGTAAATGTCAACGAAATTTGGCCCCGGTTAGAGCGACCGGCAGGCAGGCAAGCCTTTGCCCCGCACAGCATCCGCAAGTTCCATTTAATAATAATATTTCATTCACAGTGCTGTGCTGTGCTGACACGAGTTGCTTAAAAAAGTGTTGAAATTGCTGCACCGACGTAACGGTTTCAGCGCGGTTCCCTGATTATGTTTAAATATGGCAAATAAAATATAATCGCTAATTGGTGGGCTCGTAATCCTCGGCGCGGCGGCGTGGTACATGCGAGTGGCGCGAGTAATTACCGCTCCGAGAACCTTCGGCATCGTCGACGGCACCGAACCAGATCATAAATTGCACCTCTCGTTGAGGAACAAAAAATATGATCAATAATTATGGTTCCGGCCGGTGGCAGACAAAATAAAAATTAAGGGCAAAAGGATGGCCGCAGGAAATGCGAAAAAACGATTTACCCCCATAACGTGGTCGCCGCCGTGGAATGGGGTGGCCCGTTTTTTCCACACGGACCCGGGCCGGGTCACAGCCGGGTGCAAGCCGGTGGAGGTCGTACTGCTGCAGTATTGCTCCTTATCACCTCGGCCGTTAAAGTGGCGGTCTCCAAAATAGTGTTTACTGCGGCGGGCGTTCGGGTGCTAAATGCCACCGCTCTGCTGCTGCTCGTGGGCCATTTCTGGTCACTATACATATTTTACGACCAACGGGCAGGACTCGTTAGTTGCAGCTGCTACCAACTCGTTTTTCTTTTTTGATTTTGCAACTTTTAAAACGTAAATTAATAAACTGTGAAGTAAAGTTGCATCGCATAAATGTTGAGCGTCGCCTTTGACTTTGATTGAAACGATCAAACGGTACGGCACCGTCGGAGTCGGGGCTTAAACTGTGGCCTCACTTCAAGCGTATTGAGTTACATCGACCGCTGGTGATGGACGTATGAGGTCTTGGGAGTGTGCCAACTGCCAACTCTTGCTGCACCCGACTGTGAGTCACAACTACACTTGGCTCAACTAGAAATAAAGCAATTACCCTCGGAGGCAATTATGCGACCATTGAACTGTTTCAGAAAACGTTGCTTTTAGTCACAACATTAATCCGTTGGGCATATAAGAAACGAAGAAAATGTTTTCGTTCCATAATGTATGCTAAAATGAAACCTCAGTCCCAGCTAGCATCTCAAGCGACGCTACCGAAAGCTTCAAATCTGAGAAGACCGATACGCAAAGGGGTCGAGACAGTTCTCAGGCAGGTCGTTCCGGGGTTGTGCATGCATGCATGCATGTGGGTTGTTTGGCTTGTCACACACTGCAATCATCTTACAAGAGCTGTGCAAACATCGCACCAGCAAGCAGCAGAAAACGGCAGCTCGATTGCTGGTGGTTTGTTTGTTTAATTCACAGCATGCACGCGGTGCATGCTGCTGGTGGTAAACGTTTGTCGTCCGTGATAGGGCAGCGCAGCTCGTCGGGCCGCTGCTCGTCTTGGGTGGCACACGGGTGCGTGATGAGTGGCGTGAATAGGTCCTATTGTTTATTCAAGCTGGTGGTTCAAGCTTCTTACGCTGGCCCCATGCTGCCCCACAGCAGTAACCCACGGGTCGCCACCGGAGCGCGGCCATACACGGCCTCCGTTAGTCGGTGGATGTAAACAGCGTTATTTGACATCATAATTAAGCGTATCCAAGATGGTCCGTTGTTGGTGCTCGTTTTCACGGGAAGGTGAAACTTTTCCGATTGCCCACTGTTGCCCGAATGGACAGTGTAATTTTTATCATTTTGGTCCTATTGACACCTATTGGCTGGCGGAAGGTTTTTCAGTATTTGGCATTTTACAACCACGAGTTTGGTGGCTGCCTCTAATTAACATACGGACCTAATTATGCATACATTTAATTTGTTTCGTTGTTGAAACCCCTTTGTCTTCGGATTCGCCTAAACGGAACCCAAACCGTGCGATTGATGGGCCGGGTTTGATCCCGAATCTCCACACGACCCCGGTGGTCCAAGTCAACCCGTTGCTTATCTCCCTTCGACGATCGCCCCCCATTTTGGGCCTGAGAGACGTAGTTTCCATTGCAGTTAAATTTCGGACCCCTTTGCGAGAGAGGTTCATAAATACCACCTCGTTGGAAAATATTACCCATTTCCGGGGCAGATTAAAAATGTACGGTTTACGCGCGCCGGATCCGTGGCCGATTATCGCCCCGAGGGACGGCTCTAAGCTGCTTCGTGTGGCGTTTCGCTAAACGATCGCCCCCAACCAAGCGATCCCAGTCAATCATATAATGGATAGTTTATGGTTTGGCACACTTTTCAGCCACCCATAGCCAGGCGCGCTCCGTGTCGTGGTGGAGGGAATAGTTTTTCGGGTGTTGAGCCGGCGGTCCAAAACGTGTTTTGTCGGCGGTTCCCCGGGGGGCGACCTATCGGCGATCAGCCGTCCACCCGCCGCAAGGTCAGTGTTGTGTGGAGCTCATCTCAACGCGGCGATGGCGATGGCCAAACGTGCCGGACCCCCGTCACCGTGCCGGGGCTCGCGATAAAGGAGCGCGACAAATGATAAACTTTATTTATGCTCCCTGGGGGGGCGGCGGCCCAAAACCGGCAGAAAGGACGAACCATCGCGGTCGGGTCCAACCGTTTTTCGATGGTTCGAGCTTTCAAATGTTTCCAGTTCCCCCCCTCCCCATTCCCTGTGCTGCGAGGCGCTTTCTAATTAGTTTAAACCGTCCCAAGCTCGGGTCGAACCGGGGCAGAGAATGCATTAGGCCGAAAATGTTCGGGGGCCCAATCCTTTGCTGCGGGACCAAAACCCGACTACGGGGATGGTTCCGGTCTATCACAGCGCTTGAGACGGCCGGTTTTTGCTATCGGATCGCCATTCGTTACGTGTGTAGCTTGACATTTTCGCCCGTTTTACGACTCCCGGGCCACATCAAACTGTCGTGAGCAGGCGCCATCCTTCGGGGTGAGTAAAATATGAAATAAACATTCCATTTTATCAATCCCGGCCCCGGTGACGTTAATTGCAAAAGGATCTGTGTCGGTCTGTTGTTGGGTTGGGTGGCCACTGTTCCTTGCAAACACCAGCACATCCAGCCGATCCGTCCTCGGGAGTCATCGTTGTGCCAAAATGGTTCGAGACCGCCGGTTAACTTTCTCTTTGAATCGAGACAAATTACGTGTGATTTTTTCAAACCTTGTGGCGCGTTTTTTTATTTTGTAGCCACACGAATGGGACACAAATGGACGCATTCTCTCGGACGCTCGGCGGGTAATTTTGACGGTAATTTCATTACCATAATTCGACTCGGTCCACGGCCGTTTGACGACGGGCTCCAACCGTCCAACAAGGCAGAAGAATGCAGGATGTGTCGGCAGGGCGTACGCCTTGCCGACAAAGAAAAATGAAATCCAATTAAAATAACACCCAGACAGGGAGACCTCCCGGGCGACACCAGCCCGGGTGTCTGACGGTACGGTTCGGTTCCCTCTTCGGTTTGATGTGACCGACGGTGAGAAGTTCTAGCCCCGGTCGGTCGGCGACTATCCTGGCGACGGTCCGCTGGAATCTGAAGGATAGTGAAGGCTACACTGATTTGCATCAACCGATCCGTGGCGGGGAGCCTGCCTTATCTGTGTGGCCAATGAAGGGGCCATATTTCTGGCAAACGTTGCGCGGCCCATTGGCCCCCAGGAAAGCCGAGAAGCAATAAATGCTCGCCACAAACCCCCAGATAATCGTGGGCAGCGCCAACGAAGATAACCGTATTCTCTCTGATGGCGAAGCTTAGCTAGAGCTTCACGGGTGGATCCTTCGGACTTTGCGGACGCAAGATTGGTCCGGTCTTTCTCCCAAGAAAGGCCTGGATTTTCATTCACAATTCTTGCACCTCTTCTCGGTGGCGTGCGCGACACATTCTTCTTGCTCTGGCTCGCTCGCTCGGTGGGTTTTTCGGGTAATTTATCGTCCAAGTGCTTTAGATTAGATAGGGATATCTGCCGGGGCCGCCGACCACATCAACCCCGATATGGCCGAGGTTGGTGGTGCTGCAGTTCTCTCGCGGTCTGGAAAAAAAACGAGCTACACCATCAATTTCTTTAGTTAATAGTCTTCAATTAGGCAAATACTGGCCGGTGATTTGTGGGGAATTTATTCGTCCGACAAACAAGAACGACTCCAGGACGGCTTGAGTTGCCCTCACATGGCAAACGAGCCGATGGATAGTAGTTTTGGATGTTAATTTTTATAAAGTGTTGACACCTTTTTCAGATTCCGTCTGTATGGTAATCTTAATCCGCCAATATGCTTATACGCGCGCGCGGAGTTATCACGGCATCAGCCAGCCGGTGGAAGATATTCGATCGGTGAAAAGATCGCAATGCGTGCGATAATCAAAACAAGACAGGCTGTCTTCCTCCGGGTTTTGTTTTCTTCTTCCATAAATCACGCGGACGTGCCATTTCCTTCGGTGCGTACGCTGGTGGATTTTGTGCCCAAAACCTCCAAAAGATGGGATAAGCCACGAGTTATGGTCCATCGATAGTTAGTGGAATAATCTAATTATACGGACGGGAGGAATTGATTTGAATCGCCCCAGCAGCTTCCCGTGTCGAACGTGTGTGTGTGCTGATTAAGCATCGATCGATCGGCCATCTCCCATAAATTAGTGTTCACGCCGGATTCCGTGGGAGCCATGGGGTCCCCGTAGTGGTCTATGCGCGAATGGTGGTGGTGTGAAAATGAGCGCTTAATTGCGAAAGATTTATTGTTTCAGGCGATTGGATTCTTCTTTCCGTGTCAAACATAATCACTGAAATCGGATCCGTGGAGCAAACGCCCCGGTGACGGCTGCGCCTCGGTTCATGTTTTGAGAATGGCGTTTTCAAACGGAAAAATGTGCTGAACCCGTAATAACGCGGAGCCCCGAAGTAATAGTTGCGTGGAGCATAAAATTGGCATTAGCATAATGAACGCTTGCGCCACGGACCGGGCGAGTCGAAAGTGTAATTCTGTCGCCAAGGACGGCCGCCGGCAGCGATGGGGCAAAAATGCACATTAACAAAAAGCAAACGCGAAACACTGTTGTTGCTGACCTCGCACTGGTTCCGTTTCGCGATTGATATTCGCGAGCTGTGATCCCGACTGGGCCGTACGCTGCGCCGCGTCCGAGCAAAGCGTGATTATTATGCTCCACCGAAAACGGTAGTCAGAGGGTAAGGCTAAATATCACTTATGTTAATTTTAATTGCCGGTTTCACCCCGGCCAAGAGGTGGCCCCCGGGGGCCCTCACGGACGCAGTGGGTTCTTTTCGGGTGCAGTTTCGAGCCCATCGAGCGGTGCTGGTGGTGCTGGTCCCCACAACAGTAGACACAGGACAGCAGGAGATCCAACAGGAAGACGTCAGGCCAACGTCAGATGATTGCTTCTAATGTGATTTGTGATCGTCTACGGGCCCGCCGCTGGCCAGGATATGCCAGCTCGCTGCCGAGCACCTGAGCACGACCCGGGGCCACGGGGCCACGGAACGCAAAAAACAGCAGGCAAAAAACGATTATTATCTCGGCAACACGCCACGGGCAACTCCCCAGAAATGATGGGCATTCGTCAAAACGCGAATGCTGTGTGGCGAATCGACCGAGATCGAAACACACACCAATGCCAAGTGGCCTCGCCGTGAACCTCGCGCGGCGCTCCGGATACGGATATCGATACGGAGCGCCTACCGAGGCTCCATGGAGCGCCCACCGGCCGGGACGGATTAAGGCCGGGATTCGAAAACGGAAAGCAAAACAGAACGCAGGCAGAAAAGCGCTGGGACTCCGTTCTCGGTGCTGCTGCCACGACTCAGCAGGGCTTACGGACTTTAATTTATCTTCCAGTACGTCCAGGTTCCATTCGTGCCGCGACGGCGACGGCGTACAGCCTCACGGCACGTCTCCTTGGCGTTTCGGGATTCCTTTTTCTGCGTCAATTCCTTCGTTATTATGCTTGTGCTCCGGACACGGACGGGAGGCGCGCCCCTCCCCCCGCAACGCCGTGTGGAACGCGGCGAACCAAGCCCAGGGAAGAGAAGAAGCAAAAAAAGGCGCGTCAGTTTGACGCCTCTGCTGTATCCAAACAACATATCAGCCGTCACGTTTGATCGCGTCCATTTCGCGTGGCGCGCACGCCGGCGACGCCAGCAAAAGCGGCTTTTTGTGGCTTTTGCGATTCAACTTTGGGACATTTCGGCACACAACACGGCACAGGGCTGCGGGGGGCCTAAAATGATACTTTTTGGCAAAAATTAGTGCATCTTGAAGCTTTGGGAAGCTTTGGAAGTAATCCATGTTGCTTGTTTCGACATTTCGACATTCACGAACCTGATGTTGCGCCTCAAAATCCTTTCAAAGAACACCAAGTTCCGCGTGCGAGCCCCGTAAGCGTGCAGTGAGTCATCGCGGACGTAACACTGGCGGACAGAGCGGGTTCGTGAATGAAACCTAATGCTTGAGTCGATATTTCAATACACATGGCTAGTTATGATAACTAACCGCCGTTATGGGTGGGATTGTCGTAAATTATAAGACTTAATGGCACAATAATTTTGTCCCATTCCTAGATTTAATGCCCACCGGCGGCCCCATAGCCTGGTGCCTTTTGGTGCTAGCTTGGGTCTGGTTGATGGAAAGCGAAATGCGTTTCTTTTTTTTGCGCCTATTATGCGCGAACGATACACATAAAAACGGACTGTTCGCGGAGGCTGATGCTGGTGTGTGTTCCACCTTCGCGCAGCTTCTTCCGCCGCGGGTGTGAACTGTGTGTCAAAGGGGGCGGTGGAGACAAAAAACCTCCATCTGTTCGAAGGAAGAGATCGATAACGGTATGATTTATGGTAAACGGCGCGGCCAGATCATCGTCGGCCAGAGGGGTTCCGAATCCGCCGTTCCAGCCCGAGCGTCTCACGTGAGCGAAGAGGCTTCGGCTTTGATTCTATCGTTTATTAATCCACGCAAATTTTGCCACGGCCATAAATTGGAGAATGTTGGACTCCGTGTACACGATCTATGCTGATATGATTCTCGAGCGGCCCCCAACAAGGTTCACACAACCTGGAGCGCCGCTGTATTGGCGTAATTTATTCATTTATATATTTAATAATAAAATTAATGTTTAAAATCGTTCGCGCAACACTTCACCTCGTTCAAGGGTCCTCGGGGTCCGACCGTCCACCGCCGCCACGGCAACAGAACGTCGGGGCCAAATTTTATACACTTTACTGTTTCTCTTGTTCCTGTTTTTATGGCTCCACGCTGACGCCAAAGCGCGACAGTTCCGCGGCCCATATCTGCTGTCTGTCATCTTGCATTTTGGGCTGGCTCATTTTATTTCCCGGCGCGCTGCGTTCTCTGTGGCACTGCACCGCACTGCACTTTGGTGATCCAAACGACCGCTCCGCGGTTTCGGCTTCTCCGGCGAGTGCATTCTTGCCATTTGATACGTGGTTGGATCGCACTTTTTATAGCCCCTTTTCCGATTCCGGATCGGCTTACGCCAGCGGAGTTCCTGTGCGATTTTGATAAGTTTATGAATTTTCAGCTCAATTTTGTGAACACGTTTCTCGGTCCTCTCGCCAACAATGTCCATTGAGATAGAGGGCAAGAAATAGTTTGGGACTCATCCTTACGAAGCACAGCCTCGTTTCGTGTTCTATGCTCAGATAATCGCTATGCGATCGGCAACAGTACGGCACGGGGAGGGAAAATCGCCCGAGTAATGGTCCCGGGGTCCGTCCTTAAATTCGTCCGTTCCGTGTAAAGGTTGCGGAGAACCAAAAATGGCCCGACACCGGAATCGATATCAATCAGTGGGGCAGCCGAGTGAGCAACTCCCAAACCACGGAGTCTTACGGACCCAAAGCCAATGCCAGCCGAAATCGGCACTATAAAATAACGAAAGGAAACACGAAGGTTTGTGCCAGTCGGTCGCCGTTATTTACTGCAAAATATCAAATAAACCCGGACGCCCGGCCGGACTGGCGAAATATGTGCGGAAAAATAACGGATCAAATTAACGAGGAACCCAGGGGGGTCACGAAGCGGGGAGACGCGCGCCGCCATGCCGTCGCCATCTCGAAGATCACGGCGTCAGGGAGGATGCTCGTCCGCGTCACGCCACCCGAAGGAAGCGATCGCTTTCGTGGCGCGCGCGCCCGCGCGGGTGATTGAATAAAACTATAAAATTAATTTCTATCCGTCGCTGGTCGTGCGAATCATATTTTGCGCTAATGTCCCGCTTTCCGGTGCGGTACGGGTCACAAAATTTGGTTTGCTAACGATGAATCAGTAGTGGCCCTGCGGGAAAGGTGTCGGACAGATTCCGAGTGGCCCCACTCGGAAATCAGGCCCAGCGAAGATCGCTGTGACTTGAGCGTCGCGTCGCGATCGCGCAGAAAGTACAATAAAAGCTAAATTATTTTATGGGCAGTTTAACAACCGGAGATCGGAGAACCGTCCGGGGATGGTGCTACAATGTTCGCGAATCGGTTAACCTTCTGACTCCGCCACGCGGTGCTGTAACCGTTTCAATGAATCTGTTTGGTCGGAGACAACATAAAGTTTGCTGGCCTCGCGGGATTAGGATTCACGCGGGATTAGGATTGGGTGATTAGAATTAGTGTTGCCCTTTAGCTATAACCCCGTTGCGGGTCGCCACACCACGTAACACCAAAAGGGAGTCCTTTCTTTGAAAATCATATTGATTCCGAAGGGTATAATTTAAGAAATCGACCAACAGCACCCATCTGCCGTGTGCTGTGTGTGGTGCTGTTAATGACGGCGATTCCGTGCCTCAATAGTGTTCCGTAGGGATGCAATTACGGAATTGCCGAGCCACAGGACGGGCCAAGTGCGAGTTGGAACAAAATACCAAAGTTGGACCGAATCCTGTAAATTACCGAGCAATCAGATCGTGGCGACGGCCAGCCAGCAGCAGCGAGTGCACGCAGTGTGGCTGAACCGCGCGTGGATTTGGAGCCAGGGGCTCTCCAGTTTCCAGCCTTTGTCATTATTCCTACTACCATACTTTCAAGTAACGCCTCGCGCGGTTGCATTTCCGTTGGCCGCGCAGCAACATAATCAGCATTCGCATTGGCCACGTCGTCGTGCAGCGGCGAGGCGCGGTGCGGCGCGGCCCCAATACCCAAAACGGTGCACTGGTTAACGAATGGAAAACTTGTGTTGGAACACCGAGAACGCACATCCCTTTTGTGCCCTCGTCCCTCGGCCGATGCGAGCCGTAGTCGCCACCGCGAACCAAAGTTCGTCGCGTCGCACGGCGATGCAGTCTTTCGAAACGATGGCTCGACCGCAGGAACCGACGGAAGTGGGCGCGCAAAATGGAAGCGTAAATTATGCGAACGCGACCACCTTTTGCACCACCGAGAGGAACCGAGGGGCGGCGGCCCTGGTAGCTAGCAATTTTAGCCCCCCTCCGACCAACCTGGCGTGTTGGGTTAGTTTGTTGCGACGGATTGCGGATTGTGACCGACGACGGTCAGCGAATGCGGGAATAATCTTCACAAGCCCCAAGTGTTTTTGGCATCTTCAAATTAGTTTTTGTCGCCACGATCCGTGTGGCACACATCCGCGTGGCCAAAGAACGTAAAAACAACGGCGCCGGGTTCATATTTTTCCACAGTCCCAGCGAATGGCCACTGAATTGAATTGGCTCGGATGCACACTCTCCGCCGCATTCTTGGCGGCCGCCCGCTCGGAAGCGTCAACCGGACGCCAGTCGTTGGCGGCGGTTGATAAAAATCTATCCGCCATCCGCCTGAGTCCGAGCTCCGTCTGCTGCCTTGGGCTTCGCTCCAACGGCGCAGATCGCATTGCAACCCGGGGCGGCGCACGTTTCGTTTGATTTTTGCCCTCTGTTTTTGCGCTGACTACGTCGATTTCGCACGGAGCGCGGTGAAACGAGGCAAAGAGCGATATAAAATTATGCTGCATTGTTATGCTGCTGCTGTTGGTTTGCAAAACTTCACGCCGAGCCGAGCGCATGGCTCCGCACCAACTGAAGGATCATTTTACGGCGGAGCAAAAATCCGGTGGGGCCGTGACAGAATCCGCTCGGTCCGCGCGGATGCCACCCGGGGGCCTGGGATCGAATTTATATGCCTTATTTAGATTATTTCCAATACTTGGCACCGGCAACCGGGGGCTCGTTTTCCTCGCCATCGGCCCCATTGTCGCATAATGGCGACCTTTCGCCGTCGTCGCGTCGTCGTCGTCGTGGGCAAGAAAGGGTAGAGAGAGACCGAGAGAGAGAGAGATTTATGCTTCCATTTTGCCGTCAGGGGTCCACCGTTTGTTGGCGCATTGGCTTATGGCATCCGCAGGGAAACTGTCAACGAACGACCCGAACGGAGCAGCACGCCAGCAAGGACAGGAGGAGGACAGGAGTGCTCTGGGTGGCTGATGTTTTGTGACACCATGGCCCGTGTCGACTGCGCGAAAATAATGCAGCTTGTGCCTCTGTCTGGGTGCAAACCTTCAAGAACTGCAGAACTGCTGTGCCTTGCCAAACCGGCGGAAACAAGATGCGATCGATTTCAAAACAATGCTCCCAACACAACGGCGTCGGTGGTCGTTTAGCGTGCTCGCCACCGCGGGAAAAATGAGAAGCAAATAAGCGTCTCCCTTTATCAGCATGATGCTAAACAAGCCGAGCTCTATTGGCTATTTTTAAAACTAACTTTAAACATATTCCCTACTCTCTGGGCCCGCGTCGTGCATGGCCATAGGCCGCGAGGATCCGCCACATCCCGGCCTGGTCGTGTGTGAATTGCCAGCCCCCCTTTCCAGGACTTTCCGTAAACGGGCATAGCCGCCTTGGGGTCCATTCTTGAACTATTTCAACCACGCGAGTTCCCTGTTTTGGTCACCATTTCCTACTGGTCGCCGTGAATCGTTTCGGAAAAGCCTCGGGAACAGAACCAACCAAATACAGATCGAATGACACCGATCGTCCGGTCCGGTGGGCCCAGCTTCTACCGTTACGGACAGCTCCTTCGGTCAACACTTTGACACGGCAGCCGGGCCACGGGTGTACGGGTGTGCTACCGCGTTCCACGGCGTACAGGGTAATTTTCTCCGTTCCGTCAAGTCCAATTTCTTGCCACCATCCTGCTGCTGCTGCACTCTGGCTGTAAAAGGAAGTGAAGAAAATGTTGAACCCGCCACGCCGCGAACACTGCGTAATTGCGCTTTTGACTGGCGCTGGCCAGAAGACCCGCTAGACACACCATTACCAATGCAATGGTGCCCTGGCCGCATCTAGAGGATGATATATGAACGGCTATTTTAGTGTGTAGCGCTCCATCAATCCGGACCGGGGTCAGGTTCGCTGGCCGTCGGCCCAAGCCGTGCGCCGTGAAGATTGTAATTTGCTGCTTGACACGCACGCCAACGGTGGGGCCTCTTCGGCAATCACCCTGGAGTTGGCCCCATGACCGTTCCGATCCTCACGCCCCACGATGGATTCTTGCCGAGGCGAAGTGCATGTTACCAATACTTTTTACGCCCGGTGCCAGAAAGATAAAATCGCCACCATGCACTTGTGGAGATGCATACGCGCGAGCGCGCGCACAGTCCACAGAATGTGTCCGGCGACGGGCGACACCGGGGGCCCCGGCGGGACCTTGCACCGATTTGTTTCAATTGCACGTCGGATTGCCGTTCGGGGCGAAATTTCCACCTCAATGGCGCGACACTTGAATGCACGACGACGACGACGCCGTCTTTTGAATGGCCCCTGGCCGGACTGACCGCAGGATTACCAAAAAGCCTTCCTTGACCGATGACTGACACGACGGACGCGCGCTGGACGGTGCTCGGAGCAAATGCTTGACCACGGCGAGTCATCTTCGATCACGCATCGGCCCCGCATCGAGGTGCATTAAAATGGTGCATTCACATTCGTAACCGAATCCGGCGGCTGTGGGAAAGCATGTGGCCCACGTTGTGACGCTGGGAAGAAACTGGAAATCAATTAAAATTGAATGCGATTCGTGATGCACCGCCGTTGCCGATGTGTGCGGTTAATGATTCCCGGCATTCGAGCGAATGCCATCTTTCGGGAATTTGACTACTTTCGAAAGGGAACCATTTTGTCAGCTTCGTTTCAGTTTTAATTACACCACCCTTTTCGGTGCGAAAGGGGTCCAGAGCAAATCTTTACAACGAAAACTGTCCGGTGCAGAGAAACCCCGTAGAAATGCACCAAACATTGGCATTGGAAATTTTGGGGTGCCATTTTTGGGCACCAACAAACAAACACTTTCCGTCATGGTGTTGGTGGTACAATCAGTGTCTAATCAAAGCACGGTCACAGGGTTCCAAATTACCGTTGACAATCGCTCGAAAGGAATGTAGTCACCGTCTTGTGGTAACGGTTCGCGTGTGTCGGACATAAAACCCCAACGCAAGGTCTTGCAGCGAAGATGTCAGCAAACGAGCAAACTGCAGCGGTGGACACTTTTATAGGAGGTAACGGCCGCCATGTGACGTCAAAAGGTTACTGATCGCAGCACAACATGCAACATGATCGTTGCGAAACATCGCGATCGCGCAGTAGTAAGACACCGCGCTTTACATGCACAAACCGGTGGTTAATAACGGATTATCCGTCAGGTTTCATGTTAATTTGTTACCATTTTTTTTGCTTCGTTTCGAGTGAAGTTTTAAAACCTCCTCGTGTCAAGTGACGCGAGTGTCATTCGTGGAACGTTCGCTGGATGCGCATTTTGAAGCGCAGCGCGACAAGCGACCGGCTTCGTCGCAATCCGCAAGCGCTTATCTAAATCACTTGACACTCGTTGACTTTTGCGCCGCCCGTTGTGGGTTAGGACGCGCGTCGTCGAAGGGGGCCGCTGCTGTGACGGTTCTACGTTGTTCGTGTTGTCGTAGCCTCTGTTTTCGCTCAACACACAGGAGGTGAGCAAACATAACCCTGAGCTGAGCTGAGCGCGCTGGAGTGTGTCACCGCAGGATTTTTACGCAGGTCCATCCATCGTGTATTCGCGTGTGGTGGAAGTGATCAACCTGCATTCGCGCCTTTATTGGCTAAAGAGGATTTACGAGATTTAGCTCAACCAACGACCCCGGGATCGAATCCGGGACTCATTTATCCATACGCGCGCTCTCCGTTGCCAACCGGTTGCCGTTAAGCCGTTCTAATGGGATTATGTTGATTAGTGAGATTTGCAGTGGACATCTGCTGCCGCTGCTGGCTTTTGTTAGGGGGTTGCGTCCGGGTCTGTGCGAAGCATTATCACCAGCTGGGGTCGTATAATTTGTATCCCGAAAGCTCATCCACAGCGCGTGTTGCGGTCTGCTGCCGGCCAGCCTTCTGGGGTAGCCGGGGGTCTGGGACCGATTTTATAGTTCAAATGTTTTTGGGGGAAATTGATGCAAATAATTTACGAACAATCTTCACACTGCTTTATCATAAATATTCATTCAACCGTAGTATAAGTTCTCTTACAGCAGCAGCACGTTGCTGATTAACATACTGTTCGGTGCCATAAAAAATGGTATATCAAATTGAACCACTCAAAAACGAAACCAGTCCACAAATGCTATCGGCTATCGGAGATGTAGGTGGATTGCCGGTTTTTTCCTATAGGAACTGAAACATTTTACAGACTCACAGTATGTGGGGTTCCGTTTGATGATGGCCATGGCCGCTATCGCCACCAGCTCCAAAACTGTAAATTCCAACTCGTCCATTTGGCGTGTTTAGCGAAACGTAACACTTTGCCCGGGGGCGAGTGCCTCTGCCGTGTTTGGCGGTTATGGGATACGTCAAATGTCGTTTGACGCAAAAATGGTTCGCCCACATTTACATATCAAATTCGGTTCGCATTAATCCAATTGAGCACCGCTCGGCCGCCAGCCGTTGGAGCCGAAGGTATTGTAAAAGATTCAGATGTAATCTTAATGGAATCTTATTGCTGTGCGTCGTCGATTAGTAGCCGTCTGCTGCTGCTTGTGACCGGCCAGCTGCAGGATGCGGTCCGCGGAAAATGGAAATATTCAACCGCGCGAGACAGCTGCACCGCAGTTCGGATCCCGCCTTGAGCCAATATATCAACCTCCAGTGTTGGGTTGTATTTTCGTTTCGTTTCCTCTGTTTCTAGTACAAAATTGTTGTTCGCGTAGTTGTTCGCGTAGTTGTAATTGAAACCAGCGGAGTGAATGGCGCGCGAAACGCGCAGCTTCGGGGTGGTCCGTCGCCTGGCATAAAAGTGTCGCGAACAATCATGTCACGTCGATGCAGCTCCGCGGTACGTTTACAAATTAACATAAACTGTGCCCGCAATTTCGAGCAATGAAACGGTATCTCGGCATTGAGTGAAATAAAATGAATTCCCTGCGATCATTACTTTAATCCGTTCCGATGTGGCGAGCATCTAGCGAGCGGCCAGTCCCTAGCGCGACTTATGCTAATGCTCGAGCCACATGTGACGGAACGTGGCTAGAACAGCATCGCATAAATTGTCTCCCCCGGCGATCGATTAGTCATCGTTTTGCGGGCTTCAGATTAAAGATCGCGATACGATCGCGATGGCTGCCACTCAATATGTCACGATCAGCGTTCTCTGGACCTTTTTTTGTTGCCGCTGAATCATACCCGAGGTTTGACCACGTGTGGCACGTGTCACACTCGCACAAACAATTGTCTCGAATGCGTAGACAGATCACTCGAACGAACGAAGCAACACGAACGTTAAAGTATATTTGGATCAAGCACATAAAAAAGGGATACAATTTGAGGGGGGGCCCAACAGTTATTGCCGCCATCATTAACCACCGGCTAATGCTACCGATCGCATTACTGCGCGTCCTGCTGACTTATTGCGCCGCCGGTATTTAAATCCGCGCAGACGATGTGACGTGAAAATGGACGATGGACGATCCCCGACGACATTCGGATGGTGAAACTAACTTGCGACGAAAGTACAGAAAACCGTCAAAAAAGATGGCCGCGCGGTTGCTGCCTTGCCTTTCGGTGAAACGCTAAGCCCCGTGGTCTTAACGCCAGAATATGCATAAGAGTCATATAAATATTTATTTTCGAACCGAGACCAAGTGCGAAGACGTATGGTTTCGTCCGCATTTTGTCAACCTTCGCGTCGTCCGGGTGGACACAACCGCCGCCCAGCACAGTGACCGGGAAACGTTTGTCTCGCACTCGCTTGACGTATCCGGTCTGGCAAGAAGGGGGCCACACTTTCTAGCCGCGGAGTAGCAGTTGAGGGACGGCTGGCGGTGGTGGCAAAAGAGCAAACAAAACGAGAGCAGCCCGTCTGCCCGGCCAGAGATTGAGGCCAACATCATGATGATGCAAAAGAACAGGCCAAGCCAACGGCCTAGAAGATCCCAGACACACCGAATGGGTTTATTGTGCACATTCCATTCCGAATAAACGGCGGCACTTGACCATCCCCCCGCCGAGGCCGAATAAACTTCCGAAGTATGTTGGCCATCTAAAAAAAGGACTCCCGGCTTGAACATTTTTATGATGCTCGATGTGTTGTTCGCGTTCTCAATCGCGGCCGCGGCATAAATTCCTCGAGCTCTCTTTAAAATGTCACTCGCCTGGTTTGACACTGTCCCCGTCATCTGTCGTGCGCTTTTCTTTTTGGGAAAGAAATTGGAACGTATGGAACCGATACACGCGCTAAAACAGACGCCCGAGAGTCCGAAGCCGAGATGGCCGAGTCTAGAAGAAGATCCTTCAGAGTCTCGTAGTCCAAATGGTGACGTATGCCTACTCCATTGATACGTTTTGATGTCGCGAGACGTGTGACCCGCAAACAAATGACACTCTGGAATCAGCCTTAAAATCTACGCCGAATTTTGGAAACCAAAAGAGGGATTCCACAAAATTCTTCATTTGCCAGATCTTACCGGTGGGGGTTCTTGATTTACTTTTCCTCTGGAGACCTGGTGTCAAGATGATCAACGTTTATTGTCGATCCGGGTCGCGGAGCAACATTTGTCATACCGCTTGAATCTCCCCGGGCGATCGTCATGATCTTCAAGCGGACTCCAGGGATTATCCAAATATGCGAGACGGCCAGACGGTGTTAAGGAATGGGATCCATTCCTTGAGGCCCCTAAATTCTTCCCGACACTTTGGTTTCGCGTCATAAGTCTTGTGTGAGAAGAATTGAATTAAACGCTATAGAATCGAGCACCGGAGCATATGCCGCATTCGACGATCGCCAAAGAACGGTCTCAATAGACGGCCTTTTTGGCGAGCCAAAAAATACATTAATTTTTCCCTGTCAGGAGACAATCAAAAGCTCGAATGCGGGAATAAATCCAGTGTCTCTCGTGTCCGCCAGTTGGGCGTCGTGCCGGATTGCGTTTGGGTTGTTTTGTTTTTCTGCTCAACTTCGGGACGGGGTAGGCCACAGTGATCCTCGGCCCAGTGCGCGGTGTGAAGGCTTTATTTTTCATACGCGCTCCTCTCGCCACCGTCAGTCAGCTTCTCGCTTGTTATGCTGTGAATGATTTGGGCCGGTAAATTAATGTGTCAAGATGATGAGATCGTACACTAGGTCTTTTGACCCCCGCCTCTGTGTGTACTGTGGACGGGCGTTTCTTGCGGTCCCCGCTGGCTGGCTGCTGGCGAAATTGATTGACGTCCCTTTAGGTCCGGAAACCAGTCTGTGTAATTTGCTGGCTACATCCTGGATACAAAGTTGTATCTCGTTTTGTTGGGTTTCGTTTTGATCTTGCTGTTAATAATTTTTCGCAGTATCCGACAGGAAACCATTTTGAATCTGATTCGGGACATGTTTTCTTGCATGCATCCTCGAAATGGGAATTAAAGGCACGAAATGTGAGTCCCCGAATGTGGACGATTAAAATGTTATCTTTTCAACAATCCTGACGCGAAGTCCTTTCACTTGAGCGAAGAAATGAATACTCGAAGGGATAACACAGTTATTCCGTGTCGATCGTGGGGCGACTCTTGCGTGCGCCGTAATCTGATATCCGATATCAGTCAACACCTTGCCCATTCACCACAATCTGTGCGGTAATTAAAACATTTCTCGTCACAGGAAGATCGTAATCGATGGCGGGATACAAATAATTACACCAAGCCGTTGGTTTTACATTCAATTTGTTGGTCGCCTCGTGTCGTGTTCCAGTCTTGCCACACTGCGCATGTCCCTAATTTGGCCGCTCATCTCAAGGTTTTCTTCATTTTTAACAGAAAATTTCCGGAATGGTTTGGGCGATGATCGCCATCGACTGATCGTTTTGGTCGAAAAGCAACTTATCAGATACGTAGTTTATTACACTATCAAGCCGGTCGCGGGGACAAATCTCAGGTTATCAAACCGGAAAGTAGCGTAATTTCGGTTTGATTGAACATATGAGCGGTTTTGCGACCATTCACCCGAACACCGACTATTGCCATCACTCAGATGTCCATCTTTTGCCGTGAAGCCGGTTTCGTTGCGCGGAAAACGGTAACTTTGTGTAATTTATTTGTTTACATTTGGGTTTTTTGTTTTTGTTTTGCCGTGCGTAACCCGAAACTTCCTTCCACAGTTCCAATTTCATAGCCTCCGCCATTCCATGGTGCCTCGGTTGGCCCCCCTAAAGTTGGCCACTTTATGAGGCTCGTATCAGCACGGAGATCCGGTGACGATTACGGCACACCACCACTGCTGTGTGCCTCTCTCACGCAGAAGGCGCGCACTCCTTTTCCTGTTTTATCATTCAATCGATGGATTCGTGCGCGCCGTGGGTCGTCCTCGTGGGGGCTGTGAAATAAAATCGTCGATCTTCCAGCAGCAACAGCAGCATGTTTTTGATAGCCCCAGCCTCGGCCATCCGACGGGGGCAGCAACATTGACTAATTTTATTTTCGTTATCACGTGGCGTCTGCCGGTCCCGCGCATCGTGATCGGCGCGGCGTGATCGCCATGGAAAATGTCTGGAGATCGCTCGGCCCGCGATAAGACCA
Organism: Anopheles cruzii; assembly: GCF_943734635.1. Lineage (NCBI taxonomy): Eukaryota > Metazoa > Arthropoda > Insecta > Diptera > Culicidae > Anopheles > Anopheles cruzii. Next base: position 80,318,399 of record NC_069145.1, read on the forward strand.
GGATGCGATCGGTAGCTTCTACCTTCTTGGGTTTGGCTACGCGCGCCCGCCAAGTGTTAGATTCCCCATCCGGGCTCTCCGGACAGTTCGGGGTATGCTAAATTGATGGGGCAACGTTAGAAGAAGCAACACTTTCAGGGCTCGCCGTCGGTTTCGGTGGTGACGAAGACGGATTCAACGAATTGCCTTTATCAATTTGTTTTCCCCTCGGATCCGCATAATTTGTTGTTGCCCGCGGCTATCGCTTATCAAACGATCTTCGTTCCATTCCTCGAACCCCGTACAGCAGGGGCCACAGTGTGCTGGTTGGCGTTTTAATATCTCTATCCGCGGCCACCATCAAAAAGTGATCCCCACACGGTCACGGACGAACGTTGCTTGCTTGTGGACACGTTTTACGAGACATTGATCGTCCGGAGCGTGTCGAAGGCACGGTAGAGAGTCTAAATGTGCTCACTTGCTTACTTATCTTATCAGGCTGCGCGAACCGGCGAGCGATCTGCGCCTGTGCCACCACGCAAGGTTCCTAGCAGGAGGCGTGCTACTGGAACCCCCCCGCGGAAACTTCTACCTATTACCCATTAGCTACGCATTTCGTAGCCATCGAATGGTGGCGACCTGCGTTCCGAAACATACAAATTTTAAACGGCAACGACTTGGATTATTACTTAGCTTCATTTACGCGCCGCGCCGCCTCAGTATTCCCTCACGGCGTTCATCCTTTTCCAGCGGTCCGGACCGCGAACCGTGAAACATCGGCCCCGAAATTGGTTGGCGAGCGAGCCGCAGAAAACGAGAGGGCACTCCATTGGGCTCGGTTCTACCACTCAGGGCGGCCCTGTGGAAGTGTTAGCTGGTGGCCCCAGAGGTGTGGAAGGGAAAGGAATAAGTTCATCAAAAAATTAAGATAAGCGTGAACGCCTTTGAACTGCGCCGCCGACTCGTGGCGTACAAAATGTGTGTGCTCCGTTTTATTTTTTCGCTTTCGTTCCGTTCCGACAAAGGGAACTCCCGGACGACGACGGCCAAGGCGACGACCGGCCAGGGCCAGGATAAAGCATAAAGGCAGAGGATCGGTTTCTTCCTGTCTTAAAACGTTTTTCATATTCGTTTCACTTTTCTCGGCTCGGCTTTCGGCCGTGTTGCGATCGATATTCAGCAGCAGCAGCGCATCGTTCTATTGCGCGTGTGTTGCTTTCAGCCTTATTATGGGCCGCGCGAATGGCGAATCTGCGGTTCTAGCCACCATTAATGATGCATAAGTCATAAAAACATTACAAAGTAGAATTACCCGCGCCCGCGGGTTCGGGTTCAGGTTGATGGCTTCCTAGAAAGCTTTCTCCCGCGCGAACCGCAAAGCGCGTCGCCATCAACGAGTTCTGGCCGCCGCCGTCGCCGGAAGATTTATAGACAAGTCGCCGGAATCTGAGCGCGCTCGCCCCAAAAGCGTCGGAAGGAACCGGTTTCCTGGGAAGCGACGGATCCCCGGTCCGTAACAGTGCTGCTGCTGCTGCCGGTGGTGCTCTTTTGGAATGCTGCTACCCGGACGCGCCATCGTGTCGTACCGTCGTATTTTCCGTGAGCCCCCCGATCCGAACAGGATTGGTAGACTGTCGCGAGAGCGCTTCCTTCCGAGAACTCTCTCGGAACGGCCACGCTAGAGGTGTGATAAATTTGAATTTTTAATTAAAATTATTCGGAAACAATGTCTTCTGTTTCGGGGTTCTTTATCTACCGGCGACGTCCCGGTTGCGTTTGGTCTCTGCGGCCGGATGCGGCGGCCGCTCTATGCCGGATGGGTCGCCATCCCATCCGCCGACGATGTAATGGCCGCTAGCAGAGCTTGGTGCTTGCTGGTTGGCGCATTGTGAATGCGCATAATTGATTGGGAGACACATTTGCATTGCAGCTTCCGTTCACGCTTCATGAAATAGACATTAAGATGACACGGCCGACATTTCCCGGAACTGCCGGGTTGATAAGAATTGGCCTCGGTTTGGCAGAACTCTGTTATCTTTGTGATGTATCTGAGTGCTTGGTTCCGAATTATGTCAAACGATGGTTTGTTGCTTGTTAAGTTTAGGACAACATGAACCGACCGCGGGACTCCTTATCGACTTACAAGGCCCCCTGTCAAGTAACCGGCGACAGTGGAAACCGCGGCAATGGTACAGTTACATGCGCTGTGCCTACGCCGAAGCCCATTATTATGGCTCGTTAGCGAGGCGATTGATAACGCAGCCCTTACAGCAGACATCCTGCACCGTGATTAGATACGAACGTTCCGAGAAGGGAGTGCCTCTGAAAAGAGACCACAGCAGTTCACAGGTGCGTGCGGACTTATCGGTCCTACACCACCGCAGTTTCGCAGTCCACAAATGCGCTCGAGGCTCCATTTATGTCCACCAGCGCGCGCCCTACAGGTGACGTACCAAATTTGCTTTGGAGGCTACAAAAATGGCTTCACCCGGTGCCGACGGTGCCCGTAGAGTACGCAACGCAATTGAATAATGAACCGCAAGAGGCAAAAACAGGCAAAATGAGCTTCTTCCATATTTGGCGAACTGCTCTGCGTATAGAGCGTCCGTCGACGACCGACCAAACTTGATGGACCGCGGAGCACTCTATGCGTTGATGCGTGCGGTGTCCTCCACTACTTCCCTTGTTGGGCTCCGGACCGGCCGGCAATATGACAGCAATGATTAATTTCTCACTGCCAAATTAATGTCAACGAAATTAAGAACGGCCCCGGCGCATGTTGTCCGGTCAATCCGGTGGTGGTTTCGTCTTCGGCCGAGCCGACCACACCGCCCCGTATCGGGCGTAATTCTGCTTTTCGGATTCGACTCGCTTAATTTGACCCCATTATTCATCGAAATGGGAACTCTGACACCGCCACGAGAGAGCACTGCGGCTTAATGAGACATCGTGCTCAGTTCCTTTCGCGCGCTCTTGCAATGAAGCACGGACTGAATTGGTAGCGTAGTTAAAACTCCAAAAAAGGACACTCTGGGGGCCCCAGTTCCAGCTCTGTTTTAGAGGGCGCCAAAGCGTACCGATTTCGAGTACTGTTGCTGCGAGTTGCTGAATGCAGCTCCCAAACAGTTTTGTGTAAGGCCATCTGTTAATTAGTAAACTAATTTTAAGTATATGAACCTTCCCGCAGGAAAACCTCCGTCAAGCTCTCTCTCTCCGGCCACACGCCGGCTGCTGGCTGGCAGGCTGGCAGAAGTTTATTGTGGTAAAATATTAATTGCTTTGCGGAGACCCTTCCGGAGCACAGAGAGCAGAGAATAAATTTTAATCTTCACACATACACAGCCGCGCGGCCGGCCCTTCCATCCTGCCGCCCGGGGACGGACCCACTCGACAAAGTGCTAAAATGATGCTCATTTCCTGCCGCTTAACGAAATTGCGCCGGGAACGCGGGATAAAACGCCGGAATCAAAGGTTCGCCTGTGTTAATCTCGCGCCACTCGCGGCCGACCAAAATCCCAAATTAAATGGCTCTTCCGAGGAACTGCAGCTCTCCCGGAAGAGGTCCCGAGTCCGCCTGAACCACGGACGCACAGACACAGCCACGGAGTCTCGGTGCTAATAAATCATAAACATATTCAGTTCCGCCGGTTCGCGCTGGTAGTGGTGTGGTAACACATTTGAAACGTTCCCTGAAACGGTTGCGTTGGCCAAGACGTCGTCGTTGGGTTTCGGGTTCATTTTTCATCACAACGAGAAGCAGAAGAAGAAGACGCTGCACTTGGGTGTCCAAAATGCTTATGCATTCTCAAAACATGTGTGACCGTGGGCCCAAGTGTGTGACCGTGTGAAGTGGAAAGGATGTTCGGTTTCGGTTCGCCCCCGGCCCGGCCAGGCCCTGCATTCGTTGTGCGCCCCCGCCGCGGAGCAGCCTGGGAACGATGTGCTAGGCAAAAGGACTCTCCAGCATGTGGCACTGAGTTTTTTTTCACATCCTCTGACAGGGATTACTTCACGGTGCCGTGGCTTATGCTGGTGGCAGCCTGCGCGCAAGTGTTTGTGGATTTGGTGTACTCCCAACGGGGTCATGCCGAGCCAGGCCATAAAAAGCCAGCCCAGATTTCCTGACAATGCCCTGATGCTGTGTGGTTTTCAGGACGGGATTGGGACAGGATTTTCAGCTGCAGATGTTTGCGTCGCTTCTTGGAATCATAAAACGGAACGGAACTGCAGCAAATCTCTCTCGTGTGGTCAGCACGTTTTGCTCGGCACGTACGTTTTCTTAAACACACAGCTCGGTTCGGGGTTGGGCCACATGTTCGAATCGCAACACTCAAATCGAACAAACAAAACGCGGAGCAGCATAATAATGCTTTGAATTAGAAACGAATTCATGCTACTCCGTGCCAGACACACGCGAATCTCGAAGCCTTCCTTTCTAAAGACCAATCCGTGGACCAATCGATTCGCTTCCACCCCTTTTTCTTGATTGTTTGTTGCCTGTTACTGTGTTTTGTTGATTTCGTTGTTGCGCACGGCTTAGATTGTGATAATACGCGGCTGCACGTGCCGCGTACATAAGCGATCCCTTTACATTCTTGTGTCGCTGCCGCCGCCCCAGCATAATGCGAGGTCCTCCCACCAGAGGGAGCGGTGGCAACATTAACCTTAACGCGCACAGGCGAAAGGCGTGAAAAATCACCCACGAGCTGGCCGGACTTCCAAGCCCACTTTTGTGCAACGCGCTCCCCGTTTCAGTAAGTGCTTCCTACCGACCCACGACCTAGGGCCGACGATAAGTTTCCTCGCTCCGGTAGTAAAAATTGCACACGAACCCGCGGCGGCGTGCCGTGGAAAGAAAATTGGATACGGCCCGGCCCGGGCGGGTAATGTATGTGTTGCTGTCCGTTTTTAAATCGCGAGGGGCCACCGTTATTGGCAAGGAGCTGTGATGCGAGGGTCTCGAGGGCCAATAGTTTTCTTTCTGCTGCAGGATCGGGTGCAGGGCGAGGTGGTAAATTGCAAACGAAGTTTCCAAGGTACGCGGAACTTGCCGTCGGAGTCGGCATGGTAGACAATACGTAATTGGACGTTGGAAGAATTCCAGTTCCATCATACGGTGCCTGATGCCGTTTAGAAGAAAAGGTCCTCGCAAGGCACATTCATGGAATAGTTGGGATTCCCAGCCTTTTTTCTCTTTGAAAAGTTTGGCCACATCTGGTCCCGGTGCTGCTGGGTGCAAACAAATCGGTCGTTAGGTTGTTCGCTACCCAACCCAGACTTTGGTCGTTCCAGGCAGTTGTCGTCGTCGTCGTCAGTAGTTCTGTGGCAATAAACCCCCCCGGGTGGGTTACCTGGGTCTGGGTGCAGAAAAAAAAGCATGTTCTAGATGCGTGCTTTCGCCCCGACGATCGCGCGTACTGAACGGAACTTAATTGCTGTTGACCCACAACCTGCTCTCGATTTAATTACATGCACACACACATAACGTGTGCCACGAGAGGCGGCGGCGGGTGAAAAACTCTCAACAACCTGCCCTGCCCGGCGCCGATGTTGCGGCCGGCGTCAACAGTTCGTGTTATCTGTCAAGTATGTTGAGTTTCCTGTGTGTGCTGCCCCTATGCTGCCTGCGCCTGAATGCACCGTTTGTTCTCGCCTCGCGCCAGTGCAGCTCTCGCTTTATCGCGTTGAATTCACTTCACCGTGCGTGGCGCAGCGCCTGATCGATGCCTCACGCGAGCCACGAGCCCCGAGAGGGGTTCTGCCGAACCAATTACTCTATCAATTACGACAATTTAAGAGACAGTTTGACTAAAAACACGCTGATAAGGTTGGTTGCAGCACACCATAAATAACATTTTCTTCCTCCTGCGCGCTAACACTCACTATCGCTCCGAGGGGTCTGCGTTTGAAACGGGGTTTCGGTGGGGTCTCTTCCGGTGTCATTTTTTCTGTTCCACTTGAACCACTCGGCGCCAGTGGAACAGGAAACAGTCAACAGTCATAACGCTACGCTGATAAATCAGAATCGAACCATCCCAACTCACAAACTTCGCGGCTTGCGTAATTCTTTCCAATAATCCCGTCCCGAGCTATGCGTGCAATGTGACCCTGCGACCGGCTACCATCCAACCCAATCTGGGTCCACCGCCACTACCATCAACCCTTCTCGATTCGTTACCGTTATTTTCGAAGCAATCTTTAATGACCTCCTCGGCGTCAACAGCCGCGAGTGGTCCGAGGGTCCACTGGCTGGATAAATTGGCGACAGACGGTTTGAAATTAAAATTTCCATATGATTCATGTGTGCGCGAGGAGCCAAGCCCTGCTACTAGGGTGCACTGCTGACGAAGATTGATTTCCCCTTCGGGGCTTAATTAGAAGTAATGCGGCCTAATTGCCATCCGAACGCGGAATGGTATGTTCGCTACCGCTACAGTATCTGCGCTTTCTACCACCAACGTCATCGCATGGCGATCGTATTGATCTCTCTACTTGAACACTTTGAAATACTGTGCTATAAATCCCCGCTTTATTCTTTATTTCAGTGACACAACAATCAGGACATATGGAACTGCAAACGCCCGTTCCCGATGATCGGCGCGATCAAGAACACCAAGATGATCCACAGGAATCGGTCACCACCAATGGCGCAGGTTAGTAAACGGGCTAATCACCATCATCATTATCGACCCAAAGCGTGAATGGTTCATCAAATCAAAATCAGAATGTCCTCACGACCGGTCCTCGGTGGTCGATAAATTATGCAAAGTTCACCTTCAGACCCCGAACCGCGCACCATGATGATCTAAAGGTGAATCATCCTTCCCCCAGTATCAAGTTTGTCAACCCACGGCTTCACCGACCTGGCATTCGACAGACGACATAAACCGCCGCCGGGTGGGCGTTGGGGCCCCAAAGATGCGATCGATCCGTGTCATCGATCGGATCGATTGGCGCGTTGAACGAGAAAATCCGGCTCCGGGGGCTCCTTTTCGGGGTTGCGGACTTATTTGGTGTTTTGATTCGTTCGAATCACACGGATATTGAAACGAAGATGGCTCGTAGATCGGTTCTGGGGACGATTTCGGAGACAGCATAAATCGGGACAGCATCGGGTGTGTGTGGGACACTAGGACATAGGGCGGTATTAATTAACGTAGCTCGCGAATCCGCCAGCACGGTCGCGCAAAAGTCTTTCGCGGTGGACAGGAAGTAGGAAGCAGCTGTCAGCGTTGGCCGTTCGGTGGTAGACACACACAACGCCTTGTTGGCTCTTGGCTAATTGGCATCGGGCGCGTACGGTCACGACCGCGCTGTAGTACCCCGTGGGCTGTCGGTAATATTTGTCTTTGGCAATAAATAATCACGCTCCTCGTCGCCACCGTCAGGTGCCCGGTGGGGCTTGATGAATGGCGACTACGGACCCGGACCCCGGCCGATGATGCAGTCGCGATCGCGCCAACCGCGATCGCGTTCAGCCCTGTCAGCCCTAATCTCCCGAAACAGGTGTATGTCATATGGTTATGTAAGTTTATAAATAATCACACTCTCGCGCGAAACGCGTTATGCACCACCCCCGGGGACCAACAGCAAGACGGATCGAAAATTCTCCACCCTGCCTAGAATAGCCCTGCCGCGTTCGCAAACTCGTTCGCCGAGTGAACAGGAAATTTACATTGCCCCGTTCGCGAAAGATTGGGCTGCCTGGACCGCCGCCGCGAGAGGAGCTTGGTCAATGCTGAGGTGAGGCCAACGAAACTGCACTTCAAAACAAAATGTTGCCGAGATAAAACTTTGAAACACAAACTAATGAGAACCGCTTATGGACAGCGGCCTGGTCTGGCGACCGTGTGGGTGTTTCGTGCTCTGGCAGCTCAACCCGTGACGCCCGGGCCCAGCTCCCCCCCTCGGTTCCGCCCCAAAGGGGGTCTGTCACAACGCGCGTCACTCAGAGGGCGCACCACCACCGAACCGCGTTCCAACTGGCTGCATCATCGGCGAGCGAAAAGCTATGAATGAAATGCTTGAATGATTTGCTCCGTCTTGCGCCACTTGCGGCCGCGCGGCCCCCGCGTCTAATTGGTGCGGGGTTCTATACAAAACTCTACTGCGATTTTGCGCAATATAGCTCCGGCCGCGTTGGCGGAACTGTTGGCGGATTGCCGGTAATGTATTTCTTGTCCCTCGTTACGGCACAAGCGGTGTTACTCATTGTGGCCCGCAGGCCTACAGCTGGCTTAATTGATTTCAAGTTATGATATTGGCCATAAACTTTGGCTATATGCTCATGCTCTCGTTAGAACAAATGACGCCTATCGCCTGCGAGTGCGATACGACCCGGCCGAGGCAAACTTCCGAAAGAGTGCGATGACTCCGACGTCCGCGGCGCGCGGCTTCGGTATCATCCTTTACGGGCGTTATGGCACACGCTCGGCACCATGGGAGCTGTAAAACAATTTAACGCCCCCCGTTTGGTTGAAGCCCGGGCGTGTGTTGGCGTAACCGTCCGTGCAGCGTCCGTGTGAATGGAAGCGACAAAAAAGCCCAATTTTGTGAAACACTCCCACACAAACCAGTTCTTCCTTCGTCCTGGCCGCGAGACTGCGATTTTATGGCACTTTTGACGCCAACCCCGGGCCAGTTACTTGTTGGGCCACGCGTCCATCGACAGGCAGCCAGCAGCGGCCATTTACAAACAGGCATTATCCAATATGATTGCACCCAACAAAGCCCGCGCCACCGTGCGCAGGCGCAAAGAATGCCTAGAAACCCTTGCCTAGTGTGTAGAACCTTCCAAGACATCCCTTGATTTACCTCGGCAACAATCTGTGCTTCCCGCGCGCTGGCTGTCGATCGCCGCTCGCAGTTCGTACTTATCGCGGTATGCAAAGCCACCCTGGCCAAGCCCTGGCCCTGGCGGCCCTCGACAAGTTCTCCTTCTCAACATTCCACGGTAATTCTTGCAGGTGACACTTCATAGGCTCTCAAGGCTCTCGCTCGCCCGCGCGACCCGCGCACAACCAGCGATTATCGCCGGCCCTCCCTCCGACGTTCGATCCGCGATCGACGTGGATCGTGAAAGTGGATCGTGTCTCGCGTCACCATTTAAAACGGCGTTAAATCACTTGTTTTTCGCTATCGATTGCTCGTTGTTCACACCGTTGTTGTTTTTTTTTATCTCACTCGATGCAGTGGAAATAATGTTTGCCGCGCTTCAAGCACGGCGGCCATCGGGGAACGCTGGAACGTGTCTTGGGCGCAGCACCTGCAGTAATAATTGTTGCACGTTGGTCTGATAGATTTCTAATGAAGTTGTTTGGATGGATACGTCAAAGATCGGTGTAAAGATCAGGCGTGTGTAGAATGTGACTTCGTAGGGATTTCCAGCAGGTGACTCTAATGCCAACTCATTACTAACATTATCTCGTTGCCAGTTGTTGATTCATCGGGGAACAGTCACGTCGGAGTCGGAACAGTAAGATACTCTTACGGATGATTAGAACTTGCGACCAACATTCCCGCCTGAATCGGTCTGAACTTCACAAATACCACAGAAATAACATCAGGACAAGAACGACCCGGGGGTGCTCGAAGGAACTTGCCAAACAACTGTCTGCTACAATGTTCGGTTGGTTTCAAGACATTGTGATTCATTTTCGACCCACAAACGGTAGCCAGCCGCTATCAACATGGCACATGGAGCTTTTAGAGTTCTTCCTTCCGTTCCTCCTTTTTCTTTCCAGTGGTGGCCCTGTCTGTGGGCAGCAGCCACCACCATCGTTGGCTTTGGAGCCAACGTTGGATTCTGTCGTTCGCCGTCGTCGTCGTCTTCGTTTTTGTTTGCGTTTCTTTACGCGATTTCACTTGATCATCCTTCTTCGGGAGGGGTGCGTTCTGTTGGGGCTACGCACGGACGGAGAACGGAGAACATAATCCGGCAGGAGACGCTGGGCTGGGTGGTCGCACAAATTTACGCGCAGACACGAGAACACTGTTATGCTTTTAAGCATAAACCGCGCCACGTTTTGGCCACACCTTTGCGCTCCGTCTCCGGTCCGCCGGCTCCGTGCCCGGCGGGAGCCGATTCTTCTTGCGCGCGGCGTTCCGCATCAACTTCAAAGCCCCCCAGCCGTATGCAAATCGCGGGTTGTGGTGTTCCTATTCTTCGCCGCCAACCAGCGATCGGTATTTATTAAGTGCGACGCTTCCATTTCAGCTCAGCGCGCGCCGGTGTTCTGTTCTGTTGTGCGAAATATTTTCGCAGCCGCTGCAACGATTCCGAGCGATTTCTAAATGGGAAACATATTTAATCGTCAAATGAAATCGAGTTCGCGAGTTCCTTCGCTCGCGAATTACTCTCTGTTGTAGGGTGGCTCAGTTTGGGCAAATTGTTCTACGAAAAGTATGAACGCCTTTTTATGAGGCCCCCAATAAGCGCTTAATCATGTCGTTGACACGAACGAATCGTTTCTTTTATTGGATTATTGAGGATTATTGGGGCGTGCGGGTTGGGTTTGGATTATCTTAAAGAACTTCAAAAGCCTCCAGAGCACACCGACTTAAGATAAAAGGATGCACTGTACCGGGCCCGTTTGCGTATAGGCTTACGAGCGTTCAAGGCGTTTTAGTAACTATTTCATCTGTGGTGACCCCACCACAGACACTATTAATGGAGCCCGTTATCGTCGCAATGGCCCACGTTACTGTTTTGAATATGGAGCATACAAAGTATCCTGCACGGCAGCCAAATTCAGCCGGTAATGAGCGGCGGGCCGTCGTTGATCTTGGCCCGTCGTCCCACACGAGGCGAGATAAATTTGCGCAATTTATGCGTAAAATCCTGAGACGTTTCATTGCACTCATTACTGGCACAATGAACGACATACTTTTCGGCGCACAGCACGGCATGTCCCGTGCTCAGAATCGGGCATTAGTGCAGCGCCGCCGGTGCAATTAGGTGCCAATGCAATGTGTGCCCCACCGTTTTTTTTATTGCGGCCAAAGGTGATGGAGAAATTTTAATTAAAATGCAAATTTCCCACATCACCCCATCACGTTACAGCAACCGTTTTGCGAGGATTTAAATATAAATTGAGTCGAAAGTGCGCGGCGGGGCCATACTTTACGAACGGCGCGGCGCGCGCGCGGGATCGCGATCGGCGCGAAATGCGACACGCAGCGGCAGGCGAGTGTCAACGCCCTGTCAGCCTTCCAAGGTGTTGAAATATATCGGCTATACGGCGAAATTCCGAACAGTTTATTACTAGGGGTAGCCGCGAAATGCTGGGAGGATTTTTCTTTATTTGGACCCACCCCATATAAATGTTGCGTAAAGTTGGGATCTTTTTCTTCCCCCAAATACATCATTTTACTCGTATGTGGATCTCTGATCACCCTGCCTATATTCCTCGCCCTGAAGTGATGTCGAAGGTAAGTTGGTTCAGCGATCGACCAGAACTTGTGTTGTTCTCGTAGTTTGTATCTTGAGACTTATTGTTCACAGCACGCAGCAGTGGAGATTTGTTAGGAAACCCTGTACGGGGAACGGTTTACTATTGTTTAGTGTCTTCTTCCCGTTTTTAACCACGCGTAGGCACCTACCGAGCTCGGTTTGGGTGGAGGATCGTGTTAAAAAAGCACTCCCATCCTCGGGCCTGTGGCGGTCAAAAGTGTTTCCATCATTCTGTCGCTGTCCATTAGCTGGATCCGTTCCTATGCTCGATCATCGCACTCGGGGATCGTCCCACCTCTCGCGTACGATCGCCTTGCGCATCTGTAGCCGTTGTTGGTCCCGGTCGTTCCTGGCGGGGGTTACTCGTGAAATGAAAAGAAACGAGTGTAATAATAAAATCTGATTCCTTAACACTTGAGAAGAACGGTTTTTTTTTCACTCGCTCTTCGACTTCGCCTGTCGCCCGGCTCTGGGTTTGGTTCATTTTTCAACCCACTTGCCGTCGGGACCGTGCCTAACCATGGAACCGCTTTTGCTTCGTGGAACGAACGGGGCAAGAAGACAACCAGGGCCGATCTGTGAACAACAAAAGCGCTGGCAAGTAGAAGGAGCAAAACGAAGAATTAAGATGATGAAGAAGATTCGAAGGAGAAACCCCGAACCCCCGGTGCAGAGAGAAGAAACGAAACGAAACCCCAGACTGGCGGCCAGCGCAGGGGAAACGGGGAACAAAAACAGTCAAACGTCAATTCCTGTAGCGATTCCCGGAGTAAGGCAAAGGAGCAGCAGCAGCCCAAGCCCAAGAGAGCAGTGTAGTCTGAAACGAAAAGAAAATCATAACCGCGCTCTGAAGCCTCCTGGACCTAAACCTCTCTGGACACACAAAGCGGACGACGGAGAAGACGAAGAACGCGCACCGAACAGGCAGGCGGGTCGAGGCCTGGCGGGGCAGCCAGGGAACCTATCGTCCGACTGCTAAGCTGTTCTGTGGTTTGCCTTTTCGATTATTTTGTTGTATAGAAACTGAGGGAAGTAAAAAATGATGATGGCCGGTATTGAAATGAGATAAATATTACAGTCAAGATTTTTGGGATCTCCCTGCCGCGTTGCTGCCAGAAGGTTCTGCCAGCATGCTGCTCAAACGGTGCGCGCAGGACGCGCATTCACCTTGGCGTGGCCCTTCTGCTGGCCGGCCAGACAGCTTTTCTATTGTGTTTTGATCGTTTGTTTCGTATCGGGCCGTAAAGACAGTTCATCCCGTCGTCTTCGGAGCACAAAGGCACCACCATATTCCTTTTGCCCGACGACGACGTTCGGTTCCTTACAGCCGGGTGTAAAATACGATTTTTCTCAAGTGTTGTGATACGCCTTTTACCGGTGGACCTGAAAGTTTGGCCGTCGATCCTGTACCTTCTCCGTTTCTTTTTTTATTTTTGCTGTTGTGGTGATGTATTACAATCTCTGGCCTGGCCTCTGGCGGATATTTGTGAAATCGCACTTTTTGTCTGTTCACTGATACCTGGGCGATAGAGGTATGAATGCAGCATGCATGGAATGCATCCCAATGTTCTCGTGGCGATGGGAATATTAGAGGCCATTTGGCACCTGTTCCCGTTTACATGGGTGCGCTGGTGGTGAAGTTAATTTACTGACACAGGTGCCACAAGTTCTTACGTTAGCTGCATAAAGGTAAGAAACATAATCTAGAACACTCTCTAGAGAAACTCGTTTCGAAATCCCTGCATCAACCTGATTGACGTTGGGCGCGAAGCATGCTTCTCGTCGTCGACAGACAAATAAGTGGAATAGTTTTATTCCTGTTCCTGTTTTTGTTGGGGCGAATGGACATGGCAGACCTGGCTGCTAGCTTAGCTGCTCCTTTTATTATCTTCAGCCAGCAGAGTGAGAGAAAAACGCCAACGTTTTTCCTCGCAAACATTCTCGCAATCTATAGAGCGTAATTTATATGAGCGTTGCTGGCCCGACCCGACTAATGCCAGACCGATATATCACACTCGGAAGACGTCGTCCTCCCCAGTCTGGTGGGCGCGTACGACACCCAGAGAAGGAACCGTACGGTACGATGACAACTCATTCAAAATGGTTTTCAGAGACGGATTTAATCGGAACAAAAAAGCTGCTAGACGGTGAAAATGCGGCACGAAACGGAAAAGCGACCATACTTCACTCGCAAAGTGGAAAACAACTATTTTTAGGCGTCAGACACTCGGTCTAGCGCAGATTGAGCCACGACCACCACGGTCGCTGCTGCTGCTGGTGATCGCGCTAATGTCTCGGGACATCCGAAGACGGATCGCTATCGTCGATCCGAGGCGGCGTGTAATCTGTGTCGTCTGTCGGTAATCTATTTTTGCAAAATACACAACAATATTACCGACCCGTGTGTCCGTTTCTTCGGCCGCGGCCACGCGAGGAAACTGTTTTCTTGTTTACGCAACCCGCGACACCGATCCCGCCAGCCGACAAAACTGTTTTCCCTCCGTCGGGCTACATCCTGCTGCTGTTTCTTTTAAGAAGCGTAATGCTAGATGGCATTTTCCATGCATCGAAAATGTCCTAATTCGACTTCTTCTATGGATTCGGCTCGAAGATCAACACATCCTGATCATCCGAGGAAGGACCAACTGATTGACGGCTCTTCTCGGTCCCGACAACACTTGTATGGTCGGCACTGACCGTCACTGTCCTGAAAAACCGCGGTTCTCCATCCCAAAAGGGAAACCACAAAAGTGAATAAAATAATCACCAAAACCGACCGGGGAACCGGTATGTATGGGTGGACGAGCATCTACGCGCGATGTGGGCGCCAAGTTCCGACCCTCTCCGTGTCGAAATTTAAATTCTGTCTGAATCTCTGGCGAAAGATTGTCCCCGCGTTAGTAGCCGCCCACAAACGGCATTCAAACGGGGGCCCTTTTTCTGGTGTGTGCGTTCGCCTTTTACGACCAGCCTCAACCAGCGCTCAGGCTGGCTCAGGAGTCTTTCGATCGTGGCCAACCGGGGCGTTTGGGCTGGAACCGCGATCGTCCGCGCGCGTGGAGACGGATTCTCGTTCAGCGCACCAGCGCAGCAGCTAGGAGGCAAAAAGGATGATGGCCGAATGTTTATGTTTTATCGCCCGTGAGCGATCTACCGTTTATTATTTATAACACATATTTATAACGCTTTCTGGCTCCTCTGGCCAGAATGTGGACAGAGTTTCCGCGCGCGCCAACCATGTTGCGAGAGAAGCATCGGTGCGTCTCGCTCGCTCCTTCGCCACATAGCTGCGAGCGAAACATGAAACATTGCCGAGAGCATATCGCCCCACCGAGAGAGCGAGAGAACGCCCGTCGGGAGCCTTGGGTGTGTGAGTGCTACCGGAGAGCCAGTGTGTGTGTGGGTAGCAGGGGCGAAAGCAAAACAAAAGCAACATGCGCGCGTGTGTACACACACAGGTCGTGCATTGTGTTGGTGCAATGTTTTCAATCCTGCTCTCTCTCTCTCAGGCGATGCTCAGAGCCAAGGCGATGCTTGTAAGTTGAGATTTTTTTTAGTCGATTCGAAAAACTGCCCACGGACGGAGGTGCGCTCGTTCGTCGTCGTCGATCGATTTTTCAAACGCCAAGAAGTTACTGTCATAAGCGGACGGATGTTTATCGTGTGTGCCGTTCAATAACGCAAACAGCGGCGGGATATTTGCCAACCCCCCGCGCGAGTGGGTTTCCTTTGACGTCGATTGATCCGGAACAATCAACCATTTGAGGAAACGTGTGTGTTTTTGCGGTTGTAAAGTGTGTTGTTGATGTTGGAGCTGGCGTGGCTTTCGGAAATTACGTCATACGGAACTGGTGTTCGGGAATTCTCGTCAATGTCGGGTCGATTACGAGGCGTGTGTGTCGCCTAATCTACACGCCAACTAAGATCCCGTCGTGCGGGTCGTGCGTGCAGTGAGCAATAGAATACGACGACAGTACGGGGCAAAAGTTGGCTGCGCGTGCCACGAACGACTTACAAATTAACCATCGTTCAAAGGCCAACGATATGCCGTGATGAATACCTTCGTTACTGGTTATATCGTTTCTTAATAGATGGTGATAAAATGACGCAGCACGATTAGATTGAGAGATGCACCGCCTCCCTCTCTCTCGCACACTCGAGCGATGCGAATTCTGACAGCTGCTGCTATGTAATCTACTGCTGCCAGAGCAGGCTGCGATTGATTTGACAGTTCCACGGTTCCCGTTCTGTTCCATTCGTTGGTACCAAAAGTTCCAAAACCGGACCACAAAAACGATAGTGCGTTCGGGCGAGGGGCTGATAACACAGTAAGGTGGCGGGAGTGGCTCGCGAAAAGTCCGTGCCAGCATAATTAGCTCCTAATGCTCTACCCCCGTCTCTGATAACCTGACCGGTGCAGATTGTGTGCCAATCCAATTTAAGTGATTTCGCGAACCACCAACTGCGGTGCCATACCGCGCCAATTGGAGCATCAATCCTAGCCCATTGTGAGCCTTAAAAAAGAAACTCTTAAAGTGAATTATAGCGCCGGGCATCTAGCAACCCGGAAGGTGTTCAAACCTTCGGCGAGACACGCCCGTCGAAAATGAGCCGGAAAGAGGCTGTGACGAGTAGTACCACCACGTGAAGGGAAGGAGGAAAACGTATCGAACATACTGACCGGGGCCAGGTCAGGCGCCATTACAGTGTGCAGTGACAGCACCGTGTGTTTGCTGTGTGTGCGCCCGCGATTTCCAGGCCAAAGGGGCTCCGGGAAGGGCCAAACTAAGGAGAGCAAAAGGCGAACAGAAACCCGAATAAGAAGCATCCCGCAGCAGCCGCAGCACCACAGACATGGCGCCGAAATCGAGAAAAAAGAAGGCAAACGGTAAATAATAAATTAGAAAATATATATTTTTTCCTTCCCCCCTCCCCGTCATTTATGCGTGGCCTTTGGCCATACGGCCATGCCCCCCGGACCAAGAGCGATGCGATGGCCCGGATCGTTTGAAGTTTGTTTTCCACGGCGCGCAACAATTCGCGCGCCTCGCAGCTTGTTATTCTGGTTTTCCGCATCTCGCAGCGTGGCGTGGTTTTTGCTTTCCTTTTCCTCTCCCTGGCCGGCCGGCCACGGCCAAAAGGTTCATTGTTTTCCTCAGAATCCCCGTCCGGGGCGAGCTGAGGCAAAGGGGGGACATCGCACGCGCACGGCACGAGAAAGGCAGTGGGAAATTACGGGCCACGAAGAAGGAATGATGGCGGGACGCATTGGAGCAACTTCTCCAGTTATCATTCCGAAGGATCATTTCGAGGGCTTCTTTCCGTCGCGCCCTGTCTCCTCCGTTGCGCCGTGGAATCGTGAACCGTACCATTTTTTTTCTGTGTCAAGCCAAGAGCGCGCCCGAGGGATGTGTTGGTTGCATTATTGAATCGGAAGAGACTCATATTTTATAATCGCGATGTTATGATTAGATGCTCGTGCTTTCGGTTCGTTTTTCTTCAAGACAATCTGTTCTGTTTCGACTTCGAGACTTTCGAGAAGCCCCCTTCCGTCGGTTCTTGGTATTTGTCTGCCCTAAGACGATGGTCCTTGTTGTAATATTTAACTTTGTTCAGTTTTTCATCATTCCGGGACGCTCTGGGACGTTATTCTTTATTGGGTGTAATCCCTATAATGCCGCACTTGCTCATTGAAATTCCAGCACGTGAAATGGGGCCTCTTGAAGCATTCGAGACGACGCGGGGATCGGTCGAACGTTATTTTGTGAGGCACGTGAAAAAGTTTTTAATTAGGCAGTGGCGCGGTTTCCGTTTTGAAGCTCCGCGCGCGGGTTCTCTTTATGAAACTTTCGATTCCGTGGAACGCTTTGCCACAGGAGCACAGGAAAGTGATTATTTATTCCGGTGTAGTTTGAAAATTCTGATTCCCATCCGAATCGGAAGTTCACAGCGCTGCCTCATTGAACATTCTCGGGCCGTGCAGAGGCTTCCGATGGAAGTTCCCAAAAAGACGGAAACTATTTTTGGTCTACTGTAAAATCAAGTAGAAAACTAATGAACTGAAGGGCTTACAATGTCTGGAATCGCTGAAGGCCTTACAATGTCTGGAACTCGTTATTCTCTGGCTGCTGGGCAGATTGCCATCCTCAAATGTATATTCTCACTTGCGAAAGGATCTTGCTTCTCTCCGGCTCGGTCTTTTCTCAGCGGCCCTCGGGCCCAACACACAACGTCCACACCGATTTGCGTCCTTGAAAATTACAGAAAAACTGCGTTCTGCAGAAATCGACGCACGGCAGGGCATCTACGCCGCAAGTCCCCGAAGTAGAGGCAGAGAACAGACGACGGGGACACCAAAGCACAGAGTACAATGATGGTGCGAAGAAAGACAAATGTGCACGACTGCGAGACTTCTGCTGCAGAGTCCGTGTGCCGATCTCTCGGGCCCACGGGCCGAATGTGGGATGTGGAACCGAGAAAAGGGAAATTTGCTGCTGCTGCTACAGGCCAGACACCCCAGCGAAAATGGTGCGAAAACAGATGAATGCCACCATTCGGGGCAGGAATAACAAAAATAACGCCCAAGAAGTGCGCGCCGAGATGCGACACAACACGTTGCCACCGGGATATGTGTTTTGGAATGTATTTTCGGTTCTCTAGAAACCGTGTGCGTCCTATCCTTGCGCCGCCGGCCAGGGGGCGCACGAGGGGAATCCGACAAAGAACGGTCTCGAGTTGTGTTTCGCTGCGACGCCTTTGGGCCTCGCCTCTGTGCTCCGTGAAGGGACATTCGATATTCGATCGTTTCTCTCTCGGGAAGAAACATTGCTCGAGGATGGTTGAGCCTCGGCTCTAGTTGTAAAATGCTGCACTTTTTTGCCGCCGTTAGCCAGACACAATTTCAAACATTCGTCGTTGCTCTTGATCCTTTTTGCGTTGTGCCTGTTCGGGGATTTTTGTGCGCCTTGTTTCACTTGTAGCATGTCCCTTGCTTCTTGTTGGTGGCTGGGCTCAAATGAGCCTAAGCTCCGGCTAGAGTAATGGATGGTGTTGCCAAAGGTACCGTTTATGTTAAAATGTCCCCGGACTGGGCTGAAACCCAATACGCATTTCCACATTTCCGCTGTGTGGGAGAGTCCGCTCGGATTACGGGGCGATTTTTGGGCGTTAAGTTTCTGGTGGGATTCGTGTTGTGTTTCTTCGTCGCTTCGTGGCTCCTTCAGGGAATTCCAAATGGGATCGACTCTAAGATCTCCCAAAACTAAAGCTTCGTCCCTAACTTTTTGTGGTTGTGTAGAGAAAGAACCTCGACCGATTCGGGGAGCAATCCCAAAAAACACGGAGGCCGCTCGACTGCTGGAAGGTAAACAAAACTCTCCCGAGTGGAAAGGATGCCGGTGGCAGCGCATCATGTGGGTCATATTTTTGTTATTTTTATAGTTTTAGACCCACGATAGGTTACGGTCTTTTTATGTAGGGCAACTGCCGGGGATCCAACGAACCGGAGTTACGACGATCCCGAGGAGGCAAAGCCAGATGTAGAAGCAAAAAAACAACAGGGATAAACATTGCTTTACAGAGATAACCTTACCAAAAGGCTTGTGATCGAAATACAAAAATAAAATGTTTTTTTTTTGGTGATGGTTTGCATTGATTAATAAATGCGGCCATATTTTTGGGGTCCTGAGCTGCAGTTCATTTGGTAGTTTATTTTTTGTGCTGACCACCATTTTTGAGACCATATATGGAGCCGGGTTGCTCACTTAGGACGCGATTGCGCTCGGTTGACCATATGGTGGGCCCGTGGCTTATGGTAAAACATTTGGTTCATTTCATATCGAAATGCGTTCTGCAGGTGAAAGGGGACTTGGCCGCCACCAGAGGCCCATTGAGATGAATCATTTATCGATCCCGTGAATGCCATCACCATAAATTTGGCCTCCTTTTCAAGTTTTCTTTCCCATTAATGAAGTTAATGGAACTTATTAAATGGCAGTAAACACCTAAACCAATAAATCCGTACAACAATCTCTGACAGAATGGAAAAGCGCCAAAGATTAGCGCAGATCAGCGCACGTCAGGTTCTAACCCACTTCTAAGTTCGACCGTGTACGGGGATGACCCTCGCGACGCAACGCTCTAGATTGTCAAAATCGCGGACTTTGCAAATCACGGCGCCTTATCAACGGATTGTTTGGTTTCGGCCGCGAGCCGAGACCGTGAACGATTATGTTTATTCGTTTTGTGTTTCGGAACTATGATAAGCGTCCTAAAACGCTGTCCCGCCGCCATAAGAAAGGCACTCTTTCGTTGATCGAAGGGGCCAAAGTTTGTCCTGAATCGTAGTTTCTTCCGCCCGGTGCTCAATGTCAACGTTATGGAACGAACGGATGGTTGAAACGTTTCGTCTGCAATCATCCTCATTAAACAGGACTTCTATTTTCGACGTCAGCGCACATAAAAGTCGAAAGGTCGGAGTCGGAACTCAAAACTTTCTAGGGCCTCCTTTGCAACTGCACATAATTATTCATAGGCCACCATCCCCCACTATCTCTCCTTATTTGTGCTTCATTGCACTTACTTTCGCCATGCCGCCCCCACGGCCCCCCATTAATCGTTTATCTTCTTCATCATCATCATCGCCGCCGCCGCCGCCGCGCCATCGTCATCCTTTATGGCGGTCGCCCCCGCTCTGCATATTGTGGCGGCTTATTATGACTCCAGGTCTTGTGGCGGAGGAATTATCGCGCGCATAAGAAACGATCGCGCTTCGATCGTGGACTCCGTAAGGCTAGTCGTCGACTTCACCAACGCCGTGCACAGCCCGTGAAAGATGATAAATGAGGAAATGTCAGCTCATGTCGCGCGCCCCTTTGGCGGACACCAAGCCCAGTTCCTTTCGATGCTCCGATCTCGGGGGCATCATTTGTTTGCGCGTGGTCGTCGTTGCAGCATATTTTTCCCCTTTTTGATCCGCATTTCACGCGCCATAATCCTTCGCGCGGGCGTGTATACGCTTCCGGTTACCAACTCTCGATCGCGATCGTGAAAGTTCACGAACTCACCGCGTGATACGGTAGATCACTTCGTTAGGCGCGTGCGCTGCTGATCCGTAGGAGGCTGTCGAAACTCGAAGGCGTCCCTCGGATCAGGGACGTGTCCTCTTTTTACCTTTATATTGTTCCCCATGGCTCGGTTTGTCACGGGAAGACGCGTTTTGCGTAGGATGAGCAGCGGTAGCGTGGTGGTGGTGATGGTGGGATCTCCCACTCGCTAACTGATCCAGCAAATACGGCGGAAATCTGTCCGGCGCAGGCTCTGAGTTGTTGTGCGCGATGGTGAACAACTGCTGCGGCTGCCGTAGTCGCTTCTCGGAAGCGCACCACCGGATTGCATGTTAATTACACCGTGGAGATGGAAATTGCTGTTGCTGTTAAATTATTTACCCGCCGCCGCCCCAGCTTGTTTGAAAGGCACGGGGAAAATTTTAGGCCGTCCTGCTGTGCGACTCTAGACGATCGTTTGTGACGATCGAGGAATTTCTTTTATTTAAGTACCGCATTAGCGGTACTTAAAAGCAACCCCCCACGAAAAGCAACGCGAGAGGGTCACCCTTTGACGACTTCAGAATCCGAAGTACAGCTGTTTTATAAATGGCCCTCCAACCCGACATACCGTTTGGCTACTAATGGACCGGATGGGAGCTTGACTCTTTCGTTCCACGTACGCGTTGACACACACTGATTTGACGAAACTTTGATGGAGAACCCGTCCGGAGTCTCCCCGCGGGTGCAATCAATATTGCGGGGCGGGCTAACGATAAGAATCCGGGCCAAAAGAGAGACCGGGCTCTCTGGGGTGTGTATTTGTTGCGAGTCACACTTGGGCCGCCGCCGAAAGTGATCGGCCGCCCTTTCGCAATGACATCATTCGCGGCGGCAAAACCTTCAGCGCTCGGCGGTGTTATCACTCGCCGCCGCGTCGTGCGCACACACAAAGCATAGAAATAGCTCTTCCATTGACAGGCCCCGGTTTCGCGGGCGGTTGTGGCGAATTGGCCCCAAATGGCATTCCAATCCAACGTTATAGGAAAAAAAGGCTACTCATAATGAGTCATGTTTTCTTCGGACATATTCAATTGACAAATGAGCTCTGAAACGCTGTGACTGGCTGGCCTGGCCGACTTGACAGGGTCCGCCCCAGGACCAGTGCTTTCTGTTTTGGCAACGAATGCCCGCACACCCACACACGGCCACACGCTGCTGCACATCGCAATAAATTTGCCAGTGCTTGGTCGGTCGGGTGGGCGCAGAATTGCGCAATGCATCCGACCGAGCCGCCCGAGCGATGGGATCCGCTGATGACCGCCGCGCGTTTCGTTTTAAAAATAGTGCATCATCTCGCGGCACATAAGAGCTTCTCTTTATGCGCGCGCCCTCCTTTCTTCCGAGCAACGGTCAATCCCGATGGGGGCGCTGCAGCAGCATATACAGAGACAGACACACACCGAACCGCGGAACGCGGCGACACATCGACAACGATCGCGGCGCCTGTGTCTGCGTGTCCACGGAGCCCTCTGCGGATGATGCTGAGCTCTGACGTCCGGGATCGCGCGCGCGCACGCAATCTGAGCAAAGTTTTATGAATGAACCCCGCGGCCAGGGATTTGCGTGGCTGCAACGCGCGCGCGAAAGTCATCGCCGCCGCCATTGCCGGTGGAAAGAGATGGCTCCTGCCCTATTTGCATTCGCTCGACGAAAGATGTGTCTTTGGTTCGAAAAAGAAGTCATTTGGCTAGGTTTTGTTTTAAATTCAATCATTTCGCGGTCCTATCTCAAACTATAGCAACGTGGTCCAAGTCTGTCTCATAAATTCCTTACTTAGAGACTGGCCATGGAGCGGCTCATCAAGTGATAACATTTGGGCATAAAGATTTGGGCTCTTCGGCTTCCAACGCGAAGGTTTTAGCATTTTTAACCAGCCGAATAATAGACTCACTTTGGCCTCCGAGCCGATGCTGCATTAGCATTCCGGGCGGGTTTCCATTCCGCACACTATCTAATGTGCGTAATTGGCGACCTAAGAAGTAAGAAATCTGTTGCTCAAAACAGACCCCGACAGATCAAACGAAATGAATTAATTAGCTTCTTCGTTCCGCGAGTGCGCGCGGCTCGTGTTCTAATTGGGATTTTTCCTCTCATCTCGCCAGGGCAATTACGGGTGTTCCGCTGTCTCAGCGTCCGCTCCGCTGTGCAATTGCAAAACCGCGCATGCATTCGACTCCGACTCCTTCTCACGTCGGGCCACGCCGGGTGTGAGTCATTTTCCAGCGAAGTGATCATTCATTTTCGGTGTCTGTTTAATTGAGCCACGCTACCGAACTTTTGCATTCGACGGTTCCAATCCCAATAAGTGCCTTTGATCGCGCGTTTGATCAGCATTTGTTGCATGCTGAGAACCAGATCGACACGATCGCATGTGGTGCTCCTTGCACGAAGCATATCGAGCCAAAACAAAAACGGTGTGTATTTAATAACCTTTGCAAGAGTTTGCGCGCCCTCCGGCCATTAGATCGGGTACTTTTTTGCGCGCCATCGTGCAGTTTGACGTGTTTGGAACATAAAAAAGGGCAAAACCGAGTGACGCTCGGATGGAGCAGGAAAAGGAGGCATGAAAAGTGGCCCACAATAAATGCGGAGGGGAACACGAGAAGAATTGGGGCGTCGCTTCGTTAGACGATTATAAACATATGGGTTGATGCTGTTGTTGCTGCTGCTGCCGTAGTCGTCATTATGCATCCGCGAGAAGGTCGCCTCTCGATAGCGGTGTTTGTAGAGCGCGATCGCGCTTGTCGATGTGTGTGTGTGTGCGCGCCTTGGCTCTCTCGCTCTAACACGTGGCCCCCACCGAGGGGCTGCTGATATCCTGTGTGTGTATATCGCCGTCGATCGCCCCGTCGCGTTCTGCTGGAAGAGTTAAATTAAAACGGGTTCTGCGCGCGCTCCTCTCGCGTAAGTGGCCGCGCGACGCGAGAACGCGATCGCGCTTTTGCCCGGACACACATACACACACACACATACACAGATGGTGGACGCACGAATGGCGGCGTGTGCTGCTGCGCGCCGCGAGCAGCTGGCTGGAACCCAGCAGAGGGTTTGGAGAAAAACACAGATTATAATCAATTGGCCCATTTGGTGTGGGGCTTTCTGCTACCGTTGTTGGTGTTGTCGCTACACGGAGCCACGCGTGCAGTGGTGGTAGTGAACCCCACTCCCAACAGATGGAGGTGGATGGTAGTAATCGCTCTTTCGCGAACGCGCGAACGTCAAGATCACGATCGGCGTGTGTGCTGCTTTATGCGCTGGAGTTACTCCCCGGAGAAGCGTGCGCTCGTCGCTCTACCATCTACTTCCTGTTATTATTCAATACTTTTGTTCCGTGGGGCGGTCGGCGATCGTAAATGTCGGACGAAAATGTTGGCCAACATATCGCGGGAGGCGGGAGCAAAACGTGAGCTATCACGGCCACCCCCCGATACATCCGTCTCTTGTCATTGACCCCCGGCGAGACGACCTTCGTGTCATTCGTCTCCCGTCTCTCTTTCTCTGTCCGCCTCCTCTGGAGGTAATAACATCTTTACGGTGTGGAATCTAAAATCAATCTCTCCTTCCGATCCCGGGGTCGGTAACGGTTTTATGAATCAGGCAGGCGCGCGATAAAATGCGCCACCGATTCCGCCGCTCCGGCAGGATCGCTTCGGACCGGTTCCGGAGTGTCAGTCCAGCACGCAGCGCGCCCTTTCTCGCACGATCGTATAATTTATGGTTTTTATTTTCGGCTGATCGAAATGATTAATTGGCAGCAATTGTTGCTCAGCGCGCCATTTTGGACCCGCCCGGGGTGGACCCGGCCATTACAAGGGGGGCTGGCTTTGAAATTGATTGAAATTTATGAGCTCGGTAGCCGCTGGCGGAATCGCGCAGAGCATTATTTCCCCAAAACCCGCGGATCGCGGAGGTGCTTCTCTGGGGGCACCTCTAGGGAATCATCCGGAAACGGTTCACTAATGAAGACGAAACTTGCCACAACCTTCGATGCAATTGCGCCGCCGCCACCGTGCACAAATAGTGCGTCTGTGAGCGGAACCACTTAGCGGTGAGTGAGGGATAGCTCCAAATCGATCGGAAACAAGATCGCCCGACTGTTTAACATTCCCTTTCTCAACGTTCCTCAAATAGAGCGTCTTATTTGGTTTGAAAATTACCATTCGCGCGGTGGCTTCGAAAATCTTCATCATCGCTCCATCGCTGATCGACTTGCGGCGGATACTCGCGCCACCGCAGGCCTACGCGCGCGCCCAACATTAGAATGTTCGTTCCCGGCCTGCCTTGGGGAAGTGCTCGGTGGATCGAAAAGAGCTAAAAGGAGGTACCATTAGCCATGGAAGTTGGCGTGCGCGCAGCAGCACACGCGCGCATAGCATGTGCTCCTTCCGAGCCAAGAATTCGGCGGGCAACGGGCGGGCGGGGCGGTGCAGGAAGTACTTTACACGGTAGAACAATTATAATAATGCTCCGTGCTGTGCATAAACGTAGGCGAGAGGCTGATGCTTCGCATGATCGAATGATCATGCTCTCAGAAAAACCATATTGTTGCGCCCACCGCCGTCGGGGGAGTTTGTGGGAGGGAGTTGCGCTAGAAAATGGTTTATTCAAATTATCTATCCGCGCCTCCCCCCTTCCGCGTTCTTGCGCGCGGAATCGGTGTGTGCATTGATCGATCAACGATCTCTGATCGCTTCAACATCGCTCGTCGTCGTCGACATCACACGCCGCGTTTGGTTTGGGAAGTCGATCGGTGAGGTCGGATGGTGTAGGCGTTGAATTGGCTGGCGGCCGCAAGGGGAAATCGGGTTCACGAAACCGAGAACACCGTTACCGAACCGCGGTGAGATCACGCGGGGCGCGACCGCGAAAGGGGGAGTTCTGCTAGAGAGAGGCAATCGATCAACTACTTTTCGTTACGTAGAGCACAAATGCACATCTGTGTGTGTAATTCGAAATTCAATCTTTTCCCGATCGTACGCGCGCGCGGGGCAGGTTGCCAGTTGCGTCCCCCCGATGCCAGGACCATATGGTTTTGATTTATCACTCACTGATCACCAACACCCGAGCAGTCGGGTTCCCGCGGCGCATCAATCAGCATTTTCGAAACAGATGTAGCGCACCGAGCACATCCGGCTGGCCAGCAGGGGTGTGCCCAGTGGGGGAGGACACCCACGGAAATGTTAGGTTCTGTGGTCCCGCGATTTACACCATTTTAATTACGATATACATTCGGGATCGTTCGGAGATCGCACACAGCGTGCGATCCATAAACACGCGGACAGTGAGAGAGAGAGAGAGAATCTGGGGGTGTCCATCATAACGATGTCAGTACATCAAATTTTAGAGAAACCCCTTAATGACCCCCGGAGGTCGTTATGTGTATGTCCGTGTGGAGTACAGGAATAAGTACACACTGTCCTTAACGGCCGCCATTGACGTCGGAAAAGGAAGGATTGACGACTGGCGTAACGTCGTGGGCACAATGGGGTCGGTAATCTTCCCACCCGGGACACCCGGCGAAATAGTACAAATTGGATTTGGTTAACTACGTTAGCGGTCCGGGTCGTGGTCCGTAATATTTCCACAATGCTCCAGAGGTGCTCACTCGCGTCATAAATCCCACGCCACGCTGGCTGACGCATTTGCTGGACGGTGGTCGCGCAAATTGGATGACAACTTCCGTGTGGCTGTGTGAAGTTAACAGGAAAGGTTTTCGCGCGCTCAGATTCCCAACGTTCTACGGGACAGCGCACGCGAGTGAGTCACGATCGACACGACGATATCATCTGTATGCTAATATCGGGCGATCGGACGCAAACTCCGCAGATCCGCTTCGATCGGCAACCTTGAGGTTTGGGCGATGTTTGGTGATCGCTACCTAGTTCCGGGAAATGGATGATGGAATTCCATTCTCGAACATGGTCTGGATGGAACAAAACTTGCCCAAATGGAGGAGAGATCTCTAGCCTCTCCAGATGATCTGGGGAATGACGTCCATCATCACCGCCCGCCTGTCGTCGCTCGCTATCCATCCGTGACGTACAGCGCACCGTGCCGGGTGCGGGGGGTACTCGTCGTGTATGTCGCCCCTTGTCGCTGCTTCTACTGCGCCCTGCTGTCTGCCACGTTCACGACGTTGGCACGAAGAGAAAATCTGCCGCCACAAACCCAACAACAACAACACGCAAAGGATATTAATAGCAGCTTCATTTGCGCAGCTCGCCCCATCCGTTGGCACACTCGGTCCTCGGTCGGTCTGCGGCGCACTACAAAGTGTCACAATGTGGGAGGGAAAATAAATGGCACAACAAATCACCCTCCCCCAGCAGGACAGGACCGGAAGGGATTGGCATGTTGTGAAGGGAGCGTCTCCGCTGGAAGACGTCAGGGAACATCGACCGACGGAAAGAAAGTAAGAAAAACGTTCGACTTCGCTGACAATGCGCGTCATTGTGTGCCGTCGTCTTCCCTCCCTCAGAAGGGAAGCTGCCCAGCGTCCGCCGCAAAACTAACGCCGTCATCAGCCCGTGTCTTTGGGGCGCGCGAGAAAGATTCATATACTGGGTTCAAGTTCAAGCGACTTCAGTCAGTCCGCGTCCGATGGGTGAGATGCTTACTTGACGGCCGCAGGCAAGGGATCGACTCAATGTGCGTGTGTGCGTGTGAGTTTTGTTATGCAAATTCTGTCCCCAACTCGTTCTTCCATCACCCCGAAAAGGCAACGAACGGGGCAC
Organism: Anopheles cruzii; assembly: GCF_943734635.1. Taxonomy (NCBI): domain Eukaryota; kingdom Metazoa; phylum Arthropoda; class Insecta; order Diptera; family Culicidae; genus Anopheles; species Anopheles cruzii. The sequence goes on from NC_069145.1 coordinate 80,345,671, forward strand.
GATCAGTTCTTTGGACGGATTGACGGCGGAACCCAAACAGAGGAGCGACACAGCCAGCCAGCCGTTGTGCTGTGTTGGCTGGCCGGTGTAAAGTCTGTGGTTGAAACCCGAGAAATAATTTATTACAGATAAGATGTCCTCCAGAGAGCGCGCGAGGCATCGTCCGTCCGTCCGTCGTCGGGGGCGCCCAACATGATCCGTTTGGTGTTTGTGTCTCCAGAATATTCAATCCCACCAACGCACCCTGCCGTTGGTGACTTTACAGTTTCTGGTGTCGTTATGCTGCGACAAATGCTAGCCGTCCCCTCGGCTTTTATAGCTCTTCATTCTTGAGCCCTTGTCCTCTTTCAAAACGCAACGTCACCGTGCGTGCCGCTCGTTGTTATTTGAACACGACGTTCGTGCGTTTTGATAAGCTTTCTAAAACTTTTCCAAAACTTTATGATGGGAAGCCCCCCGCGAAAAAGGGTGCGGCACCGTGTCGTCGTGTCTGTCGTGGGGGGGTAAGAATGAAGGGTTTCGTGCAGTGATTCTACACCCCGCCCAGGTTCCTATCAGGTTCCATTTTTGTTGGTCCGTTGCGAGGAATATCAAAACAATTAGCGAGTTGTTCAGCAGAAACACAAACAAACAAGTTTGCGCGCGGCGGCGGTGGCGGCGGATGGTGACCGCGGTGGGAAGAAGGATGTCAGCTGTCTGTCAACTGAGATGCTCCTCGCGCGCGCGCGCCTGTCGTCACCGTGTGACGTAAGTGCGATGGGTCGCGGTGAGCCGGAGCCTTATCAATGCGCGCCCACGGACGGAGCAGAGTTCGGTGTCGGAGCATAAACGCGTGTCACTGTGTAATTTACATCGCAAAACCTCCGCACAATCATCATCACGCGGAATCGGGTTTTTGGGCGGGACCGTTTTGTTTGCCAGCACCTTTTTTGGCCGTGCTGGGTACTGATCCGATCCAGGGACGTCGGAACATGATTTCGGGATTATTGTGGCTCTCGACTGGGGGTGTCTGTCTTGTTCTAATTGGTTGCCGTTGGTTGTAAACACTTCCATTTGCATTTTAGGCATTCTCTGTGGGTCATTTCTCGGACTTCATCATGATGATAAAGGTTCTTGCGACTTTCATGACGAAATGAGCCAAAATTAGTATCACTCCAAAGAGGAATGCTAAAGCAATTAAACTGCTGCGGGCCCTGCGCCAGACTATTGGCTGGCGATGGCCAGGAGCGTTCTAGGCGCGGCCGCTAGCGTTATGCTCTGTCGATGGTTTAGTGTACACATTTGTTTGTAGCATAATAACAGCGGCAGCAGCAGCAGCAGCAGAGCCCCGTGGCCGCGCGTATCTGGCTGCTGCTGCTGCTCTACCCTAAATAGGTCTCGTGACGAGGGATGAGGCAGAATATATAAATAATATTTTTTGTTTATTCTCTATGCCTGGGTCTCTGTCTCTCGCTCGCTCGCTGTCTGTCTGACTGGCTGGCGTGTCCGCCACGGGGGGAAGCACCACAGCGTGTCTTCCGGTCTCTCTCTGTCTCTCTGTCGAAGTCTTGGAGTTTTTCCTAGAGATGAGGTAACGTTTTGGGCCCGGCCTCTGGAACCGGAGAGAAAAAACGCCGCGGTCCGTCCCCGCCATCGGGCCCCGGGAATCGGAACGGAAGCGCACGGATGGTGGGACACGGGACGAGGGGTGTGTGGAATGTGTTTGGTGAGGCAATCCAGAACACCCTCATGTGGCGTTGTTGGTACAAGTTTTTTGGCGTCCTCCGCCTTCGAGAAGTCGCCCAAACCTCGATCGTTGTCGATACAGCCTGAAGCCGAATGGGGAGAATATGGCAGTGTTCACTCTATCAATTTGTATAATCGAGCACCACCGTTCGGCGTCGTTCGAGCACCCTTATCTGTCCCTCCTAGCGTGCAACTGGCGGCGCGCTGATGGAGGGCTCTCTGATACGGGGACAGAGTTCCCTGCAATCCCAGCCCCCCAGCCCAGGTCCAGGTGCGAGCGGCCACGGTGAAGTACAATTTGTCCAACCATTAAACCATTTGTGCTGATAAACTTATCACTTGTCACACACAGATTGGCTGTGGCTGTGTGTTTGGCTAGAGTACCGAGCGTTTCCACCTATTTCGTCCCGTGCGGCGTATTTGATACGTTGTTGTATTTGAGGTTTGTTAAAAATACCACGCACGGTTTACGCTGAGACACGAGTGGTCGAAAACTGTGTCCCCTCACCGGCTATCATAAATAAGAGGCTTACACTGCCAGGGCCACTGTGACAACACCCTGTGGCCTCCGGGGTGAAGACACACCGAAGCGAACGGGTACGACTTGTCTCGACAAAACTCAAATCACGAACGGCGGGATGCTAGGGTAGGAACTGCAGTGAGAGGGATGATTCGGAACCAACCCTTACCTATTCGGACGGACGGGATTCGGATTTCGTCGCCCCTTTGATTGATCGATGCCCGATGCTGGGATCCAACCCCCCGAGATGGTGATGGATTGTCTCTCTGCCCACACACATTACCCACCACCGTCATCGATCGATATGCGAATTTATGCTCCCTCAGACAAAGCGAAATGGCGACAGATTACCGACAGGCAAAAAGCCCAGTCTTTTGGACCCGGCCTGGCGTCAAGTATCTTAAGTCGGCCCCGCGTCGCGTCGGTGGCTCCGTGCCAAGTTTCAATCCCTGACTGATCCCGGCGGACCGAAACCCGAAAACGGCACCCTTTTTTCGGAGGTAAAAATGGTTAAACCCTGAACCTCGCCGCACTTTACGATAAGCGCCGAGTTTCACCGGAGGTTGGCCGGACGCGCCGGCTTCGGTACGCCTACAGAATGGGCATTTGTTTACCTTCCTGGCGGCCGCCGGCTGAAGGATGATCCTGTCGTGGCGACGACGGGAGCCACATAATCATAATTGGCACACAGGGAGGACGTGGTAACGTGGTCCGTTTTGTTTCACGTAATTTATTAGGGTCATGATGGCGCGCGGGGTGCGTCCACCGCCAGCGTCGCCGCCGTGCACTGCGAATTTCTTTTCGTGAATCAGCTGGTCACGATTCCACTCCGGTTCTGGGGAAAAGTGCAACACGATCACCTGAGCAGCGGATTACCGTTGTTTGCCGAATGCGCGTTACCTCTTTGTGTGCTGTGTGTCTTTGTGTGTCTGTAAACAGCACCGATTGGCCGTCTACCACCTTACTACTTGCCCATTTGCATTCACCAGTCAACAACATCTCCTGTCACGATGTGATGGGAAGCCTCTCTCTTATCACCAAGAACACCACGGCCCTTGCGATAAAGCTTATCTTAGTATCGCTCAAAATCAACCCGGTAATGAACTTGGGGCTCTCCTCGGCCGGTCAACAGGAAGACCGGCCCCCGTGGACGGAACCGAGTCCCAGATGTGGGGAAACACAACAAAACTATGAACCGCTCAAACCGAGTCGCGAGTTATCGGGTGTTATCAGCCCGAAAATGAACATCAATTCAATCCGTTTTGCCTCGGATAGCCTTCGACTGACGAATGGCGCCCCCCGTTGGTGAGGCCAGCCATCATTGGGCGCTCGAGAGTCGATTAATCAAACCTTTTCGAGTCCCCCCGTGATAAGCCTCTTCCTGATTTGATCCCAATCCTCTGCTGACAGCCAGCAATTGCCATCTAGTGACTTCGCCCTTTTATGTGAGAAACCACGGGAGAATTATATTAAATTTATTTCGTTTGGAAATGGCCAAATTTTGTAAAAACACACCTTTCGATGAACAAGTTCTTTGGCGGGAGTTTCTTGGAGCGTGTTTCCACTCATTGGCATATATCTGGTACGGCGTAGAACGCAAGCTTTCCAGCCTCGAAGCGCATTATTATTGCCCAAAGCGCGTTTTTCGTCCGTAATGATGGTCCGCAGTTAAGTAGAGAATCAACTTTATCAACTTGGCCTCACGTCGCATCGATAAAGAAAATCAAATTGGAACCCCAAGAGCGCTGCTGCGCAAAACAACCCAAGGATAGGTGCTGAACACGGCACACTGTCCTTGAACAGGCCAGACTTTCCCACCGAATCCTGTGAATCATAAACTAACTATCGATTGTTTTCCGTTTTTCTTCCGAAACACAGCCCGTGCGCTCCAGTGTTACTGCGAGGGCCACTGTCCCGGGAATGTGCAGAATGGGACGTGCGAAACGCGCCCGGGTGGTTCCTGCTTCGCGTCGGTCGAGGAGGTCCTGGATGAGGAAACGAAACAGTGGGTGCCCGAGTGGAGTCACGGCTGTATGTCGCCCGAGCAGGGCGGCGGACTACTACAGGTTGGTCTAGTGCGCCTATTCCACTGACCGAACATTCCACTGACCATTTCTTATCCTTTCAGTGCAAAGTTGGAACCATGTCACCGCAGATACACGGCAAGAGTATCGTGTGTTGTGATAGCGAAAACTTTTGTAACCGCGACCTGATGCCGGAGTACAATCCGCGGACGACGACGACGGAAGCCCCGCCACCGGTTGACCCGCACAGTATGCCCATGCTGGCCCTCATCGCCTCCATCGTCACCTGCTCGGTGCTGTTCGTGTTTCTGGTCACCTGCATGTACTGCGTGTACCGGAGGCGCGAGAAGCGAAAGCCGGGCTACCTGATGAACTCGCTCTACAACACGACCAACGGCCACCTGCCCATCGCCGATCTGGTGGAGCAAAGCAGCGGAAGCGGCTCCGGACTGCCGCTGCTGGTGCAGCGGACGATCGCCAAGCAGATCCAGATGGTGCACTCGGTCGGGAAGGGCCGGTACGGCGAGGTGTGGCTGGCCAAGTGGCGCGACGAGCGGGTGGCCGTCAAGATATTCTTCACCACCGAGGAAGCGTCCTGGTTCCGGGAGACCGAAATCTACCAGACGGTGCTGATGCGCAACGAGAACATTCTCGGCTTCATCGCGGCCGACATCAAGGGGACCGGCTCGTGGACGCAGATGCTGCTGATTACGGACTATCACGAGCTCGGCTCGCTGCACGATTACCTGCAGAAGCGGGTCCTCAATCCGCACATGCTGAAGCTGCTGGCACTGTCGCTGTCGTCCGGCGTGGCCCACCTGCACACTGAGATCTTTGGCACACCGGGCAAACCGTCGATCGCACACCGGGACATCAAGAGCAAAAACATTCTCGTCAAGCGCAACGGCCAGTGCGCGATCGCGGACTTTGGGCTGGCGGTGAAGTATTCGAGCGAATCGGACGAAATCCACATCGCCCCGAACCCGCGCGTCGGAACGCGCCGCTACATGGCGCCGGAGGTGCTGAGCGAAACGCTCGACCTGAAGATGTTCGAGGGCTTCAAGATGGCCGACATGTACTCGGTGGGCCTGGTGTTCTGGGAGATGGCCCGGCGCTGCATCACGACGGTGCGCAGTGCCAAGAACACGACGACCTGCGAGGACTACGCCCTCCCGTACCAGGACGTGGTGCCGTCCGATCCAAGCTTCGAGGACATGTACGCGGTCGTGTGCGTCAAGGGTGTCCGGCCCCCGATCCCGCAGCGCTGGCAGGACGAGGACATTCTCGTAGTATTATCGAAGATCATGCAAGAGTGCTGGCACCCGAGCCCGGCCGTCCGGCTTACGGCGCTGCGGGTAAAGAAGACGCTCGTCAAGCTCGAGACAGATTGTACGATTAAGATAGTGTAAGACGGAGGAGGGCGAGACACGCCAACAGAAACGGCAGTCACTGCTCGAGCCACTTAATCTGGGACCGGTGCGATCCTTCCTTCCGAGTGGGAGTCGGATGCAAACCACGCCTTATTTATTTGCCGTAACACTGCACTGGCCGCCGCATCCCGTGATCGAGGAACTCGGACCGATCCGTGTGTAAATAGCGGTGCCACTGTTAGTTAGTGCCACATCATACTGTTTTCTAAGCTGCCCATCCATTCACACGGGAACCCCTGAAACCGATCCCCCAACCACAAAGGCACCCGCGGTTCGCGCGGATCGTTGGGGTTTGGTGGGGTCTTTGTGCGTTTACTCTGTATGCCATATAGAAGAAAAGTTAGTGATAAGCGTTTAGAGCGTGTTAGAAGAATTAAGGGAATGTGCGGCACACGTCACCTTGAAACGTCGACGTGCGTCGGTTTGTTTTACGTTAAGCTCCGCCATTCGGCATTCGGGTCGATGGCGGTGTCAAGAGACGATTCTTTTACTTCACGCGCGAACGGTTCGTTTCCGTTTATTGTAATAGGGAGGCGGGTCGTCGCCGTAACGATCTAAGCTAGTTGATAACAGGACCCCCCTCCGGGACACGGCATGTCCCGCGCTACAATTGTTAACACAAACAGGCACCTAGGCGAAAAGAGGATGGCGCGCCACCCAAGAGAGATTTGGCAATATATAATTTGATAGATTTCAGTTCGCTTCAAGGCGATACGAGAGAAGGCTTTTTGTTGTCGAGATTCACATTTACATGTACATATATGAACGCAATCAAGTCGCAAGAGTACGTTTGCTGTGTGCCGCACTTTGCAAGCCCTACGAGGCGCTCTTCGTTTTGGTTAAGAGCCGCCGGGCAGGGCGGAGGTGTGTGTTCAGGCAGGTTCAGGCGCTTTAGGAGTACAACACTAGAATTTAAGCAAGTAGCGTAGAATCGCTTGTAGTGGAAACTGTTTTTCTTTGTAGGATTGTAGGGCTAGCGTTTCATTTTCGGTGTTGACAGGCAAAACGGTAGACAAGTAGTGTAATTTTCTTACTACTCTTACAGTGCTGCGTTTCAGTGTCTGTGTTGTACATAGGTAGGAAGCAAACTTGGGCAAACGAGCTGTTGCTGCGGTTAAGAGCTTTTTTCCGTGCACTGTAGGTGCACTCGATGTTCTTCCCTGTTTTTTTTTTGTCTAATAGTATGCGCGCGTAGAAAACTAGAAGAAAAGGTTCTCCAAAAGCCACGAATGAATTATTTTTGTAGCGTTTTGTATTGGAAAAAAATGTGTTTGAAAGCGAGCAAAACTTACTGTACGACAGTTGTGAAATCGGAATAAAATGAAATGAAATGTGGTGAACATTTGACCAAAATTGTTTTCCATAAAAAAATGGTATTAACCTTTCAAAAGAAAGTTTAATCAGTTCGAAAAACATTAAGCCGTCTTTGTTTTATAACTAAATGAAAAAGTACACGCTTGTTTGACCACCCTGTAGAATTGCCGTTTGTCGGCGAGGTACAGAATAGCGGGGACAGCAACCATGTCGACATTTAGCCAAGACACCGTGAGAAATCGGCTTGGTGGACTAAAATGTCATCCATTTGCCTAGGCAATCCACGTTGTGTGCAACTTTAATACAATCAGCACTCTTTGTTGCAAGTTCGATAACGCCCAAATGTAGGCAATGGGTATTGCACATTTAGCAACTTCAAACTTTTGGAACCTAAATACGGTTTACAAAAGATGACAGTAATGGCAGAGAAATGGCAATAATTTTGCCCCCTGCAGAAACATTTCATTTAGAGCTCGTAGATCCGTGAAACACGCACAACAAGTAAACGGAAACGGCAAAACGTAACCGATTTGTCCACATCCTCCCATCCGCGATTCGCGCGAATGGCGGAATCCATCTTTCCCACGCACCCCGCCACTGTCGGCCCCGGCGCACCAGAATGAGTTATAAAGTGAGGCGAGTGGATTCACCGTTTGTTTTGTTTATTTTTAGTCCACACACATCAGCCCCCCCCGGGCACGGAATCCCGCGTTGCCGGAAGGTTCGTCTGGAGTGGCGGTGGTTGTGGGTGCTCAGATTAAATTTGTGTATTCCGTTGCCACTGTGAACCAAACAGAACGCAAGGCGGAAGAAAACGAAGCCAGATTGGAATTTCCGTTTCGTTTTTTGCGTTCGGGAAAACGCACGACGCCGGGGCCGTGGTTTTATTTTCCTCGCGCAGAGTGTTTCAATGTCAGAGTCCAACGGGGGGAGGTGGTTCCCGTGGATCGAAGCGTTCTCCCGTCTGGCTGCCTTCCGGACGCCGGTTGAACCGGCCCGGCTTGCCGGTGAAGGGGTAGAACATCCACCGGGAGACGAATTTAGACGCACATTCCAAGTGTCCAGGAACGGGTGCTCCGTTGACGCCATCTTTCCAAAGTGTAACCGTTGATTGACGGCGCACTTGCGGTGCGGTCATTGCCTCCGGAGACTGTTATCCAGTCCACTTTTATCACTTGCCCCATCAATTGGCAAACATTGACGTGCACCCTTCTCCAGGTTCAAGTTGTTCGGTGGACGAGTCCAGCCGGACGATAACAAGTATTTGAAGCGAATTTTAATTAATTTCTCCACAAAAACAATCACTCCGACGGCTCCTTGGCCCCGGTTGGAAGCCACGCATGGTTGGATTAACGAATGCCATGTTTCGTCCGTGGGACGCGGCCAACAACATCCATTCATCCTCCCCGGTGTAAGTATCCTCGGTTGGCAATTTGATCCGTCAAGGTAATGCTCGGCACAAGAGATGCAACCATCACAAGCGTGTGGCATGTTTGAGTTGATGTGGGTCATTGCTTTAGCCGCACACAGTTCGGATCGTGTCGCAAGTGAGACCATCGGCCCAGTAAGATACTCATCCGCAGCAAACAGCTGCAAATGCTCCGAAAATGCAACCCACCGCAGGCTACACGGAATATCCATTGATTGTTTTTCTTGCTTCGGATGGGTCACTTGACAGGTTTCTTCCTCCCTCTTGCCCTTGCCCGTGAGGAGCATCCCCAAACTGCGGCCGGAAACCGCACTCGAGAGGCAGAGATAGTAGTTCGAAACATCGCAAAGCCATGCGTGGCTCACCATCGGGGCACGGTCGGACAAACACAGTTGGAGGGTGGCCACAACGAGCTATAACAAATTACCACATGACACGGGATTCCGTGCCGTTCCGTTTCGAACACCGAACAGCGCCAACAGCACGTCATCACGGCCGATGATGAACCACTAGAATAGATTTACATGTAAAATAGGGGCAAACCAATAGGTCCCCTTGAAAAACAAAAACACACAACGCAACGTATCCTGTGCCGGACAATTTAGCATCCGCCTTCACGCGGTTCCGATCGTTAGCGAGGCACCGTCGCTTTTTTTGTAACGAAAAGCTGTCAATCAACGCACCGGAGCACCGGAGTCGATCTGGGAGACAGTTGACGGCCGTGGTCCGCTTCAGAATGGTGATGGAAAAGTCAACCAGCAAAGCAAAAGGTTCGGGGGCCGAAAACAGCTCGAAGCGGACCCAAGCGGCAGATATGGCGCCTAGTTCACAGCGCAATCGGAAACCTCAGCGTTTGTCGCTGGGTTTTTGAGTAACGGTTTGCCATTACGGCTAATTGAGACACATCAGCGTATGGTTGTGGGCAGTGTTGAAACATTCATTAACACATTTCCACCAGAAGGTGGATATGGTTATTGAAAAAAAACAGTAATAAGTTGAACCATCTAGGGTAAGTGATCAATCCAGGGCAATGCGGCGATTAATATAACGGAACGGAATACTCTAACACCAAGTGGTAAAGACTTAAAATGGGATGGAATTCCAGTCCTCGGTGATCCAGTATATCAGTAGATCCAGTAAAACGGGTCATTATGTCCGCTGAGAAATGATCGCGCAGCAATTCTGAGTTCCAGGTCAAGTCGTCGTCTCAAACATCGAGCACGAGCCGAAATAGTAAAGTTGCGTAAAGAGTATCAGCGTGGCAATATGGGTAGTCTAGTTATTAAATGCGAATACGGTTTGATTCGAACGATTTACGATGCTCAAGTGATCGTAGCTCAAGTAGAAGGCAATCCTTGTGAACTTGCGTTGTGAGGCCTTAAAGTGATCAATCCAACATTTATACTGCGGATGTAACACAACCCAAGCATACTCTTGAATCGGCCGAATAAGAGAATTGTACACACCGATGGATTGCGCATCACAGGTAAATGATGCTCAGAAGGAAGCCGAAGAGTCAGATCATTAATAAACAGCAGAAATAAAAGCGGACCCGAATCGCTTCCTTGGGGAACGCCGGAGGACACAGAGGACAGGGTCAGAATAACACTTGCTTTGTCAACTGCTTTGTCGAAGACTGAACACACCTCAGCTTTTGTCTGCTATCCCTTGGACTAAATTACCCGTAAGAACATCTTGGCGGACCTTGACAGCTGGTCCAAAACCCTCACGCGTACTGAATAGGCCCATAGTTCGGTCAAAGCTGTCTGAACCGAAGCGCTAAGGTACCGGAAACGTACTAACGACACGTCCTCCCCGTAACGAGGTCATTCACGGGCGCGTGTGGATTGCATTTGGAGTGCCACGTGGTGTTCGGGTTGTCGCGTAAACTTTAGAAACCCCATCAAAATGGGTTACTATCCCACTCGAACCGTTCCTCGAACAACGCTTCTGCTCGAGACACGAGGCGATTATGAGAGTGGCTCATCCGGAAGTTCCAAACGAAGTGAATTCAATTGACGCTGCTTCACTGGGCCCCACGTGAGGCAGCGAACATGTTGAGTGGCAAAAAACGAACAAATGACCCACCCATCGACTCGGCGTTTTCAATCAATCAAGCCGGTTCCGAAGTGATCGAGTTTATTACCCGTTTGATGGCGCGATAAGATGCTGCGACTCGGAAAAGCGACTTCCAGACTGCGCGCTCTATCCAGATGATAAATGGATAAGCGAGAAGCATCGAAACAGAGCACAGTCTCAATCTCGTGCACTACATGTTCAATCTCTCCAATAGTCGCACCGCGATAATCAATCAATTTGTGACAACGCAAGAACGCGGAAAGAGCCTCCTACAAAAGGCATGCGAATCACTACCACCAGACAGTTTGGAATGCTTGCCGAATTTAGGGGTCATTGCTGTCCACATCGCGCGAAGGCAGCAACAATAAATTAGCTCTGTTTATCCACCATTTATGCAGGAGGTCCGCAGGCAGGCCCCCATCCGCAAAGTCTGGCTGACCTCGCCAAACGCGCGGATTGGCACAAGAGATGCGAGCCGCGTGTTTACAACACCTGGCCAACCGCCGCCGGGTGTTTTAAGCTGCTTAGGTCAGATTCCTTCGCCCCAACACAGTCCATTACACGACAGTCCGGGCCAGAAAGGGGGGCGATTTTTCTAAAACCGCATAAAATTCATAAAGTTGTGTCAAATAAAATAATCCAACTGTGACCGTTGTTGTATCGTAATTTTCCCTGTCCCCTTGGGGACCGGTCCTGGAAGGGGTGGTCCTGTCCCGATCCGATCCGATGCGTCTGCTTTCCACGTTTCGGTGCCAAGTTGCGCGTGCGGGTTATCGATCCCATGCCGAACGGACTCATCCAGTGCCCCGGCGCTCGTATTTATAGTGGATTATCGTGCGCCACGAACACCGACTGCCGAATGAGTCCGTTCGCGGGTGGGGAGTCCTCGGCCAGCCATCCCTGGTCTTTGCCCCCCTTTTGCTGCGTTTCGCGTGCGTGCAAAGGAATGCCCGTCGGTCGCTCTATGCTCTTAACCTGTTAACCTCCTCGGGGTTCTGCTCCGCGCGATGGAAAAGCACCCAGACTGATACCGAACAGCTCACGGGGGTGTGTGTGTGCCGTCGATGTTCCATGTTCCCGAGAGCGAGATGGATCACCGGCCGCGCAAAGGTGATTTCCACGATCGCGCCATTCCGTTTCGTCCACCGTCGGTCGTCGTCGTCGTCGTCGTTGCATCGTCGTCATGGGCCGCATTTTCGGCCGCTCTCGCGCGGATGGAAAAATATACACGTTTGCTAGAGCTACTTATAGCGATTTTGCTGCTCATTGCTGTGTCGAAGGCGTCATCGCCACCTTCTCTCGCTCGCCTCGGTTCGGCCACTGTGGCCACTGCTGCGGTCCCGTCATGGTCCTCCATGCGATGTTCCCAATGTTGCTGCTGCTTGCCGTGTGCGAACGAGATGGCTAGCGGGCGGGCGGGCGGTCGGACTGCTCACGCACCGCACCGTAGTCCGTAGTCCACCCCCAAGCAGCCGCTGCGGCGCTCCGGCAGCAAATATTGTGTGGAGGAGTTTTTAAATATAAATGATGTTGAATGATATTTTTCGCCTTTAGTTGCCTATTGAACCGCCTTCGGTTAATTAACTCCTCGGGTGTCTCGGCCGGAGTGCTCGCCGTGTCTGTGTGCTTCACAGTCTGTTGTGCTTCAGTGCCGTCGGTAGTCGTCCACAGAGCGAGAAGGACCGAGAGCCAGGCTCCAGAGTGGTCCCGATCCGAGTTTGAACTTCCTAGCGCAACACCTGCAAATCCCGTGGCCAAAATGGTAATAATCGTTGGATTACGGCGCACCAGGCGTCTCCACCAGCCGGGCGGAAGTGACCAGTGCCAACTGTGTGTTTGTGCGCGCGTGTGTGTGTGTGTACCGAAGTGGGTGTTCACGGGGCGCTCCATTGGCTTCATTATGTGCTGTAAAGAGTGCGCTCAATCAAACCAGGGCCGTGGGCCGTATAATAATGATTGCGAATTAAAATTCTTTCTACTCGGAGCACTCGGAGGTCCTCTGCCAAGGTGGCATCCGAGCGTTAAAGGGTTCGGGCACGGAACAGGTTCTGGTTCCACGGCCGGTGCCCGGTACGGTACATATTAATTAGCGAAACGACGTATCAATCACGGTGGCCGGGCACCCGATGGCCCCGATGGCAAGCGAACTTTCTTCCGAGGCGATGAACTATGAAAAGTGCACGTAATTGACGAACGGGACGTTTTTACAGTGACCGCGGGTGCACGTGACCGTGTGCGGTTTGTCCGCCACCACACACGGCCGTCCGTCCATCGGGATTTTATTAATAAATCTCAACTCATACCACGGTTATTAATCATCAGCTATGCCGGGCCGTCGCAGGGGCCGTCGCAGGGGCCCCCGGTTTGAGTGATGGGACGCAGCAAATGATTCATTAACGGCCGAGAAACACCGGCGAGTGTTGTTTGCTTGCCGCCTCCCGTTTCCGGTGTGTGTGTTGCTTATCGCCACCGATCACGGGCGGATGAGGCCGACGGATCTGTTTTCCGTCGGTGGTTCGATCGAAGCGCACGCAACACGCAAAGGCGGCAACACGCTTTTTATCAAGTCCGCTTGATCCGCCTGGAAGCAGATCGATCAAAGGGGTAGAAAGTGATGATGTACATTCGGGGAAGTAATTGGGCCGGCTTGGGAGGCGAAGGTACCAGTACCGAACCCAACACCGAAATAAACAATTATTAATGAGCGGCGGGATGCAAGTGTAAAAAGCTTCAAACCCCCTTTCCGGAAGCGGCCAGTTTATCGATCGAACGCTCCAGCGTTCCAGTGGGAACCCCTTCTTTTTATGCCGACCCCCCACAAAATTGTGGATCTCCGGCGCAGGAACCCCAAGCAGGAAATGGCGTTACGCTGGCGGGGTCGTTCGCATAAATTGCCGACCGCCGCCGAAATTATCTCTCCAACACACCAATTTCGTAATGGATTTACATGTTTTTTTTTGCCCACCACTCGCGAGTAGTAATAATTCATCGCAAAAGTATTCCGGTGCCCCGGGCCAGGCGGTCCTCGCACAGCGCGCTACTGCGTTAATTAATGAGTCGATATTTTTAATTCATCTTCGCAGGTTTTATTTAGACCATCACACTGCCGTCCCCGGACCACGGACTCCTCGTTCTCGTCGCTTAGGGAACAAGCGGCCTCCGTGGGGTTTCGGAGAAATTTCGGGTTTTCGGCCCGGATGAAATATCTCAGCCCATCCATTCAGCTGTCTGTCCATCCATCCATCCTTCCAATCGGCCAAACACCTTTCCCCGCGTGCGTAACATGCGTAAGCTCAGCCGACGCGGCCGACAAAATATGACTCCCGTCGGTCCGGTCGGTGTTTGGAAAATGTGCTAATGGTGGCCAGTGCACACACCGTGCCACTCCGGTGCTCAAGGTGTAAATAAATAAAATTAACTGCAACTGCCTGTGGTACCCACCCTGTGGCATCGACAGGGGGTCAGGTCGGCCATACTTCCCGAGAGCAGCTCCGCGTCCCGGAAAAGTCACGATCGCTTAGAAAAATCGTATCGTTGGCATTGTGTTGGGTTCGTTCGTTTGATCAAAACCAATACAATTTCGATGCAGGCCGGTGCGAGAAAGAGACCGTGGATCGCCCTCGGGATGAGGAAGAGTAGAGAGACAGCACTCGGGTGCAGAAATTGCATCCCGATGATGGGCCATCCCACCGCCACCGTCGTGCTGGTATTCGGCCATCTGGTGGTGGAAATGATTTTATAATTCGATTTGGCTTGGCTTGACCATCTTGGCTCAATATCGCGCGGATCCGGGGGACCGAACCGAAATTGCATTGGTCGAACATTTCACGGCCAAGTCGGGCCGCGCCAGGCCGTGGCCGTCAGTCGGAGGCTAAACGCCACAACAAAAGGGCCAACCAACAGTAAGGGCTCCCAGTGCTTAGCGAGTGGTCGCAAACTCGAGAGTTCGATTGCAGTCTCCAGTCGGACAGGACGCCAAGGGTTTTGCGAGAGAACCTACTACCTAGAGCCAGCGGGATCAGGATGTCGGACTATTTTGTGAGTGATGCGGCCAGAAAAAGCACCAAGTTGCGCCCAGTCAAACCTAATTAGTGACCGTGTCCGGGCTCGTGAAGGCAAACCCGAAACGGGTCTCCGGGTTTGGGGTCGAATCTGTCGACACCTTCACTTTCGGTCCAGTGGTTCAAACCGGTCCGCTGTGGCCCCTAATTAAGTGTTGGTGACGAAAGTGTTACCCGTCGCAGAAGGGCCGCTGGGCCGGTGATAGCTTCCGGTGGACCAACCGATCTAGGCGATCCTTCGGTGCGGTGAAATGAGCTGTAAATTAATGGCCGTTGACAAATGGTCGTGGCCTCCGTCCTGGTCGGATGGACAGGGGATGGACGATATTTTCGGACGTTCGCACTGCACTGCCGATTATCTATTATTTTTGCACATCGAAGAACGGAAAAAAACGCAATAGAAATGCGTTGACGTCCAGCGCTCCCGACCCCCATCGGTGTTTATTTGGCCAATTTCTGGTGGCCTTCCGCCCCGTACCCGCCAGGAGCTATCTTCCGGGTGGCATGCTTTCAATCGCCCGAAACAATGTTTGGCCAGACAACATCGACGGCCCGCTCCGACCGCGAGTGGTGGCATTGTTTATTGTGACATCGGTAATCGGCGTATCTAAACGGGGAGAACCCGTGACAGCTGCCACTCGTGAGGGGGCCCAGTGGCAGAAAGGAACCACAAACCACGAAATAAATGATGCGGCTGGTCAGAGCAGAGCAAATTTCGCGGTCATCGCGGCCCGCGATTGGGAAACGGCCTGGCGGCCAAAGTGAATCGAGGTGTCAATCAAAAATCCGAACCACCCGAATCGTGAACCGTGAACCGAAGGAGACCGCGAGATGAAAAGCCAACCGACACAACCGTCATCAAAATCGGACCCAGCTCCTTGGCAGCCGCGTAGCAAGTCGGCGGTGGCCGATCGGTGGCGAGATATTTTTAAGATCATCCGGCCGTGCGATGAAAAGGCAGCCAACTGTGAGAAGGGGGGTTCGAGATGGGGTGCGGGGGGAGGCCCATAAAAACCGAAACTGGCCACGATCGTGTCACCGCGTGATGATCATGAATCAATCGTTAATAATTACATCAGGCCCTTGGGCTGCCGGGCGGGCGAGCGGGTGGTCGGTTGCCAGGGTGGTCGGGTTGTTGGCCGGTGGCCAGCAGCGGTGTGGGCCGCGCAGGGAACGAGAGAATGATTAATGCAATATTCGGCCGTCTCGTCGTCGTCGGGAGTGGCCTCAGCAAAAATTCCTCTCCATTAATATTTATAAGCAAAATCGAAGGGCCACACCGCGCAACAGCGGGTTCGGGTGCGGGACGGGACGGGAGACAAAAATGGCCCCGAAGCGGCACTTACAGAAGCGAATGGAATGCCATTTAACCGCTGCCCGCGAACGGGAGGCGCAATTCGGGGCCACCAGGCAAAAAGGAAGGAAATAAATGCCCTGCCCTTGCTCCACCGCCGCCAAGGGTTTCGATTTCACAGTCCATTTCGGCAGACGAATGTTTCCTGTCCGCGCAGGAGGCACCACCACCACCACCATCGCTAACGAACCGTTCGAAACGTGCCATTTGAAGTGCACCACTCGCTCTCCGGCGGTCTTGGGGCGGTTGATGGACACCTGTTTAGACGTACGGACGTATTGCTACGGACGCCCGAGGGCCCGGAAATGGCACACAAAAGCGGGAGCGCGTACGATACATCTCACTTATTTTGTGGGGGGGGGCCCGAAGGCCCATTGTCCAGTTACAAAGTAATTCCGAGTGGTTCGGCCTATAGTTGACGGTTCCCTTTCGCTTCGCAGGATGACGAGGAGCAGAGAATGCTGATCATGCGCAAGGCGTTCCAGATGTTCGACACGCAAAAGACGGGCTTCGTCGAGACGATCAAGATCTCGACCATCCTGAACACGCTCGGCCAGCTGTTCGACGAGGGCGAGCTGCAGGACCTGATCGACGGCGAGGACCCGGAGAACACGGGCAGGGTCAACTTCGATGGGTTCGCTAACATCGCGTCCAACTTCCTGCAGGAGGAAGAGGACGCCGAGGCGATGCAGCAGGAGCTGAAGGAAGCCTTCCGATTGTACGATCGCGAAGGCAACGGCTACATCACGACCAGGTACGTTCGCGGGGCGGGGGGCGTCAAAGGACGCGTCCTAAATTTACTATCGGCTCGGTTGGTCGCTTGGCCGCGGCTTCGTGGCCAAACAGGCGGCCCTGCGCCCTGATTTATGGCTGTGAGGCGGGATTAGGATAGTGTCATTATTTTTATTTATTTTCCACCGATCCTTTCACCGGTGGTGGCCCTTCCCTTAGAAGGGGACGAAGGCCACAGTTACGTTGCCCGTGGTCGGCGTCTTTTCCGGAAAGGCGAACCGAAAGTATCCGGAAGCGAATCGAGAACACAAGTCCCAAGCAAACCATATTTCTGTGCTTCATTCGGACGGAAAGATAAAGGATGCCGCTGGGACTTTAGGTGTGTAACGCCAAACCGCAGAACCGGTAAAAAATGGTGGTAACGGGTCACGCGTGAAAAAAGTTGCCACGACCCATTGCCATTCACCAACTCGACCAAGCGCCCAGAGGACAGTGCGGTACCAGTGCGGGGAACCGGGCAAGAACTTTTGAACCGCAGCCAACATCGAGAGGCACAAATGGCGCAAGCTAATTTTGGAGGCAAACGGTGACACCGCGCAGATGTTGGCCACTGAGCGGTTTGTTTCCCTGCGCTCTCTCTCTCTGTTTACACCTCATCCCGCGGCACTCTTCCCGCGTGTCACGCGGGCTGGCCGCGCTGGGCGTAGGCAGATCACTCCGCACCAGTCACCTTTCCGCCGTGTTGTGCAAGATTTAGAACCCTTGCCCTTACGTGTCCAGCACACGTGGGGCGCGTCCATCCTTGCACCGGAACGAACCGGAAACTGTGCGGAGATACGGGGAGCCAGCGGGTGCGTCGTAAATAAATGGTCGCGCGCCGCGCAGGAAGTTAATTTTGCATTCCTGACAAAACATTTCCAAACGGCGGTGGTTCTCAGCTCGAGAAAATCGAGCTACAAATTCCAACCTACGCTCCGCCCCGATGAATAATCCCCACCCCGGGCCACGAAAATCCACTTAATCCGGGCGCGCGCGCGCGTCACCTGGCGTTGAGTTGAGCTCTTCCGTGTGGTGCAATAAACGTTTGGTCGTGTCACGAGCGAGTCAAGACCAAAACACGCCCTCGGCACGAAACCAACCAGGCGTCTCCATGTCGTCGTCGTCGTCGTCGTCGTCGGTTGAAGCGGTCCACTCCACGGATGGATTTTTATTATTACGTTTTTCGAGATCCCCTCATTTTGCGCCAACTGGGCGCTGGAGATTGGCTTATGATCCTCGTCGGTCGGATGCACAGCGAAGACCGTAAGCGGAGACCTATGCTCGAGGTCGCGCGATGCCACCGGATGCCATCCTCATGATGGTCCTTGAGTCGGAAACGTAGCGTGTCGAGAGCGCAGCGCTCGCCCCGTGTGGGCTTGGAAATCGCGTCGCGGCTAAATTATAAATACGCGCGCGCGGCGCACGATGGAGTGGACAATTTATGTGTGCCGTCGAGATGAAACGCTCTCGGCCCGCGTTATGCTTCGGCCAACCGCACTGCTCCCCACAGTGCACGGATGCACGGATTGATTATTTACGAGTGTGTCCCCGTCCCGGGGTCCTGGAGTGGTGCTCGCTGTTGCTCAAGCATTTTCTCTTCCCTTTTCTCGACAGCACGCTGAAGGAAATTCTCGCTGCCCTCGACGATAAGCTGTCGAACGAGGACCTGGACGGCATCATTACGGAGATCGACACAGACGGTTCCGGAACGGTGGACTTTGACGGTAAGCCAGTCGCGACGATCGTCCTAAAACGCGCTAATACTTATCGAAACCGTTGCAGAGTTCATGGAAATGATGACGGGTGAATAAACCGACAATTCCGACCGGGTGCCTAATCTATCGCCTTCCGGGAAACCAGATGCCACGTGTTCGTCAGTCATGCTGCTGCTGCTGCTGCTGCTGCTACTGGAGTTTCTTAGTTTCGACCCAACCACATTGATGCACATTTTGTTTTTCACAACAACCTCACCACACAACAAAACGCAACGGAGCCAGCAGCATTACGTTTGCGGTGCGACGTTTCCTCTTCGCTTCGGCGCCAACGACGCTTTCGTGCCACACACACACACACACACACACACGGTCGTAAACATTTTGTTTCCATCCTCAACCGTGTTCCGGGGACAGCACCGTTTTTTCGACCGATTCGGCGTTCGGTTCTGCCGAACAGCAATTTGAATTTTCATTTCGCTGCCGCTTGTGAAAAAATGGAAATTATCGCCTCGCCGATAAGCGGCGAGTGCTGGGGGCGGGCGGGCCATTGTCCAATGGGGCCGCTTAATCCTCGTTTTGTTGGCCGCTCTGCCGCTTTTTTCTGATCATTCTTTTCTCATTGTTTTTCTGGCCACTCTGAGCGCATTCGCTGGTCCAGCTTCTCCATTCTCCTTTTTATTCCGTTCGCTCCAGCTTGCGCGCGTGTGTGCGTGTGTTTGTGTTGCCCCTAATCCCTTTGGTGGCGCCACACCGTTTCCTTTCCGTAAGGTTTGTCTTTGGCGTAGCTCCGGTTTTCCTTTCTTCTCGTAGAAGTAATAAGATTTGTACGATTTAATTTTAATATGAATAAAGTGACGATATTTTCCAGCTGTTTTGTGTCCGAGCGCTATCGCACTCCCCCGCGGTGTTGTGCCCTCGAACTGGATCGAAACTCGACGAGTTATCGCCCGTCTCGGGCATTCCTTTTCGCGCCCCCCAGGGCCGGGCGCTGGAGACACGATAAAAGCGTTACTGATGGAAATGATTAATGATGGCAAAGAATGAACTTACGGAGCGCGCACTGCATGCAGATGGGGAAAGAAGTACGTAAACGTAATTATGGCCACCTTAGAGGGCAATTAACTTGGCGGGTCGACGCCGCGCCGAACAACGCCGTTCGCTGCCGAGCGCCCGAACGGCGTTGTTGGAATGGTTAATTATTTTAAACTGACATCATTTAGCCCCAGGAGCAGCTGGTACGATGTAAAATATGAGTGCACAAGGAAGCAAGTTTTTGCAACGATTAAATTATGTTAAAAGATGTAATTTTCACTTCAATTTTCATTCAAACGCAGCGTCGCGTCTTGTGCGACGATGGCGCCTAACAGTATGCAATCCGGGTCGCTTACGATCCTAAATATAGGTCGATCGCCTGAGCGCCACATTTTCGCTCGCAATAAAACGTGTGCCCGCAGTAAAATTAATGAGCTACACAAAACGCAGCCTCTCCGACGAACGGGCGTCAGGATGAGGATATTTTTTTTAATTCCTTGGTGAAAAAGTGACACACTCATCCATAATTTAGACCCAGCAGCGTTCCAGTTCAGTTCCTTATTCCACCATTTGCCACACGAGCGGCCGTCGCCGTCACCGAATGTAACCGACGAGCGTGTGTGCGGTGGTGTGCGGAACACATTTTCAGCTTAATTAATAATTTATAAGCCCGCAATTAATCATACTTATCCCTCAACAAACGACGTCGTTTGAATCTCCGGCCCGGAACCGCCGCCGAGCCGAGGCCGAAAAATCAATTTCTTTCATCCGGGATCCTTAGCAAAAGGGGCCCGGTTGCTGCTGCTGCTGCTGATGAGGGGCTGCCACAAAATGTACACATTATCTCGGTGTCGCCTTTCTCTCGGGCCGAATGGGCCCAACGCAAACGGAACGCCGGCAGGTGGAAAAATAAAACCAACGTGCCTAGTGTGCCGGATTGTTGGCCATCGTCTCCTGACCCGGCGGCCCTGTTTAACGGCAGATCATAAAATCGAAAGAAACGAGAGGGCGCCTCCGGGCGCCGGAGTGTAGTACGTGCATTCCCGGGTCACAATGAGCCGCACCTTGCCTTGATAGTGCATTCCACGAGATAAAGCTCGAAGCTCGTTTCCCACCAGTGGCTCACTGTGCCGGCCGGGGGCGGTTTTATCTTAAAGTCTATAAAATGTGAGGCGGTGAGACGGCGAGGCGCCACCGGCAACAGGGCACAGGACTCTTTAATCCCTCAGGTTGTTTGGAGTTGATAAAGTTTCGGCACCGCAATACGCCACGCGCAAAGGTGCGAAGCCTACGGCGGTGGAATGTGGCTCCGTAATAAAGACGGAACGAGCGAAGGAAAATCGAGCAAACGGCGCGAGCATAAGACTGATTCACTTTGTTACCTTTTTTTTTTTTGCGGGAGCTCGAAAATCTTGGCGTTGAGCAAGGACAGATTGGAACTTTGGATTGGAACGGACAAAGGCCTATAAGTTTTTGCTATTAAGCAAACCTAATAACGGACTGTTGGAAAGTTTTTGCGTGAGTGTCTTTTGAAATTCATTTGCGTCACTGTTGACATGCATTCGACAAACTTCTCACTCATGATCTGTTTCAGTTCGGCAACTGTTTCATCCAAAGTTTTACTACACTGCAACATATTACTTTGACGATTCTTTCGCAACTTTACCGTCGTCTGCCTCTACAATGCCTGTCGTCAGAAATATCTTTCCTTCGAGCGGGGGGCGACACAAAGTAAAGTGAAACAAATCTAGTGCCCCTCCAGGGCTCATGTGCTTCGTATTTATTGGAGTTTCTTAGTTCCGCGAAACTCGATAAGTGGTACATATTTTTTGGAAGCACAGCTACGTCATCGTGCAAATAAAGTTTCCGATGCTAGCAGCGACTTTGCCGACCGTTCCTATCGCATATGGCCCCACAGCGTAAGAAAATGAGCGCTTCATGGCCAGTCCTTAATTATGCTACTCAATTGAACACGGTACAGGAGGCGCACATCGGTGACAGAAAACGAGAACAATGGTGTCAGAGCGACACGCATCCACGTTATGTAAGGTTGTCTTAATATTGGCCACCTGCCAAGGCGACCACCACGCAGACCGTACACAACGGTGAAGCGTATGAAACTCTGTGTTTTGTTACACAAGACGGTGTCGGTCTAGGCGGCCTCAGGATTAAAGCAGAAGATCAAGAGCCGGCACCATTGCTTACGTCAACCGTTATCTCTAGGTATCGGGCAGGGCCACTCAAGTTGAGGGTTTCCGTTCGTCCTATGCGGCATTCGTGGCTTGTGGCGCTGGGTCGCTGAACCGTTGGGTGACCAAAGAAATCCCACAAGGATTCGAGTAGCGAGCAGCACCGAGTTCGATGCCCACGGTCCGATCCGGCACTGACCATGAATAGATTTTTAATAAATGTTGAAAAAAGGCGAAGCATTGCAAAAATAAACATCGCCGACGGGACACTTAACGACAGGCAGATGGCAGTGCCTTCGAGGAAAATAAAAAGCTTTTCAATGATAAAAATGTCGATACCAAAGTGACGCAATTACGTTTCCAATACCCACGGTGCCCCAATCTACGCCAAGAAATGGGATTCATTCATAACTTTACTTCGGCCACACACTAATCCGCCCAAATCATTAGCAGCACCCGCTTTGCTTCTCTTTCTTTCTCATGGCTTCTTCGGCTACAGTACGTGAGTGCATCTCTTTTTGCTCCTTTGTATTTCTCTCGTGTTATCCTTTCGCTATCAGCCTTAGTTCATTTTCCTTCGACTTTCCTTCCTCGTTTTATAACTAACCTGGTTTTTTCTATAACTAATTATTATAATAATCGTTTTACCAGCGAATAAAAACCTTTTGCTTTACTCGTTGCTTACCCAAAACTACCCTTAGACGAGCATTGAGGATCAAGCGACGCTGCAAACGGTGTGCTCTTTTCCCTTGGCCTAAGAAGGATAAAGCCAAAGCATTCCAATTCGCCATTACCTATCGCATGTTAGCGTTATCCTCTATTGCTCGATTGATAAATGAATTTGTAGCGCTTTGTCGGTCCGATAACCCCCGAGTGAACCAATCACGCACGCCTCATTCATCCAGGTCGGGGTTTGCCAGCAAAAGGGGAATCGAGTTTTTGTTCCGAGAGCGAATGAATGCTCATGGTTAAAGGACGCAGCAGCAGCAGCATGGGAATTCGTTCATTCTCTCCGCCATCTCGGTGGAAAATTCGCTCGATTAACGTGTGCTCTCCGTGTGTTCAAAAGCGAAGCGAAGAGAACGTTTTATGCTGCATGCGACGCGGTGGACTGCAGGATGAAAATATTGGCCCCCCCTTTTGGGGGGCGGTTGAAGCGGATACAAATCTCCGTGGCTGTGGCTCCTCTCTTACTCGAGTGCTCTCTCTCTCTAGGGCAGATCGTACCGTTGCCAGAGGGCGAAGCGAAAATCCGTTTTCCCGTTTTCGGCAGTCGAACGGAACATCTATCTCGGAGTGCACGTGTGCCACTGCGGCGGCCGACGCGGAAGTGTTAAAACCCCGACGCTTTGCCCACCTTGCATCCGACGACGGCGCTTTTGCTCTGCCTGCCAACCGTGTATAGTGTCCTGGCAGGCCCCGTGCATCGAGCTGAATTTCACCCCCTTCGCGCTTGCTGCTGCTGCTGCTGAGCTAACGGAACACACCGTGATTGTGGAACGCCCTAACACGGGACGCAGTGCCAACAACAAGCAGCGTAGCGTCGAAGCCGAAGGAAGCTCCAGGCCAGGAAAATAGGGCAAACCAGGGCCCCGCGAGCATCAACTACCCAGGTGCCCGAGCTAGGCCCGAGCAGCAGCACACCCCGTGTGTTCGTGAGTGAGTGCGCTTCAACTGGTGAGCGAAACTGGTGAGGTCGGTGAGAGTGACCGAAAGGTGCGGTGCCGTGAGAAGGAACGAGATAGCGCCACAGAGTCATCCCCGCGCGGTGTGCGTTTGACTAATTGAGCCGGATATTGTTGCACAAAAGGATTAAAGTCCCGTTTGGTCCCGCGGGCGTAGCTCGCTCGTGGACGTCGCAGAACAACAAACGAGTAGTGAACGGAACGGTGTCCGGCAGCGAATCAAACGCTGAAATTAAACGCTTACGGTCCTCGCTTTGTTCCATTGCAACCCATTATCCGCCCCGTTATTAAAGAAAGCATAGCAAGCAAGTGAAAATAAAGGCGGATTCTCTAGAATAACATAAGACACAGTCGTGCCAACGTAACAGCAACAGCATCGCGGTGACCGAAATTCGAAAATCATTCATTGAACACTTTGGCCTAGCGGAGCGAGAGGGTGGTACGTCACAAAGCAAACGCGAGCGAATAACAAAACACACGAAAAAAGGGGGAAAAGATCAAGTGTACTCGACAGAGAAGGCGAGAGAGAGCACAAATTCATTGAACGTGCGAGCAGCGCCCGGAAGGACCGAGCGAGAAAGAGCGTGGCTTAAGTAAGAAAATACGCGCGCGTGGGTTTTCCTTGCAACCCCCCAACGGGTGTGTGCGTGTTGTACGTTCGCTGGTGTGCGAGTGTGTGAGTGGTACAGAACCGCGCGTCGCAGTGGTAGTAGTGCGAAAATCGTTCAACGTCATCGCTGTTGGTGTTTTCCCTGACTACGTCATTACTTTCGCGTCGCCTACTAAGACCACCACCACCCGAATGCCAGTAAACGAAGGGGGCTGCTGTGTGCTCACAGACCAACGCCTCGCTCGCTGAGTAGTCATCGCACCGGAAACAGTATCCGCACCGCGTACCCTAACGAGACGCGGTCACGGGCGTCCTTTTCGCCAGCAGGAGGGTCCATCTGCCACCCACTCACCCCTACCTCGGAGAAAATGATGCCAAGGTAAAAATGGAAACCATTGAAGCCCGCAGCATCCAGTAATTCAATTTGCCGCCTATGAACCGCCCATTTAACGTTTAGCACATTTTCATATCGAAAGGGCGACAGGATACTGTTCCTTCAACGCCCGCCTAAAACACACCCCGGCCCGTGTCATATCGGTGGCCATTATCTCCATTTCCTCCAAGCCATTGCTTCGCCACTTCCGGACGTTGCAAAAATGGAAAATTGTCTCAGCGTCCCTTCGCTTTTCCGGCCGGCGTGCGGAGGGTCCCTAATCTTGATGCGCGCATACGCAAGTTACACGAATTTGCATTTTAACCGGCGCCACTTCTGCAAAACAAGCTGTTGCTACGGCCATAATGGGCGTGTGACACGACTTCCACGACGAGTGCCGCCACGCCGCCACCGCGTTAATCATGTGCAAATAGCTGCCCAGCCAGCTGACGGTCCGGAGTGCAAACCGCAATGACACTTTTAATATATAGGAAACGGAACAACCGGTAAACACCCACCGCCACGGCCGGACGGCCAACGGAAATTGTCGCTGGAAAAAGCTTATTGCGCCAAGTGCCACTTTTCAGACGATACAAGCATAATTACATGGCTTGGGCAACAATTTCAAAGCCAAGCGAAGAGTTGATGATGATTCTTGTCAGCTCCGTTGCTGGGGTTACATCACACGGGCAGAGCGTCTTGTGCTTAGAGGAAAACTTATTTTAGTCCATGCATTTCCACCCGATTTTCCCGGGATGACGCCCAGAGCGTACCTCTCATTCGCGGAGAGAGAGAGAGATGGGGCGCCAACTGAACGGCGTTTGGCACCGAGCCGTATTGAATTAGAAATTAAATGTCACTTGCGTTTTCAGCCTCGCCATCACGCGGGCGCCCGAGACAACTCCATGATTGTCTCCTCGACCGGTCTCGACACGTCCGCTTGACACAAATCAAACGTCAGGACGCTCCGGCGAGGCCGTGGAGGAAGTGTGTTTAATGAAATGGACGATCCACAATGGCAAGAAGGAATCCGTGTACCGAGAGGCGACGAGGCGAGCCAAAAAACAATCGACACCAGAGTGAGGCTCTGGCGAACAAGGACAACATCAATACCACGGCCACGGCATAGGCGACAACGGCGGCGAATGCAAATGGAGCGCCACTGGGTTGCATTGATTTTTAATTTGCATCTCATTCCGCAAACGACAAGCGCAGCAGAAGCATGATTTCCGTGTTTGTTGCCGGCGATAGTTTTCGTCGAGTTTGCATCTCGGCTCGCGGTTTGTTCTTTTACCGCTTCCGAAACGGACCGCGTGTTGTTGACACAATTATTGCATTATATTTTGGTCGCCGAAAGTGCCGAAGAACTAATCCAATGATGGCCCGCTTTTCGACGGTTGCTTGAGGTGAGAGTGAAAAGGGTCTCTTATGTACTCGTGTCTTTGACTGTACAGCATTGTAATTCCACCTAAAGGGCACCGGAAACAGAGTGAACGGAAGTCAGAAGCCGACATTATCGAATCAAGATGCGCATGCATTATTAACCGGCTCGATTCCGGCGATGGCGATGATTGATTGAGAGCCCGGCGGCGGTCAGAGTACAGACCGGCACACCGGGAACGACTATGCATTTTGTATGATATGGGTCTACTGGCCACACAATGGCTCACTGAGCGATTGTCCTGCCCGGCCCGTCGTCCGTCTAGGAGCTAGACGTCCGGGGCTGAAGCGGTTTCCCTTTTTATCCATAATTTATGCGCCCTTATTGATTTGACGGTACAAAACTGTGGCCATACGACGGAAGGGATATTATTAAAGGCTAACGAAGAGGTGAGTTTAATGCGAATTTCGCTTGGAGGCCACCGCCACCAGCCAGCCGGGGGATAAAAATAACACGCGTTTATTCGATGTCGATAATGATAAGCATTCGCTGGCGTTGGCACAGAACGACCACGAGACGGTCATCGACCACGGTCCTAGCTGGGAGCCAGGAAAAGGTCTGCTGTTACGAAGCGAAAACACGGTAACGACGCCATCGGGAGCATAAAAAGCGCCCTTTATTGTAGCGGACATATTAATTCAATGGCTCCGTTACCGAACACCGAGCAGCCGACGGTGGCCGCCCGTCGAATATGCCGACGAATACCCGGAATGCCCTGGCGTGGATTGACGACTTTAGGATAAATATAGGCTGAGCCAAGCCGTCCCCGGCAGTCCACAACCGGCAACAAAGCACACGCCTCATGTAGGGCTTCCTGTGCCGCGTCTGCCAGAATGAGCTGTGGCCAGCTCCTTCACGGAGGTGGGCCAAAAATTGGAACCCCACATCGGAGGCTCCGTCATCGTGACGCCTTCTCGGCGATCGCCTCCGTATGTTTATTGACTCTGTTTTGCCACTTTTGTTTGCTCGCGTTTCTCGGCAGGCATGTGAGCTCCATATGGCCCAGAATGCGCCGTCCGCACTTGGTCTACCCAGGAATACCCGGGATTCTATGGAAGCCGTCAGAGCGAAAGCAACGCTGGTGACTGAAATATGGCACAGCTTTGTTATTTTTCATTGCCGTTGTTTGCAGCCGTGTTCCCTTTCGCATGTTCGGCTGAGGATGTTTATTTGTTTCCCATTCTTTGGCCACTCGTTGTTTTGTTAGTGCAGCGCGCCAAGCAATATATGGACCATATATGAATGGAAAGTGTGTTGACCCAATTTATGTTCGCATTCGATCAGCCACGCCAGGCGCCACCTTTGGCCCCCCCGACGGTCCGTGTTATAAATCGACTTTCGTTCCCCGTTCCCCGGTGCTTGTCCGGTGTGCGGAATAAACCCCCATTTCCGGTGACGGGTGAAGCATAGTTCACTGACACGGATCCACAGGCCGCTCTAGCTCTAGCTCCAACTAGCCAGCCAGCCACCCAGCCGACCAGCCAGCCGACCAGCCAGCCGACCAGCCAGCCAGCTATAAATCTTTTAAATTGCCAACGGCCACACTAGTTGAGGATGAACCTCGCCGGGTCCCGCTCTGCCGGCGTTCGCCGTTCGATCGATTTCGATTCCGTATCAATTGGTTGCAGCAAACAACGTCCGGATCGAATGCGTGGCACCATTCGGTTTAATGAAAGCAATTTAGCAATCCAAATGAAATGTGGGAACCGTTTCACTGGGAAATGGCCGTCCCGCGTCGTCCCGTTACGCAACGCTCCGGGCTCCGGATTGTGGTTGCTTCGCTCGCGAAAACAAGCCACGGACAGCTTTTGTCCGTTTGGCAATCTAGAGCATAAATATGGTTTTAATAAACTTCTAATGCGCCCTCAAAACAGCCGTTCTACCGAATTCACGTTCAGTTTAGCGACCGAATTTTGAATCACGATTTGCTCCATGAGTGGCTTGAACGTAACAGATTCCATTTCAGGACTTCCCCGTTAGTTTTTCGATGACAATGTCGCACGATTTTCACACTCGACCGGGGCTTAGCCGGTCACGGCAACCAATCCCATTATGAGAGAAGCGCTCTCGCTTCAGCGCAGCACCGATTTTAAGTCGCATAAATCCGTTAATGCTTGACATCGTAATACCCAGAGCGCAGTGGCCTCCATGGACCGGCTCGGTTTGGTTGGCCATCGATCGTTACATCGCGAGCCCGAGAAGCACCACTCCCCGAACCGGCACCATTAGGTGAAAAGTAATCTCTTACGTAAATAGCAGCGAAAACCATGTGCAGCAGGCGTGAAGGACCGGAAATCTCAATCCTCCATGGATGAACACTCGGTGTCCAGTTAGACTTTCGGTTCGGTTCTGCCGTTTCGACTCCACAGAAGCGGAACGATGGCGAAGAAGCGATCGCAGTGATTTCACGCGATTTTCAACCATCGAAAAATGGAAGAAAATCGACCCACCCACTTGCCAGTGTCTACCCGCGAACTGTGTCACGGAACGCGTGTGCGTCTGACATCGGTAATCGTGTAAGGGTCGCCCTTTATTGGGCTTAACTCGGGCGCAGCATCCACCGGGTTAGACGACCGGGTTTCGGTCCGATGTGGAACCCTTTTCCCACCAAGACACCGTGTTGTTGTCCGTGTTGTGGTCCGAGGTCCCTGCGTACGGACCGTTGTCAGAGGGAGGATCATTAAATTAAGCAACCTAATTCCGGCACCGCGCTGTGTCGGGCCCCGGCGCGTATGATTGAATTATTTTGAACGAAGTCTAATCATTTTTCTTTTTCGACACTATGTGGACTTTCACGAACTTCATAAACGTTTCAGTTCTAGGGACCTAAGGCTCACGAAACGCCGTGACGATTAAGTTTTTTCATCCATCATTCGCATCGGCTTCACTACTCACTTTTCGCTTCCGCTCTATCGTTCACAGGTCAACGTGACTTTGCGCTTGAAGGGAAATGAAAGTTGATTTACACCACAACAATAGCTACAGCTCATCGTCGCATTTCTGGATTGTAAGTATGCCGCCGTTTTCGTCCCGCTTTTTACTCCGAAATCCTCGTTCGCTCCGAAAGGTTGCTAGCTGACCGAGCCGTGGCGAATTGAAACCCTTTTCCTGTCACTTCCTGGGGTCTTTTTCCACCGGAGAACGCCGCTTACACTGCTCGCGGCCGGCACAGCGAGCGTTGCGTCACAATGTGGACGTAATTTATGACCGTCGCCCGTTTCTATAATGCTGCTGCATGACTCAAAGGATCAAAGCCTACGGCTGCCAGTCCGCCGCCGCCGTAGCCCGCCATTCGGGTGGGACCTTTGAACCTTTATCATGCCCAGCCGTCCACACGGCCCTGCCCCCGCAGCGTACGACCTTTCGCCCGATGTTTCGCTGGCAAATTAAGTGCAAACTAAATTAGTTCAAGTTGGTGAATAGTTTGTAGGGAATCTGTGGAACCCTGTGGAGCTGCTGACCACGGGGGACCTGCCCCTTGGGTTCCTTTTTTGTGTGCCAGGCCGGAACGGTATTTAGGCATAAATTTCTTACGCGGTCCCGTCTGCGGACAGGAAGTGAAGGAGATCTTTGGAGCCGTGCGTGTGCTCCGATTTCCTTTGCCTCCACATAGGTAATCACAGGTTTCGGGGGATTGCCCGGGAGTAGAATTTATGAACTATAGAAACCACCCGTACGAGCGATGATGGAATGCCATGCTAGCGCTTTTCTCTCTCCCTTTCGGCCCTCATTAACTCCTGTTCCGTGGTTTCTGTTTTGCAGGGTGCACTCTGGTGTACAGTCGGTATCATCATATTCGGCGCTGTGGCTGTGATTTCATGCTGGATAAAACGATGCAGGTAAATATGGTTAAACCCCAGCAGCAGCACCTATATCCGCCAGGACGCCCGAAAAGTCAGAAAAGCGCTTCCCCGCGAACGTACCCGGTTTGCGTTCTTTTCCTGTGAGGCCAATCAAAAGCACTCGGCTGCAGGAAAGCGGTCCCGTAAGCAACTCCGACGAGTGCAATGTAATGAAATGCAGTGAAAATGGTGAATCGTGCAAAACTACGCCGTGTAAACAGTGTGTCAACAGCGGGGCTTTGGCGCACGTGCACGGCTTTCCCGCTGTTTGTTGATTTTTCTTCGTCGTCCTCTTTCTATGCTGCACGGGCCCATCAATGTACTTTACAGCGCGCGGCACGCGGCCGGGGGGCTGGTTTATGCATCGGCAGCAAGTTTACATTGCTTGAAGCCGAGTGCACAGCCAAGCCAAGAGCTGTGCCGTGTGGCCCAGAAAATGGTACCAATCGATTTTCAGACTCGGCGGAAAACCAAAAATCCCTCCTCTTCGGGGTGGGCAAACGAGGGGGAACACTGTTTTCAGCCCAACCCAGCGGTCGGTGAATGACTGCTGTTGGGTAACGGCAGCCTTTCGTTGCACAATCGAATCAAGGCGAGGTAATCCAATTCAAATCACATTTCAGGGACTCTAGTGCCCGGCATGGAAAGAGAACGAATATTTACATCTAATAGCAACAATGCGACAGTTTGCAACACATCTCTCGTATCGTTTCTATTTAACTATAAATTCACGGCCCAAAAGAACGTAAGCGGATCTCGTGGAACGCGACGTGCACTAATGGCCGGAAATGAAAAAGGCCAAATGAGCCCTGGTCGACGTGCAAAACATCAACGGTTGGGCAAGCAAAGCAACATTATGAGAAGTGAAAATGAGAAACCGGAAAAGAACCGAAACCGAGCCTTCCGGCGTACTGGGTGTGACCAGAATGCAAACACACCGGTCACACTGACGCCATTTCACAATGGCCCCATTTAGCCATTTGCGTGCGAATGTTTATTTTTAATCCCATCCCGCTAGCAAGGGAAGACGCAGAACCGAGTCAGGACCACCTAAGGACGCACTACGAACCGACGAAGGATAACTTTGAGGCAAACTTTAGTTCGTCCGCGTTCGGGCAGTCCGCCGGAGCGAGCTAGCGGTCGGAACCGGAAAGGGCCCGAGCGCAGCCTTTGTGGGAGCCAAAAGGATGATTGATTATTTTGTAACCCATGGAAATTGATTTTAGATTATCTCTCCCTCACCTCATGGCTTTCTGGTGGCTATCTCTGTGCCCTAAAGCCGGCCAGCCTTTGTGGGGCATTTCGGGCGGGTGTAACACAAAGACAAACTATTGAAAGTTCAACACCGAGCGTCGGGGTGGCTTTCTCGCCCGGACACCACGAAGTCAAGCAACAACCGTACAACCCTTGTTTATGTCATTTAGTGAATCGAATTGCCTATTTATATGTGCCCGGTCCACTGCTGACAGCGCGGGCGCGGATGATTGGTTTATTTGCCTGACCTTCCCTTTTTCTGGCCCGGGGTTTCGGGGTGTTATTGTGTTGTTGTGCTGGATGCCTTTCAACCTGCTGGCTTCCTGTTGCCCCGGTAGGCTGGCTAGGGCCCAGTAACGAGTTTTTAACGATGGACACACGTTGGACCTTTCGTTTTGAAAATTCCATAGCGAAGCATTCGGTAATGTAGGGGAATTTGCATGCCAGCAGTGTAATTGATGGATCGATATCAGGCACAAGTCCTCTTATTGCAGCACACAGTTAATTGACAGCTGGAGCTAAAAAAACGAGTACGTCAGAACAGTGCTCAGGTACTTGAGCTATATTTGAATAATGTAGCAACCTGTTCACATTTCCATTGGTGCCCGGGATTGAAATACCTGGATCCAGGTGTCAGGTGCATAGTAATCTTCCAACCAAAAATGTGCATTCTGATTCTGAGAATGGCACTCCATTCATTCCGACCGTCCGCAATGCCACAGCCAACAAGTTCACTGCAGGAGTCCGGTTTCAAATCCATCCCTAAGCTTTAGATGCGTAATTCATTATTCATGCCCACGGCCGCTTCTCCTGGTCAGCATTATTTGTGGCACTAACCTTTAATAACGATGTGTTGATTTGTGCCGCAAAACTTTAGTCCGTAATCGGTCCTCTGTTGTACTCTTTGCCAAACTTTGGAAGGTTTTTCGTGCAAACTTTACCGGGGTGTTCCCCACACACATTTATCCAAATCTAGATTGCTCGGTTGCAAGTCTTCACGTTGAGCATCGCATTGGTTCCGTGCATCGCTCACCATAACGGATAAGTTCGGAAACCCGGCCATAACACGTGCCCGATATTTCCAGGCCCCGGCGCGAAGATTCGTTTCATCTTGCCGACCTTAGCCGACGCCCACAAAACCTCCACCTACGTAGGTGGAACTCGCAGAGCCCGGCGAAAGGTTAAAGGGTAAAACGGAAAGCGCTCGATCGGTGGTGGCCCAGGCATGTGCCCAGCCCAGCCAACCATGCCAACAAATTTTCCACCCAACGCGCCATCCTGGGCGCAAAGGGAAAACAGGTATCACCCGCAAACAACAACAAAAACCCAAAAAACGGTCTCTCCACATCACTGCATGTCTGCACCAACGCACTTTCGGGATGGGACAGCCTCCGAAAAGTAAATGTATTGCGTTTATTGTGGCCTCCCTTATTTTTGCGTAGCATTGCCCGGGATGCTGAACTTTGACATTTCGCACGGCGCACTAGCTGCTGATCTTACACTTACCGCCCAATCTAGCGAAGGATGCGCGAATTGGCACCGAAAGTAAAATGTCACGCTTCGCCCAGGCCGGACGGAGGCTTCGGTGACAAGTTCCATTAGTTCCGTGAGCTCCGGCCTCACGCGGATGCTTGTGTGGGATGCTTTCGAATCGTCTCGAATCTCAACGGGCGTTGGGGAAATGAAATTTTAAAAATTCATAACCCCGATCCACGGCCGAGCCTGGCGAGCGACCCTGACCAGGCCATCTGATAGACGGCTTGCTGCTTGCTTGCTCCACTGTCTTTCCACTTTCCATCTCGGTCACAAAGTCCCATCATTATGGTAGCGGCACTAATCTATCCCATTTCGGTCTGCCAACGGGCGTCGTCCGTCTTACCGGAGCCGCTGTGTGCCGAGCCGAGAGAGAGAGCGTTGGACACGATTTCCGGTGACACAAAACGTCAGCTACGTTACAGCTACGAAAGGTGAAATGAGTGAGTGCCAAAATCGGACCACCGGGGATTGGTTGGTACAGGCCGGCCAGACCATGGCCAGGCCGTTATAATGAAACTCGACTTTGGTCAGTGACAGCTTCCAAGCACGTAGCGCTTTCTTATGGCGTCCACGTCTTGCCACTTTGTTTACAAAAAAAACAGCATTGCAGCGTGACCGGGCTTTTGAAGGATTCCGAGCCTCGCATAGGCCTAGCGAGTGGCCAGAAAAAGCTGTGTGTGGGTTATGGTGTTTCCCTTGCAAACTGGAAAAATGCCTTATGAAGTATTCCGCTAGCAAAGCAGACAGACTTGGAAAGTTGAGTTCAGGCGCCCATCCTTTATATTGGCTTCAAACGGTTTACTTCGTGGTCTGACTTGCCTTCTACCGACCGTGAGTTGTTGCAGCTGTTGGGATGATGGTGCGAAAGTAACGAAAAGAGATCTTACGGAAGCTGGTGAATAAGGTTCACCACTTTTGTGTGTGCAAGGCCATCCTTTGAGGAGAAGGCGCCTCAGTGGCCATTAACCATGGTTTAGTGTATTTTAAAACTTCACAATTGGAACAGCTTATTCGTGACAGTTTGATAATATTAAGATGATTCAATTGACCAGTATTGTAATTTTACATTTATATTTAAGTTACTCGATCCATAATGAAGTTGAATATTGTTCATTCTACTCTTCTATTTCTTACATCGCAATCAAAGCAGTTATATGGGCAATGTTTTCCGTTAAGTAATTGAGATCGTCCCACACGTACAAACGACACGCTTGGTGTGCAATTTGTTAGGGCACAAACCCGCACAAACACACTCGCCCGCCAAGGTGCTCCCTCCGGCACTAAATGAGTTCATTTTTCCACCAACGCACAAAATAAAGTCCTCATTACTCCGGGTCCGGGCCAGCCAGGTACCTGGCAGCCTGCTAGCAACCAACCAGAGGGCCACAGGGAACAGGGACGTGTGTGTGTTGTTGCGCTATACACATACACCACTACGGCCGTATCGGCCAAGCGAAGTTCGACGAAATTGTCGGCACGATGGACAGGCTTTTCGCGCATATCCGTTCCGTCCGTCGGCGTTACCAGGCGGGCCAGCCGGGCAGCTTTTTCGCGTTGAAAGTGCCAAAGTATTCTCACTCGGTTTGAAACTACCGACCGACAGCGATTCATCACCAGCTTGTTCTGCGGGGCCAGAATGGCCAACGCCGGTCGTGGCAATGATGGAGCATTTTTCTCGAACAATGAATGCAAAGTGTGGAAAAATGTGGAAAGTTCCCTCGGGCACACGCTGAAGAACGAAAGCCGCGAGTCCCGTGCGTGAAATCGTCCATCCATAGTAGGTCGAACTAGGATCCTGCGGGCTTCCGGCATCGATCCGGTGCATGGTAAATGCAGTTGCAGCTCCGCAGATGGTTGAGAAGTTTTGTTGGCAGCGCAATTTGTGTTAAGTGTTACAGTTTCTGTTACGTTCTTGAGTGAGGCAACGGAAACAATCAAGGCCG
The DNA here is from genome assembly GCF_943734635.1 of Anopheles cruzii. NCBI lineage: Eukaryota > Metazoa > Arthropoda > Insecta > Diptera > Culicidae > Anopheles > Anopheles cruzii. The sequence continues at coordinate 80,379,998 of NC_069145.1, forward strand.
TGTTACAGAAGTTATTGACAGTGATTACATGTTCCAATAGTTGGTCCGGTTGGAAGAGATCAAAATTTAGCAAGCCCCTTATGGGCGTCACTCTTATAACATCGACCAGCGAGCCCTTTTCGCTTCGCGAAGAATGTATGAAACATTGTAAACAAATTTTGTTTTTTTTTTTGTCAGATAATAATGTTAGATTTATGCAAAGAGACCGCTAAACTATAGAGGCCTGTCGGCTGTCGAAGAACAGAACTTCGAAGCACGAATTCCAGGGCGCCTTGCCGCAGGTGAATCTTTTAATTTGATTTAAGATCCGACGCCCAGTTCGTGGCCTACGCGTCAGCCGTACTTTGTATTTGCGTAGTGTAAGTGCGCCTATAACGATGCCGTCGACCTTAATTGCCGGCCAGAGCAGGAAGCCTCGCACGTGACATCGTATGAAGCGCAGGCCAACGTTCTGACCAACAATGGTCGGAGGGCGGTTTAATGCGCTTATTGGCACGCCTTCGTGGCGATAATGGAGGCGCATGGTGCTCGACAGTTCGTCTTCCCAGTTTTCCCCTTGCTACGCGAACACGTGCGTTGTGAAAAGAAGGTTTAGACATTGTTAACGTTTCCTTACCAACGGTGGGTGCTGGGTAGCAGTTCTCGAGGTTGCCACCGCGAACTCGCCACCGCCCACCGTAATGGCGTAACGTGTCAAACCTACGGTCGATAAGAGATGACACGTTGCAGTGCATGGGACCACTTTTTGAGTATTTTCGACCATTCCAATCACAAGGCATTGGACGCATAAGACTCGCCTCGTTTGTGTACTACTCGTTCACTACAACCCGAATCCTCGCTCTCTTCGTTCGTTCTGCCTAAATCGCAGGATACAACGAATAAGCAGCAACAACCGTCATCTAGATCACATCAGAAAACTCATCCCGACCAGCAGCACCTGCGAACGACGCCGCTGGAACCATTACAGCAACCATTGCAGCAACCATTACAGGACCAAAGGGAACAACAGCCGGTGCCGCAGCAGCAACCGAAACAACCGCTCCAACTGCCTTTGCAGGAGCAGCCAGAATTACAGGAAAAACCGCCAGAAAACGTCCAAACACGACACCACCACAGTTGCCCACCGGCGGCACCACCACCCGGCAGCAAGCCGCCGAAAGACGGGCCCCCGGTGTCCTTCTCGTTCTACAAGACAATCAATACGGTGATTAAGAGCAGCCGCAAGATTATAGTGCGCGTTTGCGAGGTGACCAATGTGAAGACCAAGCTCAAGATGTTCAACCTATACTCGACGATGAACAAGCGCAATGGCGCGGACGATAAGGAGGCGAAAGAGGTGGAAACCACCGGTCACGATCGCTTCTGTCAGGAGCGCCCTTCGAGGTAAGTGCACCGACGGCATCGTGTGATTCCCACGGCGGGGGGGAGGTGCTGGTGCGGTCAGTTTCGTGTGCAGCAGACCGGGCGTCTGAACAGTGAACCCTGACGTGAATGGTGCGAAAACGCGACAAACGTAGTGATAAGAACAAAAATCGGTAGATTTAAAAAAAAATGGTAAAAATGATTAAAAAATGCAGGACAGGTAAGAACTGACCCCAATTGGAATTTACAAATGTTAGGAATCAGTTACATTTTCCCTTCCCTAACGCATCAGTCTCATAATTTAAGGAATGCTTGTGAACGAGTATGAGCGTGAATATTTACTGTGCTACTGTTTTCTCTCTGCGCTGTGCTAACACTTTAATCCTGAGCTGGCTTGGTTTTGGCTTATTTTGTATTGCGCAACAATAAATTACACACTGTAACCCCTACAACGATCGACAGTAAAACAATTGGATGAGAAGAACGAATAATGAACGCCACATTCACCGGACTTCACCCAACTGCCGTGTTTCTGCTGCACACGAGGACCATATTATCTCGACCGGCACCTCCAACCAGTTTAATCAATACCAAGTACTGACATTTGCACAAAGCTTATCGAAACTAAATCAGCAACTTTCTTCTTTCTTTTACTGCATTGCATCCTTCTTTCTATTTTGTATCCTTGATCGTGCCATTTTCTACTTTTGAACCGCTGGAATTGCCTCCCGCATTCGTCTACAATAATGACACTTCGGTTTTGGGGGGTTTGCCTTTGGCTTCCCATTTTCTCGAAACACGTGGTCTGTCGCTCGGTACGTCCGGATCCGTACTGTCCGTAGGTCAAGCTACCGACGGAAGAAAAGAAAAATGCGCCGGGCACAGTCGGCCGCCGAGTTCCAGGAACCGCACCCTGAACCGACACTAACTGCGGCCAATAAACGCATGCTGTTCAGGTAACTACACTTCCGACTCCTATCTACTCACCACATACATCGCATGTTTGCGGCGCTCACACTAATGAGTATTCTGCATTGTAAATCATCATCTTCAACCCCCAAAAAAGCACCACCTGCCCCATTGTCACAGTCTGAGCCAACGGAATTCTTTTCTCACGTTCTTTCAGAGGGCGCTCCATTAGCTCGGAGCACGACAACAATTCCGAAACCGAACATTCCGAGCGGTCGCCACTGGTCAGTGCCAAGCTCGACTCGCTCGCCAAGTTCCTCTTCAGTCGAAGCCTGCTGCAGGAGAATACGGGCGCGACCAAAGATAGCGAGTCACCGACAAGGTTTCTATGCTCTTCATACTACTTCATTCCACTACTACTACTTCTACTGCTACAAACCAACTGTAACCCTCTGCCATCCGTTGTCACTTTTTCAATTTTCGTTACTGTTGATTAATGTTACGCATTTCAATGTACACGTGCACAATCGCAAACAACACTCAAACCCACAACAACCTCTTTCTGATCACACCCTTCAATGGTTGAGCTATAGAAAAAGGATAATTAACGGAAAAACATGCATATACTCGAGCAAACGAATCCTTACCCAAATGTTCGCGTTAGGGTTATTTTGTGTTCAATTGGAAGTTCTCAAATGAGATGTTTAGCCAGCCTCCCGATTTGTTGTTATTAAAAATTTTTGCTTTAAAGTCATCCTGTTCTTGTCGAACTACATCAAAATACACATTATCCCTGCTATCGACACACACCCACACATACACACACACCAGTTCTACTTTTCGTCATCTAGATTTGTCTTGCTCAACGAAATAGATAGATTTCTAGCTTAATGTTTGCCATACCTAGCAGAAAATGTTCGCTCAGTTAGGTGGTTTGGCAAATGAAAATGTTTGTTTATTTATTCAACTTTCACTATCTCTCTCTCTCTCGCTCTCTGTCTTTCTATCTGTCTTGTTCCTCTTTGTTTGGCAATCTTTTATCAACCCTGCTCTTCATTATTCCCAAGACACGGTATGGCGTTAGTTTCATCGTTTCCTCACGCCTTTATTCTGTTTTGCCAGTTTTAGAACCAACACAACACTCATTTGTCCATCGTGTATAGATCATGCAACAGATAGCAGCCATCGCCGATGATTAAGCTAGATTTAGGTCACAAATTATGAAACTTTTTCCACCTCGGAAAGAAATATGGCCCAATAAATGGTTGCCAGGCAAACACAGTGCCAACATCAAATGTCAGATAAAACAAGTTTAAAACATTTTCAATTTACTGAAAAAACTTTTAATTAACGAATCTTCTTACCCATGGTAAATGCGAGCAAGCTTTATATATGCCAACAAGTTACCAGCGCGCGAAATTGGCAAAAGCGGTCCCACCTTATCTGGACGGAAGAACCGTAGACTTTAACACCAGATCTTGATTAGCTACTGTTTTTTACTTTCTTTTATCGTGTAAAACAAAAACCATTGGTCGCTGGGTGCCCACCAGTATTCTGTTAAATCACTCTCAGTGCCAATGGGGCAAGCAAGGAAAATTCCCCTTTCGATTACGATTCAACGAGTGAATTTCCTCTCCGATTGCAATGGTAGCCCTTTGGCCGTAACACACTCGCTCGGTGCGTCCGGTGGGAAATGTTGAAATTTCCATTATCGAGAAAAATCTTTATCTTGGTTGAATCTAGGGTCCCTCTACCGGCAAGATCTACGAAAACTTTTGTTTGCCATTCGGCGAATTCAGTGGCCATTGCGAAGCTGCTGAATGCCGAACGTTTCTGCTGTTTCCCCCCTCTTTACCGGTGCCGCAAAGGCACACTTGAGCGGGGGTCAACAACTGGCACTTCCTACTAATTGGGATTCGCATCGCATTTACCAGCGGCCTGCGAGTGGTCTCTCTCTGTACGGCATCCTTTCCGTACTATGCAGTCATCCCATTTACCATTTTGATCTTACTCTTCCTTGAAAATGGCAGCTGAAGTCTGTGGACCGCAAAGCAGAACGAACCGGCATAAACAGGTTACAGGACCAGCAATTAGTGAACCACAGACCCCCGAGAAACTTGAACATAACTCAACCGCCTCTTCAAACATGACTTTACGTTATAAACACGTACTGTACATTACGCCAACCTTATTGTTTCGCGTCCCAGGCTTGCTTTACTTATACAAAGTTCTTCTCGTTATGATTTCTACTTATTTAACTAAATGACCTATAATTTAGACCAAGTAGTTTGGTGCTTATTCACCCACGATCTATGCAACATTTCCTTTTAAATTAATGCATTTAAACGCAATTGCCAATACAAAACTAACTCAGTAATAAAAAATTAAATAAACAATTGGTCAAAGTATACTCAAAATAAGGCAAATAAATTAACTACAAAACAATAAACCAGTTCGCGCATACAAGATGCGACTCAAAACAACTATACCAACAATAAGCAATAGTACAGTAAGTGAGTAAGGTTAGAATCATTTGTAAATCTGAGAGGTAACAAAGTGCGAAATAAAACCAGCCAACCCGAGTGGTTCAAAAACAAATCGATTCCAAATTTATCGCGTTTACAGTGCGATGACACGCAAAATTGTCAATCAAATTGTCAAAAACTGATCGTCAAAGCAATGTGGAAAAAAAAGCAGCTAATCACTGTCAAACTAATGGGGACGGGGGGACATCAAACACGTCCAAGAACTTGTTTCAGGAGAACTCAGTAACATGTTGCAAGTTGTGAAAAACAGAAAAAATATCAGGCAAAATGCGAGTCACATCAGTGAAGTACTATAAGTTGTAGCTCTTTCAGCGTTCACGTGTGTCTGTTGGCCCATCTAGAGGGTCTCTTGGTCTCTAGTATTTTTTTCTCTTCATCTTTCGCTCTCTCCTTTCTGTCTGTCTGTTTCTCGTTTTCGCTCCGATTTCGTGCATCTTTCGAATAGATTTTACAACTTGTCATTCACTCATTTTCTTAGCGACTAGCGACCTCTGTACAATAATAGTCAATACGTTATCTGTTTCAAAAGCATTCGGAACATCTTTCTTCTCTTGAATTACTATCTTTGCTCAACTAAGTAGGAATAGTGATTTAGTGGCAAGAACTACGTAAATCTGCTTGTTTAAATTTAGCCATTTTGGCAGTTTTTCCTAATGTCAGCTACAACACCGTGCGCTATGTCGCCATCCCATTTACTCTACTATCCTCGTACTCTACTCAATTCGTTCGAAATTCGTTCGTTCGACTGGTTCTTCTAGACGTTTGTTTGTACATTTCCCTGCTCACTTTCTACACTCCCTGAACGTTGTTACTGTTTACGATGTTGTTTTGCTGTTTTGTGCCCTTCTGTCCAAACTATCCGAGTTTATTGTGCAACAAAGCAACCTCTATCTTTATCGATCGTTACCCAAACCCGCAAATTTGTATTGCATGGTGGTAGTGTTGAATCAACGGGCACCACTTCCTTTCTTACAGACAACAGCAACCATGTCCATGTCTCCCTAATGCAGCGTCCGGCTGAATCGGTCCTCTTCCATTCGTGAGTCATCAGCACATTGAGTCCGAAACCAGAACTGACGCAGCAAAACGCTCATCAATGCTCTGTTCCTGTCTGCTATGACACATTACGAACACTTCATCCAACACTAAGCCACGGACGCCCAGAAACCGATTAATGGTGGCACGGCAACATAGTGCTGGTGAATGTGCCTGACCATAGTGGTGGGGCATCGATGGGTGTCGGTTGGCGACACAGACTTTTGCTAATGGGATTAGAAACACGTGCACGGAGTGCAGCGCAGAGCCATTACTTCTGACCATCGATTATCGACAGGCTTCCGTAAGGGATACGCGTGTTTTTGTACGGTTGTTACCACCGTCCTTGCTGTCGCTACTGGGTCGGGCCATTGTTGTTGGGTTGGCCATGATTGCTAAACAAAAAGTGGCCCTTTTTGCCGGGACGAAAACCAAACGTCAGCCACAAACTGTACAAAATCAAAGCGACATTGTACCGTCACGAATGTGTCGACATGTTTGGTGACAAAGTTTCGGTGACATGCGCTAGTGTCCATGGCCTGGAACTATCTGCCACGTCAGTGTTCTGGTTTTCTGTTGCGTGATTCATGTTTCTCTCCATTCATTTGTTGCGTAGTTTTGCTCGAATCTGTATATACTGTTCCATTAGCTGCCGCCGCTACAGGCCACTGCGCTCGGCCAGGGCAGCCGAAGGTTTGTATGTACGAGTTCCGGTGTTGTTGCATTCGATAATTCGGTATTAGTCTAGAGTTTCCAATTTCTTTGCCCTTCGGGAGATAGCTTCTTCTAGTGTGTCTCGAAGGCATAGCGTCTCAGAAATAGTGTACCGATCACCGAGAACCGTACGGCAAGCTTCGTTTGACCACAGGATTTTTTTCTCCCTCTCCCTCCTCAGACACAGTGTGCGCTATCAGTATACGGCCCTGGACAGTGGCATCGGCGCCCCGGACCGAAGCCCGCGGGAGCGTGCGGCCAGGGAACGGGCCTATGGCGCTTGCACGGAGTGGCTGCAGCACTCGGGCGGTCGCTACGAGTCCATCGCACACCTAGATGACATCGGGTCGCGGACAAATAAGCACTGGTTCCTACTCAACGACTGCACGGTAACGAACTCGAGCTACAAAGCGCCACGGCTCCACGACGCTGATTGTTTACGCCCCTGGCGTCTTTCTCGTTGACCACAGATACGCACCGATCGGCTCATGACTTTACTACCATTACCTCCTGATTGCATTGCCTTAGAAGAATTGCCGCCGTCTGAATGTCCCCAGGGGGTGCTGATGGAGCTGCTCGGCTCGCTGCAGCATCCCTACATCTACCCGGTGCTAGATCTCGGCTTTTTCCCTTCCGATTCCCACCAGTACACCAGTCTCGTGATGCCCTTCAATCCCCGTGGCAGTCTCAAGGATCTCATCTACAAGGTACGCGCTTGTACGGCGGACAGCAGACCGATAACGAACGGCCCACTAACCAGTATCAATCTTCAGTCCCAATGGAACGAACCGTGGGGTCGTAAGTACACGCGCAAGTCCACCTGCCTGCCGATCTCGCAGGTGCAACGCCTCGGCCGCCAGATCCTGGAAGCGCTGCTGTTTCTGCGTGAGCGCGGCATACCCTCCCACGGACACCTGCACAGTGGAAACGTCATTCTGCAGAATGGGGTCGCCCGGTAAGCGTCTTAAATAAGCACCCATTCGACAGGCTATTTCGCCCTATTTCGGTGTCAAAACTCGCGAGCTTCGAACGTCAGTAAAATGTCTTTCAAAGAGTCGAGTGCCGACTCGCAACGTGTCACACCGTGCTCCACATTGCTCCCGAAAACGGAAAATCATTCATTCCATTGATTTTCCGGAAAGCCCTGCGTCCAATGTTTGGGGGCCTGTGACCAGAACTCAATTCGGGACTGCACGAACGGTCCCAAAAAGCGTCCTTTCGCTCCGATTGCTTCCGGCTTCGGAACGGATTTCCATCCGAAATAACATATTTCCGGTTTGTCGCGGCTGTAGGGCTCCATCCGTCACCGGGCCGGCCGCCGAGTACGTACATTACGGTGACACTAATGTGACACTGAATGCATTGGTGGCACTTTCACTCCGTGTCACCACCGTCACCCCGTCTACAGGCACTGACAATGTGTATGACAAATGAATTCCGCCGTTTCCATCGGAGAACGAAACAAGTTCGATAGGCTAGGGGCGCCAACTAGGGGAGCAAATGGAGAGTCAACTTTCCTACTCAACAGTGAAACACTTTTGGGGTTTGGCCACAATGCTTTCACTCGCGTGGCACCGCACCTGGGCCTTCAACTTATCCATATTGATGCACATTTTGTACATAATTTATTTTACTCAACTTTGCAGACTTTCCGGCCTGGAGAACGGTTTGCTGGGGTTGAACTCACGCGTCAATGCCGTTATTTGGGCACGGTCGGCACCGGACATCGACAACATCGACGTCATCTGCTTCGGACACCTACTGTTCGAGATGTGCGCCGGGTACGAGCTGACGTCACCCCAGCCCACTCCCGGTCACTACCAGCTCGATCTCGAGCGGTACCCACAAGTACGCACTGCGCCGACTACGGCAACGATGGCGCTGATGTTCAGAACTAAAAATCGGATTGTTTGAACCGTCTTCCATTCCAGGTCGTTGACGTGCTGCAGATGATATTCGAATCGCCGGATGGTCGCTACCCGACGGTGGAGGAGCTCGTGCTCTGTGATATTTTCCGCAATATCGATTTAAGAGAAATGCGAGGAACATGTGTGCCTGTACGTAGCGTCTGGCAGCTAATGCCGTGCTAATTGCACCCTTTTTGATTCGCTTTTCGCCTTCCCCCCACAGTCCTTCAAACACGGGTTGAGCAGCTCCACCCTGAGCTTACTGAATGCTGTCCGGCGGCGCCAGGGTGCCATCATGAGCGGTTCGTACAGCGAGGGCAGTTCGCCCTGCACACCGCCCTCGACGCCACGGGATCGGAAAACCGGGTGTGTAGTCTATGTCTAGTCGCTGCTGCTGCCGATCGTCTCACAATCGTACATTTTTCGTCCCGTTCCGTTTCTTAACGTTTACTTTACGTGGTTTTTGGTTTGTGTTTTGCGTTTTTTTGTTTTCACTTCATGCCATCCGACACGAAATCGACGATTTTTAAGCAATTCCTTTTTTTTTGCATTTTACAAAGTCTAAGGTTTCGGTTTGTGAATTATGTGTCAAATGGACAATTTTCTGTTCAACCATTTCTGATTTAGCAGCTTCCGTTGCTGATATTTGTCTAATTGTCTAACAACCGCTTAGAGTTCTCACAGATACTGTTTGATTTTTACAAGCACAGTTTTACGTGGATAATTCGTAGCACAAGCAAACGAAATAAGATAGTCTGCCATTAAGAACGGATCGGAAACGTTTTCGTTGTTGTAGTTTTTTTTGTGCCTTTTCTCTGTTAACATGCCCACTTTAGGCGAGAGCAATGCTTTGCAAATTCTAGACATCAACACTAGCTACCTAGGGATTTCGCGAAAGATCAGTGTGTCTCATTTTCATGTAGTTCTTACTAAAAACGTACTTCGCTCAGCCCTAATTCTAATAACCTGTGTGTACTCTTATCATCCGATGTTATGCCAACAAACAACCAAACAAACACACGCAAACACTCTTTCCATCACTCTCTCATGCCTATCCTGTACGGGTACTCCTTTCCGATTCCTCCCAAAGCAAGCAGAAAACGATGTAAAGTTATGCGTAACCGTCCCGCGAAGAAAGGCAAAACACAGGCACCACTCACAGACAGTTAACCAATGCGCGAACCAATGGCTCCCGATCAGTGCACAGCTTTGCACTGATGCATTTGCAAGTCGGCAAATCAAGGCTGCACTATTTGGCAAATGTTTTGCAAGTTACACCAGAACGTAGAATTCATTCACAAATTTGCCTGCAAGTGCAAGCTAATGAATGGGGCGATACATACTTTCAGTGTCTTTCCTAAAACGTATCAAGCTCGAAGATTTGATATGAACAAAGTACCGATTAACCGCGAACAACCGTGGCCAAAGAGGCGTGTTACTTGTTCGCTTCGATCTTTGGATCGCTCGGTTTCCGTTGTTTTATGTTTTGTTTTGCCTTACCTTATCCTTGATCCCGTATCCACCGCCGATTTTGCCCACACGTCTGGGTTCAACAGTACTGAACTGAGTACCGAGTAACGATCGTCCTCATCCGGCGCACTGGTGGTGGTGGGCACACCGATCGAAGAAGTCGACGGACCGAAAACAAGATAAATACAGTAAGTAAAACCGAAAACTCAGCCACGCAAAATACATGCCATATCTACCATTGTGCAACACAGCAACCGCTGGACCACTGGACGCTTCGTTTTGTTCCGTTCAGTTGCTCGTGCTTTGTTCGATTATTGGCCATTTTTGGTTTTAGTTTTCTGGTGATCATTTGGTTCCATTGGCGTTCGGAAGGTTCGGAATGCATCTGTATATTTGCGGAATGATAAAGTAGCTAAATATCTTATCGTTTGATTACACACACCTCACATGCATACCAGCAAACACATTCACACACTCGGACACACTCACTCCCGTAATTTGTGAGGCGTCCACCACAAGCCCCAAGAGCAAACCCCCCTGCGTTAATCCACCGGTCGACAGAGCGAATCCTTCCCCTCCGTTCCTTCATCATTTTACAAGCAGTGATAACGGCATAACATCGGTATGAACGGCGCATAATCGGAAAATGACCACACTTTGATGTTTCACTCTGTGACTATTTTGTCTCTGTTTTTTGTCAATGATTCGTTCTTCGTACAAATTATCCCCAGTGTCTCAACGCTTCTTGTACTATCCGATCAAGGCAATAATGAAAAAAAAACTCTAAATACTAGGAACGGTTCATATACATCATATACAATAGTTTGAAAACGAAAAAATGCTAATAAAAACAGATATCGTTGAGGCCAGTTGATGATCAATCCGTTCACCCCGCACAAGCGAGTGGAAAATGTACGTTTTTCACGACTTCATCCATCATTCATTAATATCACCGAACCAGACCGAACACCGTGTTCGCACTGGGCCATCATCAGCATCATCGGCATCCCGTCATCTCATTACATTTCGGTTGTACTTTGGTTTATTGTTATGTTGTTTCTCTATTTCTATGCGCACGAAAATCGGTAATCAAATCTCGATGGCTGTACCGTCCTTGGCTACTATCTGATGATGGTGTCTATCTTCGATTAATATATTTGTTGGCCAAAAAACACGCACACACACACACACCCCATATCGCCGTGATTTTGGGATTCTCATACCCGTACACAGTTACAACTATCAGGGCCATTACGATGACTTTGTGTTTCGTATGGCCTAACGGTGGTTGCGTTCGATCTCTGACCATCCGGCCCACGTGCCGCACCAGGCGGCTCCACCAGGCGGCTCCACCAGAGCGGTCCTATGATTGTGTGCATTCAATGCTGACGACGCAGCACCAGCTTCTGGCCAGCTGTTGCGTAGTGACCCCTTTTCATGATTCCATTTGTAATAAATGACGTTACGACGAGCCCAAACGGACTGCCGGTGTCCAAGAACCGGCCAACGCATTCTGTTCCAATCGTCAAATTCTTCCTCTCTCTGTATCTGCGTGTGTGAGCGTTATTGTGTGTGTTTTTACAATAGTTAAAAAGTTTAAGAGAGTGTTTGCTTCGTTTGTAAGATAGAAATAATTTCTTTAACCATCGTCACGTCCTGAAGCCTGAGGCCTTCTAACAACGTCACAGTTTAGGTAAGCATCGGACAAACGTAATCACTTCATTATGATACAAATGCTTACCCTGGATGGCCATATCTGCGCTAAACCGTATGAGAGATTTATGTTGCCAGCGCGTGACCTTCATTTATGCAATATTTATAAGCCAGTGCTAGTGACCCAATGCTAGGCCTCCCCTAACTAAACTGGTAAGGCCAAGCAAATTAATTTACTTCTGTTTCACCCTTTTCGGGACCACAAAAAATGCCAACGTAATGTTAAACTAGTCAGTCCCGTGATGAAGGCATCATTCCGGCATCATGGCGTTATCAGTGTTTTCTATCTTCAAATGCGGTACCGTTACTATCATAGCTCATTATCATTGCTGGCCCCATTTGCACTTAGTCAGTGGGTTTAGCAAGCCATATCATAAGAACCGTTCATCATCTTGCTCTTAACAAGTAATGCAGTAAGGACAGCATCGAGTATGTTAAATCATTGCTGTGCCACGAGAACTTGGCTGTAGCTCATCTCTTGACCCAACCGATTCACTCACACTCAATGATTGTGAGTTATCAGTTTTGCTCAAACAGTTTCTTTTCTCTCTTCCCTGATAATTTCTATTTTCATTAACAAAGCCGAAAAACATTCCATTGCATTTTGCCTTAGACGTACTGTTTATGTTTTTTAAATTACCATTTGTAGCTCGTGCTTAGTTTATCATAACGCCCTACGCTAAACAGAACCGACACGTGCTTCGTTAGCGATTAGCCATTGATGGGCGGCGGCCATCAGTAAACCAACATTAGCATTGTGGCATCGATTGGGAAGCGTTTGTTTCGTTGCGTTTTCGTTATATATGTTGCTGTGTGCGTTAACATGTGTTTGGTTTTGGTTTAGTTCCACACTATCGCGCCCATAATATGCACTCATACTACATCACACACACCCGCACACACACACGCATCAACACACAGATAAGAGCAAACTGCTATGTTTGGCTGTGTTTTACCGTGCGGTGTGTCGCTCGCAGTCTGTAAGTGTGTTCTGTCTGATTTGATCTATATCGTTGCCGTACGGCCACCGCCCACCATCCAACACTCCTCCTCCATCCATCCGAATCCTGCTCCGAATCATCCACCTTCCACCGCTCCGACCCTCCCCAACCGGCAAATTCCTTCGCACCTCCTCGACCTCTCGAGTCCGACTTTTTTCTTTATAGTGATGTAGAATCCTCCGATCTGTCTAGTAGTGATTCCGAGGGTCTGTTAGATGAAATAGTTATAGCGTCGGCCCGCATCGACGATCCATGCCATTACGATCCACTGAGCTCGCCGATACATTACTGTGACAATAACGTCCACTCGGACGATAACAGCAATAGTAACAACAACACAATCATTCGTATAGATTCGATCGAAGAATCGCAAGGTTCCAGCAGCTCGGGCACGGTCGTGGTGGCGGGCGGTTCCGGCTCATCGTCGGCAGGGCCAGCGTCGGCTGCGGCGGCAGTAGCGGCGGCGGCGGCGGCAGCAGCGGTGGGTCTGAACCCGTCGTCCGCCTACAAAAACTCCAAGTCGCGCCGCATGGAGTACAGCCGGCGCGGCATGATACTCGGGCTCAGCAACCCCTCGCAAGACTCCGCGTTCGGTTCCATGACGGACGGCGAGTCGTCCAGGGCGTCCAGCTTTAAGCTGAGCAGCTTCGCCTCGATGAACTCGCCGATCGACGAGGGCGTCGAGGATCTGCTGGCGGAGCAGAGCGCTGCCGACAATCTCGCCACGACGATCGCCAACATGAAGTACATCGATTCGACCGGATCATCGCCGTGCCACGATTACCACTGCGCCGTGAGCAATTCGCGCACCGAGCCATCGATCGCATCGCGGGACATCTCGCCCAGTCGATCGCGGTTCCTCGAGCCGCCGAAGCTCATGATCAACAATCACTCGGCGTCCACCACGAACTCGTCGCTCTGCTACACACTGTCGCCCCTGCGAAAGTGCGCAACCACGGAGGTGTTCTCGCAGAAGTATCGCGTCTCTTCGTTCGAGGACATGTCCTGTTCGTCATCCCACAAATCGATCAAGAACACGGCCCGCAAAATCTTCCGCTCGTTCGAGGAGGAGCGTCGGATCGACTCGGCCTTCATGCCGATCGATACCGGAGCCAGCACGTCGCGAACGGTGCGGCAGCAACATCAACAGCCGGGTCTGCTCCAACCGCAACTATCCCTGCCACCCATGTCGATCGCGGGACCATCGTCCTCTTCGCCCTCCCCAAAACACCACCATCCGTCGGGCTTCTCTCCATCGCACCACTTTGGCTACCAGCAGCCCGCGGCCTCTCCCCATCACCAGCTGTCGAAGAAGAACCACGCGTCCTACCAGAACCTGCACACGATCGTTCCGACGGCTCGCGAACGGGGTCTACAGTGGCGCAGCAATCTGATCAAATCGAACGAATGTCTCTTCGAGACATCGTTCAACTGTGTACCAACCCACCATCCGTACTACCAGCAACCGCAGCAGCAGCAGCAACAGCACCCGTCACATTCCTTCTCCTCGTTCCACGGCCACGGATCACAGGATCTGCCCACCGGATCGGACTGTGGCAGTTCGAGCGAAATGAGTGGCGATCGCTTCACACTCACACCGGAACCGGGGCCCGGGACTGGCCCTGAGTCTCCCGCCTGCTCAGTGGTGGCCAGTTCTTCTACGAGTCGTCTACGGCCCAACCGAACCGATCGGGCGCAGCTGTTTTCGTTGGCCCGCTTCAAACACAACGCCATCCTGGACAGTGTGTCCATCGAGGACATCTCATCGGATGCATCGCTGCGGCAAGGGACGGGCAGCCCCGTGGCCAGTCCATGCCGCAGTGCCGCCAGTGTGTCCTCCTCGTCGGCCGGTGAACCGCCGCCAGAGTTTGAAGCGAAGCGCCTCTCGTCGGACGTAACGTGCACCTCGGACGCATCCGACACGACCAGCGAAGATACGGCCAGCATCAGCACGACCGACACGTCCCTGCTCAAGTCACCATTGCCGGCGCACCGTGACACGGTGGCAGCCCAGGACTTGCGCCACAAGCATGCACCCCGTGACGTCCGCCAGTATCTGGACGACGCCACGGTCGCCAGCGGCGGTGACTTCGGCAGTGGCAGCGAGGAGAAAACACCGCTCCTCGAGGGCATGGAACTGTCGCCCATCATCTCGCCGACCGAGTCGGAGCAAATGTTGTGATAATACCGTGGCACGCTCAACCGAACATTCCCCTTTTCCGGCGACTTGCGCCGTTGTCCGTACCGCTTAGGCAGTGAAATGCAAGCGGAGGTCCTACTCTGACTGGAAACAGGAACATCACGCGAAACAGGTCCTTTTTTTACGCGAACGCATTTTAGGCCCGTGAGCCGACGTGACCATGTGTCACACGGACTCACGGTAATCTTGATGAACGTGGATAGTCCACTGCGCCGTACATAGTCAGTTTGTCTCTCGAGTTTTAACAACAACAGTCCAACGTCGTAGCAAACACTGACAAGTCCCTTGGCCCGTGCCGCTAATCGGCCTGTGCGCCACGCATATACGATAATCAATACGTAGCCGAAATACACACATCAAGATAATACAACTTTGCTGTAGGCCGCCCTAGTGGTAGACTTTTCGTCCTGAGGTAGACAAATAGAACGTCGACGGTAGTGGTACCATTACCATCTGTTTCCAACCAGAACTCTCCGCGGCCCGAGTGGTCAAATTTCTTCGCAATCCGTAGCTCCACAAGGATCTTTAGTAGTGTTCCAGGCTGCGTCCTTGCAGTTAGTTGTTCACCATAAAAACACAGCCGACCGGATTAAACAGGGATTCGCTTTCGATTCGCAGCAGTGTACCTGTGCGAGTGTGAGTTGTTAGAAAAAGGGAATGGCGGTTGAAGGTACGCGAAACAACCGCTTCGACGCGAAAGTCAAAGTGTCAATCAAGAAGTAATCAGTATTTAAACAATAACTTAAAATGATAAAGGGTACACTATCCGACCGAGATTTTGACCCCAGCCACGGCAACCCCCTGTTTCCTGCGCTCGATATACTCGGATCCCCGGTTCTTACAGTGTAAGTAGTGAAATTTAAAGTACATTAGAGAGCCGTCGGGAAGATAGTCCGGCAATCACGACGATGTTGTTCCCGACCGATATGAACGAAATGCGAAAACGCAGAAGTAAAATTTTTCTAGAGAAAACCAAAACCAGTATATGAAATCGTATCGTAGGCAATCCCGAAAGGCGTTGACCGCTAAGCCGGGGGGGGGCTCGAGCAACCGATGACGATCAAGCTGAAATGTATATGAATGAATGATAGCTTCCCACGAATCATCAACTGGACGGATTACATGTACCGAAATAGGACCGAACCTTACTTTCATGTTTTTCGGAACAGTACACACCTGGAAATCGCCATTGTGTCACCCGGATCCCATTTCCGATACACCCTTGAAATAGAAAGCGGAGTCTAGTATCATAATTAACCATTTTAAAATAAATGAAACGGCCAAAGTTGAAAACAGTTGAATTAATAACTCATTTCACACAACTCTAACAACACCGCTACTGCGTGTATAAAACAATGGTACACTTTCTTTCACTGTCCACTCGAATAATAGGCAACCAAGGGTGCCCTATAACTGCGTCACGAATCGTTTCTCCTCTGTCTGCCATACACTACCGAATGGTGAATTTCCCATTTGTACATTTTCGTTGGCTGATTAAAAAGATATACAGCAGAAACAAGAAAGCCCGCCGGACCGCAAAGCAGGAAAGCGCGCCTCGAGGGCACGTCAGAACATCAAACGAAAACAGTCGTTTGAACGTTAGAGACGGAAAGATTGATGAAACCTTTGATAGAACAATTTCTAAACCGTCCCCGAATATCAAAATCATTAGATGTACAAATATGTATCCGTTGGGTTGCGCGTTTCCGTGGTGCCACTGATTTACCGCTGCGCCGAGATCAGAAAGGCAGCATGGAAGAGGCGTTTGTTATCATTTTATCAAAGCTCAAGCATTCGAGAAGATAACGCAGATAAACTTTCTTTACTTACAACGGCACCAAACCCATAGGTAAGAACCAATATAGAATGTAGACCTCCGTTTAGCCCCCCGTTAAGCTGTGTAGCTTAAGGTTCTGTTCGGAGATAGCCCACTAAGAATCCACGCGCATACGGTGCGCATGCAGTTTGTTGCCGCCATCATTGCAGACACAATTCCTAATACACACGCGTTCCTCTCGCTTAGGTCGGCCAACGTTTTTGTCGCGGAAAGAACAACCCAATACAATAACTTGAATATGAGGTACAATTATGAAGAAACAATCACTGCTAACAACCACTATCCGGAGAGCAGCAGAGGCAGAAATATAACAAAACAAAAAACACAGTATAGTTCATTAAAACTTCCGAGCTTGATCGTTATAGGAAACAAATAAACAGAAGAAAGTCTATCAACATCTTTTTTGCAATCCAATTACTTACGAAATATGAACCATATTATTAAAGAGAACAAAACGAACCTATAAAAGTTAGATTGTAATGGTTGCCAACAACGTCTGAAATATACGGTGCATAATAAAGTGAGCCCAAATGATGCAACTCAGTAAATAGTGGCCCCCTCCAAGAGGGAGCGCGCCTTGGTTTGTTACCTTATTGAAAGAACTAGAAACCTCCAAGGGTTCGGCGGATATTTTGGGTAACTTACTTTCGGTGGCCACTTCACTTGACTGAATTCTACACAACCTAACTGCTTTCGTCTAAACCACTCACTCAACATGGTTCACTAATCCCTCTAGCTCTATGTATACTATGATCATTTTTCTGAAGCACCGCACACTTGTCATATTACTGACGTTTGCTGTTTCCTGCAAAACACAATTACCAAACACCGGGTGGGTAGATTTTTGAATAACTTTATTCATATGTATACGGTTTTCATGTTCATGAAAAAAGCGTTTAAAAAAACAAAATAACATTATAATCCTGATAACTTTCTCCCTTCGTAATTCCATCAATTCAACCCCTGTTTTTACGTTTCATTTCTTGGATTTGTTTCAAACTTGTCTTACTGCTCTAGTGTTTTGTAAATGTTATGCGCAACTTCAGGGTGTATAGTGTAGATATATATATATATATTGTAGTAAATTTAACCGATACCCGATCGAAGGCTATCTTTTGTAAAGCAACTATTTCATCATACCACCGGGGTAGAGTACCACCTAATCTGCAGCGCTTGGCTATTTGGTTTGTGCCACATGACTCGACCTTCGAAGCACCCACCACAAGAAGCAAGATGTGCACATGTCGCAATGACGACATGACGATCATGTTTCGTTGTTTCGTTGCATTTGCAGGTAACCTCTAACTCGGCCTATACTGACTGTGAGACTACGAATCAATGCTTAAAAACAGGTTAACTTTGAACTTACCAAACATCAGAGCCAATTGTAATATACTCTAATGTTGCGCTACGCTTTGTGTACTATTTACTGCTTCCCCCGGTTCTCTTAGGAACAGCAGATAAGATAAAGCAGAGCTACTCCATTGGGTCCTAGGGTGGCGACTATTTTACTGTTTAGCCATTGCATTCCTAGTTTCTACACAATGGGGCAAAAAATTTGTATGGCTCTCGTCAATCTTGTACTTTCAAGTGTGCTTCCCATCTTGTCTCTGGTGCCTGATGCAGCGTGTCCCATATGTCACCGACCACCCTTCACCATGTTACATCATCACCCCTTCAGACGTGGCCATATGCCAACGACTAATTAGTGGCAATGCACCCTTGCTCGTCCGGCCGTGGTAAATTGTGAAAATATAGTCACGACGCATCAACACATAACTCTTGGGGTAGGTCAAATTGGCCCTAAGCAACAACGATCGCACCCTGATCAACACGCTGTTTTGGCACAACATTTTCTTATTTTTGGATATTATTCATGTTTACTGACGGTACGTTTTCTTGTAAACAGTGTCGGAAGAATGGTCAGCAGAGCCCAGGGGCGTCATAACTAGTGTGCGATCGATCATCGCGCGCATTGCCACCGAAGAACAATTTCAAAACGATGCCATTATGGCGCTGTTTCGATCCGTGTTGCTGGGCGGATGGTATTTTTAAACGCCAATTATGCCTCTCTTTTTCACAATTCAAAGGTCAGCCAGGGCACAACAAGTGCGCATCCGACTGCGTGTTGTTTGTGACTTCTGATGTGCCGATTGATATAAAGGCTGCACTTGTGTCGCTGTTTGGATGGAACATCATCTCGGCCTCGGCCTGTGATTCACTAGGTATTTTTACAACTCGGTGCTCGGCCGATTTTCTATGGCCTCTTCTGCGAAGGACGACTCATTCCGTTCGCCTAAAGCAATCAATTAATGGGCAATTCAAAAGGGGATAAGCAATCAACATGGGCTGAGCGAGATTGGTTAATTTCTACTTAAGATCTGTTGTTTGCATCTATCTTGCCAGAGGAGATATATGTATTGCATTCATTGGCCCATTTTTGCTGCGACCATCATACTTCTGAACTAAGCATTATCGTGACGAATTAAAAATAGTAACACTTCCGAGTAGCAGTATATCCTTTTTTCTCCAATTATTGTAATTGGCATTAGACGTAAGTTTGCTTTCTTGACGTAACTTTCGCTTCTTCGAACTCTATGCTCGTGCGTTCGGTTTCCGAACATACTATTGGCTTCCCCGGTTTTCGTCAATGAAATCAACTCAAACCACAAACCAACCGTCGCCGCTTCGGCTGGGCCCGACCTTCACTCGCAAACAGCAGGTTAGGAGCTAACCAGTCGAAAAGGAATAAGCTCTTCTGCTTCCTCGCTACATCTACGCGCTACGCTATGGTACACTGCTCTGCGGGAGCGTTGGCCCTTCCACTTACACTTAGAGTCTCTCGCCTGAGAAGCGGTTGTGAGTTTCTAACAAAAATTAATATAATTTTCTAAGAACTCTCGCCTCTCGAACCAATAAATCAAATTTTCCATCATTTCTACAACATTTCGCAGGCGCGTTCGCTAGTGGAAAGTGTGGAGAAACAATGGAAAATAGTTGTCCTTGTTCAGGCCACGACCAAATGATAATAACTACTACTAAGCCCTTAACGTGTCCGACTACTAACCGAAATGAAAGTGAAGGAATTGAAAACATAAATCGTTATCCACTCTCTACGCAGCCATCGGACCACACTCTTGCAAGCTGGCGAACGAAAGATACAGAAATAACAACAATAAACATAAAACCAATCATCAATTTCGATTCCGTGTGCCATCAGAATAAAGCGTTTGTGTGCGCTTGCTTGTGTATATGAACAATCAGTCTCTCTATTCAAACGAGCGTGTGCGGAGGAGGACCTTAATCGCTCCCCGCCAACACTTCGCTCTGTTTTTCTCTCTCTCTCTCTCTTTCTTTTCCTTTCTTTTTGTCCCTTTTTTCTCTCGCTTTTTTGTTAATTTTGGTTTCGTTCGCCGTAATGCTGTCCTCCCCGTGTCGTAAAACTAGTCTTCCCCCCGCTAGCTAATTGCATAAATACTCGTCGTTGTCCTAACATGTGAACGTTAGCTTCCGTTACTCCTACGCCCTCCTCCCCCCGTTAATCCTATCGAAAAACCACAGTAATATCATCCCTTCCCTAGACCTTACAGATCTACGAAGAAATCACAAATACAATGCACCATCCATGCAGAGTCCGCAGCCTCCAGCAGCTCGACGACGGTTTGGCCGGATTCGCCAGCACCGTTGGCCAACGACGCCGTCGACGAAGGCGACTCAACTGCAATCGCGGACTCGGAAGACCCACCGACGAGACCGAGTGCAGTGAGCGCCGTTGAAAGCATGACCAGCGATGGCGGCGGCAGTCCGTCTTCCTCCATCGTTAGGAAGTCCTGCTCCACCGGCGGAAGCAACCCCGCCACCAGAGGCTGACCGTCGGCCGGATCTCAGTTGGCCGCACCGGCCGGCAGCAGGGTGGCGCTGGCCGGGTTCGTGAGGACGTACACGACGGCCTCGTACGTGGCCATCATGATGGCCGTGTTGGGAATCTGTCGTACCAGCTGCGTTCCAAGTCCGCTGCAGGAAGGAAGCGAGAGGACAAGGAAGCGAATAAGCACGATCGATCGGTTTTGGTTTTGTTGCCACCGCCGCCACTTACCGGTAAAGGCCGGCTTTGCCTTCCTCCTTCCACACGGTCAGAAGCGTCTGCCAGAAGTTGCGGTACTTGTTGCCCTCTTCCCGCAGCCGCGTTCTGGCCACTTCGTGCGGATATGCCACGATCGACGCGATCGTCTTGGACGTTGCGCCGGCCAGCATAAACTCGAGGAAATCACGCGACGTTTTGCCACCTTCGGGACCATCCCCGTACCGAGCGGGGGACGATTCTCGTAGCTCCAGCTAAATGGTCGGATCGAAAGTAAAGTGAACGAGAGGCGTTAGTCCCGATCGGTGTCCTTGAAAAGCGCAACCAACGCTGTTCTGCGCAACGGTACACGTTGCTACTTCGCACTGGGGACGGCTGTGTTTGCGGTTGGTCAAAACTCTTGCCCGAACGAATGAAGCTACACAAGAAGCAACGTTCGTTCCACGTCCACGTTCCACAACAGTTTCGAACCAGACCCACAGGTCCTCAGTCTCAGAATGGATGGTAACGTTAGATGGGGAGCGGTTGGCAAAATGGGTAGCATAGAGAGAGGGTGGTATTAGCAAAGTAAATGTTAAGATGTAACTTGTTTCGCTTTTTCTCGCTGCCCTTTCAGGCTCACACTGATTTAGACAGACACAGGCGCAGCTCGTGTGTGTATGAGCGTGTGATGATGAAAGGCGGTTCTGAAATGGTACGACTGAAACGATTACGTGCGCCCTTGCGGCATAGGGTGGAGACTTTGGTTTTGGTTTTTCAGTTAGCTAATTGGGTGTAGCTTCTGCCAGTGCGCGTCCGGGGGCACTGTTGGTCGCACACGAGCGACTTTTATCGAACCAAATTGTCTCCCAATGGAGGATCGAAAACGGATTACGAATTTCTGTTTGCCTACGCTGGCGACCAACAGCGCTCACGGACAACGACGAGAGCTACACCCAAAAGCACGATACCTTGGCCCTTGGTTCGGACTCAAGTGCTGGCTGCGCGCGCGTGGCGGGCGATGTTCTCCGGCGGCGCCATTTTCCCGCGCCTCTCATATCCTGCCAGCCATTCATTCTGTTCTGTTCTCTCTCTTTCTTTTGCGCGCCCCGTATCTGCCCGCCGTCTGTCGGGGGGCACAGGTGCGTCCGTCGATCTCCGCAGGCGAAAAGCATTCGACCTACAAAACTTTGACTGTGTAAGGTGGAAATTTTTCACTGAAACAATTTACCAGGTGCCTCGCCTCTTATCTGAATCGAAGATTCGAATCGTCCACACCACTACATATCTTCTCCGGGCGTCGTCGGTGTTGTGGGTGGCTTATTTGGAGGTTCGCTCTGGCAGGCAGGCTGTTCGGACCTTTCTTTCAGTATCAGCTTATCATTTCGTTGCAATCAATAGCAACGTTACTGGGGCTCTCTCTCCCTTTCTACGTAACTCTCTTTTTTCTTTTAGGCCGAGGAATCAGCGAGTTCTTTTTCTTTTTACTCTTAGTCGCATAAATGTATTCAACCCAAACGCAAACAATGGACATGAACATAAACGCAGGCGATGGACGACGACGATGCCGGCGGGATGTGCGCGACGTTTTATGAACACAGAACACAGAACAGATGAAGGAACACATCGGCGGAACACAATGCGAACGGAAAGCACCGCGGACTGAAGTGGAAACAGAGAATGGCATATGGTTGTGGTTAGGGCTGCAGCGCTGCCGCATCCGATACGTACCAGTTTCTTCTTCAGAGCCTCGTAGATGACAAAGTGGATCACCGTCTCCGAGATGCCGACGTAGCTGGCCGTGATGCCCTTGTAGAACCCGCGGACACCCTGTGACTCGTAAATTTGCTTCACGCACTGTCCCACGGATGTACGCAGCCCGTTCGAGGCGTTGCTGCTGTCGAGCTGCATGCGCGTCTTGATGAACCATATCGGATTGGTGGCGGTCGACGAAGCGAACCCGGCGCAGGTTGCGCTCAGGATGTGCACCAATGGTGAGTTGGCCGGAATAATGCTATATTTGTGTGAGTGCACATAAAACACATTTCAATAAGCTTCATCTCATTCTCAAGAAGCGCAACCAAAAACACGTACCCAACGGTATTCAGTGCATTCTTCGTCTTGGAGTACGCGCAGAAGTAGATGGCACGGGACGGTGCCACACCGACAATGTTCGGCCCAAGACCCTTGAACAGGGCGCGTGAGCCCTCGGTTTGCACAATGTGCTTCAGGCATTGCCAGATGCTGATGGACTGTACCGAGGTGGACAAACCGCACTGCGGAATGGCGAGGATCTGTAAGCGGAAGGATCGAGAAATGGAAAATTAAAAAGCTGGCCCGTAGCGCTAGCAACAGTTCGGATCTTTCCCAAGTCAAAGTGATAAAAGCGATTTTCGACCGAAGTTTGATTGAGTGGCAGGCGCAAGGGCAATAAAAAATCTCGTTCTAGTAAAGAAATCCGGTATTTTTCCATCGCTCGGATTATCTAGAACGGCGCCGGCCGCCCAGGTTCTCGATGGCAGCGTGCGCACAACAAGCCAGTAATATAGCTGGCGATAAGGAACGGCCTCATCATTATTACATGACCCGATGATGAGCTGAAGAACCTTTGGCAACTAGAACGATCGCTAACCGGATCGAACAGGACAGGAGCGGAATCTCTCCCGTTCCGCCGATCGTGCTGAGCGCCGCCTGTGCCAATCATATATTGATGCGCGTACAAACATCCCGCGGCTTTGATAACCGTTAACATCGCCTCCGTGGGCCGGTTAAGAGGTTACGTTACGTTCCGCGCTTCGACCGATTGTTGCACGCGAAAGTCCACAGTAAACAAGTTGTCACTGGTTTTCAATTGCACTCCCCGTGCATGCGAAGCCCATCGCTGGCCACGCCTTGTCCGAGTCAGAAGTAGTTTCGATTGCCTGCCCATGATGATAATGAAGAATGAAAACGGCTCCATTTTCAAAAGCACATTGGCCTCCTCTCCACAGCATCTAGAGCGCGGGTCTATAGGTGGGTCATTACGCAACAGCCAACCTACGTCAAAGCAAGGATCGGTTGAATCTGGATTCTCTCAATCGCAATCGGCGGTTAGAAGCGGTTTTCTATTGCCCCTTCACCCAACCCCGACAACGCCTCGACCGATCGCCACCGGAGATCCCCCCCAAGTGTCCTCTCTGAGGGTTACAACCTGGATTACTTACCGAAGGACGCCGACGGGTCAAAATGGAGCTAGCGCATACTCGCTGAATGCGCGCCGCGTTTTGGTGCCGCTCGGATGCGTTGTTCGAAGCGGTCAAGTGGCGCATATGGTGATCGGTCACTTTTCCCCCATCGGCAACGAGCGCATGTCTAGCGACGCTCGACGCATTGATGATGAACGATGACGATGAGCTTTGCAGACGGGTTTTGACCACCTCCAACGGACATGTCACTACGGCGCCAGCAGTACCAGCGATACTGCAACGGAAAAGAAAGAAAGAATCGAAATTAATACGCAAATTGGTGGTGACTAACATTAAAAAAACCAATACCCCCTTGTGGCCCGTTATCAAAAGCAATCGATTAAGTCTCGCCCAACAATGACGTGGCTTTTTCACCGCGAAATCCGGATTATTCATTCAAATCTACGCCTCAGAGAGTGGTACATCGCGAGTTCCCAGGACATTTCGTTTCATCTCAAACCTAATCAGCCCATGGCAATAGAACAAACTTTGAATGTTTCAACACCATTTCGCTCTCCGGCACACGATCAATCAAATCGGATGCAAAGAACGCGTACAAGCTGCCCGTGGGCGAGATAACATTGACTTACGCCAGTAATGTACGTCGTTTGCATCGCAAATAGAATCAAGGCACAGGGACGTGTGCGCCTGCACACCAATAGACGCGATCATGCACCGATCGGCTTTACGTGTCCATCATCATCATCATCATAGAGAGGAGCAAACATCATCCACTTTCGATTGCCGGGGCTACAGCGGAATACGATTCGAAACCGGATCGAATAACCGACCGCGATCGACCAACGGACCATCGGTGTAATCTAAACTGCTTTCATCGTCGTCCTATCAACCGGATGATGGAGGATTGTTGGAAAAACAACCATTCTAATTCCGGACCCCTCTCCATGGACAGAACACAAAACTGTGCTAATAATAGAAAAATGTTTTGATTTAACATAACTTTTGGTTATCGACGGCGGGCTCCATCATTTCAACAATAATGCCCTTTGCCTTCCCAGGCCGCGATTATAACTAGCTCGCACAACAACAACGGTCCAAACGGTTACGAAAGCGACCACCAACCATCGTCCATGTATTCGCGCACAATCTTATCTCGCGTATTTCACTTGAGCGACTCTGGATGTTTTTTGCCATAAAATTATCATTACCCAGGGGCGCCGCTTTACTGCAGGCAATGGGGGGCTTACGTGACTTGCGGGCGACTTATCTCGCAAGGTTGCTGCTGCAGCAAACACCGAATCACCGCACCGCAGAATGAGATGATGCATGTGGAGGTTGGTTGGTGTGTGCACTAAATATGTGCACTAGAAAGATGGCCATAAATCAAATTATACAGGCCGCCGCCACCAGTGGCACCTCACGACGGTCACGGCGGAAGTGACCGCGATATGGTAGGACATTATCTGTCCCTCGGCACTTTTGCCAACGGCCTCTCTCTCTATGCCTCTCGTTTGCTTACTACAAATTTCTTACGCGCTACAAAAAATGGCCAGGAGGTGTGGCGTCGCCTGATGTATTGCAACAGAAAAACAGAAGGTTGTGAAATTAATCGCGTTTATTTTCGATCACAACATACGCCTCCGCCGCCACCGCCATCGTAGGGGTTTGTTGGTGCTTTGTGAGCCAAAATATAAACATTGCCATTCCGTTCCGTGCTGTAAAATTGTGCCGAAGAGCGGCGTGGCGTAGAAACGGAAACGAAATAAAAGTCGCGTAAAAAGATGTCCACAATGCCCACCAAAACAGCAGCCAGGCACCGCATGGTGTGTTGTTGTGATAAAATTAGTTCCAACATGTGAAGAAAGCGTGATCGCATCACACGATGAGTGGCAGATATGGGATCGATAAAAAATAGTCTAGTGCGCCACCTTGGCTCGCTGCCGTCGCTCCGTTTAAATAGACCCCAGATCGAAAGTAAAACACAGCCGATCTTCGGTTAGTTATTTTTAATCCACCCGAAGGGTGCACATCGCTCTGGCGCACTAGGATCGGATTGGTCAGAATCGAAAGTGTCTTGTGCAGGTGGTGCATGGCGTCCTTGTGCGTACCAAGAACCTAGCCGCCACCGACAACGACAACGACGAAGACAACGTCGTGTCTAGTCAACGACCTTTGCACAATGAGCACAACAACGCACCCGGAACGGGCCACAACGGATAGAAAATATCTTTCTTTCGACTCACACACAGTCAACGCAGTGGTGGCTTACGATGGGCGAGATGTTTAATTTTACATGATTCACCATCGCACCGCCGGCCAAAGCCAACCCGGTAAATCCGCTCCCTTCGTACCTAACGCTTAATGCCAAGAAAAAAATACACATAAACCTGTCTCTCGCAGGTCCAAAGGTCGAAAATGCATGCCTCGTCTGCCACGCCGTCGCTGACGTTTAAGAGAACTTTCTGATACTTTGCTAAAAAAGGAATCGAGGACCCCCTGGTGCCCCCCACATTGTAACACAAGGTGCGCGGTTGATGAACAAAATTATCTCACATGGTCTGTTTACCGCCGTATCTTATCGGGGGAGTAAGAAAAGAACAAAATGGACAATCAACAAACAAATCATCGCTCACAATGAAGCTGATAATGTTTCGACAAACAAGCAAGGTGCGCGGGCGCCTGAAGATATCTCCGGTTGTTGGTCGGATGGCGGGTAGAAATTTCCAGTCAGTTATCAAAATGTGGCAAATATATGGAGAAACTTCTCGCAAACTGCAAAACATGGCCAAAGTTTTGTGCAAATCGTTATTGATCAAGCAAGACCTCCGAGCTGCCACCTTCGCTCTTTTGCGAAGGTCACAGAGGTTTGTTTTCCCCAACAAGGTCCAATAAAGTTGGCAGCACCGTCACGGCATGTATTGACCAAACGGTGTTCTACCTAACCCTACCCAAGGGATGACATGTAACTCTGGGTTACTCTGGGCGGAACGCGAAGAAAGCCAAATCGGCTCTATTGCAACTTGATTCCACCTTGCATAACGAACATCGTGACACGCGGGAGGGGACCCATTTGGGACAGTGACAAATGGACATCCATATCTCCGTTTGCGCACTTCACCTTCTTGAAAAATCTATTTTGGCATTTTCGGACGTAGGTGCAGATATTGACCCCCCGCCATGATTGTCACACCTTCCAAAAATAGTACGTGTCCCATTCAATTTGGCCAGTGATTAGCAAATCAATTAGTGGCGCGATATGTCCCCAATTTCTCGAGGTCCCTGGATGTTGGGGAACCGAAATTCCGGATTGAATCAATTCGAGCAGCACGACGTTCGCAGCTTCCCATTGTTGTTGGTCACCCTGTTGACGGCTGCGTTCGAATAAATACAAATTAGCAACTTCATTACTTTCTTGCTCATCGGCAAACACCGTGACCCTAAAAAGGGTGGATTTTTTGCCCATCACATCATGTTCATACTGGAATGGCGCATTTAGGAACGCGGAAGCCTCACAGATATAGAGGCCATTGAAGCTGATTGAGTGCAAAGTGAAAAGGAGAACAGAATCGTCTTTTGTAACAAATTACCATACGATCGCTAACGAATGGTGTCAATATGGCAAGACCATATGGCGCCGCGTGCAGTGTCTAGTGGAAAATTTTAAGAAGCAGTGCAACGCAATAGCCTAACATGATTTGCACCACGGCCGGTTTGAATAGGTGACAAAGTTGGCAAAAGTCGTGCGATGATTCGTGCTACACAAGGCCTTCGCTCAAAGTGCGATCATCCAGTGTCTTAACCACATTGCACACTTGAGGCTCGGCGAGCCACTAATCTGTAAAGTCCATATCGGACACATCGAAGTTCCAGCTCAAACCGGAATCTTGGGGCGCGCGAGTACTAGTCACACTCTCGGATCGCCGGTTTTTTGCTGTACACGTTATCTGCCGACCCGCGGACAGTGCTTGGCCTGAAAGTACATCGCGCCCGTACGCCCGCGGATGTGATCCGGCAAAAAGCGCTCGTGTATATTAACGCCTCTTGCTAATGGTAACATTTAAAGTAAACGTCGTAACAGGAAAGAAAAAACCTTTTCCTCATCAGCGAAAATAAATATGACGCGAAGAGTACCAGTGATAACAATGGCAGAGAACTCTGGCAACGGTCCTGCCCGCAGGAGCAACGCGCAGCCCCCACCGGTGGACGAATCGGGAGCAGGCACGCAATCGCGGCCTTTCTTGTGATTGACCCACGAAAGAACCAATCGCTCGTGGCGCATTAATCGCAGAGAGCCCGAAATGAAGATGTTTACAGGAACCGCGTACCCGCGATTCCATCAATCTCTGGACACGTTTTATGTCCGCCGATCAGGCGATGGGGATATTTTTGGAACCGTGTACTTGCTTCTGCCGACGTCAATCGGGAGACCAACCCGGGTCAGAAGATCCCCCTGCCGCTTTTGGTAATCTATTTGTACTGTCACTTATTTTGTTTGTTCGGTACGGCGGCATCAGAACGGCAGTCCAGTTTAGAAAGCACTATCAAAAGCTGGGTCGTGACTCGCGGTCCCCTTATCAGTGCTTGTCTTCCGATGACGGCCCAGAACCGCTTCCAGAGTGCGTTATCTCGCAAGCGCTGAGGCAAAAAGGTACGTTAAAAATCATGTTTCTTGAGCGAGCAACTTTTATGTGCAGCACTCGACGACACACGCGGAAACGTGATTGTTTTGGAACCGGTTTCGGTTGGTTTCGGAGAGGTGCGGTGGCGATGCGGTACTGTGCTCAGCTTTTGACATTAAAATGGAGGATCGACTTTGACGCTGCTGTGCACGATTCCTTTGCAGCGATTTTACCACCGCTAGGCGAGACTGCATTTTCAGGGTGACCGGACTTTAAGTGACATGATGTTCTGTTCACCACCAGGGTGATCGAAGGTGAACAACAAGTTTCAGGAAGTTTGCTTGAGGATCGAGGAGGATTCCTTCGAATTGTCGAATGAAAGTGAAACATTTAAGTGGATCCTCAATCTGAAACGATCCACAAAGAAGCGAAACGATCTTAATTGACCAATTCACCGTCGTGTACGCATCTCTCGTCTCGCAGGAACCTTCAAATGGGCGGCGGCATTAGAGTGAAAGAGAAAAAGTGTGTGCAGGGCTATTTTTAGACTCGTATCCAAACGACTATCCCGCAGTCGCTTTGGCGCAGTATGCGTAAAGGAACCGCGCACTCAAGTGGTCACGGTGCCGACATGCACCACGCACACGATAACAAGCCATTTCAAACATGGCGCCCATGCGGAGGAGGCTCAGGGGCCCTCTGCGTCCCGTGGACGTCGTCGATGATGGAATGATCAAGTTTTAGTAAGCAATTTCATAACGCAATGCAAGTAATAGACCAAAGATGGAAGACGGGTCGTGGACATAGCGAGAATCACACGAGAGTCGTTGCACTTGCACGAGACTAGTGAGTGACGATCGGTCGTACGACTATGATAACGTGCGTGGATCGCACAACTTGGTGTTATGCTAATTTACTAACGACGACAAAGGTAAACGGAGGGAAATGTGGAACAAAAAGTTGATTCTAAGATAGGTTTCGAGTACAGCTACTACAATGACCTAGCATCACCAACTCTATCGCAAAATGTCCGTTTAAGTCTGGAAAGGTATAATTCTTTCAACGCTGATACGCCATATCTGCATTGGCCGCAATTAATCAAACACACGAGATAAGATATCAACAAAACGTAGCACGATTCGAACACAAAAACCACACTGGTATTGTGAAACCGAAACCGAGTACGCCAGACTAATCCAATTTTGGGCCAAACTCGGTTTTTCTGCCTCCTGAAAGTGTTTTGAACCGAAAACTCCTATGTCATAACATTGCACGGATAGAAGCAATAGTTAGATAAGAGTTCTCCAAACATGGTATCCATATCAATAATCCATAGGGTGCAGATTTGAACAGTTTGCCGGCTCTCATTCGCAGCAAGTTCAAGGTCATCAAAGTAGTTGCGTCGCAAAATATTGCCACACAACCCCGAAACATAGCTCTGTCTATCGGTTCTCTTTGCTCGTACGTATCCGAGTAGGCATCAACAAAGTGCGCTATCCTACTTACGCTCGCACACACCGCCGCGAGCTGGAGATTCCAGAGAAACGCTTCGACTGGCACCGGATTTTCTGAGCGAACGAATCTATTGTAGGGCGAAGTATAATTATCTTGCTCTACCGACTGGAATATCATTTTGCAAATGCAAGTTGTTTGCGGTATGCTAAATTTAGCAGCACTATGATTATTCGTCGTTCCACCGGTAACCGGTCACCGGGTGTTGGTAGCGGTACAACAGTTCTCCGGTACGAGCCTTATTGCGCATCAAAATAAACCCTTCTCAGAAGCCGCGTCCTTAATGGCGGACCGGGCCCCTACCAGCGAGCCCTACTTTGGGCACCGAGCCCATTGGACGGGTTTCTATCGCATCAAGGTGCGTTTTCGTGCGTACGTGTCCACCGTCGCGTATACGCCGGAGAAGCAATGCCCTTTTTACCCGCCGTACGCACACCAGCTTCAACCAACGTGCGTACGAATATCGCACGCATACAGTGTCGCCGTTTTCTTGTGATAAATATAAAAGTGCACCATCGGAAGGATGCATTGGCAGCAGTTTTACCGCAATTTTCTGAAACTTTTTAATAAAATAATGGAGAAACAAATGACAAAACAATGGTAGGTACTTACCCTCCAGCGAATAGGTGAATGAAATCGCGATCACGCTGTGACATAATTTATCAGCGGCTTGATGTTTAGAAAAAAATTATGTTCCTCTAATCTTCTGCAAAAGTTCCTTTGAACGATGGTTTCCCTATTTTCGTGTGGTTAAACTATAAAACTTTACACTTTCACGTACTCCGTTTCAGTGCGTTTCTCTGTTCGTCAGTTTCCTACTCGTTCTCACTAGCTTTATTCTCGTGACGAAATTAATGCAACCATTTGTGCGATCCTAGTTCCCTTCACAACAACTATGTGCGATTTGTAGCAACTTTCCAAAGCCTCCCGCCTTCCGGCGGAGGTACTGCGATCGCTTTCGTACGCCAGCCGTGAGGCCACCGCCGTGTGATGTAATCGCCAGAACGCGTGCTCGGAGCAGATTTTCGAGCGCTGCTGACGAGTGTGAAAAGGATAAACAAGGATCCGGTCTCGAAGACGAAAGGACGAACGAAAACAAAAATATAGCACTTCTTAGCTCGTTTCTGTCGTCGTTTTTCGATACGTTTTCGCCACACGCACACTCTAACACCCGATAGTTTCCAGCTTATTTTCGCTCACGCACACACCGCTCACAGAAGAAGTTTTATTGAAAACTGCTGCTGCACACCTCACAAAAAGAGTTGATACTTCCGCAATTGATGCACCACACAATTTTGAAAATCTATTTTCCACGTAACTGTTTCAGGTCCAATCTTGAGTTTATGTATTTATTAACGGATTAACGCTTTGAGCTCACGGAACACGGAACGAACGACAAACAACTTTTCTCTTTGATTTTCTCGAAATATTTTGAAAAATATTTTATGAATGTTGTTTTTATGAATCCAACCGATTTTTGAATCCAACTTTGGCACTGGGAACCTGAACCTGACACCCGAGTCAAGTTGCGAAAATTCCGAAAAAAGCCGAGTCAACTTGCGAAAATCCCGAAGGTAACTCACGAATTCATCCGGCACTCAATTTCTTCCTCGTTCCTACCCCCTCGGGCCCACAAACTTGCGCTTCCGCAGAATCCGGGTGGTGTCGTTTCATTCGCTCCTTCGCACATGTTTGTTCCTTTCTCGCTCTTCCAACCGTAACGGGCAAAGTAACTCACGAATTCATCCGTCATGCGATTTTTTCCTAACGCACTGTGGGGAATTTATAACGGATAGGTGCACACATTTAAAATGTTTTAATCTAATGCCTTATGAATTTAAACAAGGATATTAAATGATCGATGTGCTTAACCCATTGCGTTTGTGGGAATTTTTACCATCCAAATTATTACTCCTGAACTATTATTGCAACGTTTGATGGAGTACTAATGAGCCTTTTTTCATCCAAACTTAAAGTGATATTATCTACTTGATTAAATACATGATCAATCGCGATATCGTCATTAATGTTTTCCTCCATGATAAATTTTTTTTACATAAATAGTAACTTGTTAGAGTTCCTTTATGTCCGCTATTTACCCATAGTGCAACATCAGTGAACAAAATTGAGTGCCCGATTGCCCGATGAGTGCCAATTATGTTCACTGGGTAAGAATGAATTTGAAAATCCCGAACAAATCCCGAACAAATCCGAACACGAAACGATAAGCTTGAAAACGATAAGTTTTAACAATGCGTGACAAAATGTATCTGCTTTTTGTTTTCTTTCTAATTTGGAAAATTTTTATTTAGGAATCGAATCCTTCCAATTTCCACAGTATGAAATGCCGAATCATCCGTTCTGATCCGTTAGACTAAGTACTTAGTACTTCTGCTCGAGTATCACAACTGAAACAACTTATTTTCTGTGGTTTGCACGACGATTATCTGACCCTAAGGCCAAATAGTAATGGTTCAAATTAAATAAAATGCATTCTGTAAGTAGGGAGAGTAGTTTATTACATTGCGTTCGTTACAATTCATGTTCTACCGAGTGCATAATTAGGCTAAGGATGAATCATGTTTTCGGCATGCCATTTATACACACTGATCTTCTGCAATCGCAGCGGAACAACGGTTCCAGAAGCCATGGAGGGTGATGCAGAAAATTAAAAGAAAAAAACAAACGATAACCTACTGGCGACGTTTATCAATGTACAGAGTGAAAATACAACGTGAAGGAGCTGCTGTCCACTTTGCCTAAGCTTCCATCCTAAACTCGGAACATCGATCGATCTGGCGCGCCTTACGGATGTCGGTACTTGTACGCTGGAATGGCCTGGAACAGTTCTGCGGAACCTCGAGTTGGTGACGGGAGAGGTTCAGCTGTAAATTAGCAAATTAAATAACAATAACTTTACACAAATATCCACTTGTTTGGGGCGACCGACTATGTACGGGTTTTATGCTAGCCGGAATTGATTGGCGCAGCAGTACAATACGTTTGGAATTCTGAAATAGAAGAAATGTGTCAGCTGATTTCCTCGCGATCACGATAAAGCACTGTACCTTTGCGGGTGGATTGGTTGGCCAAAACTCGCTCTCTTCGGGTTGGCATACGGTGTTTGGGGTTACACCGTTCCGACTTACTCCTTGTCACCCATCTTCACCTTGGAGGTCATGTAAATGCCGACAATCAATCCGAACAAACCGATGGCGGAGCCGAAAATTTCCACGATCAGAATCTTGACGAACAGCGCAGAGTTGGCCGCATCAGCAAGGGCGGCGCCCGAGCCCACGATTCCGACGGCAATGCCGCAGAACAGGTTGACCAATCCGACGGCCAGACCGGCTCCAAACATTACATAACCCGACATCCAGTTGTTGTTGCGGATGTTCTCGTTGCTCGCCACCACGGACCACTTGAAGCTGTCCAGCATACCCGAGAGGACGATGGCCGTGATCAGCCCGTAGATGGCGACCGCTTCGCAGAAGATGACGGAGATAAGGTTCTTGGTCTTGATGCGCGGAGCCTTGACACCGCCGCCAACGATGCTCACTCCGGTCGTGTGGATGCCCATGGCTGCACCGACCACCGACAGGGCGACGGCCAGCCCGATGCCGAGGGTGGCCCACATGTACGGGGACGTTTCCTCCAGGAACCATCCCACACTGACTCGCTCTCCCTTGCCCGTGAGGACATGATACAGGATCAATACGGTGGCCACCGACACGAAGGACGTGGAGAAAATGTATCCGAGTGTGTATCTCATCCTTGCGCCTGCTGCAAAACGGAAACGTCGTTGATCAGCACCTCCACCAGCAATTTTGCAGCTTATACTCACTTTGGGCAGTCCAAATATGCTCCGTTTTCACAAGATTCAGTCACAAGATCTTCCCGATGTCATATGACCCAGAAGTTGTTCACTCGATTTGCTCGATGTTTTGTATCTGTCAAACAACGTTCGTCGAGTATTCGGTTCATCGTGTAGAGCTAGCACGCGTCGCAAATCGATGTACAATTATAAAGCATTAATGAAACAGAATAATTTTCGTAATAGGCAGTTATAAAACAGGAATTCCATTCCAGGACAATAGATCATCGATCCGAGAGCTAAAATGAACGAATCATCTTTAAATTGTTACTGCGCATTACTTCACCGTTCTCTTCGTCGATTTGTCATAAAGTTTGTTTTGACGGTTTGCGCGAAGGAAAAATGACAAGTTTTAGTTCACAGGAAAATATCAAAAAGAAGAATCAAAACATTAAGTGCTAAAATGTAGGTTCTTACCTCCTCCTATAATCTTCGTCGTGCCAACTCTCTCCGCTTTATCCGGTAGCCTGGCCACCCACAATGGCAGAAGACGATGAAAACGATGCCATGAGCCTTTTCGACATCGCCTGGGAGGACGTGCTGTATGTAAAGTTATTTCCCCTGTTGTCGCTAAAAGACAAGTTCAACCTGCGATGCTGCTCGAAGCTGACCAAGTCGTTCGTTGACCACGGTTTCCGGCGAATGCGGGAAGTTAATCTGTCTGGTAACAACTCCCCCACCGTTGCCGTGGCGTTCGAAGTGCTAGCACGGAATTGTCGTAACGTAAGGGTGCTCAATCTGGCACGATGCCACTGGATCGACGACAGCAACCTGTTCCCGTTTCTACAGGACAACCACCGGTTGTCGAAAATCAATATTAGCGACTGCCCCAAGGTAACGACCCGATCGATGCAGCCCGTCATCATTGCCTGCAAACAGTTGACCACGCTGAAGCTGGCCCATTGCCACTGGCTTACGATCGGGGCGATCGAAGCTCTCACGCTGCATCACACCAAAATACAGGAGCTGGACGTGTCGTATTGCGCTACACTGAATGAGCGATGCATCTCGGTGTTTCTGTTGAACTGTCGCACCTTGAGGACACTCTCCCTGGCAAACGTACCGGCCGTAACGGATAACTTGCTGTTTGCGATCGCGAAACACTCGAAGCTGATCAAACACCTTAACCTGATCGGTTGCTACATGATCACGGATCGCGGCATTGGGTAAGTAGCGGCGGATGGGTATGTTGAATAAGCAATACCGAATAACCGCCCTCCTTGCAGAGCTCTTGCACTGTGCTGCAAAGAACTAGAGTCGCTGATGGTACGCGAGTGTCCACATGTAACGGAGCGAAGCCTAGCGCTGATTCGTGGCCGGGTGTTCATCGATCGACCACGACTGTTCCAACCCGATATGAACATGGTTCCGAACATGGGCATTCCCCGGCTTTATCTGCAGGTTTAGAGCAGGACATCGTGAAATTGAACCCTGGCACCGATGATAATAAGAGCAGCTTCAAGAAGCGTGATAACTGCTGTAGTTAACTGTTTCGTTTTAAATAGATAGTAAGATGTTTTGTTTGATATTGGAATAAATGTAATTTATTGATACACCGTACTTTGAACACGCTTTGTGTTTCACTTCACTTTGTGTTTGGTTGTTTCTTTCCCTTTTTAGCATTCGGCGATTTCTTGTTCTGTGGCTGACCCTTTGTAGCCTGAGCAGCATTTCCTTTCTTGACCAGCTTGGTTTCCTTCTTTAAAGGGGTTTTAACGGATGGCGCACCTTGCTGCTTTACGGAGGCCGCTTTCTTTTTTTGCTGCCCCTTCGGTTGCTGTTTGCCTCCAGAAGCAGGCTTCGTTTTCTGGGTTGGCGTACTGGATGTTTCTGCGGACGTCTTTCCTTTTTGCTTTTGTCTCAACTTTTGCTTGCGATTCTTAAGCTTTCGCTTCTCCACGTTGGACTGGCACCGTTCGATTACAACCTCATCGCCGTTCAAACACTCTTGGCTGAGGGTGAGCGCCTTTTCAACCGCTTCCGGTTTATCGAACAGTACAATCGCGAAGCCTTTGCTTCGCACAATGCGGCTTTTGATAACCTTGCCGACACTTTCGAAGAACGTAGCAATCTGGGCCTCGGTCGTCTGATGCCTGACATGCTTGAGGAACACGGAACGCTTATCGCGTTCCCCGAGAGCAACAAATTTGGCTGGTGTTTTCGGTGTTTCCGCTTTCCCCGGTGCACTTTTTCCCACACTGGCCGGCGTCTTCCTGGCAGCCAGGGCCTTATCAGTCGGTGACTTTTTGGCCGTACCCATTGCTGGCATTACTTCGTCGTCCTCCGCAGACTCCCCGTCGTCCTCCGCAGACTCCCCGTCGTCCTCCGCAGACTCCTCGTCGTCGTCGGTGTCATCATCATCTAAATTATCGTCAAACTCTTCTGATTCAATGTCCTCACTGTCCATATCCTCGTCGATATGGTCGTCATCGGAGCTCAGCTCTTCTTTTGTTGGGACTGCCTTTTTGATCGCCTGCTGGCCAGGTTTCGCGAGTACCTTTGAGGACGGGGCCTTTCCTTTCACCGCCATCGTTGTGTAATTTATTATTTCTTTTCTGAAACACCGGGACCGGGAGCACAGAAAATGCCGCCACACGTGTTGAAGAATGCTACACGAGAACTGGATACCGAGATCAATACATGCGCATCGGTTGAACTGTCAAAAGATGGCGGATGTCAAATAAACGGCTCAAGATCACTACACATTGGCTTGGGTGGGCAGGCTTGGGGTTTTCGTATCCTTTTATTTACATGTTTTGTTTTTGATGTAATACGAGTTTCCAGTGATTCGCTAATTGTTGCGACCTTGGATTACTTCTTTCACGACGTGGATTTGGAATTTATAGGCTCCCAATGTGCCAATCCATACTGTCGCATACTGTGTCCAAACGAAGAGAGACGAGTACAAAGATTTGGAAAACGATCTTCACGCACGTGTTTTGGCTCCGCGTGGTAGAGAGAAGAAGTCGGCGGAAAAAGAAAATAAAATGTACAAAACTGACTAACCTAACTTCCTAACTAACTGTACTGCTAACTACCTACTCTAACTAACCTAAAACTTCTAGCTACTCAAATGATTCCGGCAGAGCAACGAAGCATGTGCTATCGGGCATCCATACGACACATAGCTTACAAATCATATCTTGCACACTATATTCTTTCGTGCTCTGCAGATCCTTTTTGTCTTCTGTTGCAAAGACGTCCAACCCTATTGGATTGGCGAAAGGGTGATCGCTAATCGTCGTTTGTTTTGTCAGAAGTTTCCCACACACAACAACCTTAGCCTTAGAGTCTGCCTTAGCCGATACAAATTTGACTACTTGGCCTCGGCTTAAAGGGCCCGTACCCGGTACCAAAAACCAGCTGTCTGAATCATCGTTGTTTAGCAACAAAAAATTCTTCCGAACTTTCACCCCGTTCGGAATAATAACCGGAAACTGAATGCGCGCTTGCGGCTTTTGGGCTTGCGCGCTCTTATTGCGTACTCTTTGGCGCAGTAGCAGGGCCGTTGCCGCCTGCTGCACCAGCGACCTGTTCTTCGTGACGTCTACTTGGTGTCCTAGAACACCAGCTTCGTCTTCGAACGGGTACGTGGACAGCAGCGGCAGCGACCCAAACCTCTGCACCTCATCCAAGTGGTGGAGGAGGTTATGTACATTGCTGGTGACATTTCCAGCCAAAAGCTCATGCTGTTTTACAAAATCTCTCAATAGCCGATTCGCCGGCTTTCTATAATGTTCCCATCGCATATGGCTGTAGATGGCCACGGCGAAATGAAGGAAGCAGTAGTTTTGGTATAGCTTTGCATGGTGTTCTGCCGGTCGCCGAAACGCTACTATCCCCAAAACGTCCATTATGTAGCCATATGCGGCTGGCACGCGTACATCTTCTTTGTTGTGTTCTTTCAAACTCCTTCCTATTGCCGCACGCCTCTCATGAGGGACTACTGATTTGGCTATTGATTGATGACAAGAGGTCTCGAGCCACGGTATACCATTCGATGCTAACCCTTTCTTGAACGCCTCATAATAGTGCAGCAATATGCCCTGATGCAAAATATGCCGATTGTCGGCGACGGTGACTTGTTCGATAACGTCGAACTTTGGGATTTCTGTCAATGGGGTCATGGGGTTTTTGTTACGATGATCGTCGTCGTACACCCCATTTATGAAATCCCGATGTGTCCGCCGGTCGCCGACCGCGCCGAAGGACATGGTGCCACTTTTGACTTCGCCTTTAGCAGTGCATTTTTGGCAACCGCTTTCTGCATTACAGTATACTGTGTCTGTAATTAAAATAAAACATGTATTACGAATCGGAAAAATAAATTATCTCATTCCAAACATACCTTTAATAAAAGATCGTGCGTTAGCATCCGCTAGCACAGCATTCACCGATCGATTGAGTTGCCCGGCCTCCACGCACAGTTTCCGCAGGAACACATCTAGTGGCGGCTTTCCCTCCCCACAAAAGACGACCAGCGGAAACGGGTCGCCCGCGGTTACTTTTGGTTCCACCAGTCGTCCTTGTATCAGCCAGGACGTGAGCTTTGGATTCGACGGCTGTTTCAAAGGTGCCTCACAGATATGTAAGTCTAGATCGATGGCCTTTGGTGCATCGCTGCGAATATTTTCCTCAATTGCAAGTTCTGTAACGAGAATTGAATGTCAAATGTGTAATTTAATACTAATGTAAATATATTAAATATTAAGTACGTACTTAAATCACGCTGCCAGATGTGGCCAATTACTTCGTTCTCCACTACGACCTCCCTCTCCACCACATCCCAACATCCACCCAGCGTCACTCGGACATCTCTGGGCAACCCTTTGAAGTATTTTGCCAGCTTACGCAGCAAACAATTCAGAATTCGTGGCCCATGATCCGGGCATTTTCGCGTTGCCTTAGATAAATGAAGGGCAACTTCCGACGCCGTTTGCTGCTCCTCCAATGTCGCGGCTTCAAAGTCGCGGTGATCGTAATCATCCGGCTCCAGCTCGCTGTCGTCAGAGTCGTAGGCTTCGGCTTCCAGTCGCCGCCGCTTCTCCTCGATCGCTCCTCGCGGCTCCTCGCTCGAACGTCGCTTGGAAGACATTCTGCAACAATAGGAAAAAAAAAAAACATTACTCTAACCATCTTGGCATCAAGGGGATTAACAAGAGGGACAAAATATCAAATATAACTTGCCTTGATTCAAATCAAATCTGCAGAAGTACACCCGGAAAGTGGAGCACAACAAAACTCACTCACTAACTAACCAACAAACTAGCTAACCTAAGACTACTAACAACTCAAACGATTGCAACGAAGCCTCCGGACATATGATTGAAGAAAACAAACGAAACGACAAACGATTTGAAGCGAAACAGAAGCAACAATTTGGTGAGAAGCTGGTGACCAGGACAAAATACCAGGACGACGACGAATATTTTTCACAAATGTTTTCTGCGCTTGAAATCAGTTGTTGATGATTTCCTGCAAAAAAACCGCGAGAATGAGTGTCAAAAGACAATTGACACTTGGCAGGGTTGGGGTGACAGTTGGCAGGGTAGTCTCGAAACACATAAACCAATATTTTTCAGACCAAACCTTAAAAAAATCTAACTAAACAAAAAAATAACATTGAAATTAAAATATGAGAATTCGTATCATAACCATTAACAATTATTCATAATAATTGTTTTAATGAACCCGTACCGGTGTACATGAAAATGTTTGACAACGCCCGCAGTCTCGAAAAGCCGTACGCTGCGATGTGTGCCTGAAAATGGCGTCTAAACAATCTTCGGAAATAGTGTGTAGAATTTGCTCCGCCAACACGTCCCTCGCCAGAGCAATCTACATTTTCTCCATTTCCGGTGGACAGTTGGACGATGGAAGCAAAACGATTGCGGACAACATTGCCGAGTTTGCGGATGTCACGGTAACGTACTATTGTTGCGGTACTGTTGCGATCGATGTTAAACGAAAGTTCCCTTCCCAGATTAACAATGATGATGAACACTCGCAGTACCTGTGTCCGGGTTGCTTCAAAGCCTTCAACAAGGCCGTGAAGTTGCGGCAGCAAATTCGTGACGCCGAGAGCGCTATGCTGAGTGTCCTACAGTGAGTAAACAGTTCGCCATCGGGTGCAAACCAGCTAACCATCCGGTTTCCATTGTTGCAGATCCATTGAAATGCAGGGCTCCGTGGTAGAGTATGAATTGGAGTATTTGGAAGAATTCAGGGACCAGGTTTCGGGTACCGTAGTGCCGAAAGAGTTGATGCACCAGTCGGCGCTTGCAGATGTCCGGTCGGACGTCGAAGCGCTCTCGGAAGGTGAGGATGATCTCCTGGCAAAGCAGATGACGTTGCAGCTGTCGGAGGAAGAGCTGGACACGCTGGAAGTTGACCCGGTCGAGCAGGGAAGGTTTGTCTTCGAAATGCCATCCGACGAGCTGATTGCCCGCCGCATCGTGTTTACCGAGTTCGAGTATCTCGAAATCCACGGGGAACGTTGTTGCGGTTGCCCTCACATTGCCGCTACGCACGATGAGCTGGTCGAGCATGCCGGTGAGAAACACTCGCAGAACTACTACGCGGACAGTAGCTACACGTGTCCCACGTGCTACAACAAGTTCCCGACGGAAGAAGCGCTCTCGAAGCACATCCAGTACTACTCGTACAACGACGTGTTCTTGTGTACCGTTTGCCAGAAAGCGTTCAACTTCCACAGCCACCTCATGCTGCACCGCACGCAGCACCACGAGGAAGCCGAGCTGGCCGTGGTCGAGCAAACGGATGTAAGCATAAAACTGGAGCACGATGAGGCAGGCGCAGATAAGAACCCGGCAGCGAAGCGATGTCGGAAAACCGAGAGTACCGAGCTAACTGTCCTTCCGGATGCACGGTTCATTAAGGAGGTGCACGAACGTCCGGATTACCGAGAGTACCAGCTCATCGGCGAACGCTGCTGCTCGTGTGGCGTGCTTCAGGATTCGATGGAAGCACACGTGGCCGAGATGCACTTGCCGGGTGGGAATACACGCGCCATGAAGGGCGGCTTGCCGTATTGCACCGTTTGTCGGCGTCGGTTCTCTTCCGAGCGAGAAAAGCTGCTACACGAAGAGCAGCGCCGTACGGTGAACCAAATCTACGAGTGCCGTACCTGTGGCAAGATCTTTCGCAGGCGGCTCATGCTTATGAGGCACCTGGTGAAGCACGCGAAAGAAACGAAGGTTGAGGTACCATCCGCTGCAACCGAAAATGCAACGGTTTCGGTTCCAGCGGCTCCAGCCGAAGCCTCCGCCAAAGTGGCCACGATGGCTGCGCCCAAAAAGCAGTTGGTTTGTTACTGTTGCTGCTTTACACGCTGTCAGCAGGAGTACAACACGGAGAAGGAACTGTTGAGTCATGCTCTCGAGGCGCACAACGGTCGGCGGAAGGAAAACGAGATACTGTCGAAAGCGCAGCATCCGGACCGTTACTCGGGTTCCCTGTTTTGTCCCATCTGCCTGCGGGTGTTTGAGTCTGCGCGGAAACTAGCGCAACATCGGTTGTACAAAGCGCAGGCTGAAAAGAATCGCTGTCACCATTGTGGCCGTTGCTTCATAAAGCCGCACGCGCTGCGAGAGCACCAGGAACGGGAACATCTTGATCTGCCGCCTGAGCATGCGTGCGACATTTGTGGCAAACACTTTCTCAACCGAACCACGCTACTTCACCACCACTCGGTGCATGGTCCATTCAAGAAAATCCCTTGTGCGGCCGAAAACTGCGATATCGTGTTCCGTGACGAGCGGCTTATGCGCCGCCACTTTCGCAACGTGCACGCCGAGCACACGCCGTACGAATGCCCGCATTGCCAGAAAAAGTATCGCTCGAAGGAAGCGCTCGACATTCACGTGCGTTGCCACACCGGTGACCGGCCGTTTCCATGTCGGCACGACGGGTGCACGCGACGCTTCAGTCACGGCACCGACCGGTTGCGGCACGAGCGGGCCGCACATACTGGCGAGCGGCCACACAAGTGTCCGTCGTGCGGTGCCACCTTCATACGTCGACGGGAGCTGCGGATTCACTTCAATCGACAGCACAAGGAGACTTGAGCGGCCCATCCGTTTCATATGGGCAATAACGAGCCGAAGTAACTACCAAACCGAACGTGGCGCTAGTTTTATTTATGTTTTTTATTTGTCAATAAAGAGATGAGTACAGTAGAACATTTAAAAAAACACCGTAAAATGGAGCTAAAAACTTGTACACATTATGCTAGACGTGTAAAATCCACGGGAATCAGTCCATGTGTGTGTGTGTGTAGCAATACTAAAACAAAAACATGGCAATGGGAAAACGGTTCCGCCGGGAGTCGCGGTGGTCAGTACTTCTTCGTCGATGCGTTTCTACCGTATGCTCTGCTTCAGCAAGCTCGGTTTCTCCCGGGCGCCCTGTTTCTCTTTCTTCGCCAGCAACGGATCGGGTATGAAGCAGCTCCAGAGGCGCAGCGTTTCGTCGGCTCCGGCGCTCATCACCTTGCTACCGTCGGGTGACATCGCGAGCTGCAGGACCCGCCCTGTGTGGCCCAGCAGGTCCAGTTGCTTCGTCATTGACGGATACTTCCAGATGGTCAGCTGGTTATTCACGTATCCGTGGGCCGAGATGATTTCCTTGTACGTTTTCGAAAACATTAGGCCACAAACTTGCGACTTTGTGTCGACCGAATTCAGCAACTGGCCGCTGGCCACATTCCAAAACTTGATGCACCGATCGGCCGTTCCGCCTCCACTGGCGAGCACGTTCGGTTGCCATGGACACCAGGCCAGCGCACGGATGGCTGCTTGGTGTTGGTTGAAAACCTGCACCGGCTCACTGAGCGCGTTCGGCGCTCCATTGGCGGTGCCCCAAACGTGCACCAAATTGTCATTGCCCCCGCTGGCCAGATACTTGCCATCCGGCGACCACTTGAGACCGCAGACCTCTTGCGTGTGTCCCTGCAGCACGCCGATGTTGTGTTGGCGCGTCCGCACGTCATGATTCACGATCGTCCCGTCCCGACTGCCCGAACAGAGAACGTACGAGTTCCAGGCCAGCACGCCGACCCGAGCGGAATGGCCGTTCATCACACGCAAGCGCTTGGCGTTCTCGCAATCCCATAGCTCCACCGTGCCGCAGTTCGTACCGACCGCCAAAATGTGTCCCTCGTGTATCCAGCTCAGCGAACACGTGTGATCGTTGCCCTCGTTCTCCAGCAGCATCTCGATCGTTCCGGTGGCCGCATTCCACAGGTACACCGATGCCCCGAGCGCTATTGCCACCACATTGTCGTTGCTCCAGTCCATCAGGTTCAGGTAGTAGTCGTTCAGAATTTCCGGTGCGTCCAGAATGCGCTCCGGCGCATTGGGAATGTAGCGGCTACCGCTTTTCGTGGACATGGGCGTCTTAATCGAGTACACCACCTTCAGCTGGTTCTCGTATCCTTCCGGCGGAGCGGGCGCCTTCGTTTGGTACGACAATAGCCGCTGTTTGGTGATATCACAGCCCTTCAGTGCCTCGGACAGATGCTTCACGCGTTCCTCGTGCTTTGGACTGTTTGTGGACCCGGAGGATGGGCCAGCCTCGCCAAATTCATCCACATTTTCGGCATCCTCTTTACCGTTCCCTGCCGCCGCTACCGACTGTGTCACCATGTAGTGGCCAAGATCGAAGTCGGTCGTAGCACGGTTCGGTATGAACCGATCGCCCCCCGGTTGCGGTACACTCTTGCCGGTGCCGCCGGGAGTTTTGTCCGATTTCTTCACCGACGACGCACTGCTGATCGGCTGCTTGCGGGGAGTTTTCAGTGACAGGCCGGAACTGGACGGCTGTGTGGTGTTTGGGTTGTTGTTTCCATTGCCGGTGAACGATATCGTCAGCTTTTGTCGGGTGGAGGTGTTGGCCAGAGCACTACTGTTGAAGCTGGTGGAGGCCGACGAGAGATCCAACTTTTTCTGCCAACGCGGGGCGGGTCCTCGAGTGATTTCTCCGTCCAGTGTAACGAAGTTGTTCAGATCTTTCATATAATTGAATTGTGCCATCGGTTAGCTGCGGATGCGTCCGTCCGATGGACACAGTCGAACACGAGAAGCAGAACGCCAATAAGTGTTTTACAAGAAGAAAAAGCACAACCCAAGCTAGATCTCTTACCTGTCGCCGTCTGTCGTCCTTTTTTGTCGTTGCACGTTCAAATTTCGCGCAAAGCTTGCTTTTCGACGCGTCTAGCAAAATGTCGAACCTCTTTTTTGGCAGCTTGGCTGGGGTGGCTGCGTCGTACAATGAACAGGCTGCGTACAACGGATGACAGCGGGCTGCGTAGCGTGGATGACAAATCGAACCAAGCGCACATTTATTTCCTCGAGGCAAGCTCAAAACAAGAGTTTTTGGATTTTTGAAATAATCCTTTGCTTTTCTATTGCGGTTCGTTGCAAGTTGCGTCGCGATAAGCATCGAATTTTCACTTGATTTCATCGCCGCTTTTCAAACTGTCACTATCTGTTGTTTTTCTGCGTACCTTCCTCGCATCAGCTGCAATCTCAGCGACGCGCAGTTTTTCCAGTTTTGTGGACTGTTTTAACCATGAGAAGAACTTCGAAACGAAGGAAGGTCGCAGTGAAGCGAGATGAACCTACAGCATCCACACGAATATGCAGCATCTGCACGAAGGAGGCGTCCGAAGAGACGACGCTTTCACTATCCGTGGTTGTTGACGACGGACATCGTAACACTGTGGGTAGCATTATGGAAGAGCTAGCGTCGATCAAGGTAAGTGGTCAATCTATGAACCACGGCAGGAACTAACAATCTATCGGTGTTTTAGATCAATCAAACCGAACGGTGCATCTGC
The DNA here is from genome assembly GCF_943734635.1 of Anopheles cruzii. Classification (NCBI taxonomy): domain Eukaryota; kingdom Metazoa; phylum Arthropoda; class Insecta; order Diptera; family Culicidae; genus Anopheles; species Anopheles cruzii. The sequence continues at coordinate 80,424,800 of NC_069145.1, forward strand.
GCACCGTGTTGGAAGCGGGTGCTGGAAGCACAGGAACTGCGGAGCGCAATACGCAGTTCGAAACTCCTCGGTGACGCCAGTGAGGAATCCGCCATCGAGTGCCCGGTGGTGATCCAGCCATGCCCGCAGGAGGACAGCAAAGTGTACGAGGAGTACGAGTATTTGATGGAATACTTCGAAAACTGCGGATCGAACGATCACACCTACAACAATCGAGAGGACGAGGACGAAGTCTCCACGGTGGGGGACGAATACTATGTTAAAGATGAAGACCAAGCAGATGAACGGTCGTCGTTCCTGTTTGAGACAAACATTATTGCCGATAGCAAACCGGACGGCGATGAAAATCGGTCCGCGAATATTACGCGCCAGTTCGAGATGCCGGACTCGTCGCTTATCGTGCACGACGAACTGCACGAGCGGCACCGGCGGGTGGAGGTGGCCGGGGAGCGATGCTGTGGCTGCAGCTACGTTGCGCCCAACCGCAAAGGCCTGATGCAGCACTCGGAAACGGTGCACGCGATCAATATAGTCGACATTGGCGATTACTGTCCGATCTGTTTCTACAAGTTCGCCACCGACCAGCAGCTGGAGCGGCACATACAGGAGTTCAAGTCGAACAGCATGTACGTGTGTTTGCGGTGCAACCGATTCTACAACATGCGCCGCCGTCTGTACAATCACCTGCTAAGGTGCTGGGACGAAGAGCTCGGTGGTGCGCTGAATGGCGAGGACTCGCCAGATGAGAACGAGGATGACGACGGGCAGGACATGGACGAACTCGACGATGAGGCTGAGGTGTATGGCGAAGAGGTCCCAGGCGAGTACGACACGATCGAGTACCTTCTGCAGCAGGACGACGCACCGCTCCGTGGAATCGATCGCCGGCGGATGCACCGCTACCGGGATCAATTTCCCGAAGTTCTCGCTAACGTCGAGCTATCGTACGGGCTCGGTGAGGACCAGCTGAACATAAATCCGAATCAAATCATCGCGCAGGGTGAGTTCGAGACGTTCAAATATGTGCGATTGCGCGGGGAACGTTGCTGCGGCTGCCCCTACACGTGTTCCACGCGCGAGAAGCTGATGGAACACGCCAACCGTGAGCATCCGGAAGGGCCGTTGACGGATGCGGTCGACGATCGGACCACGTGTGGACTGTGCCGTGTGCAGTTAGGGGACGAAGTGGAACTGGTGAAACATTTAAGCTTCTTCGTGAGCAGACAGCTCTTTTTCTGCACCATCTGCCGCGAGTCGTTCCTGACGCGCGACAGTCTGCGGCACCATCAGGAGCACAGTAAGGTCCACCAGCACGAGGTGCTCGAGCGTCACCAGGAGGCCGGTCTGAAGGCGGAGGACTTTGTTGAACTCGATCGGCCGGATGTGGGGGAGCGGCTAGAGAAGCTGCTGGCGCTCAGGATGGTCAATCGCATGAAGGGGTCCCGCCACATGCGCATGCCGGACGCTCGGTTCATCAAGGAGGTGGTAGAGTACAAAAACTACCGCAAGCTGACCGTCGTCGGCGAACAGTGCTGCGGGTGCGGAATGTTTTTCGACACCACGGCCAGCCTGAAGGAGCACTCCCGGGAGGCGCACTTTACTCCGATGGCGCACGCGGACAGCCCCTGGAAGGCGAACCACGAGTGCGAGATTTGCCACACGCAGTTCGAAGGCGAGCGTGGCCTCGCGCTGCACATGGGTGCGTCCCGGGTGAACCGGGGCAAAAGCACGACCAACCTGTACGTCTGCAAGCTGTGCGGGTTGCTGTTTTCGAAAAAGTTTTGCCTCGGAAGACACATGCAGTTTGCGGCCAATCACCTGTCGCGCCTGATCGAGGATGCGACCCGGAGAAAAGCGGACGACGCTGCTCCGGAGGACGAAGACGACGATAGGAGTGCCATCAGCCAGGATCCGCGGATTGCGGAAGCGCTGCAGTTGCACAAGACGATGCGCACGGACAAGGCGGGGGCCCAGATTGGGCACCACTGTTGCTTCCCCAAGTGCCGCGTTCGCTTCACCGACGAGTCCGAGCTGCTGGAGCACGTGCACGACGAGCACGGCGGAAAGCGGCGCGAGTTTGAGTGCGAACGGAAGTCGGAACAAAACGTGTGCCCGGCTTGCTGCAAATCGTTCGACACTCGGGCCAAACTGAACTGGCACCGCGTGCAGCGCTTCGTGCCGCGCCGATACAGCTGCAAGCGCTGCGACAAAACGTTCGAAAAGTGGCCACTGCTGAAAATTCACGTCGCCACCGATCACGAGAACGCGCCGCCCAGCTTCCCGTGCACGCAGTGCAACAAAACGTTCATCAACGTGTCGCGCCTGCGGGTTCACGAGAAAATTCACGACACGCACCTCCGGTTCGCGTGCGACGTGTGCGGTGACCGGTTCCGGTACAACGGCTTGCTTTCGCGCCACAAACGGGCGATGCACTCGAGCGAGCTGCGCTTCGAGTGTAAGCTGTGCCCGAAAAAGTTTGCCGTTGCGGAAAAGCTCAAGATCCACCAGCGAGTGCACACGGGGGACCGGCCGTACGGTTGCACGTTCTGCAGTCGCCACTTTAGCCACTTTACCGACCGGAAGCGCCACGAAATGTCGGCCCACACGGGCGAACGGCCGCACCGGTGTCCGTTCTGTCCCGCGGCGTACATCCGCAACCGTGAGCTGGCCATGCACATGCGGAAGCACAAGGAACACGAAGAACCTACCGACGGCAAGATCGTCGAGCAATGATCAAGACAAAAAGCACGTTTTATTATGTGAATAAAATAAGTTACTCCACACCACTTAAAACCGGTTTCTATGATGGCATGCAGAATTTACACCGGGCAGTATGCAATCGCAGCCAGCCCGTGAGCTGTGTGTGCGAAAGGAGAGCGATCGATCGGAGAGGCACGCGTAGCTGTCGGCAGAAAGAGACAAACAGCGCAACAGTAGCTCACCGATTTAAAATCTGTCAAACTCACTGAACGCCTGCTGTCATTTGGGGAGTGTTTTTCTTTTCTTGATTGTTCCCCTCGGCCACTGGACACACGGAACGGAACTGCAACTTTAACTTGCCACACTTCTTTTTGTATCACGAACCCCCCCATAAAACTCTGGATCTCTGGAAGCTGTTTGCTGTTTGTTTTGCTGAGCCACACTGCCCGGTTCCCAGTAGGCCGAATCCGATCGAAACGGGGGGTCTGATGACGACGGGTACCACCAGCCGATGGCAGCTTCGCGAAAGCCGTAACAATCATTTGGATTCCAGCTTTTTTTTCTTTCCTCGTCCCCCCTTTTGAGTGTGCGGTTCCAAGTCCAGGTCGGTGCGCGTTGCAACACACCGCGCGTACGTGAAGTGGTGAAGAAGCGCGATCACTTTATTGCGCCTAGAAGTGTCGGGGTGCCAGACCCGGAAAACCAAAGGGCACTTGATTCGTGCGAAGGAGAAGATAAACCAGCCCCCCCGTGGCCCCGTTACCCCAGTGGTGTGGCCGTCGTGTCGTGTTTGTGTGTGTGCGAAGCGCTCTGTGTACGTGTGCCTTTTCCGCTCCCGGGTTACCGCGGTTGGGAGTGTGGCGTGTGCGCTTTTGCCAATGTATTGACGGACCGTGATCGATTACCGTGGCCGCGCTTCGAAGTGCGTGAAGTTTTTCGTGATTCCTCTGTCCTGTGCCTAGCTTGTTATTATTTCGGGTGCGTCAAGTGCGATCGAACCCGTCTCAAGTAGTGGCAAAAGCCTTTGCCCCACATCCACCAACAGCCGGGCCGTGCGTGCGATAGTGAATGCCGAATGCTACTCGTGTAGCTCCTATATCGGCCATCGTTTTACCGCAGTGAACACCGCTGGCTGCTCTAGTGTGTGCACAGTGTGAGGCATCAATCAGAGCAACCGTCGTCGCGCGGTAAGCAGCGAAACCCACAGCAAAAGATGACACTGAACGATGAGAATGGGGCCAGCAGCAATAATGTGGTCGCCGCGAATGGAACGGGAACCGGCTCAGACCGTACCGCTGTGGGAGTGGCCGGGAGTGCCGGGGGACCAGCAGCCGCTGCCAGCAGCAGTAGCAGCAGCAGCATTTCCAGCTTAGGCCCGAATGGGGGCAACGGCAACACGAATAACAACAGTAGCAGCAGCAGCAGCAACAACGGCAATGGGAACAACGTTCTACCAGCAGCGACTTCTAATGGTAACAGTGGCAACAGGAACAACAGTGATAGTAGTAGTGGCACTCATACTAATAATACCAATAACTATTCCATTTTCGATATCACCGCAGCGGCGAACACCATCAGCTTAAGCACGAACAGCAATAACAGCGTTAGTAACAACATCAATAACAACAACCCCATAAGCAACGGGCTTAATAAGCAAGGGCCACAGGCGGCCGTGGCGGGGGGGCCACTGGGCGGACAGCTACAGCAACAGTTGAGCAACTTGGAAAAGCGGCCCAGCAGCGGCCGGTTCATCATACCGAAGTATAACGAAGTGGAAACGCTGCCACCGCTAAAGGACGCCGGGCCGGGCGAGCGAGAAGAGCTGTTCATCCAGAAGCTACGCCAGTGCTGCGTCCTGTTCGATTTCTCCGAGCCGCTGAACGATCTGAAGTACAAGGAGATCAAGCGCTGCGCGCTGCAGGAGATCGTGGAGCACCTGACCAACCAGAGCAACGTGATCACGGAGGCAATCTACCCGGAGGCGTTCAATATGGTCGCGGTAAACCTGTTCCGCACCCTGCCGCCCTCATCGAACCCGAACGGGGCCGAGTTTGATCCGGAGGAGGACGAGCCGACGCTGGAGGTGTCGTGGCCGCACCTGCAGTTCGTGTACGAGCTGTTTCTTCGGTTTCTCGAGTCGCCCGACTTCCAGCCGAGCGTGGCCAAGCGCTACATCGATCACAGCTTCATCCTGAATCTGCTCGAGCTGTTCGACTCGGAGGACCCGCGGGAACGTGACTTTCTCAAAACGGTCCTGCACCGGGTGTACGGCAAGTTCCTCGGGCTGCGGGCCTTCATCCGCAAGCAGATCAACAACATCTTCTACAAGTTTATCTACGAGACCGAGCACCACAACGGCATCGCCGAGCTGCTGGAGATCCTGGGCAGTATTATCAACGGGTTCGCGCTGCCACTGAAGGAGGAACACAAGCAGTTCCTGCTGAAGGTGCTGCTGCCGCTGCACAAGGTCAAGAGCCTGTCGGTGTACCATCCGCAGCTGGCGTACTGCGTGGTGCAGTTCCTCGAGAAGGACGCCAGCCTGACGCAGCCGGTGATCAAGTGTTTGCTCAAGTTCTGGCCCAAAACGCACAGCCCGAAGGAGGTGATGTTTCTGAACGAGCTGGAGGAGATACTGGACGTGATCGAACCGGCCGAGTTCCAGAAGGTGATGGAGCCACTGTTCCGCCAGATCGCCAAGTGCGTCTCGAGCCCCCACTTCCAGGTGGCCGAACGGGCACTGTACTACTGGAACAACGACTACATCATGTCGCTGATCACGGAAAACTCCAAAGTCATTCTGCCGATCATGTTCCCGGCCCTGTACAGCAACAGCAAATCGCACTGGAACAAAACGATCCACGGGCTGATCTACAACGCGATCAAGCTGTTCATGGAGATGAACCACCGCCTGTTCGACGAGTGCAATCGGAAGTATCAGGCCGAGATGGAGACTGAGCACGAGAAACTGGCGCAGCGCGAAGAGCTGTGGCAGCAGATGGAAGATTTGGCCGTGCGGAACAGCAAATTGGGGCTGCACGACGACGACGACAACAATGATGGGGATCGCGCGGCGACGGGCTCCGGTGGGCGATTCGGTGTGCCCGGAAGCCAACATCGTCAGCTAACTAACGGAGGGACCGACGCTGCTGCTGCTGGGCGCATTGCCGGTGTCTCCTCCTCGTCGTCCTCGTCCGGCTCATCATCCGCTTCGTCGTCGTTGTACGATCGTCGATCGATGCAGCATAGCACTTAATAGGCCCACCAGCAGCACCAATCAGCAGCAGCAGCGGCGGGTGGCCAATCGGGTAGGGTGGGTTGGAGCAAATTGTTGTTGTTACTCTACCATATTATACCAATTTTATCGCAGCACCCGAACAAAGCGAGCCCCCCCGTGGGAGACAGACACGTGGCCAGAGTGTGGCTGCCCTGTCGCTGCCGCGAAACGAAACACGCAAATCGGATCCCGCTGCAGAGACGCGGGCCGATCGGAATCGATGTATTTCTACGAAACTTCAAATTTCCCGGCTTTTTCGAGGGACAATTTTTGTTTTTCATTTACATTTTTTAAAGTAATAAATTAATGAAGTTGTAAAAGAAATCATTAATGGTGCACAAACGCGCCGACACCCGAGAGGCGCCGCATTGGAAGCCGCACACACCAAGCTTGGGTTCTCTACACAATGCTGCATCTCGCGCGTGCGGCGGCGGTAATCGAATAGGGGTTTTGATAAATGGAAAAGAGCCACGCAGAAATGGGTTTGTTCTCGTGCCGATGCGCGGGATACGAGGACGAATCCGCTAAGGGCGCTTCGCGGAAACTATGTAGACAACAATCAAACGAACACAGCGGTGTAGTAGGGATGTAGGGAAATATGGGTTCTCCTTGCCGGGAGTCAGCGAAACAACCGCATGGCTTCGGCAAACAAAACCTTTTATAAATGTAACACACGCATCGTGCAGCTAGCAATGTTCGATATTATCCTGCTTTCCTTGTTTGATTCTCCTGTACTTTATTTAATCGCATTATCGTTATCATCTACTTATGTTATGTAAGGCTGTACATTAGAAAGCGCACGCACAAAGTATCAGTTCGTTTCCCCCCCTTTGGGCGCTGATTAGGATTTGCGCTCCAATCCATATTCAATTCACGGGCCCTCCGCGGTCCAGGTTTTCGGTCGAACTTAGTATGTGTTCTTGTCCAACTTTTTCTCACCATTTCCACCTTCTTAGTCTACCATTTATGTGCATCCTTTCCTTCTTTGCTCGCTCGTGCCTTCGCCGGCCCACGATTATGTATGTAACGTTTCTTGATATTGTTTTCCACACACACACACACACTCCACTCTACTAGGACCCTTTAGGCGTTAAGAGAGCATGGCGGGTGAAGGCAAAGGAAATGCTGCAGCGTGGCTGCGCGGCTACACGTACACGGATTCCAATAGTTGCATAAGGGTAATGGAGCGGAATGGAAGCAAACTATGGGGCTACAACACGAAAGCAACAGCGCGCGATAGTGAAACTGTAAAAGTAAGTGTAAGAGGATATAAGCGAACGTTTGTAACGATCGATCGAGACGAAACAATAACGGAGGAACGAGGAAACACAGGAAAAACTACCAAAACCACGGTTCACGTGTCGATAAAAATACAGACAGAGAGAGAAACAAAAATCAAAGTTGTGCAAATGTGCGCTTGAAACGAGCCACGATCGCGACTGATCGAGCTATATTCGTATGTGGAGCGGCGCGAAAGGAGAACAAACTCTTCGCTTTACATGTCTCGTGCGTGGTTGATGTTGAATTGCAAAACGCCGCGGAAGTGGACAAATTTTAAGGTAAACGTGACGCGGAAAGAAGAAAAGCGGAAGCGAATGAACGCGCAACGCAGTCAACGGCGATATAACTGTTAGCATTTTACACTACTAAACCCACAATAAAGCAACGCAAAGTAATGTTGAAAACAAAAAGTGGCCCAAAGTGAACCACTCCACGTGCGTTTGTGTTTTTTGCCGTGTATTTAGCTGGTTTCGGCGCATGTCGCAATGTTTGGCCCCATTGCTTATGAGTTCGGTCAATCGATGGCGCATCGTACTCCGGATGAAGATGTTTCGGCTACGTGCTAATGCATAACAGTTCGGCGGGGAGTTGTCTCACGCCCAAAGGCCCTGTGGCGACCGTGACATGCCATCGGACCTGCCGCCTGCCGCCTCGCGTCACGATGTTCCCGATCGTTCGGCGCAGTGTATTTGTACGTCGCGTGCAGGCGCTAATTCACGGTACTCCACCTCGCTTCGAAGATGCTGCTTCGGTGTCGGGTTGACACTCTCGCGAAATTATCGCGGCGGCACGATCGCCGCCGATGTTCTCCTCAATTAAGGTTTTGTTTGTCGAGCGTCGCTAATAAAGATGTCAGCAGCTCCGGACAATTGGTCATTCTGCCGTCCTTGGCACGTGCCATGGGAACGGCTTTGAACGGGGTCAGTTCAATCCCTGTGTGGGCACGGGTGTGAGCACGGAGAACTGGTCCTGGAGCTAACGGTTCGCGAAAAGTTGCTTATCGACCCCTCCGGAGCGGCAAGGAAGGAACCCGTTATGTGATTAGTCCGATGGCACGCTCTCTCTCTCTTTTTCGCGCCAACAGCAAGCCCGTGATCATCATCGACGTCGCGGTTGTCGCGTTTGATCGGTGTCTTCGTAAAGATAAAGCTGGGAACGGGCCAACAACTTGAATGGTTCCCGTCGCATCTTCAGCAGTAACCAAAAGAGGCTTGGACGATGGAAAGATCACTTTTCCCTCCCCGCATCGTTCTACAGGGAAACGGGTGAATTCCGTTCCTGCGGACCACCGCTGTCATGTTGGCGCTTGCGGTGCTTTTTCATGTACTTTTCGTGGCCAAACGTCTTGCCGCACACGGTGCAGGCAACGGCCGCGTTTTGCTCCGCCAAGTGGCCCTTCTCGTGGATCAGCATGTTGGACTGGACGGTGAATTTTTTACCACAATGGCCACAGCAAAATACGGGTCTAGACGTGCTGTGCACCAGATGCAGATGCCGGTGATGGCCGGAGGCGTGCGCAAACTGTTTCCCGCACTCCTTGCACTGGAACGGTTTCTCGCCGGTGTGCATACGCGCGTGCGTCTCCAGATAGTGCGGGGTCTTACAGATTTTCCCACACACGGGACATTCGCACGGGTTCTGTCGGCTCGGCGCCTGGCCGTGCAGGCGTTGCGTGTGCACCTTCAAGTTGCCTTTGTTGGAGAATCGCTTCTCACAGATCGCGCACCGGAATTCTGCGTTCGTATCGTGCGTTTTTTCGTGATTGACCAGGGTGCTTTTGTTGTGGAACCTTTTACCACAGAACGTGCACTGATGGTTCCCCCCACTGGCCTCCGCACCGGGCTCACGTGGAACCACACAGGTCCGCGCCGTCTCGGGATGAAACTTACGCAGATGGGCACGCATCATGCGCTGCTGGAGAAACGATTTGCCACACACGTGGCAGCGTCGCAACTGGTCCGGGTCGAGGAGCGTCCGATGCCGCCGGTAAACCGCTTTGCTGGAGAAACGGTTGTAACAAATGGTACATTCGAACCCGCCCGGGTGCGCCGCGTCCGATAGGCGATCCGGCTCGTGGACTGTGTTCGAGTGAGCTTGTAGCTGCTCTCGGTTCAGAAATTGGTCCCCACAGCCGCAGCACTGATTGGCGGACACTTTGCGATCGCGGTGAACACGTCCGTAGAGGAATCGATCCTTGTAGTGGCGCCTTAGGGAAGGTTGCGAAATGAACCGTTTGTAGCAAACGGGGCACTCGTGCGTCCGGGGGTTGTCCACGAAACAGACACGATTTTTCAGATGCGCTTCTTTGGAGTGCTTTTGCAGCTCTTGGGCCGACACGAAATCCTGCCGACAACCGCAGCACCGATAGAGGTCTTCGGCGGCCAACGGTTCTTCGGTCGTGCGTGGCCGCAGCACCGTCACGGCCAGCTGTTTGTGGCGCTTGAGCGTGTACTTGTTAAAGTAGCGCCGGAAACACTTGTCACACTGGTACGGCTTGGCGTGATTTTCGCGGTTCTGTGGGAGATGTACTGCCTTCAAGTGCTCCTGCAACGCTTCGACCGTTTCAAGGTCCTTGCGACAGGCGCAACAGTGAGTCGAGTCATCGGCTTCAACGTTTTCCTCCTCACTACGTTGCTCCGAAGCATCCGAAGCATACTCAATCCGATTCAACGGATCGGAACGGAAACTTTCCATCGTCTCCATCACAGCCAACACAATTTCACAGTTTGCAACACCGATTTTGTCCGTTTTGTATTTAGTTCCGTGTATCCGTAAAGTAACTTTAGCGCGTGGTCTGGCTATTTTCCCGCCGACTGTGGTGGCGTTGCTTGCCGGTAGCTATGGTAAAATCTAGTAAGTAAGGCAAAAAGACTCGTTCGTGCTCTTTCTTTTGTTTTCGTGCGCTCTCTTTCGTGACGAATGGCAGTGCTGCCAACAATCAAAAACTTTGCTTTTGACATTTCCTGCATCATCTAGATCAGATTATGAGGTTTGATTTTTTATTTTTTATTTGAATCTCAAACTACTGCAGAACAATAACTGTTAGTTATTGTTTCAAACCCTATTTTCCGTTGCAAATCGTCTTTGATGATAAATTATTTACGAATCTGTTGCACAAACAACAAGCTGCCGAGAAAACAATTTTTGTTTAACATTCAACACGGAATTTCAAAGAAATTCAATCAAAATTTCACTGAGTGAACCAAGTGAAAACAACATGTGTCGTATTCAAATAACTCTTTTTAAGCTAAAGTTTAATAGTCATCAAAACTATTAACCATACTCTACTGATACCAGCAACATATCCCCTGTCGCGAAGCTGGCAATGCAAGCCACCCGTCAGCCCGCAAATTAGTTTAATCTACTCCGGTCCGGTGCCCCATTGTTCCGTTTGTATCGTAGTGCAATTTTTGGAGAATTTCACGATTATCGATTCACGGGGCACATCCAATAAATTCGTTGTGATAATTGACTCTATCGATAAATTGAATTCACGATTTCAGACAACCGGTTCTCTTCATGGCCCTCTGAGTGTGCGCTGGGTTTCAACCCTCTGGTTGCCCTTCCCAGCCAACTTAATTAGAATTCACTTGTTTGGTCGGATTTTCCGATGCCCTCATCCGGGGAGTTCCTAGTTTAGGAATCCCAATACCGGACCGTCCGAAGAAGGCTCCCAAGAGTTTAAAGATCAAACGTTAGTCGAACTAGCGGAGACGAATTGCATTCTCTCTTGGTACGAATCGGGTCGGTATGTGTGTGTGTTTAATTGGCAATAAACTTTCATAATGCAATAAGGGCCGGATGCATCGTTTAAACTTGGGGGGGCATTTGTGGAGCGCGCCGTGCAAAAAGTTGTCCTAATTGCAAGGAGGCAGCTGGTATGGTAGTAAGCTATTGGCTATCAATTGGCAATTTTATGGAGCAATAATTTCAGTTGGCGCTAATGAAACGTGTCCGGTATCCTTCAGGGTGGCGCTGGCTCCGGAACTCGGGTGGAATACAGATTTTCGATAAGATTGCATTGAATAAACGGGGCAATTTTCAGAATCCGATGAACTTAAGTAGTCAAATGAAAAAGCATAAAACACGATACAGTCATGCTCCTTAGTAAAGACATCAACAAAATGCGCCACAAGGATTCATCAGTCACCTTTGATGCGTCCCTTTCGTAAAGCAGCCATATCTCTCGTGCACATGTCTAGCCGAGTTGTTTGCATATATCATTTTCTTGATTCGACATTGGGCCAAAACTCGCATCCTGCCGCAGCATGGTGTCGTGCGAACAACGTGCCAACAGCGTGCCGTGCCATCTAACCTCTCTACGGTTCACAAGGGCTTCTGTCCGGTGATGATGTTCTCTTCGTGCTTTTCGATAAAAAATGTCGTTGCTCGGGGAACGTAAAACTTCGCCAGAGGCTGCAAGGGCAACGAGGAGCAGACCTTTCCCTCCCTTGGCAAAGGAGAGCTGTCTTGACGTAGAACTGGGGATAAAGCATGGCAGCTATGCAGAATGATGAGAAGCTTTCAAGAGGCGGCTGACTGTTGTGAGTTTTTCTTCCGGTGTCCAGTGGAACGAAATATGACGTTGAATGCCAAGGTGCGGTGTACGAGTAGTTGGTGTTTTATTTTGTCCTTCGTTTTATATTTCGCCCATTCAAGTTTTCCCTCTTTAAGGTTTGTTCGTTTGAGGCCATATAACGATACTCTAGGTCGCAGCCCTTCGAAAAATGTCACTCGGATAGCCTTTTTTCTGCTTTAGCCCCAGTATAGAGGTATTGCTTTATAGGGGGGATCTTCTGAACGTCCCGATTGTCAACTGGCATCATCGTGGAGTTCAATGTCAAGAAAAATGCGGATAGTCGGGATCGACGGGATAGTATCACTTCCGTTCAGATGACAGATGCGAGATTTGTTCGGCTTGTGTGTCACCTTTCCGGTTTATGTGTCAGGTGTGAGCTTGAAGAGCTTATTTTTCGCTTTCATTTCAATCCGCCTATTGGCAATGCGGTCTAGCATCCAAGCTTTTTGATGTTGTTGTCTCCATGTTGAAGGGTCTTAGAGTCAACAATGTGTCTTCTCAGTGTGTGTTTAGAGCTTCAGGTTTTCCTCTTTCACGTGTTGCTTCCATTTCCGGTGACAGTGACCATTTTTTTTCTCTAGCTGCTCTCAGTTGCACTTTTAGAGATGATTAAGCCACAGGACGGATCTGCTGTGAGGTACAAAACACAACCTTTTTTCTTAACATCAAAGAACGTTTAATAGAGAAGATGAAATTGCGTACGGCTTACAAGTCATGGCAATTAGGACAATAGCACATCACTTTCGACAATGGGACTGCCCGTGATGGGAGTGGTCTGTTAAACATCCGGTTACAAGGTGCCACCTGGAGCCTAGGTTTCGGAATGTTTGTTCTGAGTCCAGAGTCCAGAGCCCAAAGAGTGTGTATGACCCAGTTCAGCACCAATAAAGAAACCACAGTTCCTTGCTACTGGTGCTGGAAATTAATTGCAATCATTTGTTGACCAACACTCATGTTCGTAAGTCAATCCACAACAACGCACTCTGATTGCCAATAGAATACTCTGTGACACGCATTGCGGTGCTCTACACAACATTGTTTTTATTTAGACGATGGCCCTTTGATTTGTTTGTCCTTCAAATAGTACCTACAGCTTCAAGCATCTGAAGTTAACAAAAATGCATCTTAACGAACGAGAATCACACAAGGCCTCTAATCATGAATAGTGCAGTGCAAGTACCGGAAGTGCATTGTACCGCAAGGAAAATCGGTTCTTTTCGGAAGGAATGGATCAAATTCAGTTCCTACAATGGGTATAAAACTACTATAAAATGATTGTTCACTTGGTGATTTTCAAACAGGCGTGAGGCTGGGAAAATTTTCTTCCTGAACCAAAACTGCATTTTTCTTAGAATTGTAAACATACGGCTTTATAGCTTTCCGAAGCAAACTTGTTTTCAAGTGATGTAATTCAAATCTTTTTCACGAGACTTTCCCTAACACCAGGTACTGGTTGTGTCGGAGGTTAAGCTCATCTATGGTTCTGTAAAAAAAGCTTCATGCCAACTGGTGGTACTTAGGGTCAATGGTTTCAGCCCCAAATTAGTCTGCAGTGCTTTCACATTTAATTGAATACCATTAAGCGCTTGTTGTTGTGTTGCGAACGTGGATCGTGGATAGCGAATATTGCATTCCTGAAATGTCATTAACAGCTTTACTGAACATGTACCTGAAACGAAAGTGACTGAGGCTGAAGTGATTTTCGCACGAAGAACTCATCTTTCGCGTATCATTGTGGCAAAAAATAAGCGTTGTGTTGCAGCAAATTGGCCTTACCATTCAGACGAAACAAAATGCCAATAACTTCGGCAGAAGTTAGTTGAAATATAACAAAATAAAAGAAAATGTTGGAGGCTACAGTTTCTGAACGTAGAACACGCTTCCCTAGCGAAGAATAGGGGGTGCCATTTACACGGTTTTGAATTAATTAAAACTAATTTACATACACATTTGGGCTGTTTTTCTTTCCACCAACACTCAGTTTCTTGTAAAAGTTTTCCTTCTTCAGTTGTTCTTCGGGGTTGGCGATGGTTCGACGATAATAGCGGTTCCAGCATAGTTTTTGAAGGCGTTACTTTTTCAACAATAACGCGAAAAAGAGAGAAAGAATTACTGAGACTGAAAAAGGCAAGAGGGCACGTGCTCTTTTAGAGAAAACACCGGACTTCGAGATCTGGAGGTCTGGTGTCAAGGCAGGATGTAAAGTTTTCGTTCCAAGAATCCCGGCGAGCAACATTGGACCGGGAGGACGACGACTTTGTTCTGCTCGTTGACGATGGCATCGACTCCCGACGGGGAAGGATATTGACTATTCACCGCTCGATTGACTTTCGAGCGTGCATCCGAAGGGTCCCACAGACGATGGTTCCGTTTCTGGGAAGGAAATCGTGATTTTTCACCCTTACTGCAAGCGGCTGCATTAATGTTGGGCCATGAAGGGCTTAAGAACCTGGCGCCGTTCCAATGGCGGGTAATGAGAAAATTGAAAACTTAAGCCTTTTCTACTAACGAACTCGTTTGTGTGAGTGATGGTGCAAATTTGGACTCAGTGAAGTTGGTCCCAGTACGATGCTTATCATGCTGAAAGCGGAGGTAAACCTATTTAACGAACATTGCAGAAAATTAAGTCGCGATTTTGATCTAAACTTCATCAGATTATTAAAGAAAACTGGACATAATTGTACGGTGAAAAGGAATGTTATTAAAAAGCGAAAACAGTAACAGGGTGAAGCACTTGCTACGATGTTAAAGGCTTTGGTTGTGAACTTAGTGGGATTAATAATGTGAAATCCTTATCCTTAGCAGTAATTCTTACTTTAATATGAGAGTATAGTCCCAGGACTAAAGTGATTTAAATCGTAAGGAAAAAGTGATACATGCCTCCTCACATCCCGAATGGTAGGTTGCTGGAGGCGCAAAAAACTCTTTGTTTTGTGCAGCAAAAGGGCGTACGAAGCATGTCTAATCGCAGGAAGGACTACCTTTTTGCGTCGATTGAGAAGAGCCAAACAAATGACTGCACACATCGAAGGATTGGTTACGCACGATATGATTTATTTTTGCCATCCCGAACCGATCGGTTCGGTGCGCTGTTCTTCAAAAACCACAAAAATGCCACAATCGGGTTGGGACGAGCCTCGCCTTGCCGTGGGAGATAATAAATTTCAGCACCGACCATCAATCTTCAAACCTTTCGAATAAGACGTCTACGGCAGGCAGGCTCTCGGAGAGAAAGGATGCGATGAATCGGGATCATTCGTCACCATCAATAATCGCATACAAATGAATGGTTAAGCTTTCCGTGAGCTGGCAGGCCGGATGGCAACAACAATCGACAATCGGGAGAAAAATGAACCTTTCAATCTTGCGCGGCCACAGAGTGGGTCTGAGGTCAGTCATTCGTCTTTTTCCATTTGCCAAGTCTTGTGTTTTGACAAGATTTGCCTGTGCGCTTGTTACGCAGCATCAAACATTGAAAAGAGTTTCAGTATTTCTGTTAAATGCAATTAGTTAAGCCTATTAATTCACACCACATCACAACAAACGGTGATGGGAATCATTCTAAACAACGCAAACCCCAATCCTTTGGTCGGAAGCCCGTGGGGCTGTGTTAGTTCTGTCGACTGTGCCAAACTGTGTGCAGGAGCATTGCACGAATCGAATTCCACGCCTCGAAATGTCATCGCTCAAAGGCAGATCGAACCCTCGTCCTGGCTGCCAGGTTTGATTCGCATTCTGTTGGTCGCACCGGATGCCAACTCCAAAAGCCAGACCCTGGACTGCAGCGCGGCGCAATCCAGCACACAAGACCGATACGCTTAGCCCCGGTAATGCGATCGCAAAGGGACATATGAGGATGATACGCAGCAAAGCCCCATGCCGGACCGAACCACCTTGATGCAAGGTATTTATATTGGAATTTTTAATAAGCGTTAAAAGTGGAAATGGTGGTCCTTTTCCGGCCCTTGCGTGACGGTTCCGAACCACAATTTGTTCGCTTCCAATTTCAGTGTCATGTTTTCATATAGTTTATGTTGCTCCCCAGGTTCAATTATTTATACTTAAAAATTGACTTAATCTATCAATCCGTGACTTTTAATTGTGCACTTCTATGTTGCTATCTTCTGTTGTATTATGTACAATCAATTTAAGCTTTAAATTATTCTCAACCTCCTTCACTAGACCTTTGTCCAATATATTTTCCCGCGCTGTTAACCGCTTTTGTTATTGCTATTCGATATGCGTAACCAAATGTTCGCAAACTGTGGAACCCTTCATGGCGTCGACGCATGCCACCGGAACCGATGCATTTCGGAAAAACCGAACGCCGGGTTTGGCATTCAGCTACGGTTCGACAGGCGACGCGCTTCACATGCCTGCCAACATCAACTGACAACGTGGTGCAACGAAATTGCATTCACACCGCAGTGATGCACGAATTCCGCCATACGCGATGGGTGTGTCGGGTTGCTCCCCGATCCCAATCGGGGACAATTGCTTAGCCCTCCCGTCCGAGGAATGTTGGTAGTGCACGGAAAGTGTGGTCGCCATCAGGATGTGCGATCTGGTTAAGAGCCGAGACCGACAACACACACACACACACACACACACATGTTGTGGCTTCGGAGAACCGTGTAGAGGTCCTGCCATCCATTCGCAGAACCAAACATCGGTTCCGTTCGAACAGGAATCTGTTCGCCACAGCGAGCCATATGCGTCTTCAGACCTCGCCAGCGGATGAGACCTTCGCGAGGATCCCACGGTCGGTGAATTGGAATTAATGAGGCAGTCCACTTTCCATTTTGGGCTGGCAGCTTGCCAAACAGGGAACGGGTGCCCATTCTGATGAACACCCTAGAGCCTCTGATCGTAGGCCACCTAAGCACACGGCGTAGTCGTAGAACGATTTTTCGGGTATCAATCCATCTCGCCATTCTGGACGCCGCTTGAGTTGCGTGTTGTGGGTAAACGGTTAGCGTGAAACCGCTACGGTGTCGTTTGTGTCTTCCAGCGCACACCTAGACCGGATTCGCGTTACAGCCGAACGGACTTTGGTTTATGTTAGCTGCATAATTGCTGCGAGTCACAGGCCAAGTGGTTTCGCGATTGCATGCCATTGTGGTGTACGGCATGCGTTGCGACTTACTGATGTTCCGCAACCGTTTCGAGCAAAAGCGCTCTAAAAATTCCAACAAATAAACTTCTACATTGAGCGAAACAATCGAGCGCATGGTGTAACGATGTGGCAAACGATTTCGAGGGGTGCGGTTACGTATTCCTCTTGAATCTCGTCTCCTGGTTGGTCATTTCATAACATTCATAACTCGGCATCACGCTTAATACATCCATTTGGTATGCCACTAGCGTTGTGTACTGTGCATCTCATTAGGAGGGCAGCCTTGATTATTTCACCCTTTTAATTGCATTCACCATCCTGGTGGCTTTGTGCTGTGTGGCTTCTAGTTTGAGTTGTTCAACTCATCCTGGGTGGCTGTTGTTGCGTGGCTCATTAAGAAATGTGATCACGCAAAATGTGAGTTCTGCCGAGCGTTCCGGCAGCATCCAGACTGATGCTTATTCGTGCTGCATAGCGAACTGTTCGTCCAAGTGTACGATTGCAAGTGGGTTTTTAGTTTATTCGGTGTTTCCTTCACTAAGGCCGCTGCCGCATGATCTGCCAGAGACTAAAAGTATGAAATTACATCTTCATACAAACTTTTAAAACTGCTCTGGCTGAATCTGACACGAGTATAGAAAATAAACTAAACGATTGTACTGACATATAGAACAACTGAAAGAGGCTGTTGTTAAACTAATGAAAAACGGTTGGTTGGTTGATTGAAAAAGTTATTGAAACACAACGCCCTACAAGCAAGGTTGCGACACGGTTGAGAGTTGTTCAGATGACCAATATGGTTGAAAAGAGTCCAGATTCTTGAAATAACTCTCGAGTTGTTTATTGTCCTTCCGGAATGCCAGCTGAATTTGAATGGGAATCGGTCAAGCGTGAATCCAAGATTTATGAGACAAGCATTACCGGTACAATGCAACAGGTACGCAATGAAATAGAGATGGAAATTGCTTGGATTTCATTCCACAGTCTGAACTATAACGCCTCATCGAGTAGTGAGTAGCAGCAGTTCTACATTTCTTTAGTCCTTGCATTTTGTAAAAGTTATCCAAAAGGGAAAAAGAAAGATAGGAAAGCGATCGAGACTATGCATAAAAGTTTCACGTTGATTGATATGCACGTCAGGTTTCATTTAATTGAATTTTCTTGAAGATCATTGTCAACAAATCAGTGGACTGAATGTTTCCATTACACAATTGCTTTAATATATCGTTCCGTTTCTTTTAACAGGTATTGTTTAGAAATTATTCTCTCCATTATCAGTCACTGTGAAAAGTTCTAAGCTAAAGTGCAATAGAACTTCTATGTTTTTCAATTTCAATCATTTCAACCATTTCATATAATTGGAAAAGTTTCTAAGTTTTTTACCATTTCCAAATTACATTTCGTTGCCTTACTTTCAACACACAAATACTTACCATTCTCCATTGGCCTGACGAAGCGCTGGTCGTCTGTGGATGTAATTAGTGACGTCGAAAGCTCACTTCTTGTTTGTGGAGTATGCAATCCACAGCAACCTCAGTAATGCAGCTGCCATAACGAACCGCTACATCACACTAGCAGCACTAGCGGTTTCTCATATCCCGAAACTGGGATTCTCCGGCGATTCGCCTTCCTAGCGGACCAGAGTCATCCGCGTTCCAGATTTGGTGGTTTTTCAGCAAAAACCAGTAAAGCGTCTCCCGTTTTCCGAATGCTCCGATGCAGCAATCAAGTAAACGAACCGTGATTTCCCCCGAGGGCCGTGGCAAGTCACCATAAATGTCAAACCACATACCATTGCAGCCCACGGGACGACAACCACGCCGAAGGTCCGCGGTTTCGAATGGTGGAGCCGCCGTTCGCTGCAGCTTCACGCGCTCGTCAGAGGATGAGTTATGATTTTAATAACCATAATTCATGAAGTGAAGCAACAACACAGCCTCTCGCGGACGGCGGGCGAGCAAGAAGGACGTGCCGATTGAACCGCGCGTGGTTATATCACACAGAGCTGGACGTCGTTCCTTTTGCGGCCACCACGGCCGGGACCCCGCGTGGAGTGAAGATTAAATAGAAACGATGGTAATCCTTATAATGAAGCATTGAATTGTGTCACCCAGTGGCCGGGAGTGGTCCTAGACTCCGGGACGCGGATGTCACCGGGAGGTGTCAACGTTGAGACCTCCTACCAAGACGCGTTCACCCGAAAATTAGAGCCTGGGAAGGAGTAATGGTGCGGTGCGGTCAACATCGTTGTCGTTGTGGGGCCGTCTAGTTACGCCCATCCTTTTGCAGCCCTTCGAGGTGTCCGTGGTGTCCAGGGCAGCATGAAACTGTCTTTAAGCACCAGAAACTTCCTCCTCATCGTCCGCCAGGAATTATTCGCTTCGCTTTGCTAAAATGCTCTCTGACAGGGCGAGGATTTATTCTATCATTTATGAAAGTGTTTTAAGAACGTCGCCCAATGTTATTTCGTTTCAAAATTTTCGAAACACACAGTAAACGAGAAGGAAGCGTCCTTTATTGGGGATCTCCGACAGCGCGATTAATCGTTCTGTTTGCACAATGTTTCTGCATTAAAAATGATTTACGTTCCGCGGGCTCCGTCATTGGAACGATAAGAGCTTTCGTTTTGGTTTCGCGCGTAGTACGAGTTACTGTTCTTTGATCTTATGACGCAATTGTTCCGCGGGTGCAATGTTATGCAGTTTTTTTCTGCGGCCAGCGTTTTTTCCGAAAGAGATCGGTTTTATTCATTTACGTGATTTATGGTCTGGTGTGAAGCGGTTTGCCAGCGGCCAAACCGATCGAATTAAGTTATTTTCTGGCGCAAGTGATTAATGCTGGGAAGCACTTAATCTGCTGCATTGGTTCGATGGAGCCCGGGTTTTGAGCTCTGTCGTACATCATGATGGTTGGTGTTCGTTATTGTTGTACAGCCAAATTGACGATAATTGAAAGTAGTTTTTTTCAACCACGGCTTAATAAAACCAGCAGCTGATTGTCATTATTAATATGAGAATGAACCCGACTTTGGTATTTCGTATGTTAAATAGTACATGATGATAGAAAATCCAGCATAAAAGACAAACATTTCATTAAGAATTCATTCAATTGAGTTAGATTAAAATATAAAGAAATGTTTCTTCAAAGTGTTATTTAACATTCAACGTTGTTGCTATTTTACGCTCCAAGAGAACCGTCATGGAGACGAAAATCAACACTGTGATTGTTACCGACAGCCGCCGATATCGGTAGAGCCAGCTAGCCGCCACTCGCATGCCAGGCTGCAAACAAGCTGCGACCCGCATACGAGCCAAGAGAGATGATCACCGATCGACTCACGAGAGAGAGAGGTAGGATCATCGGCCGACACTCTCTGGGACACTCTTGGCATTACGAAAGAACCAGGAGTGATAAGCGAAACGCCGCGAACGGCGGACTAATTTTGAGTCGCTTCTTTCGGGTGACCAATAAAGGACTTCAAGATACGGAACGTTCGTGGTGTTTGATTATTACTAACAGTGATTGTAAAGAAACACAGCGACTCGCGTCATCACTAATGTCCATTTAGCAGTAAGTCGTGCATAGATTTCGGTGGTCATTAAGGGCACCTGGTGTTCGAGTTGAACATAACGTAATGGGACAAGTGAGCAATGTGGGCGTTGAATTGTCCATCAGGCGAGTAGGAAGTATCTTCGCCGGTACCGATTCTGTACAGGTATCTCTGTATATTTTACGATGCTCTATCGCTTAGGTAAGGTCATGTCCATTCATGCCCACCGTGACCCACCGTATTTTTGTAATGTGGCCTTATGCCCGTTCCTTCGGGGAAGTCTTGCTTCGAGCATTTTCGCCGGCTTGACAGGGAAATTGCTGACTGGTGGGCATCATGTAGAGGAGAAGATTCTTTCCTGTGGCCTAAGCTGCTGCTTTGAGGTTGTCGGAAAGCCACACTAATTAACTGACATTGCCGCCGCAAGACATAACCCGAGCATCAACCGCAGCCGGGTTCTGGAGTTGTTACATTATTGCTCCCGGTTCACAGAGGCCGGAAGCGATACCATTGTGGTTGGTGAGTAGGTGAACTTGATTTTTGGGAAGCACCCATGTAACCGTACGTTCCACAATCAAGCATCGTATCGTAACGGCGTCAGACCTGGGGCACAAAACCAGCGGCCCACCATCCTGGCCCTGGTTTGTAAACACCCACACGTACCGCCGTGTAGAAATCCAGTTGGAACATTCTGTGTTTGGGAACAGCATACGTTTTATAACAATGTGGCTGACTGCGAGGGCCTGCACGTCAAACAAGGGCCGTTGCGTTCTGTGAACCATTCACTTTTTGGCCCCAGTAAACTAGAGACGTGCGGTGAGAGACGCTGTATTTTGTTGACAAAATAGGCGCACCATTTCGTTTCCGGTTTTACTAACTGTCAGTGGCAGCTTCAGCACGTGTTGTAGTAAAACCCGGACCGTGCTGTGTGTACCATGTGAGATTTTGCCATGCTGATAATTTTTCGTTTTAATCCATTCTCTGTTTCGTTCTCTTACTTTTTACTGTTTCCATTTTTCATATCGGGTCTACTCGTTCAATCATGTCACACTTCGTGGCAGTCGTAGTATTCTGCTTGTGGCTGTCAGTTGAAGTGGTGAATGTAAACACGTTTGATTGAAACATTCTTCACACAGCTGGGTTCACTGGAATCGAGTGTGACGGTCGGAAATTGAAAATTTACTGTAGCCGAACTGCTTCTGGCGCCATTCGGGCGAAAACTGCGACGGATACGAAAGCGTGGCCTCGATAAACAGCACGGGTAGGCGAAGATGGGTGCTGCAGATTTGGTGTGGCCGTACACCGCACCCTCGGCGTGTTCCGACGGACAGAGGTGATTGATACAGATGCGAGGGATTTCATTTGCGTTCGCCGAAGTCTCCAACAAACCGAACACTCTGGCCGTGCAAAACCGAACCTCGACGCTCACCATCGAATACGCTGCGCTGCGGAAATGCTTTTGCGCGGCTCGCAAGGTAAGCTTCAGATACGCGATTTTGACAGGAAATGGATGCAATTCCGGTCTTCGTTTCGGGAAGCTGCTAATGGCTGGGAAGGTTGGAGAGGAACAAATATCATCCGATAGGAAAAGGGTTTCAACGCGTCACAGGAGCATGCAGGTGTGATTTTCTGTTCCCGAGATGAAGCTGCAGCCTGCAAACACTGTATCGACGATTGGCGTGAAAGAGATTCAGCATCGAGATAGGAACAACTTCGTATGAGGTCTATTTTGGACAAATATTAGCTAATCGCAAGCTTCAGTCACTTCACAAAATTGAATGCACAATATTTGATGTGATCCGTTTCGGAGAATGGGGATAGAAACGTACGGTTTGATTTGAAATTTTGTGACTCGGCCGAGTCTCTTGAGTTAAACCTTCAGAATACCAGAATAACTAGTGCCGTTCTCAGCATGAACTCCGAAATATTGTGGAGGTTGGTTAAATGGGTAATTTAAATTTGACCTTATTTGAATAATTCTCGGCCACAGCTCAAATTATGTGATTGAGTTGGAAAATTCCTATGAATGTTGTATGTGACGCAAAGGTCCCCACTTTTTGGTGTGCCAGTACACCCGCAATACATCAATCGAGCGTGACACGGCATAAATTCAAACGGCTTTTGATTGAACGCCTTTTTGTACGCTTGGGGGTGATTCTGAACAGGACGATTTTAGTGGTTCCGGGGTTTTTTCGGTTCCATTTTTCCTTGCGCGCGATGCCGCCTTTAATTTGATTGCAATGGCCGTGGCATTTAAACCGATATTGCATGCTGATTGTTGAACCGTTCCGTGCTGATGGATGGCTGCCATAGCGCAGTGACTGACACCACTAACCGGTGGGCGATAAATCGCGGTAAGCAAATCACACCGAGTGCATTCTCGAACCAACCGAAACAGATGAGAAATCAGTTTTGCTAATGATTCATCACCATCGTTAATTATTGAGTTAATTTTATAAGCTCATTAAAGGTTGTCTGTTAGTCAGCACAGCCACTAAAATTGGCCACTAACAACCGATGTCATCGGACGCCAAATCGATGTGTCAGAAGAAACATGGCCATGTGGGCTAAACATTTGCAGGATCTAAAATCAATGCCACTTCTTCGCGGGTTTATGAAGATGTTTCACAGCTCCCGACCTAGATTTCCCTAGTGTTACCGCAACGCGCCAACCAAAGAACCATGAGCCTGTACTGTTAGCAACCAGGGGGGTCTGTGGCATGGGAATGCCGTTCGTCACGACCGATCCGATCCATAACGACCCATGTGGGTGCCGTTTCAGTGTCTGTGCTGGCCACTGAAGTATCAAGCAAGGGTAATAAAACTGAAAAACGCCACTCCGCCATTAGTTCCGGAACCGGGTAACGAGGTCATTTGGTGGCACACATTCGGTGGCATCGGAAAGCCGGTTTTCGTTTAACCAAAAGTTCGTGAACAGTTATCACTGTTACACTACAGCGAGCAAAGATCGAGGGACCGGAAGACCAACCGGGCCACCGGGGTGTTTTGAACGGCCTTTAACTGTAACCTGGCAAAAGACGCAACACCGGATGTTGGGATCGGGCAGACGAAGAAACGTAACGTATAGTTGCGTGAAGCGTTTAGCGGGTTTTTACAACCGGCACATAAAGTTGAGCGATAATCCTCGGTGGGCCCCTCTTCCTTCACGTTACGGTCACGAGCATAGCGCTTCTCCTTCGCTGGCTCTTGGAACCGGGCTAGTTCGACGAGAGCATATCAAAAACCGGAACCCATTAAAGAGGGGTTACATCCGCTGCTGTGTGTGCGTGTAACCGGCCTGCGGATGATTGAAATTAAAATGATGTGTGGCTGTGTGTGTGGAAGAGTAATCTTTTCACGCCCACCATCCGGGAAAACACTTCCGGCTTTTCCACCCAGCTCCGCCTCTCCCCCTTTTAATTCTGTCTCTTCCTTTCCAGGTGATGACGTGGAAGCCATAGACCGGGAAAACTTTACGGCCGGACATCATTATTACGAATCGTAATTTACTCAACGAGTGCTGCGACTTCCGGTTCCGACTCTCGTCCTCGCTTCCTGTTTGTGCGCCGCACAGCTCTTTATCGTCTCCTTTACGGGGCAGTGCCAGCCGGTGGACCAATTTTCATTAAATGTCTCATTCACCGGGTTCACCAGAGTTCTCTTGCTTGCGCTGTACGGCCCTGGAAGGTTCATGGCGTCGTCGCCCAAGTCGCAGAACGTACGTAACGTAAACATGACACATGGCCTTGTGTCGAGTGGGAAGATTATTATTTTACCACCGCCCGGAGAAGGGGCTGTCTCCGGAATAATCAGGCCCGGTCGGCTAAAATTCTACGAGACCGATTGTTTTGAGGTGAAAGGTCCCTTTTTTGCCGATGCCATCGCCATCAAATCGAATGCTTTTCGCACAGTTTTCTAAGTGATTCTTTATAAATCTCCGGCTTCGAAAAAACCCTACAAATCGTATCCGGAGATTGAAATGGGGGCTTGCCTAAAAGAAGGAACCGGAAACGGTGAGAACATTATCACAAGGTACATCGAGCGGTGGCACTATCCATCAATTATTAACGGATGCAATCGTAAAAGGTGAGCCACAAGGACGTGAGCCGTAAATTTTGGGCCCTCTAAGGATTGGTGATGTCCTCCGATGGGAAATAAACTAAATCCTGCGGTGGCCCGAGGGATGTAAGACCTTAGTTTGAGAGTAGAACAAACAATAATGTTTTGGAAGTCCGATCATCATATCCATCAGTGAACAACCTTGTTCAAATTATAAAAAAGTGTAAGGGAATCTAGAAAAATATTATATCTAACTTCATAATGATGGAGACGCCTGGTCACTTGTAAAGTAAACCATGTTTCTAGTCTTTACCATTCTGCTCGCTTGAATTGTGAGCCTCGAAATGCGTTTTCTTTTCGATGATAAAAGATAGCATTCTTAGCCTCGAAATGATTGTCGTTCGTACGATCATTTGTAATCGTTCGTTAGTTTTTAATGCTTACGTGCTCCGCGTCTCATCTTTTATTTTTCCGAGTGACGTTATACAGTACTTTGCTGCATGACGCCTTGTCTTGGGTTTTCATGTACCATCCCGAATCGCTGGTCCGTTTCACCCGTACGGCAAAAAATCAGACAAACATCCTCAGAACAATGTTTTATTTTTGCACTAAGATGGATAGCAGCTTCCGCACTAGATCGCGGGCTACGCCATCCTTGGTAGCCAGCTTCGCGTGTTGTACCTTTTTTCGGCGAAGCTTTATGAGTGTAACGATTCTTGCAGCCATCGTGCATGGAATGCGAGGTGTCCTGTTGCTTGCGGTTTTCAGAAAGCGCTCTGTGTTGCGAGTGCATCAGACGTCATATTTCATTTTAACGGTCCACTATCTTCCACCATTCAGCCAGGAGTTGGATTGCAGAAGAGAATATGATTTCTTTTTGGACAAGAGAGAAAAAATCTGCCAAAAACCGTTGTTGCCCTTCGCTTGATGTTGGGTCGTGGAACGTGGATGAGACTCTACACATTTTACACTTGAGGCATGTGTTGAATGTGAATGATTGTTATGATTTTTGTCTGAAGCACTGCGGCATTGTTGGTTCTGTTGCCGGTGCCGTTGTACGCCGTCAGGTCACATGTTTATCTTTTATTTATCTATGTAAGGCAGATGTAGAGTGCTCTACAAATCATAGCAATGTTTATTTTAAAAAAACCTCAAGTATAGCACACTGTCAATTCTTTGTTACGGAGCTGAGCTTCAGCACGTAATCGCAAGAGTTCAACTTAAATTGAAACACACAGTAGTAAACGTCGCGCAGCTTGAAAATTAAATTTAGCTCAATTTGGGTTTGCGGATCGCAACGGGTGTTCGTTAGTTCGTTGGACGCCAAGAGAATATAATAACATGAATTTGAAAAGCAAAACAAAAGAAACTCGAGCACAAACCGAGCACTGAATTAGTTTTAATCGTTTCGAGGCTGCGGAAATAATTCGCATAGGGCACGGCATCCTGTCGCACTGTTTTTGCTGCACATTTTGTAGGATTTTTCCATTAGTATTCGGTTTTAAACAGAATTGTCAGCATTTTTTTTGTGATTTGTATGTGTGCATGAAATGAACATAATGTTGCGTTTCCCAATGTTGGATTCATTTGACAAGAGTTTTCTTTTCACCGTTCGGAAACGCATTGTTATTGTGCCGCCACTTTGGTTCTCGTAAAAAGCCAGTTCCAGTAATTGTTGTCAGAGCCAAAGTGCACTGTACAAGAGGAACCGTTTTTTTGTGGGACGCGAATTTTATCCAACATATTGACTTTTCGCCTTAAATCCATGGCCACGGCCACCATATTCACTTGTTCATTGGTTTTTTCATCGCACTAGGATTAGACATTTATTTTGTTTTTAAGCCAGCTCTAGCAAGTTGGATACTATGGTTTTCAAATGAAGGACACAGCAAAAAAAGGATATACAATTGAATCCGTAGGTTGGAAACAATTGGAAAATTGAACTAAAAGTAAAGGACATCACCACTGTTCCCAGCATTGGGGACTTAGCGTAGGAACGTATTCGACGTTTTATTGTGTATTTCTCGACAGCTTTTTTCGGCTCGTTCTTGTAGATCATTTTTTTCGTTCCGCACACTTCCGCAAGCAGGATTATTGTTCGTAACGTTATTTCTAAATTGAATATTGGAAATTTATTTAGCACTCACCATGAGTTTCCGATCCGCTGGCTCTCGGGTCGGCAGAATCCACGCGGAGCAAGAGCACGCAACATTGCCATCTAAATTCAATCCCACGTTCAACGACCCAAAGGCAATTCGAATCCGTTATTCGATTAATTGTTTCGTGAATATGTATCCGATGACCGAACCTCTCGCCAACGGAGAAGAGTTTCAAATGTAGGAAATGGTTTTTATTTAAAAAAAAATGGCGGTGGACAATTCGTTTCTATTTGCCCCGCACCACTAATAGCACGTTCGGCGTCGAGACCGATTTATGGTTAGTTTTATGATCAAAAGATACGGAAAAAAGAAACACCACGAAGCGGCAGATTGTTTAATCATGCGTGGAACATAATGTTGTTTGCTTGAGGTTGCGTGTGTGATTATGTTATTAAATTGTTTATTAGGGCCCCTTCAATGTGCAGATGCGATTGACCGTATTTGCGAAACGCATCTACATGTAGCACTTGGTCGACGGTGCGGTGTGACCGAATTAATACCGTAAGTACGTAGCATTTCAACTTGTCATTTACGCAGCAGCTCTGGGCACAATTAGTTGCCTAATGATACGAAAGCATAATTGGCAAAAATAAAAACCAGCCTGTAATGAAAGTGAAATGTTTCGATTTGACGAGCTCTGGAACTCCGGAATATAAATCGAAGAAAACCCAGCCATGCTTTCGAAAGGTTTCAATTGGTCTCCATTGACAGTTTTCTTTTCGTCATCCGCCGAGCTCAACCTAGCGCTGGTGGGGGGCGCTTTCCTTTATCGCAAACAGAAAACCCTCCTTATTGAATTCGCTACGTTCAATTAGTTCCGATCGAAATGGCGTACGACGCTCGATCGATCGCCCAACATCCAGTGGCTACCATCTTCCAGCCCAGCATCTAATTGAATTCTACGTACCTCGTCACGAATGCGTGACGAGCACCTGAAAAAGGACACACACCATCATCGTGCTGCCACTCCACCGACAGACGCCACTCGGGGCGTTTCACATCATTGCTCATCGCCAAGCGTGTTGCTGAAGCGGACATTGTTGCCCATTGAGTGTCGTTTTCACAGCTTGGTTCGATTTTTGGCCGTTCCCGAAGCCGTCGAACGGTTTTTGAAATAGATTGGCTCGGCGATACGGCGAATGATTTAATGAGAAAATTAATTGCAACTGCAAGGTGAGCTAAGGTAAGAGATGATGAATGGAACCGTGGCAGGAATGACAAATACTTACAGTTTTCTTTTGTTTTCTTCGTCACGCCAAAATATGGTTGGCAGCGATTGGCGTACAACATATTGAGTAGGTGCGCAGCAAAGAATGGAACTAGAGCAAATAAATGAAACGCTTTCCAAGCGTTAGTCAGCCATTAGCTAGGGTACGAAAGACTAAGGCTCGGAATGACTGAGCAATCAAAGGCCGTCTTTTGGCATCAGGCAAGTGTGTGAAATTATTCATAGAAGAGAGTCCATTAAAATTATTCATTTCTGCCACAGTTCCAGTAGCTCACACGACACAATTCACAGTGCCACAAACCACCAAAGTCGGTGCATCAACACCTCAGGTGCTTAAACTTTGGAGCCTCTCTATGCATCGTATGTGTGCCGAGGTTTGATAGGGATCCAGCCATATTACCATTTTTCCTATTTCTATGCAAATGTTGCCAGAACAGGACATCAATCGGAAAAGTTTAGCAGTGTCGGAAGTGTTAGCAGCGCACAGTTCCCGACCCGCTGTTAGTGGCCGGCTTTTTTGTCTGTTCGGGAAAACCCTCTGAATTTGATGGTCGTTTTGTCTGAAATGAGGTTTGCAGAAAGTAATCAGCGGATTTTTGTGCCGAAAAGTTTCCACCCAACCCAAATCGGGTCATAATAATCTGGCCACCGGTTATAGAGTGTTCATTTTCGGCAGAAAAAGTCATCTGCTTTTTGGATCATCGTCAAAGCTTACAGTTTCAAGTGGTTCCTCTCTGCTGCCGTTATGTTTATTTTCGCATTCTCGGCACCAGTTGTTTCCCATTTTCAGCTTCACTTAGACGAGCTAAACATGCTAAACGTGCCACGATGCTGGTGCTGTATCGTGCGAAAACTATCAATGTCGGTTTGCTGACGAGCAAAACATGCCGCCCCTTGGTATGCAACGTGCTCGCGCACGATAATGTAATTGGGTGTAATTTTTATACCGACTTTATGAGCATGGGGCTCATGGTGACACGGGGAGGTCTTACCGTTAAATGTGAACACGCAGAATTACGTCATAAAATGATTATGATGTTGCTACTTTAAAGCAGATCGAAAAAACATTCTCGTCGTGACGTAAACGAAGCTAAAGCGGCGAAGCATAAGTCTGGATATTTGTTTCTGTTGTTTTTGTGTTTGAAAAAAAATTTAATTATTGTTAACAAGCTTTCTAACCAGCATTCAACAGCCATTTCGCATCCTTGTGCTTCGGGAACTAAGTTTAGAAGTACTAGTATATACACATCAACATTTACTTCAGGAGCAAGTTCGAAAGAAACCTACACTACACGCTTACGCGCCGCTTTCGGTAAAACTCGAGACCCACTGAGGGTCCTGTGTCCAAACCATCTCGTTACCGTAAAGCAGATCCACGCTACTCCGGTATCTGATTCCACAACTCGATACGGAGTTGAAATTAAATTTAAAATTAAATCTCATTTTGACCGCAAACCCGGCGCTCGGCGATGGACCGGGCCAAAGTTTGCCGTGAGAAGCCAGTTTGTAATTAATTCGTGCTTCATAACGTTGTTGGTGGAATGCGATGAAGCAGAACGAATCGCGCCACCAGTCGCTCCATCAGACGAAACTTGCACAGATTCTCCCAAAACGTGGGGCCCTCCGATGATGGATCGCATGTTGGAAATTGGAGCACAATAAGTACTCGGGTACACGGCAAATAAGGAAATAGTTTCCGGTGCCCGGTTACGGTTGAGAAGATTTTAAGAAACAGTTTCTTCACGGCCTCTAGGTCGAGCATGCAGCATGCAAACCGCCACCGACCGGAGCATGACGAGTTTTGCAAAGTTTTGTGAAAGTCGACTCGGAGCGCCCCAGAATGGGCAGAAGAAGTTTCCGCACCGCCGCACGTCACGCTGGCTGGCAGCTATGCTTTCGAAATGTGTGCAAAGATGCAGTGCTTTTTATTCGAAATTTACCACAGACTCAACTCAATATGATAAGTTTCAACGCTTCGCCTAGACGTTTCCCGACGCATGGCTTGATGCACTGCTTGACTTGGAGCTTGGGACGGTTCTTGGGCTCTGAGTTTCCCATTTTCCGTCCATCAAGTGGTGTGGTTGTATGTTCGTTTTGTCGATTGTAGTGCTTTTTTTGGGGAATAAATTGCCTTATTTGAAACTTGCCAGTTTTCCAGAGATGGTTCTAGGAGAGTGCGCACCGTTTCCCAACTCTGGTGATGAACTAAAACTGTAAGCTGCAAAATAAGTACCATTAAGTTAGTGTTACGTTGTCGTGCAATTTTCATTCGGTCTTCAATTGATGGAAACACTTTTGTGGGCTTGTCGCTCAAACTAGCACTAGAAGTTGTCTTGGTTTGGTAGAAGTTTGTTGGTACCGTCGCGCGATGCATTGCTGTTTGTTGGAGGCACTTTATGTCTCAATGTCGCTCGGTATGCCTTAAAATATGGAGACGCCTGGTACCTTTCAAAGTCGCCGCATAAGTAGTCTGTGTTCATCAATTTATTGATGATTATCTTGGAATTTGAATCACGTTCAAATAGATGCAATCCTCTCATCTACTTTCACCGTGTACGAGCATCGCAATCGTGTCGCATTCATGTTCCACCTCGAAGGAGTTATTGAATTACGATTGCTGCATCCGTATGGAGTTAACATCTGCGATGATTCTTAGCGTTGAAGGCTTCGCACTGCTGACGGTGGCTGCTGACTTATGCACAGTTTCCTGTCCGTCAGGTTGCTTCCTAGTGGCGCAGCATGAAGCGTATAATAATAAATCAAAGATAATGTCAGTTTATGACAAGGAAATTGAATCTGCTACGAATGATGGGTAGGTTATCTACTGCTTGCGTAATCTGTAATCGTACTGTGAGGATGGAGCGAAAGTTGAAGCCCGATGAAATGGAGACCGAAAAGGCTCTTAATAGGAGCTTAAGGTAAAATTGAACCGCCGTACGATTCCGTTGGTGTGGGCGGGCCGTGCCGAGTGGCTTTGTCCCGTTTGTTCGCGCGCACGAAAACGGTTGCGAAGCATTCGCTGTCAGTTATGGTATCAAACGACAGCGATCAGTTGTTTCATAAATTTGCAAGGTCGATCTCTTCTGGTGGGATGACTGTTGGCCTGCAGCGAATGTTTCATTATTGCCACCGCTCGATGGCCTAGCGAAGCTGTGTTTGCATAACGACGATGCCGGCCGGCCGATACCGGATGTACGCGCTGGGGAAGCTGTTCGCAACGGCAACACACAATAGGAAGATTATGGCCGCCGGTGTCAGGTTTAAATTAGGTTAGGTCGAGTAGCGACAAATTAATTTAATTCGAATCGCTACATTGTTGAGCCAGATGTTGACATTGATATTTACATTCATTATTGCGCTCCTCGATTACTGGAGCTTACTCGAAGTTGCTGGAATCCTGTCGGGCTATTTTGTAAATGAATACGCAATAAATGAGTCAAGTGGCATGGTTTTCTTTAAATTGTTTCGATAAACATTTAATTGGGTACTGTTTCATTGGTAGCATCACCCATATTCAGCATATTTAATCTTCATGATTGTATTTTATGATTAACGCACGTCAATGGTTTTACCTAAGCAGTTTATTGATCAGATTTAGCCATTTTCGGTTTTCGGGCACCAAGCGCACGAGGATTAATTTCCTCGTGATTCATCGGAAAACATAACTCCGACTTCCGGTGCGAGTTCAAACTGCGAGCCATAATTTTTAACGTTGATTGGCCAGCGCCTGTGAAGGGGTCCTTTAAATCATGTTCCAATGTTTCCCGCCCATGGAAACGGACATTATTTCTTCGTCCGCCACCACCACACGAATGCTAATGAGCTTTTGATACGTCGACATAATACAAATTGGTCCGTGCGTCCATTTTTGGTGGATAGCTTATCTGGATTATTTGTGCTCCCGTGTGTGGGGGGTATTCCTCTTACACGTCGAGCGTGGCTGTGGCTTATCGCGCAAGAATCCCAAAGTCGAGTCCCAGGGTCCGGGATAACCGGCCCGGAACGTGCGCATAGAAAAAGGGTTCTCGACGTGCTGCCGTTGTTCTATTTATTAATCAGTGTTTGCATTTACGATCCCGGCAGCCGGTCGGCCGAAGGGTTCCAGCACACGCCATGGACAAATGAAAAACGGGACTCATATTTATGCTCGGGATGAGAACGACAGCAGGGGCTGAGGGCCGAGGCGAGACTACATAATTTATTCATGCGCGTATAAATACGGTTTCTTTCACTTCCGACACCCGTGTTTGTGTGCGAGAACATGCGGCAAGGACGACGTGTGTTAAACCGTGTGCGACGTGTGGGGATTGATGGGACGCTGGGAAGACCGTGGAACAATATGTCCCTTTCAGGGCGCTCCGGTATTCTGGCGCTGGCATTTCATCCGCTTATGTTTGCGCCTTTGCGAAAGTTTATCCGCCACCGCCGCTTCTTTTTGTCTTCACGAGATCGGAAGGCTCGAAGGCCGTGCCACTACGCGCGTGCTCTGTCACGCCACACGGGCCAACACACCGGTGGTGGGCACGTCACGTTTCTGTCGGTCCATTCTTCGCTTCATTCCGGCGCCAACGTAAATTATCCCCATTTCTTCGCCATTCAAGTAGGCCTTCGCGGAGTAAGCCACCCGGTGAAGGCAAAATGGCTGCCACCGGAAGCCGACCACCGAAGGATCATCAGCATCCATCCAGCCATCGCGATGAGGTCGTCCGTGCCGGGCCAGAATGGGCCCATTTAGGGTTTGCACTTCACGCGCCCTCATCTAATTGAATCGGAACCGTCGGACGCGTTGCAGTCGAAAATCGAAAACAGTAATTTGCACTAAGCCGACGAAAGCGTTGAACGCGAGTGTCGAATGATTGGATTTGGCTGACGAAGCGGACGGCCGTGAATGAGCGGCATAAACGGTGAAAGGATTCGGCGTTTTAAATTCGATTGAACCTAGTTAGGCAATTTTATTTCCCTCGGTGGGATCCACGAGGCACCTTAAAGGCTCTCTATCTCCCTCTTGCTCTCACGGTGGCATTCGTTTCCGGTGGCCTTCCATCAGACTGGTGAAAAATCACTAAAGCTTTCTCATAATCCTCTATGATAGGTGGCTCTTCTTTTAATTAAAGTCGATGATGGATAATCCACTCCGCTTGCAGGGGGTTCTTCATTTTTTCGTTAGACGGCCGTCCTGGCATCTGGTGTACTTCGGAAGGCTTAACAAGGTGTAGAACCATTTTGTATTTGAACATTAGTTGCATCTGTAGTAGTGAAAGTTTGTTCTTCTTATTTCTCGGACATTCCTAATCAGGGTTCATCCCTTCCAACATACAACTCAGGATAAGGATCAGAATCAGAAATTGAAAAAGGCACGGACATAACACAATAGGAGAGAAGTTTCGCAACAACCTCTGGGGTACCTCAAGGCAGCGTCCTGAGCCCCCTCCTTTTCTCTTTGTTCATAAACGACTGTTCCGCTGTACTCCCTACCGAAGGCTACCTTATGTATGCCGACGATGTAAAGTTCTTCCTCCCGATTGCCAGTCCTGCCGACGCTCGTTCCCTCCAAAGAGCGATTGATGATTTTGCAACATGGTGCTCGTCCAATGGCCTCTGCCTGTCTCCTAGTAAGTGCTGTGTCATCTCCTTCTCTCGCCTGAGTTCGCCTTTATCCTGGAATTATTCCCTCCTTAACTCTCCCCTCCCTCGAGTATCCGCGGTGAAGGACCTCGGCGTATGCCTCGATTACGCATTAACGTTTACGCCACAGATCGAGGCCACTGTGGCTAAGGCCAATAAGACCCTCGGCTTCATCTCTCGCATATCCCCTGACATTCGCGATCCTTGGTGCCTGAGGGCTCTTTTCTGCTGCTGGGTCCGCCCTATCCTCGAGTATGCCTGTGTTGTCTGGTCCCCCTCGTCGCCCTCCTCCATGGACAGGCTTGAGAAGGTACAACGGCGGTTTACCAGGCTGGCCATTCGCAGGCTCCTGGGTACCTCTGCTTCCACCTTGCCCCCTTACGGCACTCGCTGTCGCATGTTGGGGCTACCTACAATAGCGTCCCGCCACTCTTTTGCCCAATCCCTCTTTATCGCCAACCTCCTGCTTCATAATATGGATGCTCCCTCCCTACTTTCCTCACTCCCTTTCTATGCCCCCTCTCGTCGCCTCCGCGACAGACCCCCATTCCTCATTCCCCCCCGCCAATCTCGCTTCGGATCAGACGAGCCATTCCTGCGGGCGATCGGTTCCTTCAATGCCGCAAGCCACATGTTCGACTTCCACCTCCCCGTGTCCTCCTTCCGCTCCCGCCTTCGCGCCTCCAACGCCCCTAGTATTTAAGAACTTAGTATGTAAGCTTGAATTTGTTAAGCCACCGGCGACCAATTTAATAAACGAAATGAAATGAAAAATGAAAACCATAGCCATAAAGAAGCAGACAAATGGAACATGCTCCGAATGGACTTAAAACCGTTTCACCAGCAAAACCGATTTGCCCTCAGCCCTTGGAAATGGTTTTTATCAGCTCTAATTGATTGTAATACGCAACTTGTACCGCTCGGGCACAATGATATACGAAACTTGTGCAAATGTCTGCAAGGGCGTTCCCTCGGTTCATTTGAGATAATTGATTTTATTAGCAAAAACTTAATCCCCTTCTAAATATTCCCGAACAGCGGATGACGCCCGGTAGTTTTCTTACCCAACTTACAACTTCTCCCCATTTCGAAACGGGAGTTTATATCTTTTTTACTTTCCACTAACGCCTCCCTGGCCGTTATCTGGCACGACGGGGACGGGCTACGTTCTGGTAACCACCACGACCCTGTTCCCCGGTTTCGAGATCAGCATTGAAATGGCTCACGCGTTGGTCGCACGTTTGTTCCTGGGGTGCCTGGGAAACTTTCGGCACTTAACATCAATTCCAGCGTCAAGCACCGCGAACAGGACCAAAGTCTGCTCGGTAGGCAGGTGCCTGGTCAGAGACACTTTGCTGTTTTTCCCACCAAAATGGGATTGCGATTAGGCGTAGGGCCGGGCCTTCGGCTCCAAACGATCCAAACGGGAAGTTTTCTCCCCACGAGTACCTCCAAAGACTTGTCTTTATTTCTCCAACACACCTGGTTCCTGCGTTCTGCGTTTGGGGCTGAAGCGGATTGGTGGGTAGTAAATTCTTACGGTGGTCAGTACGGCGCTTTAAGAAGGCGAGCTCCGGAAGATGGTGATCGGCCCTAATTTCGTGCCCAACACTCAACGAGATCAAAGTTTTAACAAAGTTATTCAATTTGGGGCCTTATTTCGATGAAGGGGCTGCTGTCGTCGATGGGTCAGGGAAAGGAGTTTGTAAAAGTAAGTACGGGGCACACAAAAAAACCCACAAACATAGAGCCGGTGAACGATAAAAGTCTGCCGAAAGAGCAATTGAGACCCACTTCCGGGTCCGGAGCAGCACCGGGTCAGGTACAACGCAAGGTGGACATCCAACGGCCGTGGCTAGCCAAACACCTTCGGCCTTCCGTCGCGCATTGTACACGAAGTTCTGAGCGCTAGCATCGTTACTTCCAGCAGACAGGATCCGAGCGGGACGGGAGCTAAAGTTTCGGGAAATTTATGGCAAACCCCTGGCATGCTGGGCCTCGTTTTTGGGTCTTGCCTCGTGGAGCACCTCAGCCCGTTGCTGAGTAGGAAGTTTTATGTGTGTGCGATGAGTTTTTGTACTTCTTTTTCGCTTCCGGGTTAGCTTCTCATTGGCTACTTCCCAGCGTAACTTGGGCAAAGATCAAAGTTTCCGATTCGGCGAAACAAAAAAAAACACTACCGCCACGGCTTCGCTTCCTTCGCACGTGTGGGCACGTGTGGCGTGTTTGTGACAGTGTGGCACCCCGTTTCCTGTCCAGGTATCCTACTACAGCCGAAAAATTAAGACACGACAAGCTTTGATGGAATTTCGCTTTTCATCTCGAGGCGCTTCCACGAGAACGTTCTGCCACGCCCGGCTGCAAACTGTTGCTAAGGGATTTGCGCCGATCCCCGGGAACCCGGGAGTGGTGTCCATAAATGGTTTAAGCCCGCAATAAGCAGTCACGCTTAACGCTTAGTTGGGATTGAAGGGGAGTTTGAAAGGACGGAACCGTCGAATAGAAACCACGGATGGCGTGAAATGATATAATGTCGTCCGCTGCCTCTCTATCGGGCGGCCCCTGTACCGGCGTCGTGGCACGATGAGAGAGTTTTTTCCACCGAATAAAGCCTCATTTTTGCACAGAAGGCATGACCAGGTGAACCCAGCGCAGCCCGAAGAGCACGACAGGCAACTTATCCCATCATCATTTTCCCGTAATTTGCATAAAGGGAATTTCATATTCATGAAATTCCATTCAAATTTATTTTTTATTCATATGTTCGAGAAAGGATCCCGTGCGCGGGTGAACGGCATCCCAAAGCTTCGGTCTTGCACAGTTGCAGTGATAGCTGTAACTTCGGAATGGCCCCGTGGAAATGGCGGCGATTTTAAGTCACTGTCACAAAGGCCATCACCAGATAGTTTTTCGGAACTAGTGCTAGTGAATAGGACACAAAAAGAGCTCCGCCGGTTGAAGGAGTAAAAGTTGGGAAAAGTGCATTTTGGGTTAGCAATTGCTACGTTATCCATTATATCAATGAAACGGCAGCATGAGAACATCGTGGTCTTCTCGTGCATCGTCGTAAAAGTCGAAGGTCGCCTCCGCCGGGTTTCCGGTTTATGGTGCAGTGGTTTAGCCCCTAGGTTTACGGGAACTTCCGTTTTGGTGGGGTGCTAAATTTTAAATTTGTGTTCCACACTCCCAAATGTGAGGTCGCTACGGAGTTGAAGCCATTGCTCTGGGGTACTCTTTTTCGCTTTTCCCTTGTCGCTCGTTTTCATTTCGGGACTGGGCGATAAATGTGTTTTATGTGTTTCTTTCGAAACCGTTATTTACAGCCATCGAGTCCATGGTGCGAAGTGAAAAAGTGAGAGCAAATTCACAATATTATTCATCATTTTTCATAATTATGGCGTCTCCACTCCATCTTGAACCGGCGAGAAGATTGTTCAAGTGTTTTTTGCCGAAAATATTACTTTTATTGAGTGTCGCAAACAAACGGAAGGTGAAAAAAGATACCATTCGCCCCATATTGCATTGCGCTTGTTAGTGTGCGTATGTTTCTCTCTTTTCCTCTAGCCTTTCTCGTTCTGGTTCTCTCTTGCTCTCTCTCACTCTGTCTCTCCGATCTCTATTTTTGTCTCGGTCTTCCCTAACACTTCTCAGGCTGACGAGGTGATTTATGAAATTTGAATTTATTAAATCATTTATTTTACTCCGCCGTCGTCGTCGGGTGGCCAATAATACTATTCAGCTGCGGTACCGCCTCGTAACCACAAGGTTACGCGGAAAGAAAAACAGCGGGCAGCAGGAGGACAATAATGTTCCAAATGAAGCAAAATGCGGTGATCTCTCGGCTTTTGCGGTTTGCCATTTGGCGCTACTTTCGTTGCAACATAATGTTTTCATTTTGTCCATCTTTTTCCACTTTCGTGAAGTGTTGAGAGCATACATTTTATCGCTCCACGTCCTTCGTAAGTTTAAGGTTTCTTGGTGTTGCCTTTTCCCACAAGACGTCCTTCGGCTAGACGTTGCGGGAGTAATAGATTTTAATTTTCGCTTGACTCTACTTACCATCGCTTCCACTTTCGCTGCCTAATGGTTGCCGGGATGGTCCTGACCGGGCCGACGATGATGGTGGCGATAACGATAAGTCGTTCCATGGTTCGTCAACTTTTCGGTCTTCCCTCGCTCACAGAGAGAGCTAATGATTTAGTGCGTCCTGTGGCTACCCTGTAGTGACAGGAGGGGACCCCACGAAGATGTTGCCCGAGCCCGAGTGATGAAACGAGCCGCACATCTACAACAACCCAACAACATCCCAAAGGTCCACGTGGTGGCATTCGCACTTGGTGGGAAATGGGCCCTCGAAAGAAAACTACTCGGAAAAAGCACAACAAATGGGGTGATACACTTCCGCCGAGCGGAAAAGTTTAATAAGCTATACGTTTTCATCAGCAAACTCCGCTCCGACCGGCCGCTGGTCGCTCGTGCTACCCGAAGGTAAAACCCCGCCAGTTGACCTGCACCCCGCAAAACCCGCCGATTCTGGCGGTTGTCGTCGGTCCATTTGCGAACTTTTTCCATGGAAAGCCCCGGCACGGAATTGGCCACTACTTCTGTGTGGGCCTTCTCGTGAAGGTTTTTTCTCTGTTATTTTTTTGTTTTAAACTTTCACTTTTCCGAGGCGAAAGTTCATCAGGTCCCTTGGGTCTGGTAAGCGATGAGTGATGGTAAAAATTTACTTTTGAACGGCAACGGACCTGTTCCGGCAATGGCCTGAGGAACGCCCTGGCAAGGAGGTACGAGCGTTGAACAATTGCTTCGGAAACTTTGGGGCCAGTTTGTTGAAGTTCGAACTCACCTGGACCCTGGTCGGTTTTGTGCGATGTAGCTTTGTTTTACAGGACGATGTGTTGTTGTTTCGATTGTTTTTCAATTCCCTAGGAAGTTACAGCATTGGATTGCTTTCGCTGCGAATTTTCTTATTCGCTGTGGAACTTTCAGCTTGATCGAAATGTTAACCCGAAAGAGCTTTTGAAGTGCTTAGCATTGCAGCTGCAACTGCGTTGAAAATTAGTTCCCCATCGAGAACCATGGTCCGGTTTCGCTTCAATTTCGCCGGCGCAGAGTGGAGTGTTACTTTTATCGCAACCACTTTTACGGATAACTTTTAATTGATGCTCTTGCACGGAGACGGGGTTTTAAAGGGGTCTTTTGCCGTAGTGCAGAACGTTTGACTGCTTTCGAGGAAAGAATGAGTTTCTCAGGGAATGGCCAAAATTACGCCACCATTTCGGTGTGAGAAGTTGACGACTGAGCTTAATTTGCTCTCACGACTTCAATTAATGCGTAACGCTAAGCTATCTGGATCTCTGAATTGAATTCCAAGCCGGGTTCCTTACACCAGCTTGAGAGCTGGTTATTCATGATGATTGAATTGTTCACCTCACGACAAAGGATTGTATGCTGACGAGCAGAAACACTTCTTCAAGGTGAATGATGAGCTACCGCCTTAGTGCCGTGGCTGGAAGTCAGTTATGTCATGGAGGATTAATGGAGTGTTGGCATTCTCATTTATTCAACTGAAATTCCTTCTTGAATGAGTGAGATGAATGAAAGGATATGAATCTTGTGCCTAAGAAACAGGCTTCGATTCAACAGCTGTGCTAATGGGAATGGTTCTTGAATTTTTCATTAATTGATTTAAGTGTTCATCGAACTGGCGTGGTTTGGGGTCTGAACTTGAACACAAAACACCTCTTTCGTTCCGGTATAGCTCACCGAAACGTGAGCCAGCAATTGCTGGAATATTTAAAACATTGTGCCGTAGCTGCGCATAAGGACATCTGCTCCTGCTTGGAGATTACAGACGAGCACGGGTGGTTCCATCCATCATCTGGCCACGGGCCAAGCCCACCATTGGTGCAGCCACGAAAGCAAACATCGGAGGACACATGTTTGTGGGATCAAACGATAGCAATGACCGGAATCTCGTACAAAACACGCACCGGAACATTGCTCAATGGAACCGCTGCACACCCTCACACACACACACTCGCACATTGAATTGTAGTCCGAATAAAGGCGAACGAATGAACCATAAGTCGCCACGTTAACCTCAGGCTGGTAGGCGCCGCGTTACGATAGGAGCTGGAGCCCGTCCGTTTGTGATGCTGGCAGGACACGTTGGGCCGTTCGCTGGAACTGTCGGTTGCACATTCCATCAGAGTGAGAGAGTCCCACAGACCCACAGGTTGTGGCTTCTGGATAAGGCACCGGACCCTTCGGTGCGCCAATGTTGAGCCTTACTTTGTGAGCGGTTTCACGTCCGTGAACGGCCTTGGATGCCTTGGACAAAGAAAACACATCCTCCGAAATCCTGTGCCGGACTCATCGCGGAGGTCCATCCAGCTCGGGCGTTGTTTATTGTTTGCTTGCAGTTCATCCTGGGATTGGCGGGGCACCATCCGAAGATCGGAATCGGAGGCCGCGCTGCCTCTCTGTCTCTGGTGTAGGTCATGCGTATTGATTCGAAATATCGAGCGAACCAAATCGCCCCACCGACGTTACGGCTCGGCAGCAACCACAAAACACGTGCACGGTTTACCGGAATGGCGCGATGGATACGTTGCGATGTACCGCACAGCACATCTGCACTTGTGGTTGGAAGGCCAACAGAATGCCTCGAGCCTCGAGCTCGACTTCCCCCGTTCCAAATGATAATCAACTTTTCGGAGAGTTCATTTTCGGCCTGGCGGATGGCTACGAGAACGTGTGTCCGATCGATTACTGGCCACCCCGTACGTGTGAGTGCCCCGTATCGGTCTTCGGGCATCCTGATAGCAACCGAGACGTAAACCCCTTCCCAGAATCCCTTCATCGAAACATCGAATTCCGTGAAGTCCTTTTCGCGCACCGTTTCGTTTCACGCGCTTGGGCGCCCTGGTCGTATCGGAGGTGGCCCAATAACGCCGATTTGTGTGACGACGATTTACGAGGATGAGGTTTTGCCGCTGTCAATCACACATACCCCAGCGGAGGGTCTTATGACGCGATTGATAAGATGATTGTTTGTGGGTTTTGTCTCGGCAACTCGATATGCCGATTGTGATCACCGCTCGATTGCACAATCAATTTAGTCATTTTATTATCGACTCACTGTGAGGCAAAATCAGCAACAGCACCTCTTTTCTGATACAAACCTTTTGAGCCACGTGTGAATTGCTCGTCCCCTAGTGCGGACTGGTTATTAATGGTGGGTTTTCATCGTTTCGCCAGGCCCTTATGCACTCACCAAAGGAATGGGGCAAATATGTGTTTCATAAAACAGACGCCCGTCTCGGCTCGGATCCCTGCGGAGCTGAACTTTTGACGGAAAACGAAAAACGCGAAAACGTAAAAAGCCAGTCGACGGATGAAAAACGCGGCACACGAGATCTTTCAACGACCGCCTCCTGGCGTGGTTTCATAATAAATTTCAATTCAAATACCTTCGTAACACCTTAGGCCTCAAAGAGACGCGAACCCTCGGAAGCACGTGCATCTGAACAAGTGGAGCGTGATATTTCTTCGTCAACGCCGATAACGGGAGCAGTGAATGTAAGGTCATACGTGGGTTTTTGAGTGGCTGTTAGAAGACTTTAACATTAAACTCCATCTCCACACAGATCCATACTTGAAATTCGTTCCACTGTCGCATAAATCTATTAAAAGGTGACAATGGAGCTGGCAATGTGAAAATTTAACTGACGGTGTTACCACAGTTTTGACATTGAAATGAAATGGTATTTTACCGAACAACTCCAACAGCATTCTGCGCATAGCAGAGCGACGCGTAGAAAGTATTCCGTGTGTAGTTTTAGGGAAATTATAAAATAATAATTTCCCCGTACAACTGCACGTCCCAGCGTGTCGTGAACAGGCTTCCGGGGAATTTAAGCTGGAACACCCGCCCTGGTCTCTGCTGCAGTGTACCTGCCGTAGCCGAGCCACTCGGCAAGGTAAGGCACATCACCGGTTCTCCCACAAAGCCTGCGGGTTGGTAAGAAAAAGTTGCTCTGTTCGTGCCGTTCCCGGTACGTCCGACGTCAGGCACACATTTTGTACATTTCCTTCGCCGAAGCATCGCTACCGTGTGACCGCAACTTACACACGGCCGCGGTTGGCCGCGGGAACTTTTGTTCCTGCTCCGCTCGCGAGAGCGTGGGCTCTTTTGGTGCCACCCCAAAGCAAGCCACCGAGCGCCACGCATGTTGTGTGGCGTCACGCTGAGGTAATTACAATTTTCAAAGCCAATTTGTGGGGTTTCTTCCCATTTGGACACAATATCCTCAAGTGTCGCAATCGTGCGTCGGTCGCCATATTTAAAGAACTCGACTCGTTTGGTCTTGGTTTTTTGTACACCACGCGATACGTCCTTGAGCAATGGCCATTCAATCGATTGCTGTTCCGCGAAGGTGCGCATACGTGGGGGGTACAGGTGGGTTGCTTTTAGGAAAGGCTTTTTCGTTAACAAATGCCCGAAATGTATACACAGAAACTCGAACACATTGATGTAATATGTCAACAGTTCTACGAAAAAATCGGTAGCCGTTACGCTACAATCCATTGCGGAACGCAACGTTTCTGGACATCGATTGCATATTTCAATTTTAACTATTTATAGTTTCCATAATTGATTCTTACATGCAAGGATTAAATGCTCGTGAGTTTACCCTTACAGAAGACTCAGTCCCCAAGAGTTTCCCCACAGTATTAGTTTCTTTTGCATATAGCTTTAAATCAGCGAAGGAAGTTGGTCGTTGGAAATCGGAAATATAACGGAATGTTCCGATAAGCGATGCGCCCTTTGTGCCCGCGTGGTGATAACAAGATAGCATTCGCGTCACTGCCACCCGGAATTACATCCAACGCCACCATCGTCATGCCGGAAGTGGTTAAAGGTAATTTGGCAATATTTACTCTTCAAGCGACTCCTTTCGGAAGTAGATTTCAATATTTTCCTTTTTTCTGTTCACACGCCCTGCTGCCGGATGTTTTATTCCGTTTTTGCACACAACCCAAGAGACTCCCCACTGCGTGCGGCGAAAATTGGATGTCGAAGATTTATCGTTCGCCACCACAAGCACTGCGTCGATTCCCCTCGCAAGCCAATAAGTATGGAGGTCGTTCTAGAACGGGAAAAACCGTGTACACCAATGCTGCCGCCGTCGAGCATTGTCCGTGGCATTCCCTCGAGAGCGAGAA
The DNA here is from genome assembly GCF_943734635.1 of Anopheles cruzii. Taxonomy (NCBI): domain Eukaryota; kingdom Metazoa; phylum Arthropoda; class Insecta; order Diptera; family Culicidae; genus Anopheles; species Anopheles cruzii. The sequence goes on from NC_069145.1 coordinate 80,467,605, forward strand.
AGAGAGAGAGACAGGCGATGAGAAAAAACTCTCACTTCCCACCGAACACACACACACCGGAAGTAGCAATAAATAGGGATAAAAGATCTTTTATGCCAACAAACATGCTTATAGATTATGATACTTTTGCCGCACTCCATCGGACGATCTCCTGCAGCCACTTCCAGGCACACACACCGGAAGCGTGATCTATGTCTCGTGCTTGCTGCGCTGCGCGACCAAACAAACCCGAACCCAGACTCCTCGCTAAACGTTTATTGGCGCAAGAGCGGAAGTTTCCCCGGCAAGATGCCATCCATGCCAACTTGTGCCATCCGCCCCGCCACGTGCCCCAGGAACGGAGACGCCGAACGGAGAAAAGTTGGCAATCGGCGCCCATTCGCAGAAATGGAGCCGCCTGGTGCTCCGCTCCGCGTGGCAAATTTGGCGGGCGGCAAACGCAAGCGCGGGCGAAATAGGCGGATATCTCGATTTGATTTTTTGATTGGATTCCTCCCACTGTACGGGGTGTTCGGTGTTTAGATTGCTGCTTCCGGTTTTGGTTCAAACATTCGCGCCGGGGGGACCCCGAGCCGAGCCGAGCCGAGCCGAGATTGATCGCCTCGCGCCGGCTTCGCAGTAAGAGTCGCGGGCCCAAGGCGGATGCCGCTCCGGAAGAAGTCCTAGGTGGCCAATTCAGTGAAGTAAATATTTTGCACTCCCTCGTTCTCTCTTTCTCTCTGTATCTCTTTTTATTCTACCATTTTTTTATAGCGCGGTCGGAATTCCACCAAAAGTGCTGATAAATTGATGATGCTTGATTTGAACGGTTGTTTGATTTCGATGCTCAACTGATCGAAGGGTCCAGTCGCGGCCTAACCTCTGCTGTTTGCTATCAATCTTATTGGCCGGCGGCCGGCTGTTGGCTTTGGCCGGAACCCTGGGGCATCTGTGTGCCCGTCGCAAGCGCACGTCTTATTAAATGTCTCAATTATCTATCGATTTGTTTTCGGAGACGGCATTATCCGGAGCGCATCATTTATACATTTTCCGTTCGATTATGGGGCAAAAATGGACAACACATTTTAAGCATAATAAATTTTCGTTTTTAAATTTCCATGTTCCGACTAGATCCGCACCTCAAAAACTCATCATTCATCATAGTCGCTGTAGTGCAACAATTCTTCGACTTTCCCGCAACATATGGCCGACCCCGGTACGACCGGCTGGTCCATTCTACCAGAAACAAGTTCTGCAATTGCCGTGCGTTGCCTTCCAGTTTGTTAGCCCGCGTGTCGGCTGCCCCGATGTCTCGATGAAATAGCAATCTTGGGTCTTGCGTAGGTCAGCACCAGCCCGGCGCACTTGTTGGCCTAGACATGGAGCATGGACCGTGCACCGTGCGCCTCTGCGGTGTTTTTCTTAACATTTTCATTTCCCTCGAAACATTCATCCTAATCGTATTCAGATTTCAACAGCTGCACCATTTCCGGCGGATGTGCTTGGAAAGCATAGTTCAGCGAATGCAGCAGGGTGGGCCGTAAAAGAACAAACCGAGAAAGACACGTACGGTGGCAGAGAGTAAGCTGGAGTTTCTTTTACACAAAAAACCGCCTCTCGCAAAGGTGCATCATCTGGTACAACAAACGCTGCAGTCAAGGAGATAAGGGTAAAAAGAAGGGCACAGAACGTTACAGGCAGAAAAAAGCGGCGAAATAACGAAGCGAATGGAGAAACATGAAACGAAACATACGTACGGTGCAGGAAAATTGCTAATGTAATTCACCGCCCAACAGTGGCAGCCTTCATCTTTGAGCTCGACGGGTGAAGGTTGCCGACTGTTGGTTGGTTGCAAACCGCGCCCAAGGTTTAGCATTCATTCGTTAGCGTAAAAGCTTGTTGGTTGCCAGTGAACCCGGGTTAGCACCAGCTGAACAATGGAGCAGATGATAGAGCCTGAACAATCTATAATACCAACGCCACCAGCCACCTGACGGCCAGAGTCAGGCACTCATTTGCAGCAGCATGCAAGAGGTTTAGCGAAGAAGATACGAAGCCGCTATCGGTGCTTCTGTTGCACCAACCGAACGCGGATGATTGTGACATTGTCTTAGGAGACACGTGCAAACTGTGAGTTTGAACAACAATAATTTTGCACAGCGCAAAACTACGGTGATTACGATGATTTCAAGCTGATCTGCCCACTGTTTCGCTGGGACTCGGTGGTCGATCGTCGATAATCATTTATAAAACATACACACAAAAGTGATGTTCAGAGTGCCGTTGATATTGCCATCAGAGCTTCGACCCATCCGGTTGAAGGTAAATGATAATGTAACGGCAGTTGTGAACATTTTGAATTAGTCATGCATGTTGGTGTCTGGTTCGTTACACGTTTACTGGAACGGTTTCTTGTTCGGTTGAGTTGCAGCTAACACGTTTGCTGTCAGTACATCTTCCAACTCACGACGGGCATGTTTTAGGAATGGTGAAAGCTTAGCCAAAGAAAACGAACCACTCTACCCGTTGTTGGTGTTTTGTGAGGACGGTTGTGGCTTACCATCTGTAGTACAAACATTCGACCCAGTCGATGTACTCCGATGGCGACAGTTTGCATTCGAAAGATGGCATCTCTCGCCCTGGCACCATGCTGAGCGTTCAGCATTGCAGTAAAAGTTGCAGGATTTTACACGCAGCACGCAAGCAAATGAGTTGCAACGGTGCAGAATGTCCAGGCTACCGTTGGGTTCGGTCGTAATCCTCGTAACACTGTTTGGTTGGAGCATCGGAGCATTGTCAAAGGATGTAAGTTGACAAATGTCCACATCTCGTCGTCACAGTTCTTAAGTCATAAATCGTGACGCATGCCACACTTCCGAGGAGCCCCGGGGAACCAAGGGTATTATCCGATGATTGATTGGCCGTTCCCCAGTCGGGATGCGTTATAATCTCTGGACTTTGACACGGGATTTGATAGCAGTTTTCCACGACGGGAGATTTGACCCAAATTTACTCTTAGCCTGTCAACAATGCTGTTCGACTGGAGAAAGTTTAGCAGAAATCCGTTTGGAGATGAGTTGGGGACGGGGTAGAAAGAGATATAGAATCTTCCCAACATGGTTTTATGTGTAAACGGAAAATGGTCGTTATGTCGTCGGTTTGACAAATACCCCAAAAGTATATCGCTTTTAGTACCCCATACGTGCAATCCATTAAAAGAGCAGAAAAGTTAATAAAAGCGTGCCAGCGCTGGCACCTGGCGAGGCACGAACATTCCACGAATCATCGTAGCATTTTTATTCATTTCGCACAGGTATTGGCGCCATTAGCGACAAATGCGCCCTTCGATGGCGATATTGAATTCCAGCTAGTCTCCGGTCTTCGTCTAGCAATGCGTTTCGGATAAACGAGCCCCGGCGCAAGCCACCGGCCGTAATGCAGTCGATAACAAAATCTATTGCCCATATCCGAGACAGTGGGGAGCGATTTGGGCTAACTTATATTTGATCGGTCCCCTTTCGCAGCTCATGCTCGCCGCATGACGATCCTGGCGAAGCGAAGGGTATGCCGTACGCCTCGAAAAATACGTTCCGCCCTCGCTCTCTCCGCCTCACGATGGCAGGATGGAAAAAGGACATTTGAACGAACCCCGTTTCGAAGCAGTTGCCGTGGTAGCAGTGCTGCAGTAGTCCCTTATGCTTGGGGTTCCGTTTTTCCGGCCATCCTGATGCTGGGATTTACCGTCGGGATTCGAGGCTTAGGATCGGCACATCCTAATCATTGCCAGCGGGAATTGCAACAAAATTGATCGAACACCTATCCGCCTTCCGGGCGGACAGACGGGATTCGCTGCAGTGCTCCAGTAGCACGAATCCAGATGGACGCCATAAGCCCAGACACCGCAGTGGTCAATTAAAAGCCAATGCCTTTATCGAGCCGCTTTGGTCGTTGCTGCAGGCTTGCCTGGCGAGTGTGACTGGGGATTGGGGACGGATTTTGTGACCGTGCGACTGTTTGGGTCGGCACTTGGTCTGTGAGCACGACGACGGTGCGTACCGGTGCGACCGATAAATGCAATGGCGTCCGAATGGTAAGCACTATTCATTTATTAAATGCTAACTCATTCACATTATTAGCTTTCAAAGGTCATCCAGGACCTCCGGTTCGCTGGCAGACAAGGTAAGGGATAAACATAATTGAAAAGTTGAACATCATTTAAGATATTAAAGGGCGATGAAAATTGGTCGGTGGTCGAATTTCTGTGTGCCACAGCGCGATGGCGATGGAATGCAACGCATTCCTCGGCGCAGCTTCTCGGTGGAAGACAAAACGGTTGTGCAGAAGCAAATGAACTCGAATTCTCTTTATTCAGTTCGCGAGGCGAGTGAAATATTTTCCCAAAGAGCCCAAGAAAACGGAATGGTTGATTTATTTTGTTCAAAGCAAATAATGCGGAGGGTTTGGCAGGCCAAAAGGAATGTGCTTTTCTCTTTCGCTGGGAAAGGACTTTAGACCATATTTTCCTTTTGTAGCTAGACTGTGTTGGCTCGCTCTCGGGTTTCCGCGAAGGAGCGATCCTACTCGATTTGGCGAGTGTTTGGTGTTGGCAAAAATGTCTGCTATTTGGCAGAATGGAGGCGTCTGGTGTTACGTGGACAATGTTTTGAACGCGGTAACTTTGGTTGGGACTGATGGATGCCAACGGAACGTTTTAGTGACTGCATGTTGGATTGTATTGAATATTCTCTAAAACTATCTTCTTTATTTCAGTTGGATACAGGACACAATTCAGGGCTCGAAGTTTACCCGAATCCGTTAACATCACAGCCGTATTGAGGACACGTTTTGCGGTACAGTCACTTTGACATGATCTTGTGATTAATCTAATATGTCCAGTAATTCGCTTTCGTATTATCTACGCTGCCTCGCAAGAATCCTTCTGTTCGTAATTAGACTCCTGACCGGACCTACACGGAATGCAGCGAGTGGAATCAGGTGATTCATCATCTGGTTACCAGGCTCTGGCTGTTTCCTTCGGCGAGAGCCGTGTCGTGTGGTTGGTCGGGGACTGAAAACAAACCCAAAAAACACACGCGCCAACACACGGGACTGGCATAGCTCGACTCCAGCATCCCGAGGCGCAAATCCGACTGTGGCCGTGGTAAATGTCATTAAGAGATAATGTGCTTCATCTACAGACGGAATAATTAATCTCTTTCACGTGCGGTGGAAATATTCATTTACGCAATTACATTTTCTACACGTGCGTCACAACGCGTTGCGGACCCTTCATCCACCGTGGTAGCCGCCCTGGGCAGGGCAGGGACATCCTGTCGGGTACAATCACGTAGTGGGCTGCTATTTGATGTCGCTTTTGATGTTGCTGCGAATCTAGAGGGTTTTACGGTTTTAGGTCGTATTTTTTTGTGCCAAAACCAATTTGAACCGTCCATCACGCGCGCGTCCGTCACCTGAGGTGATCGGAAAATGTCAAACAGGTTGCTAATCTGATCGGAAGCGTCACTTACGCGCTTTGATGAGAGCCCAGTTTTTGATGAATTGCCGAACGTTGCATCGGATCCGGAAAGCATCCGCGGAGCTCGCGGACACCGTTGTTGATTATGAATTCATATCCTCGCACCTGGTGTCCGGTGCGCAGTTGCCCTGTACGCGCACAAGTTATGACGCCTCGAATTCGGTGCCAATATTAAACATCTTCTCCGCCTATCTGCGTGTATTTTGAGTTCCAAAGTTTTGACCGTTGCCACCCCGTGTCTACCGGAAATTTGAATACGTTTGTAGAACGCTGGTTTGAATAGGCAGTTGACTCTTAGATAGCAGAACTTCGATTGAATGCAGACCTTGCAGGACTAATTTCCCAGCCAAAGCTATTCTCGAAAAAGAGGCTTCCTTTAGCAATCCATTTGCAGCCATCGCTTGACTACTCCAGTTACCCCATTAGCTCGAGAGCAACCGGTCCGAACCCAAGCGGTTTGGTGTGTTAAAGTTTGCTTCTTAGAAAAGGGAAAGTTAACTCGAAACGTGGTATCGGTACCTGGCACAGTGACTTAGTTTGTGACCTGTGTTGTCATTCGATACCATCTCCACACACACACACACACACACACACAGAGAGCTTTGAAGGGGTTATTAATGTTGCGAAGGCTCGGGCAACTTGCTGGCAAACCGTAACCAAATCATGTTGTTCAAACAGCAGCGCACCGGGCACCGGAGACCCTGGCAATTAATTTACATAAACAACACCCCTTCAACGCCCAAACCGGTGTTCCACTCCCGGCGAGACCTTGAGAGTGGAGAGCAGCGGCACAAGAAAATGGGTTTCATGTTGCCAACATAACTGTAAACTCCTTCACAAGGCGCGTCTTCGATAACGTAGACGAACGCAGGCCGCAGGTGGGGTAGGTTAAAACGCCGGGGCTGAGTTTGCTCACTGGCCTGAACCGGCTGAAAAGTTGGGCCAAAATTGCGCTAAATGGCGTAAGAGAGAAACTTCTCGTCCAACTGTCTGACACTCGGATAAATGATATGTTCACCTGAGAGTGCTGCTGCCGTCAAGCACTTGCTTTCTCGGGGAGCATCCCGTCGTCCTCGGGCCGGAGTGCTGTTCTCGACTTCACTGTTTGCGGCACTCCATCGGAAAGGGGTTGCTATCGTAAACTTTGCAGACGTCAGTTAAGGTCAAGGCTGTGGTGCGGTGCCGTAGACCGTGCTTGATTGATCCAAGAACCAGAACCGAGAAGATTTGGTGCTCCTCCGCCTGACACGCGGGCAGCGAAGGCCCCATCTGCACGGGTTGCGGGTGGCACGGAACACGAAGATAGCATGAATATTTATGACGGATGTCCTGCCATACGTCGTCCCGCGGCGGCAAGGGAGGCCCTTTTTACCGACCGCTGGCTCTGAATTCTTTTCCGTTTCTTGACGTACGGGCCGGCGTGAGAAATCCATTTGCCGATGTAAGATCAGTTAAATAGCTTTTTCTCGAGTACATACGGGAGTTTTGGCCAGTTCCAGATCGTGGGTATCGCCCGACGCAGATTGAAAGTGCAGTTGGCGCGTGTCTGTGCGGTTCAATTTGATAAATTGATTTCCCTCGGCTGGCTGCAAATGCAAACCAACAACATAAATCCGTTTAGGAGCGTCTCGATTCAGCTGTCGGAAGTAAGACTCGCGTTCTATCCTTTCCGCTTTCAATGCTAAGTGAATTAAAATGCAAGTTGAACGTACTGTAGATGGATGCTTTTTCGGTGAGTTCACCACATTTTTCATTGTTCATTAAGCTTTCAATACATCAGATCCGTACCAGGAGACTAGAAATAGGGCTTATTCTGTTCTGTTCTCCAGAGGTCTGGAGCATATGCTGACAGAAAAATATGATAAGCCATTACTTTTTACGTCCGCAGCAGAAGGGTGCTGACGAAATGGCCTTGCAAATGAAGCTCGACGGAGCGTAAATTATATTACTGGACCCTGGGCCCAGTCTGGCAAGAAACCATTCGGTTTATGCCGGGTAATAATTGAGCTATCGACGGCGGATCTCCATAAACCCCGATGAATGCGAACGAAAATGGTAATGCACCTCGATGGGCCGATGGGCCACCCGAGAAAGGATAATGAGTGTTGTTGCCACGAGCCCCAAGACCGATCGAGTTGCGTTCGCACTTTTGCCCTCTTGCCGATGGGTTGTGGGTTGCTGAAGCACCTGGGTTGGTAGAAGATGGGAGGATCTCGCCGCGGCGGACACCCTTTTCAAGACGCTCCGTGTAACTGGATCGCGGTACAAAGGCGGAGGACACTTTTCCATCAATTAGGTTTAATTGAGATCGAAGAAAATGGTGTTGCTCCTCGGAAACGCGGCAAGGTATCAGGTGGTGTGGAGTCGCCGAAGAGCCGTGCGGCCTCTTCCGATCCTTTCGGGCTAATAATGTCAGGGCGCTCAGACCGTAAACCACCGCTCGCTGTGATCAGTCGAGAAGGGTGGACGGTGCAAAAACTTTGTCCAGGTGGCGACGGACCCTGCTCATTAAAAGTTGCCCACCAAGACAAGGAGAGTGGGTTCCTGATGATGCTTGATTTCTGCTTCTTGTATCCTTTATCATAAGACGAAGGAAGGTTTCTTAAGATGTCACCGATTTTCGCACTTTTTGTGGTACATTCTAAACGAAATGAAGTGTTAGTCGCCGTTAATGTATTCATGACTTGACGGTCGCCCTGAATTAATGCTAATGACTGATGTTTGTTAAAAAAATATTAGATTACTTTTAAATAATGCATCATCCACTGATTTTTCACAATCTCAAGATACACAATAGAAATTCAACACAAAAAGTGTTTCATTCAGGACACTTTTTGAAGTCGCAAGAAAGTGCTTCGCTATCGAAACCGAACGATGCTGTGGAACTTTGAGGCCTCCCACCCCCCAGAAAAGACCGTTTCGGATGCTTTGGCGTACAAAAGTTCACATTGAACCTTGCCACGGTTTTGTGGTAAAAGCCCTCGACGGTCGCGAGGGGGCATTCGTCGTTCGTTGTCTGACAGAAAGATAAATATTTCCACGGAGTTCGCAGCGTTTTTCCACCAGAAAGCAAACATTCCGCCGTTCGAAAAACTGTCAACCCTTCTCAACGCCAAGCCGTGAGCCGAAAAAGGTTGGCCGCACGGCGCACGGTTGTAATTTGTGGCAAACAGTATCAACAGCAGCAGCATCAGCAGCACACACAGATATCCCGTCCGCTGGCACGTGCAAAAGAATCGCACAACTTAATCACCATTTTTTGGCCGTTACGCCGTTAAATGGAGTTTCCAGCGGCATGAATAGCGCAAATGGCCGTGAAATGCGTGTGGCCCCTGTTGGGGCCAGTCGAAAAAGGGGTGCCAATTCAAATATCATCAAACAACGCCAGCCACAAGCCCCAGAGCCAAAGTGTGGGCCCCAAAGTCCATTAGAACGTGCGTTGCGCGTGGGTAATTTAGAGAACCGTTTTGAATGACGCGAAGCACGGTCGGCGGTCAATGTGCCGTTTCTCGTGCAAAAAAAAAAAAACGAAAAACACAGCGGATGTGAGTTTCCCGCGGCACACTGGCGCATGATCCCTCATTTTTCCTAGCCAACGGATTCCGAGCCACGAAGCCACGGCGTGGTGCGTAAATTACTCAACATCAAACAGAACTTAATCGCTCATGATAATCGTTGAAATATTGAGCCGTTTTGCATGTTTTGCCTGCACCGCACCGGGGTTACGATGGAGCCCGCAAATTGAAGCTGACAAGGCCGGAAGTCGGTCGTTCGATCGGAGTGCCGTCCTGCGCTGGTGCACCATTAAGCCGGAGTCCGGCGACGGAACCGGTTCGTCGCCTCACTCGCTTCTGTAGGAGCGCATAAAGCGCTCGAATCAAACTGAATGGAGCAGTAAAATTGTATTCCAACAAACAGCACCAGCACGGGAGGGGACCAGCACATAATGCATTGCTTCGCCTTTTATTTTATGTTCGTTGCTCAACGGTAAACGGTTTTTCTACATGTTCAAATGTGCCCAAAAAACGGGGCAGAAACGAAGGGAACGCGAAAAATTGAAAACCCGTAACGCAAACAGTGGCCAGTGGGGATGGAAAGGTATAATGGTAATTTGAGTGATAAAAGAAACACGAAAATTGGAACACACAAACACAAAAGGTGTATGAATAGTTAAAAAATACACGGCGACGAAATGGTTTCCTTTTCGCCCGTACCACGCGCGCCCGATAAAATGGAATATAAATTTGCACGCCCATTTTCAAGGTGCATCGGAAAAAGGGGAGGAATGGAGCGCAATAAAAAGCAGGGGTCGTGAAAAAGCGGAAAATAATTTCACACTCCAAGCTCCAAAGATAGAGAAGCGGGTTGTTTGCCCCGGTCCCGAGATGTGTCGCACCCAACACCGGATCGCAAATGAAGTGGTGCGCATTCGGTGCGTTCGGTGTTTTTGCAAGGCTGTGGTGCGGAACTCTTATCTTTGAAATTCAAGCCTTCACGAGCAGGCACAGCGGACAGATTTTTTGTTCTCTCCGAGGTGCGTGTTATCTTGGTGTTTAATGTTGTGTTTTTGTCCTTCGGCGTGGAATGAATCCATTCGCAAAGGAAGCATATAATTATGCGACCCTTGGACTTGGGCGGAAAAGAGCTGTTAAAGTGATTTTAACGTGAAAGCGATTAAAAGGAATGCTGCCTCAAGGGTGGTCTGAAGAGTGTTCGGCTCAACCGGAAGATGCCAGCACTAGCACAATAAGTTGCCGGTGCGTTTGGTTGTCAATCTTCTGACAGTTACTCACCAAAGGTTCAGCCAGTTTGGGCGCATCATCACGTTGCTTGGCGGTTGTCATGGTGAAAATCAACTTCCTTTTGTTCCCTCATATGCAAATTCCACTCGGAGGACAGATACTTTTATCCTTTTCAGAACAGCCACTAAGGCCTATGACGTACAATTAATACAAGTACACTTGTATTTCTCCGTTTAGCTTATCGTACACCTACATCCAAATCCACATCCACAGTTTCAGTTGAACAATCTTAAAGAGGTGCTGCTCCGTAGCCAACATTTTAGGCCAAGACTCCAAAGCTTCTTTAATTCAATCAACTCCCGGGCATTCCTCGAAGATGTTTCCTGAATAGTTTTTCGCCGGACGGCAAAGAATGGTGATAAGAGGATAAGAACACCGAAACCACAGTATGACACCGCAAGCCACACGAGAAGGATCCCCTTCATGCCAAGTATTCGACGGAAGAGAAAGTTCACATTAAAGTCCGGGTCACTGACAGCACAGCGGACAATGTTGGATCGGTCTGTCGGTCCATCGAAGGAATTGAGACCTGTTTTCCTGTGGACCTGTCACGCCGGATGGTTCATGTCATACGGTTTTTTTGTAGGTTATGTGTCCTTCTCAGATGGAAAAGCCATTACATTGTGTGTTACGATCCCTTCGGCTCGGCTCCGGATCGCCTCCGGCTCCGGCTCCGGGAAGGAAAGCAAGCCAATAGAGCCGCCAGTGTCGGTCCGATAAAGTCACCCCATAAAAGGATCCTTCGGTTACGCATCCGGATCGGACGTATGCAGGAAAAATGAAACGAACCCCCACAAAAGCAAAGAAACGTGTCCCGGTCGTCCCGCACATTCTTCTCATCCCATCACCGACTGCGGAATAGATTTCTATCTCGAGAAAGCGGAATGATGATCGCTCAAATATTTGCACTCCGCGCCTCCCGGACCGCCCCCGGTCCGCTCGCTCACTCGGACAGCCGTGTGTAAAGTCCAGTGTCCTGCCATGTTTACTGGGTTTCTATTTTTCTCGTCTCGTCGGCCAACACCTACGTGGTAGCCCCATTCCGCAAGATGGTGACAGCTCGATAGCGTAATAGTGTGACGAGATCCGTTTGGCCACCATTCAGCAGCTCAACTATTTGCACGCATCCGGTTTCACCAAGCACCGTGTGTGTGTGTGTGCGTGTGTGACCGTATCCGGTTCCACAGTGGGTATAGAGGCGGCCCCCTTAGAACGTGGGTGGGCTTTGGAGAGGAAATTTTCGGACGACGAGGAAGTTTCCGAAGGACAAACAAACAGAACGCGTGGGGATGCGTGGGATTTTTTGTGTGCGCCTTTCGGAATTCTATTGAAACGAACGCCTGTGGGCTTCGGTCGGTAGGGAATCGATTCCAGAAGGAAACGTAAAACACCACCAACGCACGCCATTTAGCCGTTCGAGGCCTTTAAAGGGCGACTGGCGGCGGTTGTGGTGTAATGCGGTTCAAAACGCTTCATCGCAGCACCTTTCGCTGAGGACCGTTCGGTTTTTTGTTTTTTATTAGAACGTGAGTCGAAAGTCAACCGAACTCTGCCGTTCGCCCTCAGGGCCCATTTCCGGTTTGCTGATCGTCGAGAGCGGCAGGCAAAAAACAACATTTTTCCACCGTTCCGATCGGTTCCAGCCAGCAACAGTTGGCTGGCCCCGTGGGAGCGCCATCGGGAAACGACGGAAGTCGTGCTAAAGTTTTCTTGTGCTCCGTGGCAAAGGTGGAAGAGTTGATCCGCCGGTGTCGTGGTGGTGTCGAACCTGCTGAGATGATGGGGGCCACGAAGAATTGGATGGAAAAATTCGGAAAACTCAACGATTGGTTCGTGTGCTGCCCAGGGCCTTTCCTCTAAACACTAATCGATGGTGCCCTCGGAAGCCCCACGGGTGGGGACGCATGTGGGACGCGGTTTTCGCAAATTTAACACGCTTTGCATACCGATTGCGAACCGTGGCCGCTTCCGCCGCTGAAACGACGAGCGAAGTGTTTGGCTTAGAAAGCGCCCGTTTCGGCTTCGGCAGCATCTGGCAGCGGGACCGGCCAGGGTCGAGAAGGTTCAAAGAGCCTTCGTCCGTTTCGGAAGGAAAATTTAATTTAAGGAAGAAAGCTAACGCCCACCGGCGGCGCTGACAATCGGAAATGAAAGGCGGAATTATTATTGGTTGCCCGTGGACACCAATAATTGGGGATCGGTGGGGCTTCAACGGGACAAGGTTCGTTTGTCTCTTCAGTGATGCAACTAAATGCTGGTCAACAACCTGGAAACGATTGGCCTTCACTCCAAACGGTGATCCAACAACCAATTGAATCGTCGACTCGTCGACCTCACCTCATTTCGTATGTCCCGATGGTGCTCCGAGCGCTCCCCTACAATCTGTTCCGGAATCGACTCCTTCTTCGGCTTGTTTGTACGTCGACAACCGATGCCACCGCCACCGAGCCCATCCATCATCCTCATCCATTTCCATAATGTATGAGGCAGCGTCTCAAGCGGCAAACGGCGTGACGTTTCGCCGAAGGAACACGTCGTCCCCGGGCAAGCATGTGCGCTCCATCACTCAGCGCGCGCGTGTTTATTGTTGTTGGCGCTCATCAGCACCACCATTTTCTTCTTTCCTGAAGGACACACTCGTGATAATCTCGTAACCACCCGGGAAGCACGGAAGCTGTTGGGTTCCGGAAGCCCCGAACCATCATCGTTCTCGATTGTTTCTCGATGATGGGTCCACAAGGCACGTCGAAAAGCGCAAATAAACGCTCTGCGCGTGTGATTGTGTGTTCGGTTTGGCTCTTTTACGAACCCGCCAGCAAATCGTGTGGTGCGACGTGCCAGAATGTTTGCCAGGAAGTGAGAGATCATCCTTCACAGCACTCGATATCGGTTCGTGTCATCAATCGTGCAACCCGGGCGATGGAATCGATTGATTCCCATTCTGTTCATCGATAACGACTGTCAACTCTACCGTCAAGCTCCGATTGAGCCAGAGTCCCAAGCCACACATCGTACACGGGTGCTCGGCAAATGTTCAAAATCAATTTCCGTCAAATTTGATTGAATCTGATTTATGGCGCAACAAGCATTCCGGGGTCTTCGGGGCGACGCTGGCGACTGGCTCGATAAAAAGGGCTCACAGCTCGAAACTTACTTCGTTACACTTTTCATCTCGAAGGACGGGTCTCGAAGATGAACTTTTCCGGCTCGAAAGATCCCTATCCGCCGCAGGGCGCAGCAGCTACAGGTGCGGCTCGGCCCGTCGACCGCATGGCTTTCGAGTCTTGATTAACTCCATCTTTCGGGTTCTTGGCCGTTTTTGCTATCTTCTCTTCCGCTTGGGATGATTTATGTAATTGAGGGCTGTTTTACACCGACCGAGAGAGAGAGAGAGAGAGAGAGAGAGGTCCTCCATTTTGTAATGAAGCACCGGTCTCCGGGCTAAAAGGGTCGGTCCGGGAGGCCACGTGAAGGGCTGTGCGAAATATGCATGTGAAGGACGGGGAGAACCCCTTCGAACCCCCCCTGACAGCTGTCGATAATCAACAGGTGTACCCTCCTGGGCACCCGCCGGAAAGTGGTTCGAAGTGGTTGATGCTGTGGCCCCCCTCCAACGGAGCCAAAAGAACTCCGGAAGAAACCGGAAAAGGGTGTTTTGGACCGTAATCTTCGCTAAAAAGGAACGAAACGGATCCATTTCGAGTGGGTCTTCGGGTGGGGCTCGAATCCTTTCGAGTTGCTTGCTTGAGTGCTCTCTCGCTCTCTCTCTCTCTCACTCTGCCATTGCAATTTGGAACAATTTGCGCTCATCTATTATCGGGGTCGGTACCGAATTAATGGCGTGTTTTGCGAATTCCAATTTCTTCACCGCCACCGCCGTCCGACCTTCGACCAGGTTACGGGGCGCTTTGAAGTGGTTGTTGGCGAAATTAAAGTCACCTTCGCCGGAGATGCTCCGGGGGAAAGGATTCCGACAGCGCGGCCTCGTAATGACATTCGGGTGGTGGTTTTTGTTCAAAGTCTTCGAACGGAAGGCGCGAACGTTCCCGTTCTTGGAGTCCGTGGGAGAAACTTCAGCGCAGAAAGCGAGGGAGGGCGCAGAATGTTGATTACATTTTAATTATAATGGGTTTGAAGGAAATTATGCTAAGCGCCGATGTCAGGTGAAGCCTTTGGGATACGCTCACCGAGTTTGTGGCACGAAATTAACCACATCGGGGAACTCGGAAACTCCTTTTCTGTCACTGCCGCTGATTGTTGTTTCTGATTCCGGAAACACCTTAACGTTGGTCTCAGTCAAAACACAGAGCCGCGAAAATTGATTTTAAGTTTCTTGTAAAGTTTTACTTTATTGTACAAACAATGTCTCTTGTCGTCTTACTAATTACAGTAGTTCTTGCACAGTTATTATAATAATGCTAAACGTAATAGTTTCGCTTCTCTCTTTTAAATAATAGTACATTTGTCTCGCACAGCGTACACGTACACTAACACCACGGCCGCGATCCAACGCGGGCCACGATTCGACTAATTAGGTACACTTCCATACTTGAGCAGGGCGGCGAGATTCGAGCTTTCGGATGCGCCTTAGTCTAGGGGATAGTCTTAGCCTTCGATGAGGACCGATCCTCTTGAAGCTGCTTTCGTTCCTTTCGAGAGTAATTTGCTTCGATTTCGGCTTCGCTAGAATTAGTTTAGGGTTTTCCATCTCGAGACGTAATTATTTTCCTATTATTGTTATCCAGCGCACGCCACTTGACGCTACGCCTCACGCCTTGGCCGAAGCGATCCGATCCGTTGCACCAGCACCCAGCACTCGAAAGGGCAAAAGTTAGGCTATCCGGTCCGATTCCGATTACCCCTTTTTGGGCCCGAAAAACTCGGTTCGGCCAACGACGCGGGCCAAATGTACATCCACGTGTGTGTGTGTGTGTGTGTGTGAGTTGATTGCTAACTAGCCACCCCGACATCCTGGGATAATGATGATTGAGGGCAAAAAGAGGAAGCCAAAATGGAGCGACGGACCAAAAAACTGTGCCGCAAATGAAATCAATTTTATTCCTGCTGCTTCGGCTGGGACCGGATTCCGATTCGATCGATATCACACACAACTTTCCGGGACACGGTTTGTCATTAGGAAGTCCTCAATTCCTTTCAGGTTGATTTCCGCCTCGGAGATCTCGTCGTCTCGGACGAAGCTCCGGCCTCCGGCTTTTGGTTGTTGCTGCGGCACCAACGGCGGCTGCTGCTGCTGCTGCTGCGGATGGTAGAACCGATCCTTATCCGGCTCCTGGTCCAGGTGCAGCGGCTGGCCCGCCGGCTGCTGGTGCTTGATGGTAAAGGACGATCCGCCCGAGTTCATCGGAATCAGCTCCTCCTGGTGGATGTCCGTCAAGCGAGGATACTGCCCGAGGATCGGCGAACGTGCCGATAAAAAGCATGCAAAAGGCAGGATTGGCAGAAACATAACCTCCAAAAAAACGGACCAGTCCGAAAGAACTTACCGGTATCAGATCGGGGTCCTGCTCGTCGTCGATTGTTTCTATTTTCGTCTTCGTCTTGATGCTGCTGCCGACGTTGTTCATCCATTTGGTGGCCTTCGTGGGTTTGTCCTTCTGTGTGTGTGGCAAAATGTGTCCCACGGGAGAGAGTGGAAGCACACAAACGCACACGCACGCCGATGCCGAAGGGCACAGCAAGTTGGGGCAAAAACGGATGTTGCGTGTTGCGTTTTGGCATTAAACTTTCGGTCCAACTCGGCCCACGCCAAGCGGCCCACAGAAAAACCCTTACCTTCGAGATGTCCACCAGCAGGAGCGTGTTTTTCGACTCCTCCGTGTACCGCTTCTCTTTGTTGATGTTTTGCTTAAGTCTTTTCGATTTCAGATAAATTCTAACGATGATGACGATAATGATCAGCACGATGGTTAGGAACAGGCCGATGAGGATGGGCGTCAGGAGTGGAGACTTGCGGTCGCCACCGTCACTGCCGGCCGCTCGGTCGATCGGGGCCACCGGGAGCGGGAGGTCTGCGATGAACACCCGCGGGCTGGTACCCTTCAGGTTGACGGAGTAGACGTACAGTTTGAGCGAATCGGGCTCGGCAAGGACCAGGACCGCTGCCGGCAGCTGCTGACGGATCTCGTCGAAGGACCGAATGCTGAAGGTGGGCTCCTCGGGCCCGGTAAAGTTTATGCTGTCAATAGCGGGCGGACAAAGGAAAGCATTAGCGATGGGGTTGTGCCGGTTTTTTCTATGCGCCCCAAAGATTTTTGTATCACCCTGGGGCCAGTACCTGAGGCCAGCATGACGAGACGAAACCATCTCCAGGACGAAGGACTGCTTCAGCCCACCG
This sequence comes from Anopheles cruzii, assembly GCF_943734635.1. NCBI lineage: Eukaryota > Metazoa > Arthropoda > Insecta > Diptera > Culicidae > Anopheles > Anopheles cruzii. The sequence goes on from NC_069145.1 coordinate 80,484,277, forward strand.
TCGTAGCCGGGGTGACAGCTAACCTCCAGCCCGTTGGTGAAGTTTCGCCAGGAACAGTTAATAACGGACGTTGGTAACCCTGCAAGGTTGGGATCCATAACGGAAACGATTTTTTTTTCGGTCAGTGTAATGTGACTCAGATAACGTTTAGAATGTCAGTCAGAGGGTAGATCCATTTCATCAGTTCCGAGAGTATTCCGAGTTTGAGTACTTTACATTTTAAAATTTTCGATAATTTTATCAATTTAACAATTTCATAAGTGAACACGTTTCTTGTGTTACAATTTAATATAGTTAAGTGGCCAAAGCTTTCCGCCGATGAAATGTAGAACAATGGATTACCAATCACTCAAGTGTGCTTAAATGATTCTCTGTTTCCGTATGCGGTGCCATCGGAAATATGGTACGCTTAAGAGCAAACACTCGAGAGTCATTTAGATGGAGGATTTAATGCACGTTCCGGCTCGCGAGTTCGCGATTTGCAATGGATAGCCGTAGCGGAATCAATCATACCGGCGGCTATCAGGTGGAAAATGCACGGCTCCGCCATCGTGCCAATCTCGTTCGTGCCCCAGCAGGACAGCGTGCCATAGTCCTGCTCGCTGGCCGGTGTGTACTGCATGTGACTGCTGGACCCATTGTTGGAGTACCGGTGCGGCTCGATCTCTAGCACTTCCTCGGAATTTTCAAACCGCCAATAGAACTTGCTGTAATAATTACAATCCGTACGGTTAGTGCCCATGAAGCAGCGACTGTTTGCCAACCACTCCACGCTAAGCTGAGCAAATAGTTTGGAATGGCTGCTGCTTCGCCTTGCGTCTGCGTACCTGGCGAGCGGATGCGTGATGATATCACAACTGACGGTGATAGTTTCGTCCAGCGACACACCCATGCTGACGATCTTGTCCGTGGCACACAGTGGAACGTCTGCGGATCGAAAAGAGAGTATCGACAAGCGTCGACCAGCATTAACTCCGTGTAATGTGCCGTGTAATGTGATGAAGCAGAGTCGAAAGTAGAACAAGTAAAGAGAAACTCTGGAATGACATATTATCTGGAAACCGATAAATAATGATGACGGAAAGTGGGACATCCCGTACACCGAGATATACGGGCGTCGGTCGTGTTATTTTTACTCCGTATGCGTAAATAAGATTGATGGGATTTTGTGTGGTAATTATGGCCCCCGGGCCGGTGTTGCTGATGGAAAACAGCATCATTTTGCATTATATTTTTGTTACACGTTGGCAATCCCCGCAATTTAAAGCAATTCGGTAATATTAAAGTTTTTAAGTGAAAGTACCATTAAATCATTGCGTCGGTTGCAGATATTTAATGATAATGATAACATTTGTTGGGGCTTAGGGGCTAATCACCACAAATTGCCTCTCCATCAGGAGCGAGTTACGCGTGAGTGTCGGTGATTATTTTAAACTAATTTCTGCCGGCAAATATTGTTCCACTCGTCGTTCCAGTGGCCGGCATTTCAATTGCTTCAATTAGTAACGAGGACCACAACCACGAAAAGGACATGCTTACATTTGATGTTGAGCACGATTTCGTTGCTGAGCGTTTCTCCCTCGGAGTTGAGTGCGCCACACTGGTACGAGCCACTCGACGAGCGCGTCACTTTCTGGATGACCAGGCTCTGGTTCGAGCGGACAATTTTCGTCGACGACGAGTTCTGAGGTAGTTGCACTCCCTGCGGGGACGAGAGATAGAGAGATGAAATAAATATGCTCAACACAACACGCACAATCTGTTATCCTCGTCCTCGGTGAGCGTCCTTTTCTCGAAAACCAATTGGCCACAGCTTAGTCCATCCCACAGTAGGTGTCCAGCGGGTGGCCTGGCAAGCCATCTTGCCTATATTGGCCATATCAATTCGCAGCACTAGGCTTCCGGGGGCTTCCGATAAATGGTACGATCCGTTTTACCAAGAACTCGGGGGCGCCCTCGAAAAACGGAAGCGGCTCCAAATTATGCAAATCAGTTGTAATTGAAGATGTTTGACTAAACGTGACTCGTGGTTTGAGCACGGGCGTCCCAAAGCGCACGCACCCGAGGTCTACTTCGCGCCGCTTTGGGTTAATGGGGATAAATATCGGCACTTGCTCCATCATCAGAAGGGTACAAATTGGAAGTACACAACGGGGCCTCGTTTTGTGTGCGGACCCGGGCCCAGCGTCTGACGGGAGTGTCAGAAATTATGGATGCTACGTCCGTGGCAATTATTATTCTTCCACCGGGGACCCCAAGAATCCGGGCCCGGGCTGCATGACAAATGAAAGCCACCCTGGATCCAGCAGGGGTAGGACCTCAGGTACGTACATTGTGTAGCCAGGAGAGGCGTCGCCACGTCGGGTTTGATTGTATCTTGCACTCGAAGTAGATGTCGTCCCCTTCCTTGATGTCGTCCATGGCGAGGGTTGAGCCGAGCTGAAGGTTCACCAGCGGAGGATCTGGTGTCGGCGAAAGCGCATGGTAAACGGTTAGGTCCGGAGGTCCCAAGGACACACACTGTGGGACCTGCCGACAGTACTCACAGTGCACGCTGATGTTCTGGAAATGCTCGAGGAAGAGTCCGGGAACCTTGGGATTTTGTGCGCGGCAGCCGAGCAGTCGGCCGTCGTCCTCGACCGTCGGCACGAAGGTCAGCACCGAAACGGTTGTGTTGCGGATTGTGTGCTCGCGGACCCGCTTCAGCGTCTTCTTGCCCTTCGTCCACTGGATGATGGCGTTCGGTCGGGCACCGGTCGACTGGCAGACGATCTGGTACTCGCGGTGGGCGGCCAACGATTCGGTTGAGTTTAGTATCTTCACCGCCAGGGGTTTTACTGAGAAGAGCGAGAAAGATGAAAGCAACCCCTCAGATGAAGGTCTCAGACTTCGTTGGAAGGCTTCAGTGGCGCGCACAGCCGACCTTCGCAGGCGTAGAGATGGTGCAAACTTTCGTGCGAATTAATTTCAAGAGGTGTGTAGGTTTTTTAACGATTTCATCAATATTCAAACTGAGTCAGTGTCGTGTTGCGAAAGAAATTTGATTATTCTTATAACGTTTTCCGCCCAATGCATTCGAATTGTGAAAACATAAAGTTTTCGCGAGATTGAACAACTTCTACCTAGCATGGAACAACTCCAGAGCATGGTTTTCTTGTGCGTCATTCAATGAACGAACAAAATTGGTAATAATAAGAACCTCTATCGATAGCGGGCATGCTCAATCGAACATTTCTGCGCAAAATAATGAACGTAGAAGACATTTTTAGAGGACAATTGCTGATTGATGCGTGTAAACAATTGAAGACCTCTCCGATTCATTGTCCCTCCATAGGAATCTTTGAAGCAATAAGTGAAATAATGATGGAAACGGTGATATATTTATAGAACTAAACGGCATCAGATCATCGTGGCGAGGGCAGATGGTACAACAAATGGTCTGCCGACGGTTCTGCCTCTGCCGAAAACGGTTCTTGGTCGTGATTGACACTTCAAATCGGTGCACGGCTTCGGAGAAATTTCGGCCTCGCATAGTGGAACGATGTGGATTTTCAAATCTTGACGCATCATTTATTAAGGCGATCGTCAGCAATAGTCCGGCAGGTAGAGGATGTATCTGTCGCTTCTGAAGGGCGACGACACGTGTCAACTTCGAACTCGAGACGCTACTGAATTTGTGGTTCGGGTAACTATTCGGGCAACAAACTGGCGTCACAGCAACGCCTTGGGGTTCGGTTCATGTCATCCTCTGCCCAAATTGTTTCGTGTTTGCGGGGGAAAGACTGGACGCGGTACTTACGGTACATGTCAAGCTCGAACTTGGCGGTCCGGGGCTGCATCAGCTTCGTGTTCGACGCCTGGCACGTGAAGACCGAGTGCAGCTGCTGGCGCTGCACGGACGTCCACAGCAGGCGATTCTCGATAATGTTTCCGGTGTTCTGTTCGATCTGATTATCCACCAGATTATCGTTGATGAACCAGAGCACATCGGGCTGCGGTCTGCCTGGAAGCGAAAAGGACAGTTGGGGAAAAAACACCCATTTCTGTGAATGACGATAAGCAACAGCTTGACGGTGGAAAGGAAATTGTGAGATCCTGTTTGGCGCAGAAACCGGAACTACCAGATCAGCTTGATCGACCGGGGGTGGTCACTGGTTCGATTGGAGTTGAAAGAACCGGGATTCGTTTTGTGGTCTATCGGCAAATTTTCCAGCGCTGAATGGCCAAACCGGTGCAATAACTTATGTTCGTGTCCGTTTCAGCATGACGAGAATCTATTTGATCGTGCGTTCTATGGTGCTGCTCTAGAGGACTTTTTGAATGAATCTTACTCGTACTCTCGAATCATACCCTTTAAAGGAATTAAAATCATCGTTTTCCGAAACAAATTAACATACTCAGTGTGAACTTTCGAAAGGACTTCGATACCTTGAATGATTACCAAAAGTTTTGTAGCTCAATTTTTATGAATTTCTGTGGATTGAGTTTCGTTTTGTAAGCTCATCTTCATCTCGGTTCCATCGATATTTGTCAGTGTAACTGTAATGCTTGTCTATCTTTCAACTGGCGGTGGTCATTTCTCGCAACCTGTTCAATCCATTACGTTTTTTTTGGCAAAAACTAACCCAAGAGCTGGGAAACTGAGTAGAATGCCAGTAACCGAGGCTGCAATGATTTGCTGCTGAGCGTTCGCTCTCAGAACTATTCAATAAATCCATGCTCCAGTCGGTAGCGGTCCAGCTGGCGACTCCGTTTTTTGTATGGGAAAGATTTCCCAAGAATGCCGCAGCAGAATGTGGTTTCGTTTGAGGTCCGGGCTATTCAGAGCCCCAAACCTTCGTTGCCATTCAATCAATGTTGGATTTGCATGCAAATTCACTCTTGCGCTTAACTTTGCATTTTCCTTCTTCGGCGGATGAATGGGAAACGGATCGCACCGGTGGAAACTATGCACCGGAGCGCAATGTGCGCCATGCGCTGCTCTAGCGTTCACTCGGTCGTTTTATAAAATAATTTTTATACGGTTCGCCCGTGGCTTTTATGTTCGCCACTCCTGGTAACGAACCGGTTCGAAGGAAAAATGAACGGACGGAGTTCCACCGAAAGGATCATTTATACCCCTAGTCCGGTGGCGTTAGTTGATGGTGCGTTCAATTGAGTCTTTTTCGGATGGCCGATTTTTTTTGCACGTTGCTGGTCGGTTAAAAATCGCCTTTCCCATTCTTAATTTCCACCAACAACTCCCCGGTTGAGTTGACGATAGTTGTTAGTTTCTTCCGTCGGCTCTGTGGTTAAAGTGCCAACACGTTCAGCGTCGAATCCTTACACCACACTCTTTCTGTCGTGTTTTAAAGTTCTTTCTTTCGTGTGCAAATGAGCTGCAATTGAGCTATATTATCTAGAGAATATGCAAAAACGATCCAATTATCTTACCACCCGTTCAGAGAAGGACTCTGAAACAGATTTGTTTTTCGGTTCGCTCTTTTCGTTTGCTAAGGAATAATTTTTATCTGTGTCTTATCCTTCCAACCTGTCGAACGGCTAACGGGGCTGGTAAACATTGTGCAATAAATCCCTGGATGCAACGGAAACCTGGCCCAGCTTAAGTGGATCTCGTAGAATTATACCACCACCGAAGCGTGTCGAATGGCCTGAGACTGCCATACGCTCTGGGTGCTTCATAAGCGCTAGAGCCGATCTACGGTTGAAGAGTGTCTTGCACGTTCGACGTCCAACTTTTAAGGGCCAGATAATAAACTTTCCGTCGGCGGCGTACTTCTCGCGCGCTTCGTTAGTCGCGCTTAGCGTTCTGTGTGTGGCGAAGCGCGAAGGGATGAAAACGAAAATGCAGCCAATCCGTGAGGGAAGTATGCGTTTGGTGAGTCACGAAAAAAAAAGAACCAAACGCCAAGCAAAGTGCATGCAGCGCCAGAGCTTTGGCCGAACTTCAAAAAATGCAAACCATCAAAGTTCACTGCGTCTCAAGTGCCAAAGGGTGGAACAAGTGGAACCGCCTGCTACGATGCAAGAGGTAATCCGAATTATGCCATGCAAACAAGGTTTCCCATTCCCCGTTTGTTCTGAAAGCCAGTTCTTTGTTAATCGCAGTAGCCAGGAAAAGCGACCGACAGCCTGACGGTGAAGTTGGAGCTAAAGTGAGAAGCTTGCGCTGAGCGAGATTGATTGATATTTACCCCCCGATTACGGTTTTCAAGTACTTGAGTTGTCAATCTCAAATGGCAATCTCGTGTGTCGGCATTACGGTTTTCAATTAGAGAAGCTCCGAGTGCTAAATGTGCTAAAATGTGCTAAAAAGCTTAAATGTGAAAGCTTGTCAAGCTCTTTGAGTACGAACTGTCATTTCTGGTGCATTTTTGTAAACATTGCACACACAGATACACATACACAGGTAGCAGTTCAGCTGTGCATGCAATTTTTGCTATTACATTTCTGAAATTTTTAGATGTGTAAAAGGTTGTAACTCGAAATATTGTAAGCTGGCGGATCACCGAGATCACGACTACAAGTTTGCGCACGAAATAGCGAACGAAATGCGCGACGGCCTGTGTGGTTAGTTGCGGGTCGCACAGCGAGTTCGGCTGCTAGCTGGTCCCGTTCTCCAACGCGATGAAAGTGATCGGTGATCGGCAAGCAACGTTCGGATTCGGTGCGGCTCTGTCGCCGGCCATAATAACGAGACAGTTGTTGGTTCAACGTTTACGCGTTTACAATTACGCGTTCTCGGTGTACATGATTATTTGTTCTTGTTGTACACCAATGTGTGAGCTACCGAGTTCCCTATCTATCTATCTATCTATCTATTGGTGGCGCGAACGCCCGATTCGGGCTATGGCCGATTGTATCGAGACCCTCCAGCTGTCCCGGCCTACTGCCCTGCCTCTCCAGTCTGCTACACCGAGCAGGTCCTCGCTGGCCTTACGGACGCTGTCCTCCCATCGGGCTCTTGGCCTACCGACTGGTCTCCTGCCGTGTACCGTTCCCAATAGCGTTTTCTTTGGTAGCCTTGTTTCGTTCATCCGTATAATGTGGCCCGCCCATTGCAATTTTTGTTTCTTTATCATGGTGGAGACCTCTGGGTCATCGAACACTGCATAGATTTCCCTATTATGCCTGATCCTCCAGTGCTCTCCATCCTTCACTGGGCCTAGTATCCTTCTGAGGATCTTTCTCTCAAAGGCATTAATTTTGTTTTCTTGGGACTGGGTTAGGACCCTGAGTTCCCTATCACTTATCCTATTTGCTATAAAGCAGGCTCTTAGTTAGGCAGACCTACTTTGGACTAGCGACACTGGCAGTAAAGGAACTGAAAATTCATCGCAAAATATTGCGACATAAATTTGACAAATTGAAGTTTTCATCACCAAAATACAAACTATCTTTGAAAGTATCACTATCTTTGCACGGCGCAGCATAAACAATACAAAATAATTGATAAAATCAAAGACATCCTAACAGAACGGCACTTTCCGTTACGAAAAGTTGACGGAAACTCGATTGTCAAATTCGAGTCTCCGTTTGAAAACCATAATGCCGTGACAACTCGATTGATCGAGTGAACAAGTTCATCCTGCCGAAAGCTTTCCACAGAGAGCGTTCATCCAGTTTGCGTTTGAGCGTTTGAGAACTCAAACGGTGCGCTAATACCAAAGTGAACTCAGATGACCGCTTGAGTAGTCAATTAGAGAATGATAATCAGGCCTTAAAGGCCTAATCAAATCATAAAAGAGTTTTTGTCAGGAAGGAAGCATAAAAGAATTTCTATATTTTGTCACTGTGAAGGCTTAATGGACTGTGACCTTTTCGATTGCTATTGATTGCCAATTGAATTCTAATCGATAGATGGTTGATCAGTACGCCGGATGGGCTATTTGCATGAAATGAGCTTTACGATTGAAGCTCGCTAAATGGACTCATTGAAATTGAAATAAAAATGGGCCCTCGTGTGAAACATAAATTTAACCGAGGCTTTGCTTAAATCGCTTATTATTCAATAAACATATTATTAACCCTCCACTTTGCACTCAAGCTGAAGTTTATGATGAAAACGTGTTTATAATCCCAACTGCTTGTTGAAGCTGCCCTTATTGTCCCCTGTCTGCAATAACACTCCAGATAACACCGCCGAAAAAACCGATAAACCCGCGAAAGCTGCAGGTTGTGTCCGTTCCCATTCGCCCAAGATAAATTACCTCCAACCACGCGGCAGGTCAGCAGTATATCATCTCCTTCCTCCTTTGGTCCGATTATTGTACTATTTATGACGCGTCCCCAGCGGTCCAGGATGACTGGCTGCGATGGTGGTACTGCAACGGGAAGAACCGGTGGCGTTAGCTGTGGGGCGAGGAGCATATTTCCATGCAGTGCCGCTTCTGAGGAGCTTCTGCAAATTCGGTGCGTTCAGGACATTGGGCAATAATAAAAATGGAAACACTCGTTGACGAAACCGTTGACCTAAACCCCGGCTGCCGTCTGGCGTGACGGATTGTGGCGGGTTTCGGGGAAGCGGTATGATGACGACCCACAAGACCCACAAGGCCCTTTAGGCTCTTCAGGTTGTCAATTCGTGGATTTACGCACACTGTGTACGTAACATTTGCAACGACCACGGTAATGGAGGCGACTCGACCACAATCTCCTTTTTGCCATAAATCTCTTTAACCGCTTTATTTGGGCCGTGTGCCAGCAGTCTGCCGTGGGCCTGGAACGCTCCTTGGAGGCTTAAAGTGTCTTCCTCGCCCTGCTGGTGGTGGTGCTGTTGGCGGGTTGCCATTCGGAAATGGACACATAGATACTTACTAATCACGGTGAGATTGAAGCGAAAGCTTTGCGTTTGGCTGTTCTGAAAGTCAACCCGGCAGCGATAAATTCCCTGATCATGGCGTTTAATTTCCTGCGAAAAAATATATATTTTCAGCAAAACGAAACATTTAATCACGGATGTGTCACGCCCCGCACGAAACCGGGTGGTGGGCCGAGCGGCTTACGTTCAATTCCAAATACGCTGGGTCACTCTCGATCACGTAACGAGCGCGAGGTCCGAACACCTGCGGCGCCGACCAATGTTGGGCATCGGTTAACGATTTGCCACGTACGTCCAGGCTGCTCCGGGGAGGTGTTGTTGTGCCGCCCCCCATTTACGGTGTACATGAACATTACGGAGGACGAAAGCGAAAAGGAAAACATATTATCAAATGTAATCACATAAATGGGGTTGTGTAGGCTCATGGGCTTCAGTTCCTGAGATGTCGGACACGAACGCACGATTTGTATCGTCTAGATAAATGAGATTTTTTCACATAAACTAGAATTTGTTGCAACTATAGAATGTTTGTGTTTTGTGTTGAGTGAATATAATAGTCTAAATGTTTCATGTACTTGATACAACGAATCAGAACTTTAAACAGTTCAATGTTAATCATTCTGCGGTACTAAGTATCGGTTTTTCACAGTCACTCCGTTTTCCCATTGGACAGTGGCCACTGTTACATCTTTGCTAAGGTTAATCCTTCCTTAAGGACACCAGCTGAGTCCGAGTCCGAGTCTGCTCCGTTCAGCCATAAGACCCACAATAGACCACAATTTCAAAAAGGTTTTCTACACTTTGCCATCGAAAAGGGCCATTCTTATTAATATTTGCCATTCGTCCACTTCGGACATACCGAACCGGAATAGATTTGTCATTCAAAGCGCCGGAACCACTGCAGCGGAGTGGGAAAGTGGCATATCGTGTCGGACCGTAGAGATAAAATCCCAGCCACCCAAACACCCATCAGCCATCATCTACACGCCAGCCGGGGGCCGGGCAGCAAGGGTTGTTTGTGGTATCCCTTTTTTAATCTCAACCTCAGTGTCCACCCAACTAGGATTGCAAAGTCCACCGCTTAAGCTCTGTCCATCGTTCCGGCTCTGTCTGGTCCGGAATCGAGTAAAGGGTGAGCGTCACCGGCTATCTGTCCGTGACGTTTGGTGTTACTTTTTGCCGTTGATCCACACCCGGCATCGTTTGCCGACAAAAACCACAACTAACGCGAAACAATTTATCTTCCATTTAAGCTCCGAGCGGGTCAAACGTCCACGGGTTTCCAGCAGAGAGACAGTTTTATTAAACGGGATCCCGTTCGATCGTGCGCTCTTACAGGGCTCACAATATCTCGAACTCCGCGCCGCGCCGGATACTGATATGTCCGAGAGGTTCAAGCGATAAACAAAAGGATAAACGGCACCAGCTTACTGGCCAGCCATCGATACCTCGGTGGCCAGTTCTCGGACACTCCGGAAAATACAATAGAAAAAAGGCGACTCCACCAAGGGCCAATCCGATGGTGGTCGTGTAGTTCGATGGGTGCTTTCTCCACATATCTGTCGAGATGTTGTTGGTGTGGGTTGGTGCATTTGGACGGACCCTGCACGGGCAGGAAGCTATACCGTACCACTCGAGACCCCGGATATCCCCGGAGATGACTTCTGAACAATAAGATAATCCTTGCCGGGTTGATAAGGAAAAATTGTCTTTTGTCCCGAATGCGGCACTTTGCCGGAAACTCAGGCACAGATCGGACAGCTGAGGCTTCCCTGCTTTCGCTCCTTTTCCTCTCGTTCCGGGCCAAGATTGGGGGCCACCACATATAATCATCAAAGTGCTACCGGTTCAGGGAGTACAGAGTGTCAGTAATGGGGTGATGACCGGTCGCTACCGCCACGTTGTGGAACCCTCTCTACAATATTCCTAAATCTTTCTGCCATACACACACACGCGGGTAGAGCTATTTTCTCTTTCCTTCCTTCCGGTTGGCCATTTTCGCCACATTTACTTCACTTTCCCATTTACTCGATGTGCGTTTGAGAGAAAAGTTTCTCGAAAGAAGGAGTGCGGGAGAACGGCCCGACTCCTGTCAACGTTACTGGCCGTAACCACGCCAACGTTCCCTGCCCAGAACTAGCCCTTTAGCTTCTGACTCGTGTCGTTCACTTAATCGTCCTGGACGTTGCTTTTATAGTCCTGCACAGACAGAGAGAGAGAGAGAGAGAGACGGGGGGTGAAAAGAGAAGGTTCTCAAGAGACTCCTAAGGGCCGGCAGCCCACGGCTGGCCAGCAGGATATCCTGGAGGGAAATTGTGTCCGAGTGATTCTATATAAATTGTTATCTTTTTATTATCGTTTCCGTTTTTGTTGCTCCATCGTTTTTAGTCCGTCAGCCTCCGATCCGGCTCCCCATGGCGAGGCCGGCCGAATCAGGTCGAAAGGATGCCCCCACCCTGGCGAATGGATGGTCAGTTGGTACGGACTTTTGCTAGCCGACCACACATCCGGTGCCGTGGAATCACCGAACCGGACACCGGCAGTGCAATTGTTGGGATATTTTGGGCCAACAAAAGGATTCCAAAGGATCATCCCGCCTGACCGGGGGTTGGCCCATTGGGGCGCGAGTTAGTTCTCGGCAATGAGCTATCCCCCCACCAGCATGTGGAGAGAATGTTTAAGAAAGATTTATTTAACACCAACCACAAACTACCGGGCACGGGCACGGGCACGGGCAGTCAGGGGCTCGGGGATAAATCGGGCGTCGAGTTGAGAAAGTGTCAAAAAAATTAATTAATTTGTTTGTTTGTAACCGGAGCTCGGACCGGAATTTCCGGAGACGATAACACCGGTCTCGGCAATCTTGTGAGGGCGATCCAATGTGTGCAAAAAATCTCGGCGGGTCCACAGAGCAACTGCTAACAATGGATTCCTTTTTCCGGGTCGCTGAAAATATGTTAAAGATTACCATCTGACCGCCGGTGGGGACGAATGCGGTTTGCGGTTAAGTGGGTTAGTTTTGACTCCTGGGGTCGCTTAGCCCACTGAGACTGCCCTCGCCGTTGCGGGGATGGCTTAATTAGGGCCCATACGTTACGTCATAGCTCCTTTCCCACTGTTGGCGCATTGCGGAGTTTTTGTTGCCGAGCAGAGGCCACAATAATTGAAATTAGAAAATGGGCGAAGGGAATGAACCCAACATAACACTGATTTCAGTTTGAGCTTTGCTTTATATAGAGCACAAGGACTAAGATTAAGAACTAGTGTCATTCGAAACAAGATTGGTTATCGAACGCCAACGCGAGAATATTGATTTGAGGGATTGCCAATCATTAGAAAACACTTAATGGCAGTTATTATTTACAAAACACCAATAAATGGAAAGTAAACTTGTTGCCGAAGCGCTTCTTTCCCGCGGCAGAGTAATAAATCTTCTCCTTTTGCGGTCTCTAACGCCAAGCCATTCCTATCGACCTCCCCGGTGCGGTGGTGCTGCTAAAAGGAAACCTTTCGTGACATTGGTGGTTAAACGGGGTTTCCGGGTTTATTGAATGTCTCATATATCCACACTTGCCCCCGGCCCCAGTGGCAGTTCCTTGAGGCGACACAAAATGTCGTCAATTTGCCCGATTGGTCTCTCCGCAGTTTCCACCGGGACACCATAAATTTGCCTTCCATTGTTTGTGGACAACCGAGGCAGGCGCCATCGGTTTGGGTTATCGTGACCGTCTGCACCTGGAACTGCATTGCTGCAGCTAACGAGTGGAACCGGAAGCGATGGCGAATATTTATGTTGGCCTCGGCCTCTTCCATGGCGAAACGAGAGAGAAAAATGTTGGTGGCCTCGTTTCTTGGGTTCGCGGGAAAACCACTGGCCCGATTCCTGGGAGCGAAGCCCCCAAAGCACGTCCGGGACGACTTGGGTTGCTTAACGTACTCTCGCTTCACTTTCTGGACTAACTTCAGCTTCCGGATGGGAGCGACAGGAAGAAGCAAAAAATCGTCTTCTTTTCAACCAACGGCGCTGCAGGCAAATGCAGTCTTGCGCCCAAAGCACAGCCCATTGCAGCAGCATCTTGGTGCCGGTTGTAATTTATTTCGGTTTTATATTTCATGAGGTGTAAAATGAGGTTTGTCTGTCGAATGGTGGTCGCTCTGTGCAGTGTCTTACTTTTTATCTTTAAGGTGCGGTTTGAAAGAAACACTCGAACTGAGGCCTGCGGCAACTTCTTGGAATGGAATCCTGAGTTGCCTTGGCCGATACCATTTGCAAATCTCTGCCAACGACACCAGCGAATACACTCAATGTGATGGCACTCTTATCGTTCGTAACTTTAGTGGATGGTTAGTGTGTTGAAGATATTGAACTTTGACTTCCACGGAATGCGTTTTATTTGCCATCTTCAGGATGCCTAACCATTAATAAACAATGTCCGTCGGTTTTCTTTAATTACAAGCGATCGATTTCCAAGAGACTTTTGCTTTGATGTAAAAGCCCAACGCGCCATTTTGCGCCAACAATGCCCTTTTCGGCGCTAGATATTACTTTCTCAACAAGCTACTTTGTCCAGCGTTTCCTCCGCTTGAACGGCCACAGCATGGCCACTGCCCGAGTGAAGAACGTTCTGCCACTTACCTGTACAGTGGGATGCCGGCGTTGTCCCGGAACCAAAGCACCATATTGATTTTGTCCCGGTTCGACGCTAGAAGCGGACAGTACAGCACTGCCTGGTGGTCCTCGATTGCTTCCACGTCCGTGGTTTTGACTGCGGACCGGAAAGAAAGGAAGGAGCTTTAGTATTCGGCGGCACAAGTAATAATCTTTTGTCAGTGTTTAAAGCTGAGGGAGAAAAGAACGCTCGTTGCTTACAAATAAAGTCAGTGGATGTAGTTAATGCTTAAAATGAGGTACTTTTAGGTGGAATCAAAATCATTGCAAAACGGCAATTATCTGAAGTTATCAAACAGTCATCAAAATCACATCAAACGAATGGACGCCAATAAATAGCATCATGTTCTTCGGCGAAAATCTAGATCATTGAACCATCAGGCCCAGGTTCAAACGCATCAGGTCTAGAACGATCTGTCAGTCGTTTCTGCGGCCACGTAGCCCCGGAACCGGAGTGTATAAATGTCAATATTCTAATTTTCCACTTGAAAGCCACGAACACCCAGCCGTGGGCCGTTAGATTATCGAACCGGATCAGCGCAGGAAACTGCCGGACTATCAACACGTCGAGCCGCACGCCGGATCGGAGGGTTCCAGCGATCGTTAGATACACCCCACGCGACTAACCACACGGGGTCACAGGCCACAGGACTATAACGCATCGGCGAAGTGGGGCCGCAATAAAAGCCATTTGCAAAAGCGAATGCCCTACAACGTCGGCCTCCGGGCCGAGGGATGCAAAATGGATGTGGATGATAAAAATAAAATTTTATAGTTTACCATAAAACATTCGTCCGTCCGTCCGTGCTCGGGCTGGTGGGCGCGCTGGGTTGGATTGGCCGGTACACGGTACAAACTAAAGACCAAATGGGGACCAAGAACACCAGCAGAAGCACTTTGGCAACCCACGGCGGGTTTCCTTTGTAAATGGTTCGCGATTTTCAACTGTTATTTTGGGGCGATTTTGAGAATCGTGATGAGAAGGCACTGCAAATGCAGCCCAAAACCGGCATGAAGCAAGTACGGGCTCCGGAACGGGCAAGACCCGGTGGTGAATCTTTGCTTCGTGACACGGTCGTCAAGTATGCTTCGAAGACTTTCATTTCACCGCGTTGGCGGTGTCCACATTGGGCAGCCGCGGCTCACCCATCCCGACGGTGGAATATAAATACGTTTTATGGGTGCGTTTTAGGGATGCTGGTGTGTTTTGTTTTGTTTCTTTCTTTTTTCGCGAAACACTGGGGTCGCTTGGCTTTCGGACAGCAGCGGAGTTTTATGCTGTCCCTCCTACCGGAAGGTGTCCGGAGCATGATTTTTCAATTTAATGGACCCCTTCTGAGTAGGGTAGGTAGCGCCAGAGTGGTGTGCGGGGTCAGGTCCAGGGCCAGTGATTGCGTGTTGCTTATTTACGGCGCCACGTTGACATTAAACTTTATTTGGCATGGCAGTTAAGGTACCGAGAAGTGCAATGTAGCGAAAATATGCTTTTATCGGCCCTAAATCAGGGTAACAATGTTGGATTAGGATTATCAGCATTAATGCGCCGGCAGAAAGATGTTTTGTTTCCGTTTAGCATTTCTTGCAAAACTCGTAATTTCGCTGGCTAATTTCTTAATCGAGGCAAAATATACCTGTAAGTTAGTCTGGATTTAATTGTGGTTTATTAAATTATTTATAAATTAAATTATCGTTGCAAAACTACGACTGCATTCTACAGTTTTATGGACAAATCATGTTGAGATTATGTTGTGTGTAATTCATTTAACATTTAAACACCGGACTGTATCTCTGTTTTACTGTCCCCACAATGGCCGCTCTTTAAAAGAAACAATTTCATTCGGAAGCCCTGCAAATACGTTTCGAGCACAGTTTTATTCTAATGATGACTGGCTTTTAGTTAGTGTTGGTTTGCTTCGACGCCTTGCCATTCCTCACTTTCCATTCCGGCCACGTGGACCCCGCAACAGAAGCCCGGCTGCTCTGCTGGTCTTAACCGGTGTTGAGAGCTGGATATAATTTAATTTTCTGCTCAACTTCTTCGCACAACTTGCCTTCGTGTGCGGTTAACCGAAAAGTAGAACGGGAGTGAAGGACAAAAAAAACGGGAAGGGCTTACTCTCGGCACCACTCTCGGCTGCAGCCACCCTACAATTAGCTGCCTAGCGTGGCGATATGGCAGCCGACAATAAGGATCGGCCACAAAATTGTGCAGTCACTCGGATGGCCTCCAGAAGCTGCACGAATTGCATTTGTCGGCGAGTGGTCGAGTTTTAAGCTGCCGGGAGCGTGGTGAGTCTTTTTGGTGGTCACCGCCGGTCGCCGTACCGGAGAGTCGAAGCTTTTATCATCGCCACGACAGAGCGTTAAATAAAATAATGTTAAAAAAGTTGGAGAACCGAAAAAAAATAATCAATGGAACAGCACCACGAATACCAATCGGACGGGCGATGTTCCGGGCGAAATGAGAAAGAACGGCACGGCACAACAACGAATCCGAACGAACATAATCAGCTTTTATTCTGGCGAGCTGGCCGTTCGCATTCGACTTTAATTGAGGCAAATGTTTTTCTCTCCAATGTTTTCCTCATTCATTGTGGAACCACTTTTTACGCTTTCATCGGAAAAGCAAGTTTTCCCGAGTTTCGGTGCCGAGGCCTTCGGGCCCATAGATGACAGCTTGATTATGGTGAAAACATAATTTGTCTTCATTAGAAAAGCGAAAGGAGAGCAGAGTGGCCGTGAGCGGTGCTAGGACATTAACATTTAAGCCTTCCGTTTCCGGATGCCCAACCGACGGTCCGGTAGCTAGCCGAGGGCGCAAAAAAGGTGTTTCGCGAAATCTCGATGAAAGGTCCATTAAGGGTCGTGCTGGAATCGGCTTCGCACAAGAATCCGGCGCGTTGAGTGGCGGCTACAAAATACTTTGCCAGTGTTTTGTTTCATTCGAAGGGACTTTCAATTTACTCCAACCCATTGTGTGACATTTCACGCGTAAAGTAATCACCAAAGGCACGGTAATTGGTCGAAAACGGTCCCAAAACGGTGCTGGCCGAGTCACAAATCACCGCACTAAAGGGCCTAATCTGCTCACGCTCCAGCGTTTATGGAGGAATTAAAAGCTTGCCCTACAGTACTTGGGTCTAACAATCCATCTTTTACCAATCAATATTTAATGTGTAGCGAAAAGATACACTACGATTTAAGAAACCTTCAAACGTACAGGATTGAATTTTCAATTAAAATTACAGAAGCGCAATCCGATCGCGTAATTGCGAGCATCCAGCAGAGGAGTCGGAATTCACTGAAACCACACCGGGAATGCGATATGTGGAGTCAGGGGCTCAACCACGATCGTGGCTCTGACGTGGCTGAATCGGAGAATTTAATTAACGATAATCAAACTCCGTTCCGCTGTTCGGTCTGTTCTGTTTGATGTTTGTTTACAAACGAATAAAATGGCGACGAACGAAACAGGTTCCCTTGGGGCAGGAATGTCGTCTTTTCCGAGAGACACAGGAGACGAAACCTTTTGATTAAAATCACCTGCCCGTAACGGACGAGGATTGGGCAAACAAAAAAACGGCGAGGATTCATAAGAAGCGCCAATCTTCCAAGCGATGTTTCTTTCCACTTTGTACGACGAATGGGTTAAGGCCATACAGAAAAGTGGTGTATCAAGATGACAACTTTTGGGTCGATTTTATTCAACAAAACACGTTCTGGGACCCGCTGTTGATGCGAGTGAACGGGTGAGCGGATCTCGGAAATCGAGTTATTTTGGAATGGCAAAGCAGACAACTCGCATCATAAGAAATTAAATTCAACTTACTAAAGGCAGATATTCCCCAGACTGGCTCCATTTAGCTGCTAATGTTTGTGCCACCATACGTCTTTCTGGGGTGGGTTCAACCGCCCTGCTCAACCCGGCCGACGGGATGGATGTAGCGAACGAGTAGGTATTATGCACGAGCAATAAGCAAATGCTACGCAACGAAGGATCCTTTCTACGTCAGTGCGTCCCTTTGCCGGTGGTGAATGATGGAGAAAATCGCAAAATAGGAAAAACACCTTCGCCAAAGCTTCCCGCATGAGAATGGCTCTGATTTGTGCCACTCAAGCGTGTTACGAGCGAGAAAGTGGGACCGCCGAAGAGGTGAAAGCGAGGCGGAGACAGAGTAGTCCCATGGCAAAGGACACACATTGGGCTGCCTCGCGGGTAAGGTACGGAAGGAGGACGAGCGAATGGCGCAATGGTTTCCAGGTGGAAAACTTAATCAAGAAAAGCGGAAAGCTTTTGAAGTATGGCAAAGAAGCGCACATTCGCGCTCGGATGTTGGTTGAGCTTCGCCCTCGCTCGTTCGCCGTACACTCAACCAACCCCGAGAACTTTGTACTGCTGCTGCCCGGGAAATGTCCTCGATCCAACCGCTCGGTACACCGGGAGCCATTATAAAAATGAGCAACGATGTAATTGCAGAATCACTCGGGCCTTTTTCCAGGGGCGCCTCAACCTCTGTTGTCCAATTCAATCTGCTGCCCGGGGAGTTAGCGACCTCCGCTAATTGAGTCAGAGGACCGACGTGGTGACCGTGTTGCGCCGTGCGCTAAGACTCGCAGTGTATTAGATTTGGAAAGTTCGTTACTTCGTTCCTGCTAATTTGTATTAAAACATTTTTCTCGTCTACAACTCACTTCCGAGCGAAATAAGCCTCGGCGTCGGTCTGCTGTCGCCGTCGTTGTTGGTTACGCATTCCGAGCGAACGTCAAGGGCTTGCAACAAGAAATGAAGTAAAAATAAGAAAGCGGAACACAACGCCGAGGGTGATGAAAAATGGGCTCGTTGTCGGAGGATGTGTGTAGATTGATGGGGTCCACCTAGTCTGCATTGCTGTGGTTAAGGGCGATAATCGTCTGCCCAACTTCAGGTAAATCGCTTCCAGCGGGAGAGCGTAATGTGATTTGTGAGTTGGGCCACGACTCGTAGACCTCGTGAGTGATTTAGGAGGAAGTTAAGTGTGCTATTATTTGCTTCATAAAAACCAACATTATGTTTATTTAAATCGTTCACAAAATGCTGATGGCGGTGAGTTTTGGGTAAATTTACTGCGTACTTCATGTTTGCATTGCAGTCTCATGCTAATGTTTGAATATTTTTCAGTCCAAATGTAGTGTAACAAAGTAACAGATTGATAAGTTTCTAGAACCGTATTGTCCGTTTTCCGAGCCACCAACGAACGACGCTCTATCAACACAATGAAAAATTTACGGAAAATTGAATGGTTTTCCTCCGTTTGCATTAAATTAAGGCTTCTTTCCCTCCAATAGTTTGTGCTTCAGATACGGAACAGCTTGTGAAGCAAAAATTATGCAAATCTCTCCGAATCAAGCCCGGTGAATTTACATAAATCCGCCTTTGTCGGATTGGCCGGACAAAACCGCATAAGTCATCTGCACCTTAAAATGCAATGCCAACACTTTAATTTCCGTCTTCAACACACACTTCGGCCATCGGACTGGCCTGCGGGCGCTGAGTGCTGGGAAAAGTTTGGGATATAATTTGCCGTCCAAGCAAGGGCCCAACTTGGCCACGGCACGGGGATTTGATTGAAAATTCGCAAGTGCTAAAATTTTGCATAAACTCGATCACCCTTCTCCGTGCGCCTCATGCGCTTCCGGAGGGGCACACCGTTGTTCAAACATGAAAGGGGCTGATGGCCATATTGGAACCCAGGCCCAAGCACGTGGACACGGTCCCGATCATTATCATAAAATATTTATACCTACAGTAAAATCTAGATGATATCGCACCCGGCTACCTGTACACTCTAGTATCCTGGCTGAGAGTCGATGGAATGCCGTGCCTATTTCGGGGTGCACGAGCTACAGACTGGCCTTACTATCAGGGGCCAAGGCTTATAAATTACGTGCCCTCCGATGTTTGCCAAGGTTCGTGTATTAAAGTGATGGATGGTGTTTTACGATCGATATGCTGTGCTTCACCACGAGTGTCATGTATTCAACAAAGACTCGCTGCTGCTCTTTTCGCATCAAAATAATGTTTAGAAAGCACTAAACCCCATCTGCGAACTGTAGATTGTAGACAAAAGCGTAACCGTAACTGTCATCTTTTCGAAGTTACTAGAGCTCTACAACATAAGTTTCGTGTCAATCTTCCTCAACAACTCGAAGTCATTTTCTTGGAGAATCAACAACAAGTCACATTTAAAACGATCGTAGCCACTTCAACTTCCCCCGAGGCGACTATCTTCAGCGTGGCTTAATAACGGAAGGCCGCCCGGAAAACTTGGACGAGCTCAGCTGTCCCATAGTTTCGCCTCGGTGTCACCATTATTGCTTCTCCACTTTTGGCTGGAGTCCACCGTCCACCGTGGGGGTGCATAAACATTATTATCTCCCTAATGGCCACTATGAAATCTCAATTACTTACCAAAGTTTTCCTTCTCATTGCGTGGATGCGCCGAGATGGTCCCGGTCCCGAACAAGAGAAGCAATAGAAACAGCGGAAACCGAGTACTCCAAGAACGACGACCGGTGCGCCGGAAATGATGGTGGTAGCTGTAGCCCCGGCCGCTGCTGGTCGCTTCCGGCTGCAGGTTCCCGGCGTCCTCAGCTACCGCGAGTACCGTTGCAGGATGTTGCTGAACATCGCACGCCGGTCGATTAATGGTCATTGTTGGCGGGCTCGGTCATGTTTGATTCCGTGCGGCGGGTTCAGCATGCATCGCGTCTCGGAGTGGGCCGACCGCGGGCCTGATGCGTCGTAGACAGTCGTTGTCCGGCCTTTGCCAAGTGGTTTCGTTGGAAGCACATATCGTCTCACACGCGATGCATTTAACGGGGGCGCGCACGAACCTATCTACGGAAATTGAAACCCTCCGCTATGCTATTCGATTCACTCTCTCGGCGCTCGGTCCTAGCTAATCAATGGTTGTTTAAGACGCGTATTTTGCCGCGGATTGCGCTCTGCAACATTAACACTCACTTAGCGGCGAAAGCCAGCATCATCAATCACTTCACGTCGGGTCGGTCAGCCAATTTGCTGTTTCATTAAAACACGACCGGACTAGATCAATACGCTTGGAGAACGGGTTGCATTAGAACACGAACAACCTGCACGACATCCGACGGGCTAGCGTGCTGGCGAGTGAATCGCAATGCGATCGCAAGTAACTAATGAACTAAAACACTCCGGTTTAAACACTATCTACTACTATTTCATTTATATGGCACGGGAACAGCATATTCAGCACTCGGCGTATGCAAACAATACTTTGTTTGAGCATAGGAGGAACTTTGTTAATATCTCTCAAAGTCTTAACTCTCTTTTTGATTCACATCAAAATGTAGGTTAAAGCCACGCACTTCGTATACAGCGGCAGCTTGCGATAGACGATTCAGTCGTTTTACTTTTGTTTTTCCACCTTAATTCAGAGAAACGGTTGGTCTAATCTGGCGCAGTCTCGTTCAGCTTCTGTTTTTTACATTCGAAGCATCATCATAAACTATAAAGAGTAGAATGAAGACAAATTATGCATTAAATACTATAATTCAAAGTATTATTTAAGGTTAAATTTGGTTTTAATTTTTGTACTAAAAATAACTGTTTACATTATTCGGGATTCTCGTTTCTTGAGAAAACTCTACCGATCCTTTCGTCCGTTGTGTATTTTGAAAAGTGTCGTTCATTAAATTGCGTCGTATTTTATCCGATTCGAGGAATTGGAAGGACCTGACCTTCGAGAGACTCATTAAACATCGTTGAGATGTTTTGCGCCTCTTTGAACAGATATATCTGTTGCTGAAACCTCAAGTTGCTACGAGTTTATTTTAGTGTAGCTAAGGTTGGAGTTATCATCGCTCACCTAAAGACGCTGTGCCAATCATGGATCGAACGCCTTGACCGTCGGAGGATTCACCACATCTTAATTATAAACTTAATCCCCATCGCCGTGTGCTTCAACTTTCGCGCAACCACAACCTCGTTGCTAATGACAACCGTTGCCTTGGTTGACCGAAGCTTGTTGGTTACAAGAAAAGCCAACTACGGTCGAGCCATTTGAGGCACAGTCTAAAGCGGATCCTTCTTTCACCGAGCATATCTGCGATCGTTGGCAGTGGAAAGTGGAGAAAAGTTAAACTATCTCCAGTTTCTGTACGGCGTAGAACTCATCGTTGGGCTCCGTTCACGAGCTAATGATGGTGTCCTTTAGAGTGCGAGAGAGAGAAACAGAACCGGGCGTTGGACCCGGCCCTGGAGGTTGGCAAATCCATTTTCTAATAAAATCGAGCTTATCTCGCTAACGAGAAAAATTTCCTTTGGCACCCGTGGAGGCTTATGTTTTCCAGAGTTTAGGGTCCACTCCCCGAGGCTGGTCATTCCTCCGGTGGAGTACCCGCGATCCTTTCACCGTCCCGAGCCCGAAGATGAATTAGTAATTGAGCCGAAAGTCGAAGGAGTCTTTGAGGACCCTGTTCGGCGGCACATTTTAAAGCGCCATTTATCGCACGCCACGTCACGTAATGGCTTCCGGGTTTTCCTCAAACTGCCTCCATAAAATGCTTGCGGCCAGTGTGTGCGGCTCCTAACGACGACGACGGAATCCATCACGACCCGGGCTGGGCTCTTCGGTGGGTGAAACAATTTGAGAGAGCGATAATATTACTGTCCCATTTATTCTGGCTCAGCCTCGATTCGGCGCCACACACACACACATTCGCGATCGCGGGCGTATGTTTATGCTAATGTAATCAGCTGCAAACATTAGCGCAGCAACTACTCTAGGCGACCTGCGGTGCGATGATTCGTTGGCGCAAAATTGTAATCGATTAATCGAAACGCCCCGCCGCGGGGTTGCCACTCGGTAGGTGGGATTCCACTTCGGTGGGTGATTAATGGTACCATAATGGGGCACCCGCCCCCCCAGATGGGAGGATATTTTTCCACAATCTTAAACACATCTTTCAACCGAAACAACGTGGAAGCTTAATGACGTTTAGACTACCGAGGTTGGTTTCGCGAGTTTTTCCGACTTCAAGATGGCTTCCACTTTGGCCGGCGGGCGAAGGGGGGGTGTTGTTGGCAGCACATTCGACACACTCGCTAATGATTGCTTGGCCGCTCCGAGGGTCCTACCGTAACAAGCAAACCAATCTTGCGACGCACAAGGCACACAACAATGTTGACATAGTCCCTCCACTCGCCGTAATCAATATTGCTTTTATTATATTATTATTATTCTATTTGCCACCCCCCGCCCGTTTCCGCCCTTTCCAGGCAACGGGTTGAGCCATGGCAAAGACTCCCACCGCCGAAGACTCCCACTGAGGAAAGTTAAACAATTTTATCTAACCGAGTGCGCTCCGACTCTGCGGTGTTTGTGTTCGTCGTCGTCCTCGTGGAGTATTATGTTCGTTTACGCGATCGAACCGCCGCACGGCGCGCCCGAAGGGTGGTACGCTTGAGGAACTCCTTAGCCTTCGTTATTATTTTGGAGTTACTTTCCGTTTCCTCGCAAAACTCCACGGCCACGGCGAGTTGCGCGGGCCACCCCTCGCTTATTGCTACTACTTTGTTGTCCTAGGCCTTTGGGTTTGTGTGGTTCCCTTCTTTATATGCTTGTGTTTCTCGTGCTTCAAGCTTGCGGATGGTCCTTGTGTAATTCCTTCATCTCGCGTTCTCTATTCCCATCGCTTCCTGCAACGTAAACAGCAAGTAATACGGCAAAGTGTATGTTGGAAAATATTTATGCACGGCAGCAACGGCGCACAACACCCGCGGGACTCCCGGGAACGCGGGACGGAACGACCACGTTCTCGTGCGACGCGAACCTGACACACGAGCCCGCCCGCCTGGAGCATATTCGAAACAAGGCGCACATCGTGACACATCACTCCGTGCTTTCCGGGGGCAGCATCCGAGCGGAGAGCGAGAGCGAATGAAGCAACAAAATAATGACGAAAAAAGAATCTACAACAAGTTAACCCAAAACCTTGCCCAAGGACGAATTCCAACGTACAACGGGACAGGAGCATATAAAAACGAAACAAAGTCTCACTTTTGCCGCAGGAATATGAAGCAAGCAGCCCGGGACAACGTCTGCGATTCGACGTCCGGAGTTGGTAAAGTATGGCGCTCATTTCTTGGGTTGCGGTTGACAGAAAAAGAAACAAGAATAGGTACGGACAGGACGGATACTTGTAGAGCCCGAAGGCTTTTCACGGCGAAATGAGACGAAATGAGTAGGGGCTGCATCACGGGCGAATGAAGCAGAAATGAGGAAAAAGTCGGCGAAAAGAACAAACTTCTGACGCCGGTTGGCCGGCTGTCCGGAACCTCGCTGAGCACCTGAGACGAGTGATACTTGGATACCCGGATATCTGGTATCGGGGCTGGTTCCCGGGCCAAGAAGACGTTCATTTTTCTTCCACGAACGCGCGCGTTCTCCACACCAACGGTCCCCATAGTAAGCGCCCTTCTTTCGGGAGGCTTCTCTGCTGCGACCGGGACATCCTGGTTCTCTCAGTGAATTATTGAATATCATACGGAATCGAAGATTGGCTCGAGCGTCGTGGGGGCAAGCAATTGTTACGCGATACGAATTGGGGGAGGTGTTGTGGGGAGAGATAAATGAAATTTATATTCAATTTTGGTCCCGCCAAAGCTTTCGCCGACGAAATATTGGATAATATCAGAACGTTGGTCGAACGAAACGACGCAATCGATCTGGAAGCAGAATTCTGCAATAAGATGGTAAAGACCATAATCGAGAAGGCGAAATAATAAAAACCTTTAATATATTATAATGGAAGATATAATTGAAAATCTGGAGCAAAATAGTTCGAATATTAATTCGGAAACATTCAATCGTAAGTCCAGTTGACTTCGTACAGAATTCATGCTTCGCAAGGCTGAGTGCGAAGTGCGAACACTAAGCTTCCGATCCACTCCGACAAATAGGACCCATTACGACACCAATCTGAATTGCCTTCTCTGGACACACAGACAAGCGGAACTGCATTGAGTGCTACTGGAAGTAGCCTAGCTGGAAGCACCTGCAACGACTACTGCATCCGTCAGTACCGCAGGCCATTACTGGGTGGCCCCCGTCTCGCCCTCCTCCGAAGTCTATTGATTCTTGTCTCACCAACGCGGACGAGCCCAACCATTTGCGGCACCTTCGAAGCCAACGGAGCACCTGCGGTGGGGTGCGTCCTTCGTCGACCTATTGAACGTCACCCCCGGAAGTCTCTGCTCAGGATGGGACCCCTTTCTCGAAGCACAGGAGCGCACTTTCGCGCGATGATGTTATTCATTCGATCAACAACTTTGTAAACATGTCCGCTTACAAGACTACGGGGCCGCGCTTACAGGGCGAGTGCCGGATTGAGTGGCGGAAGTAAACAGCTTCTGGGGTGGTGCTGGTGTCGCTAGCGCAACACTCCACCCCTCCGACTGCGGCACTTGACGATGGAAGGCGAGACTGATGTTTTGCGGTCACACAAAACGCTCACAGACGCGGTGGCGGAAGAGGTGCAGGAAATGACCGGAGCCCCCCTGGCCGGGCCCGACCAACCCGACAAGCTGATCCACTCAATAGCGGTCCCACTTGTGAGGGTGATGAGTTCCGTGGAAAATGAAATATGAATCGCAGCACCGAAGTCTTCCATCTCCTGCGGCTGCGGGCCGCGTACGTGAGCGCAATGCATAAGAGGCTCTAGGTGGGGCTCTGCCGTGACTGTGGAAGGATACGAGGGCAACGGAAGGCCAAACAACCACAGCAAAAAAAGAGGAAAGAAAACAACACGTAGGTGGCAAGTCGCATATTTCTCTGGTTGGTTCTGGAGGGTAGGGAGGGAAATCCTGGCCGCGAAAGCCTCTTGCAGGAAGATTTGTTTGCCGACGGAGCCCCCGGGGCTGTGGAAGCGCTTACCTTACGAGTGACAGTAGTGGCCACATATCCTATTGTTTTCTCTTTCAGCTATCGTAAAGGTTTTCCACGACGCGAGGCGATTGGTAATGGCCGCGTGTGTGTGTGAGTTCATTCATGTTTGGTTACGCCCGACTTGGAGCCGGTTTTCGCGGCAAGTTCATAAACACTTAAATTGATTTGATGGAAAGCCTGCTCTCGAAGCGGGAGGCGAAGCGTCGGAACATACGAGGCATTCGAAGCTCAACAAACCGTACAATCAAAATGAGGCTTGTTTTATACAATTTTACAGTCCCTTTCTGATGGTAGCCTGCCGATGCATCTGGCAAGAGATCTGGCAGCAAAAAAAGGACCAGGCACCAATTCCACGAATGCATGCTCTGGCGGCCTACGTTCAGAGGCCTTCTTTAAGGTCGCAACCCGTCGGTATCTCTGAGAAATACGTAAATGTCAAAAACGCGAACTTCAACCTTCTTCGTTAGATTAGCCTCGTTTTGTGGCGCCGTCGGTTGGCAGAAGCGCCCTTGCATAAATGGCGCACAGCCAAAGTGTGTAATGATGTTGGCCCTAATTTCCAAAGGACACATTTTGCATGTTGTCCGCCATTAATTTGGAACTCGCAGTTGGGAGAACCCAACGTGAACCAACGTGAAACTTTCCACGGGCGAATCATTCCGCTAGGTTTCGTCATGCATCCAACGATGAGAATCTAAACGAACGCAGATAAGTCATTAGCGTGCCAAAACACACACAAAATTGTGTATCAAAGTGTAATGGGAATGTAATCGGGCTTTACGATTGTCTAATGACCTTTCATGTTCGGGCCATGTTGTTGTTTTGGTGGGAAAGGCATCAAATCACCAAACACACCGGTATTGATTATGTTTCATGTTGTCGGTTCCGTTGTGGTTTATGTTGCCTGTTTTTACTTTATCGTTTGCTGCCAGTCCGACAGAAAGAGCGAGAGCCAGCGTACGTTTGATGAAACATTAAACACAGCCTTTCACCTTCGGCTCGGTTCAGCGTGGGTCACTGGCAGCCGGCCCCCGGGGGGAGGGCTGGCTAATAGAGGAGGCAGACCAAAAAGTCATTCGTTGATGATGGACCTCCCGGCCTACTGGGTTGTGTGTGTGTGCCGTTTAGGCCAAACAATGAAAAAGGAAAAATAATTTGACAGCGAGGGCAAGTTCCTGTCGAGCGAGAAAGAGACGGGTCACCCAACGCCGGGGGGTCGTTCAGAACATTCTCGACAAACCGCAAGCGACCACAGCAACAACAATGCCGCCACCTGGCACCACACACACACACACGCACACGGACCGACGAACGGACGGACCGGTGAAAATTCGTTAGGACCGAAAATAAATCACAAACACGCAACGTAAATGATTTCCGCGGCCGTGTTTTCCGATCTCTCTCGCTCTCTCCCTCTCTCTGGCTGGCTGGCTGGCTGGAAACGATCACTCACCCAGGAACCAGGAACGTTGGGGCAGCCAACTCCTCATCGGCAAATTACGGAACAAAACAAATCATATAATTTGCATAACTACCGCCCCAGCCCAGCACCGTGCGCCGATCGTTACATTCTGGGTCCGTTTTCTTTTCGGTGCTCCTTCTTTGTCGTTTTGTTTTTTGGCGTGCACTTGGAAACGAAAGTGCGCCGTCTTTTCCAGCCACTTGCCCTGGCCGGCCACCACGAAACGGGGTGGCTCTAATCAGTCAGCGATCAGAGCGGCACCACAATGCAGGTTAAGAAACGGAGCGTTTACTGTCGATGCCTATTGGTGTGGTTGCACTCCTTGCTGCTGGAAACTAAGGCCGAGGCCGAGAGAGCGACAAGAGGCGCGCGAGATTCCATCGAGTGGTTACACAATGGGGTCTGGCCCATTTTAGCAACACTTTTTAAATTACACCTTCAACTTCATGTCGTTCATCGTTACGTTAGGCAGTGGTAGTGAAATTACGCTTCGTCCTTAATGTTCTCTCTTCATCGCACTCGCAACTCGTAACACTCTTATCGGAACACAGGTCTTCGGACTCCCGCCTGGAAGGTAATGCTCCGTTCTCGCGCTCTCGTTCTCTTTTCGTGATGAATTATGAATTATTTAAAAACGGTACATGCCGTTAAAAGGTAGAGAGGAGCATAAAAAGCGTCAAGCCGTAAACCGAAAAGCTCAAGCTGTTGACGTCACTTCATCGACGTCACAAAGGGCGACGTCAAGCGAAACGAGAAAATGACGATGCTTCGGGGGTCCCACTTTCCGTCCACTCGATAATGCAACAACCACAAATACGACAGGCGCTCCTGCAAAGACGTCAAACGCGTATCAAAATGGGGCTTCTCGGGCTTCTTTTGAGCAGAAAAGTAATTAAATATTTACTTGAAGTTTGACATTTTGACCCACAGAAAATGTCACATCCACCGCGAGCGCGTAAATACAGGGGACCTTTAGGGTCCGACGAGCTGGGCCACGGTTGGGCCAGTCTCACGTGTTGATTACCATTACGCCATGAGAGCCATGAAGTGCATTCGTGTTTCGTGCATTTATGAATAGCCTCGCCTTCGAAGCGCTCTGCTGGTCCTGGGGTGGACCGAAAAACTTTCAACCCCCACGTACGGTCAGGGTCCGTGTGTGGGATGGGCTTACCATGGCACAGCATGGGTACTGCACCGCATCCTGTACGTGACATCCGAACATTCCGGTCACCGGTGGTGGTGACCGCACGTGATAGCAACATTAGGACCCCACGCCGCCGTCCCCGCTGCGGAAGGAAGAAATCAAAACGTTCATATTTGTTTGGGGTCCGTGGGGTGGCGTATCACTCTCCCGGGTGAATCCTGCCGCTGGGTGGTCCACCATTTAAGTGTTTATCGTTGCATCTAGATTTATTGTGCAAATGTTGAATTACTTCCTTTCTCCGGGAGACCCACGGTGATGCACTGCTTCTACTACTGCGCGGGGGCTTAGAGGTCGGATCGAACCCTGTGTGTGTGTGGTGCTGCGTGGTGGAATGGTAAACTGTGTACACAGTTTGCATAAAATATAACCAGACAGCCAGTTCATTAGAGTTCACTGGCCAAAAACTAATGTCATAAATCAAAGCACTTACAGCAACGCCGGTTGGCACGCCGGGACTTCAGTTGTTTTCAGAACCCAACGGGTTACCCAGCTGTTACGGGGCTTAAGGGGTTCACCACCAACCTTTGGGTGTATTCATTTTACGTGCTGCGGCCGAATTCCACCGAGAAAAAGGGTTATGCGTCAATGCCGCCTCCTGGATTTTTTTCTGGTGTCTTTATTTTACGGTCAACCAAACCCAACGTTTTGTGACTGTTTTTTTCATCTAATAATCCTTTCCGATTATCCATCCTTGCAGTCATGATGCACCATAATGCGAAAGCCATTGACAAACAACAAAAGGTTCTGTTGTCTTGGCGAGATCAACGAAAGAGGAAGTCACACGACAGATTAGCGCCACGGAAACGGAGGAGCGCCAAGGAGTCGAGCGACGATGACGGCTAATTATTATCTGTCACTTGTCAGGCCAAGACCACCGCCACCGGTTGGTGGGGAAAGTTGTTTAAAACTTCACCACTGTTCGCTGGGGCCACTGAGCGATGGCGGTATTTTATTATCATTCCCCAGTCCCCATCCCGAGCCGACTATCGATTCCAACGAGGAGCTTGATTCGATCAGCGCTCCTTCGGCCTCTCGACAGACTTTTCGCCCGGGTCGCCTATCGCCTCGATTAATCTTCTCATCTTCCACCGGCGGCCGGCGCCTTTGCGAGGGCATCTCGTGTTCCGCTGAACTGAGATGGCCATAATTTAGCGATAACGCGCTGCGTTCGGTTGCTGTCAGCGCGCAAGTGTCACCGCTGATCGAAAGCGGGTGATAGGGAGTTGGCTGTTGACGTTCCGTTAAATTTATCGTTAATTTGCCCAGCAGGTGATGGGCTGGAAAAGTGGTGGCCGCCACAGCCTGTCGGGGGCAGCAAAGTGTTGGCTGGCCCAGCGATGGTTGGGTGTACATTTTTCATTTCCCAGGTTTAGTTAACCCACGAGAGAGCACCGGTGAGCTGGTCCACAAGTGCGGCCAGCACTCAAACCACCCAACGGGATACCGAAGCATCACCGATGTCCGTTATGATCGCTGGCTGTTATCGGACAATAGGCGCCATGTGGACAAAA
Organism: Anopheles cruzii; assembly: GCF_943734635.1. Taxonomy (NCBI): domain Eukaryota; kingdom Metazoa; phylum Arthropoda; class Insecta; order Diptera; family Culicidae; genus Anopheles; species Anopheles cruzii. The sequence continues at coordinate 80,513,907 of NC_069145.1, forward strand.
TATCATGTCGTTGTTTATTGTCTGTCTCCCTCATCCGGTTGACCGGCTGGTGACAGCATCTTTCACGGACACGTCGTGCTGCGAGCGGGCATTGTGTCATGGCAAGGATGTGCACAAAAAACTAGCTCCACCGCTCGTCCGGCGTTTGCCCACCCGGCACGCGGGATCCAGGTGAGCTGATGCAATGATAAAATTTATGACTACCTTCACCGTCATGCTACTGCTGTCAGCGCGCGCGGACGCACGGCCACGGCGCGGCACAATGGCCGACGGATGAGGGCGGTATAAAGATTTATGAGCGCACTTTTCGGGGCATGCTTTCGGGCGTTTGCCATGGTTTTATTTAAAGCACGCGGTGCGGTGCGGTGCTTCGCGGGGGTCCTTTTGTGCGGGATTAGCAAATCGTAGGATAAGGCTAATGAAATTCTTTCGGAAATATGTTGTGAAAAATTTGGAGGAATAATTTAATAAATTTGACCCCCCTGGGCTGCGGCGATGGCGATCTTCTCACGGCGAATACGGAAAGGTGATTAGAAAAAAATAAAACTATTATTATATTCGCCATTCCGTGTAGGAAATGGAGACGCCAGGTGCCCGACGACGTTGGTTCCGTTCAACACAGGCTCGACGCTTCAGTGTCCTTTCTGAACAATTTGGAAACGAACACACAAGAGCCCACATGTTAATGCGATAATTTTAAAGTCCTTGCAGTTTGTGCCGTTTGGTTGATCGTAAACTGCGCCAGTCTGGGATCGTAAAACGGAGGCCAACAAGCCCAATATTTCCAACACATTTTAAATGCAATAAAATTATAGTACGATCATTAATGGAAAAAGTTAACACATAAATTAAAAATTAAAAATAATTGTATTTTGCGAAAGCAGAACACGGAGTACACGGCTCAGCCGTCCAACCGTCGGACGCACAGATTTTTCGAACGCACTCTCGCGGCAACAACGCGACCCCCCCTTTCGGTGACGACGTAAAAGAAATTTGTCATGCGGCCAGTAATTAGAGCGAACAATTGAACGTAAATGAAGCAAATGGGCCTACGAAATTATCGACCGGCCATCGGAACACATTAAGCGCAACCGTTGCCCCCTCGGCCGCCCGGCGTCACCGTTTCGTTTGAAAGGAAAATGCCGCCCTTTCGCCCTGAGTTTGCCGAATTTGCCTCCTTCACAAGCTGGAGTGGAGCTGAATATATTGCTGAATGTTCAGCACTTCGGGCTGTGTGTTTCGTTTTTCACCCGGCGCACCGTAGTAAACCCAGAGGATATTCACCTTTTCTGCAGTGGCCGTGCCAAGGGGACCGTGCCACCCGCCAGTCTAATTGGGCTGGCGATGCCAATGAACGGCGAATGTGGAGCCAGACCTCAACATGGACGCCGCCGAAGGGAGTTCGACACAAAATATGACGAACGAAACGGCACGAACGGCGCAAAACACCGGAGAAATGTTCAATCAAAGCCCCGAGGGGTCGCGTGCCGATGTTGTGTGACCTTTCTTTCCCCACGACACACACACACACACACACATGCACGTAGAGTTTGTTTACCTGCGAGAGGGCGCTCTGTGCATAAGGGGTCACTTATGCGGCGTTACTTGGAAGGGTTTCGAAATCTACAGCACGGGTGGGTCAAAGGGTACTCCTCGGCGGGTTACTTCTACTCGTACGCTTCCTTCCAGCCCTCGCCACCGCCTTGCTGTCAGCTTTTTGCTTAACCCTTGTCATCCGTGGGAACAACATAATTTGTGTGTCTCGCTTGGAAAGTTTGGGACGACGCGCAAGCGATCATAAAAACGGTCCACTGAGAGGTCCACGAAGCCAAACGACGGCACGGGGTCATATTTTTATGAACCACCGCGCGTTTAAGGATGTGTTTTTTTGTTCTTTCGTTGCCCTTAATTTCGGTGCCTTCCCTTAGGGCGCCAAATGAGGCTCGATCGGGACCTTCAGTTGGGAGGTTTGCTGCATCATCGTGTAAATATTAATTCCACAGTGCGCCGCTCGCGGAGCATAATGAATCGGGGGTTGCGCTTTGATTTTTTGTGGAACGGAAAAGCTAATAAACCGTGTGACTGGTTCATCAATTGAACGCCCAAGGCCTTGGGTTTAAAATGGATGTTTGTCGCGATTAACGCTAGTAAACACGTGCGTCCAGGGTGCCCAGTTATGCCCAAACCCACAGTTTCGCAGCGAGAAAAAAAGAAACTCGAACAGCGGGTTGATTACGACAGTAATGGAACCAATTAGGAAGAAGGCCGGGCTCCGAAGGTTCAGACTGCCAACCGGAGGCTCTGCGCGCTAAGTGATACACTTATTATCGCATCAAACTATTTACATTTCCACTCCCCATTCGGGGCCGTCGAAGAGTAATGGAGTGATTTGTTGTGCCGGTCCTTCCAGAAACCGGCACCAGATCTACGCAATTAGTTACGTTACTTTCCGATTAGTGGCTGGTGCCGTCTCGATTCGGAGATCCTTTCCTCCGTTCGGAGAAAACAAACCCCGAAAAGGGGCCACTTACGGCACCTAAAAGACACAGGAATGAAGGAGTAAGAAAAACGGTCCCCAAAAATGGGGAGGCTCATAAATATTTGAGCATCTTCTCTCGCTCTTTCCGTGCTCAACGCAAATAATTTATTCATTCGTTGCAGTTGCGGTCGAATAATGCGCTCCTCTCACTGCTCCTGGGTCGGTTGGTACTTTATTTACCGATGTCAGCCGCACAGTCCGACCGAAATTTAGGGCAGCCCAGTATAAGTGGACTACTTATGTTTCATTTTCACCCGAACCCGATTTGTTCCGTCCCAATAAACAACATCGCGTCGCTCGTTTCGCCCACTTAACAGGCGGACCATTTCACAGCTCTTTCCCGGAACTAGGAAACCCAAACCAGAACCCACACCAGACTCCGGTCAGTCCGAAACGAAACCGTTTATTAATAGTTGCATGCCAACTCGTCACCTGGCCGGTTCGGGTCACCCGTTGGCAACCCGCTGGTGTTATGGGAAATTAATTCAAACGTTTCGCTCCCACGAATGGCACGGCCGTGGTCAGTGTTGCGGTGTTGCTGTTCTCCAGAAGATAAGCCCGAACCCGGTGCCCGGCTAGAGTGAGAGGGTAACACGGTTCACATCACTCCAAAAATTTCCTTCCACCGCGAAGCGAAGGAATCGGATTTTTTTTCCATTTTCGCACAGAAGGTGGTTTCCGCCGTCTGAGCCGGGCCACTTTATTTCCCCGTGGAGCCTTGGTTAGCAGGCTGACCCAGAGAGTGTGATATGGAAGCAGCCTATTGTTTCCTCGCACTTTTCCGTGGTGCAAACGAAATTCTCACCATAATGGCCCAAGGAACAAGGATGAAGAGAGCGTGGCAGAGTGCGGCTGTCGGTTTGACCAACAGAGTCCAAAGTATGCTACGGTGCTCCGGTGCCCTGCGGTGCCAAGAACTTCTGCGGGGCGTTGGCAGCCGCTGTATGCTGTATGCTGGGGTTCGTGTTCGTGCCACAAATGGCGGCTCCTTTGACCGGCCGGCAGGCGACTACTTTGGGACTACTACCCTGCCGGCTCGCACTACCGGCGACCGGATGTCGGTTTGTTCGGTGCGTGCCAAAAAGGAGCCGAACTGCAGGAGCCGGCTTACGGCGGGGCCCTCTCGAAACTTGGCCGAAAGAAGGAAACTGCTTAGTCGCAGCTGTGGAACAGGAGTGTTGATGCCAGATTAAAGGGTTTACTCGGTGTTTTTCCTGGCTCACGTGGCGCACACCGGAAGTCGGCTAATGTTGCAGACGGTAGAAGATGGCAGATAAATTCGATAAACTTTCACCTCACGTTCGGGGTCAGCGAAGGCAGGCGTCGCATGTTGGGCCGCTCAAGAAGCTGGTTTCTGAAGTGGGCCAATTAGATGGCAGATAGGGTCAGCGCCTGCGGGCATGAAGCTTGCTCGTGTGACGTGACAACAGGTGATTTTAAAATATCCCATCTTGACTCGAGCACACGAGTTCAAAGTTAAAAGGTGGATTTTAAAATTATTTTCCAAGTCCATGATAGATGTCTTCGGGGCAAGGAAAACAATCCTTCAATATCAATCACTAAGTACGTTCGACAAGTATGACATCCCTTGTAAAGTGATCATAATAATCAATTCAATTCAATAACATGATCTTCTATGAATCTTGTAAAACTTTTTCTTGCGCCAAGCTGATTGAGTACGCTACTGATTTGGTATAATCATTGTGATCTTGAAACTGATTTGGTGTAATCATTCAGTTCAGTTTACTTCACTTTAAAAACAGAACCTGGGAAACACCGGACCAGTGATAGTTCTAAACGAATCGCTGGCGTCTTCCATCAATAATGGATGGTGGGTTTTAATTTTCCCACAATATTATGCCCACCTGTTTGCGTTGCGTGGGGATCGTTGATCGACACCGGCATCATCACCGGCAAAAAACAAAACGGGAAAAGACCGCGAGGACCACAAACTCATTCGGTGGTTGTCCACGGATCGACATTTTGACCTCGGATCCGCTTCACGGTGCGAAGTCGGTCTTGAACCTTATTAATCCGTTACTCTGCCCCAAAACATACGTTTGTTGGTGGTTTGCCTCACCGTTCCGGTTCCGGGACACCGGAGTTACGGTACAGCCCAACACAACAACAGGTAAAACAATTCCCCGAGATCCCAGAAGTCGTTACCCGTGACTCCATGGAGGCCCCCGGTAAGCATTCAACAGCCCAGCGGAAACGTACTGATTCGAGCAGATGGCAGCTTCACAAAAAAAAGACATGTCAAACACACGGCGGACAGTCGAAACGGACCCCGAAAACGGGATGTCGATGACTGCGTCCGGGATCCGTGTTCCTAAACGAAGTATGGTTCGGTCGACTTTGCCACCGTCGAGAGACTCGGGCCGACCGACCGGAAACGGAAAGCTGGCGGAATTATTACGTTCTGGAATCAATCTTACACTCGTTAGTCCATGGCGGGGACAGGACAGAGCGAGGAAGCAAAATGAAGGTCTGGTTGGGTCTCGAAGGATGCCCGGCATCCATTTTGGGACCGACAATTGCATCATTTCTGGTCAATCCTTTTCCTCCACCTCATAACCGTTGGCAGATTGCGTAGGTGAGGCGGTTCCTTGGGCACTGATGTGGAGTGCACCATAGATCGTTACGAAGGACCCTCAGACCAGCTCAACTTTCGCCTTGGAAGCGACGTAATATGGCATCATTGCAGAAGAAGGTGTTGGATAGCTCTCTCATAGCTTGTGGACAGCTTTACAGCACGCGATCCTCTTCCCAAATTCTCAATTTAGCTGAAGTTGATTGCCAATTGCTGTTTGGAAATAAGTTTGTTAACTGCTGCTACTTTTGGGACGATACTCACTTCAGTGAACTGACGTTGACTCTGTTAAATCCGTATTCTTTTCAATCAAAAGGATCCATAGCAAACTCTCACTCACAATTACACACATACCAGCGGCACACCTACACTTGTGGCTAATGAGAGCTCACCATCAGCACCATTTGCGCGTGGGCTATTCCGATGATGAATGAGCTGGCGGGTGTTGTCGAATCCTGGCGATGATTTATCGTGGTTATTGGCAATCTAGCACCAATCTTTTATTCTCACTTCGAGCGCCCATCTTCGTCCGCGTAAACCGTCGACCTGCCGCTAACAGACGATGATCGTCGTGGTGGAATAATTTCCTAAACTTTCTTTACACTTCTTCTTCACCGCTTCGGTGTTGCTCCAATTTCGGTAGCACTAATCACACCCTCAAAGCCACGCGCACACACACCAGCCAGCCAGCGGCATACACTTACTCGCCAACGGTGGCTCGAAGCTCGCTCCCACTCGCGTAGCCACCGAATTCACCGGAAAGGACGAAAGACGCAGCGAACCGTGCGGTTAGAATTTCCATTTCAAGCCGAACACGCACCCAGAAGGTGGTCACGCGGGTGGATTGCCTCCCAAGAAGCAAGAATGATGACTGATGACCGTGCACGGCTGATGACGACGGCTTTGCGTGGCCCTTCTTTAATGTATCCGCGAACCGCTTCAATTTCACGAATGAACCGATCACGATCACTGCAGGCCTCCCTCCGTGTGTGTGTGTACGTTTTCTTGGTGAGAAACCACCACTTTCGCTCAGACACTGCGAAGACGATATACGTTGGTGGCAGTTGGCTGAGGGTAAAAAACCGCCCGAACAACGGCACGCGCGGCTACCGCAACCGTTCGCGCGAGTTTTCCAATTTGGACTGATCCGAGTCCGAGCCCGCCGATGGCGAGCAATGTCGGTTTTCCGGTGGATACGTTTGGTCGATTGCGCGAAGCACGTCTTCGGCCCGCTCAGCTGTTTTTCACGCCATCGCCAGTGGAAAACTTCGTCCCGTTCATCGATTTGTCGATGAACGAGAGCTGCTCCACCGTTCATTTCGAGCAAATGAACGCAAACCGTGTCAGTGAGAAAAACTGCTCACCCGTGAGAAACGTTCATTGGAAAACCGACTCGATCATCTCACAGAACAATAACTGTGAGACTGCTCAAGAAACAGTATTTTAAAATGTATAGATCAAAGCAAATAAATTAATTATTATTAGTAATGTACGGACATTGTATCAAAAACTGTTGCCCATTTATTTTCGAGCTGTAGAATTTGTTGGTAGATTAAAAAGGCCCAAATTCCACTTTCCTTAATGAACGCGATAGCCTACAAAGCACTTGCACTATAAACACACAATGCGGCGAGGACCAGCTAGACAGGTAACAGCATAGATTACGACACAACGCTTTTCCGGTGGCCCAAGTTTAATAAAGAGAGCACCGCAGGCAGAGAGAGTGAAAGAGCGTTTTAAACAGGCTCCCAAAATGTTGAGGATTCCAAAAACTACGGCACACGCTTTGGCTGAGCGGCAAAACGCCGGACGAATAACGGCCAACCAACTGTAGGATTAAATGAATAAATAATTGTTTTCCGTGTGGGTTCCGTAATCATAATGCTTCGCCGTGACCCTCGGCTCGGTTCAGCCCGGCTCGTCGACCCCACACCGACGGCCCTTGCATTCGGTAGCCCCGGAGGGATGATATCACCCCATTTCGTCCTGCCACAGACCGGCTGGCGGACCGACCAAAACCCTGTGACCACCTGACACGAAGAATTTCATAGCTTGCTGAGCCCGTGAGCGTCCCCTCACTTAAGACCACCTAATAGCTAAATGGGTACCGTCTTCAATTCCGAAATTGCGTGACTCTCCGGATCGTACGTCTTCATGCGAGCTCGTGGCAAAAACTGTGGCAAATGACACAGGCGTGGTGTTTAAAATATGTAAACCCCGTGCAATCTGCCCCAGGAGAACCGTTTTAAACTTCCGGCAAACCCTTTTCTCGGGCCATCGGCGTAAGTTCGTTGACACGTGCGTTACGTCATGGCAGGCAGGAATTTGGCAGCATCCGCATCGGTCGCTTTACGAGTCCCGGTGCTCGCATCATCAGCGTTATGCTGAGCTACTGTTACTACCGCGGCATGATGCGCCGGATGTTCACGAAACTATTCTCACGAATCGTGAGGCCGCCGCCGAAGGATCGCGAAACTATGGCGAACAACGGCAGGGGGCGGACACTGACTAATTAACGTCCCGCCAGCATCCTTTCAAGCTCTGCTTCGCAGCTTGCTCTGCAGGCATAAGCAGCACATAATGCTTCACGTGCTTCTCATTGAAACCGGCACGCCAAAAGGAAGGAAGTGTACCTTTTGTTTCGGTCTCATCATTAGACACCTCTTCCTGCCGGTGTCTTTGAAGGTGGCTATCGATGTGTGCTTTTATTTATACTTTTGTTGCTTTCAACAGTCGGGCCACAATGATTAACAATGCGGGTTGGGTTCGAGACCCGAGAATGTACACTAAATCGGGTTAAAGAAGAGGTCCTTGAAACAAAACAAAAAACCGCTCACGTTCCCGGTACACCTTGATCGTGATTTTAATCCCCTGCTCGTGTGACTCGGACTGACAGCTCCTTTGGGGTCTTTAATTTCTTTAACGACCATCATTAAGGGAACTAAGGAGAACAAATGCAAATCTAAAGTGGGGCTCAAGGATTATACCGCTAGTGGAAGGATCCCGAAGCGGATGATGTTCCAGTTGCTTTAGCCGGATTAAGACCATAATAAACTCAAGAAGATTCCCCCCACGAAGCTCTTGTTTCTGGATTCGTAGGCCACACTGGCTCGACCTTTGTGCGAGGTTCATTGTGGCTTGTGGCTCAAGGAACACTAAGCTACGATTTTACTACGAGAAACCCGTCCAAAAGCCTCCGGTAATCAATGTAAGCAAACAATGTAAGCTTCTGATGAATAAAAGCCTTTCTCGGAAATGGTAAAAACGGAAGCGGACGCGCAACACGTGATTACATGCACATGGTTAAATTATGCATAAATAATGGGCCATTTGCGATATGCAGGCCCTCCGCTAAACTTCACCATGAGGGAGCATGGCAACACATGTTAAGGCACTATCCCTTCGTGGCTAATCAGCATGTACCCAGCACAAGCTCGAGCACGAAATTGCTTGTCGCTGTTCGGTTCGAATTTGGTCGATCGTCTGTGACGTAGACGACGAGGAGAAGTATTTTTCATTGTTTCCGAAAATTTATTTGTTTTGCCTCGAAATACTGCATCCTTCGTTGTCCGCTTCAACGCGTGAACACGCTGTAGGCCATGGTCCTGGTTCCTGGTCGTAAAGATAAAGCGCGACGAAAGGCGTAAGGCGTCCCTGGCGAGATAAGCTGTTAGTGGAGTTTCATGCTCATTCAGACCGTGCAGTGCGTTAATAAAATGCCACACGAAGGTGTTTACGAACCGCTTATGACCGTTCTTTCAAAGTCCATGACAAACCCTTTCCATTGTAAAGGATGGCGTAAAACACGTGAAATTCCGTTGAATCTCAGTTATTCGAACACTTGAACAAAAACGGACAGCGGGACAGGAAACGCAAGACTCAAACACGTGGACATAAGAGAACAAAGGGACACAAGACTTAAGACAGACATCTATAAATTACTTTGTAGTGACCTACATGCTTACGTGACTCAAGCATCGGATCCGCTCGTGTATACGCGGATCGAGCAAAGCAGACGGTTCGGCAGCACTGTCGAAGTTGACAGTTGTCCCGCGCCTGGAAACACCATTCTCTTCTTCCTGCGGCCGTCAACACGATCAGACGTGCCGGCATAGTCACCCCCCTGTAGAACAATAATATCCGTTCCCAAAACATTCACGCCTCCAAACACGGCTCGAACATGAACCGTGAGATGGTTTCATGCTAATCTAGAAATTGAGGTTGACGAATTGAACAAAACGTAGTGTGATTACGTTAAACCCCAACTTTTGAACGTATTTATATTTTATAATGTTGCAGAGTGCAACTCGCAACGGAAGCCAACCGAACTACCAAGTGCAGTGTATTTTGCAACCAAATGAACTCGCTTGTTTGAAACTTTCCCAAGTGCTCCATTTCGACTGCGTACGCAGTACAAAACTATTTGGGGATAAAATGTCGACCTCAAATTATAATATGCTTGGATTAAGCCATGCGTGTGACGGGCCACTTGTGTGTGTGCTTTGACAGTGCAGTGCTCCAGAAAAGTGTTTAAAGTTTCAGTCATGGTTGAACCAGTTTCCGAGCCGAGGTTTTAGTTTATCTTTTTCTTTGGTTCGTCGTCCCGTTCTTGGTGTGGCTTCGGTGTTGCATTTCCATTTGTTTGATACGCACGCGGGCGTAAACGCATTAATATGCCCTCGCCGAAACTTTTTTGGCCCCGTCAACTTTCGTCATCCTGTTGCAGCTCGCGGCCAACTCACAGCAGCGCGTGTGTGTCGGTAACGGATGCTCACTCCGAACTCGGAACAGCGGAACAGCACACGCAAACTGATGCTGCAGCTGCCAAATGCAATGCCGCCGCCACCGTTTCGAGGTACGTGTTCGGTATAATGATAATGTTTAGACGCCAGCGATTTTCTCACCATTTATTTTCCCCCAGGAGACCCCTTTTCAGGTTCGTGCTGGCGGGAGAAACGGCCAACAGGCAGGTTCGGGGACGAGACGGAGTACTCGAGAACGGCCGAGAACGTGATTGCTTTGCACTTTTGTGGCACCGAAAAACCGAAACCTAAACGAAACGAAAACTTACCGTCACGCCACGAAACACCATGCGCCTCCCTTTCGTGGCCCGACCGGCAACGGGTGCGAAGGTAAGTTTTAATATTTTAAATTGCAAATTAGATGAACGATAGTGCACGTGAGCGTGTCTTGGCACCTGATGCCGGGAAGCCGTCCCCGTTCCGGATGGGGTACCGTTTAATTAAATCAAGAAATTGATGGCTAAACAGCACGTTTCACGTCCATCAGCGCGCGCGTTCGCTGCCACGGTGCCATTGTGCCAGGTGTGTGCCGAGCAACTTTCGTTGCCCGCGGGCCCCGCTTTATGATTGTTCAAACGGATGTCTTCACGATCGAGGAAAGATTCCGCGAATGGGCATTTAATGGAGAAAACTTTACGAATTTCAATGAACCACGGCCCCCGAACGGGCGGCTAAAGGTTTTTTGGCAGCCCACAAATCACAACTCGTGCTCTGGTTTTGGGTGTGATAAAAATTTATGGATTACTGCCAAACACTGCGCTGCGCTTTCTTCAGCCTCCGTCGGGCAGAAACAACTTTTTAAGCGTTTCGTTCGTTAGTAAACATGCTGCAACTTTATTTCATTGTCTTGCCCGAGAAACCAGACCTTCCCAATAAATGCTGTAAATCACCCACTTTTCTCTTGGCTTCCCCGTTCCAAGCATCATTTGGGGAACTGCTGCTGGTGCGAAGCATAAGACGCGAGCTCATCGATAGCTACACCAATGTGGGGCCAACCCTTTCCGGAGCGTAACCCTTCGCTGCAGACCGGAGAGTTTATGGAATGTTCGCTACAAACAATAAACAGATTAACAGTTGCCCAAATTTACGGCACCTGAGCACAGTCCGTGAGCCATTAACGATCATAAATAACAATCTTATTTCTCCGCTTTGTGCCATCTGGAAAACTATCGGGCGGACAGAATGTATCGCGTTGCATAATTTGTGTTACTAAAGTTACTGAAAAAGTTAATTTACGCCTGTAAATATTTCGCATATCCAACCGCACAGAAACTGCGAACGATCCGAGATAGTTGACGGTGACTTATCCACTACTGGCAGCCTTACAGTGGACTCCGATTGACTTGTTGTCAAAGTTTTTCTCCCGTTGATCAGCTCCAATTATGTTGATGATTCCATACTGCTACGTAGAGAAGATTGTTCAATAATACGAACATCAAGAAGCAAGCTTTTAATCTCACTACTCGTATCGTTTGCGACAGGAACGTCAAGCTCCGCCAAACACCAGTAGCTGTACCAACTTGACCACAACTCACCGAACCAAAGAGTCTTGGTTGACAATGTTTGCACAAAAGTTAGCACGAACTAAGCTTGCGGTTTCGCCTTCGAGCTCGAGGATATTCTTCCACTTCCTAATGGAGTCGAGCAGCCTCGAGCGCGTTGTGGTTGTTTAATTTTATTTCCTTATTTTGTGCGCTGCTCGTTGCGTTTGCGTTTCATATCGACGCAACGAGTCGGCAGAAAGTAAACGCTGAACCCCTTACTGCCGGACTGTGAGGTTGGGAAAACAGTGAGGCGATAAATAGTCCACCACCTTGATCGCGCTCGGTCTCGAAGCCCGGCGATGGGGCTATCGAAGTGTATAAATGAACCCGATTCTCGTGTAAAAAAGAAGTTTGGTTGGAATGTTTACACCCCAACACGGCTGGCCATCTGAGGAAGGTGGCCCATTGTGGGTGAACCTTGCTGGCGAAAAAAACCTAATGGAACTCAAACAACGCAATGAACAAAAACTAATTGTGGTTTAATAAAAGGGGTCGTGCCAAACAAGAAGCAAAAACAAAAGGCTGTGGGAATTCCCGGAGTATCCACTGAAACCCAATTATTGTGCGATACTGCCACAGGTTTCGCTTGTCCGACGCTTGTTACTCAGCACGTTATCCTCGGCCGAGTGCACTTCGAATGCAGTTCGCATCGATCGAAGACCGGCCGGCCGACCGGGAGTTTCTGGAGTACTAATTTCAGTCAAAGTTTCCACCCGAAACAGGGCGAACCGAAAGCGAATTGGCTTTCCACGGGTGGATAAAAAGCGGACCGTACTGTGGTGCACGTAAAATTTTATCGCCTCGGCCAATCCGGCCGAAGAGATTCGCCAGTTTGGGGGGGCTTTTTGTTCAAACTCCCCGTTTGGGTTGTGTTTGGTGCCGTAGCCCACCTCACGCCGACCACCACCGAAGGACACCCGGGAAATCAGTGGGTGTCGATGGGTGGTCGTAACCTTCGTGGCCACCCTACCCACTCTGGGTAGGATGTAAACATAAACAAAGTTTCGGTTCGCTCCGAAAAACGGGCCAAGTTCGATGCGACCAGTGCGCAGCTGTTCCCAGCCCAGCACAAACGCTGATGCAGAGCGCGATCGGTGCAAGGGTAAAGGCCGATATCCCGCGGCCCACGCCGACCAGAAAATGGCTGACGTGAATATTTACACGACACATTCGAAAGTTAACCGCACGGCTGGCAGCGATGGCGAACCGTATTTGATTAACATATTTCCATCTACAATTAAGCCCACTACCCGGCCCTCCCGGACGGTGGTCCGCGCGGTCCAAAGTTTCGCAGCGGCGCAGACCGCATCCAAATGACAGATTTTCCACCTGTTTGATTTAATTTTACATAATTCTGCACCAATCACTTTGCGAAATGAAATGATTTTGTTTTCGGCTGGGAAAGTTTGGTCAAAAGTTTACCCAAGTTTTTGTATTAGCGATGAGACCGGAACCCAGTAGAGAGAAACAACGGATTGAGAGGTGTTAGTTTCGTTGGGCAAAGTAATCTACCGCTGACGCCGGATCATTTTGTATACCTGAACTTATTACACAAATTTTCTCCTGGAATCGAAAGAATTAATTAATTTATGATAATTAATCTTATCTCAGCTGAACGACAGGTGAAAGTATTTTTTGTTTTAGAGTTTGCTGACATTTTCTCACTTGTTTGTAATTTTGGCCTTTCCCATCGGTCGAAAAGGGTCAAAATATAGTACAATCTCCAAATCACCATAAAGACTTTTTCGAATAACTAATCCTTTTCATTCAGAAATGGTATTATTTGAAGCTTATTTGCGCACCATCTTTCTTTAACGACTTTATCGTTAATCCTTAGACCTAGAAACACTGACAAGAATAATAGTAGCCAATACGATCGATACCACGGCTAGTCACAGGATTATTTCTACCAAAAAAAAGGAAACATTTTCTGGTTGTCTCACATCACACTTTGTTCCCAGCGTCAAACATTCCGGAAGCTTGTAACGATTTTTAATGCCTCTGACATCCCTCGAGGATTGACGTATTTCGTTTCAACCGCTACGCTGTTAGGGTTGGGTCGCGTTTTAAGCGGATTGACCTTTTCGGGGCATAGAAATGTTTTCCAATCAAAATACCTTGACACCCGTGCCCGTGGACGTGGTATTTTCGGGATCCATTTCACGAAGCGATCGGCTAAACTAAGGAAGGGCCGCTCGGGTGCCGTCTAGACGCCAAACGTCGGTTCAATAATAGAACGGAAAACGCATGACCAAGCGGAATCGTTTCCGTGGAATGCCGTGAGTCGGAGTGTTTCTGGCAAGATGAATCGGACGGATTTCGCCGGCTGCCGGAAACATCCGTCTTTCGACCGGGGTCATGTGAGTTTCATTAAACGTACTGTGAGCACTGACCTGCGCGGGAGAAGAACGCCTACATCGGACGGCAGTCATGCGTTCGGAGCGTTCAACCTTTCGTTATGTCCGTCAGCTTGATGCTTGACCTCTTCTGGATCTGCCCAAGCGCAAGGAGCACGTCCGTAGCACAAATCGATGTGGGTATGAACAGTGTCAATGCTCGTAGATAAATGAGATCCCATGCTCGATCATGCAGCCGTCTTGGGAGCGTTTTGAATTGGCTGACTGATTTAAATTGACTCTAATTTTCCCGTCGGCTCTCTCCTTAGTAAACCGTTTTCCATCATCTGCCTGCAACAGTAAGTCGCTGCCCGGATGCGGATGAAAGCGACATTAATAAATCAATCAAAATCCAAACATGGAGTCCCTCCGGTCTAGGGCGTAAAGTTTCTACCAAACTAACATGTTTTTAACATAACGAGGAACCTTTCAAAGCAGAGGAGAAGATGCATGCAGAGAATCGATAGCAATTTGGATAATCCCGCTTTACCGAGGCAAGCCAAACATGTATAATGGTGCATGGTCGTGCAACAGATGTTTCGATGCTCAGGGACTGGGCAGACCTCATCGCTGCGGAGATGAACTGATTTGCTTTTACATCCATTAAAAGTATGTGAACATCCGTTTTCAAATGTAATTGACATCATCCAACGCTGCCGGCAGCACACAATAATTGAGTTAATTATACACCCATTACGCTACACAGCAGCCGATGCCGGATCGTCAGGAGCCATCGGGTTGATAGTGTCCTTCGGGTGCTAGCTGCACTTACCGGCCTGTAACAGCACCGCTGCACACCAACATCATTGGGTCGATTGATGGCTTTTAACGTGTTAAGAGCCGCATTATCGCACGGAACTGACAATCACGGCAGTAATTAACCATTCACATCGTTATATCGGAAATTCACGAAAACTATATGAATGCGTTTTATTATTTTGTATTTAATTTACCTTTGACAGATAAGAACGCTTATCTCACCAATCAACCACTGGCGATCAATCTCTTGCTAATCAGGAAGATCGGTACTACATGGAGCTCTTATGCAAATTCCGAAAGGTGACACAAAAATATCCAAATGATTAATAATTTAAATAAAACCGGTTTATTTGTCTTCTTCTTTTTTTTTTTTGGCGCTACAACCGCTGAGCAGTCTTGGCCTGCACCAGAGACAAATGTTAATCTCTCTGATGCTCTTCTGTAAGTAACATTTAATTTTTACGGACGGGATTGTTAGTCCCGCGCCAACCCCCCTCTGTCACGCCGGTATCGGGAATCGAAACCATGGCCGGTTGAGTTACAACCGATCCCGGGATTCGAACACAGGCCAGCTGCGCTGACAGCGAAGAGCGTTACCGACTGCTCTATCAACGGGATTTATTTGTCACGTACTCAAATTAGTTCGCTTATCGCACCACTCAACGATCGGATGAGAGATTAAATTGGAATGAGATCTTCAATGGACAATTTTAGTGGACCAAACATTATTGGAGACCCTAAAAGGGTCTAACAATGATAATTTTATCAAATGTCATAATATTGTGCGAAAAGGTTTTTCAAATCTAATTTAGTGATCTTCGTTAACTTCGTTCGTTCATGGCTAACGAACTTGTTCTTCCAGATATGCAGCGCTAATCGTGTCAGACGCCGTACCCTCGGCACATCATTTGATCTCATCGCTTGGCAACCGAGCGGCTAACAATCTGCTTGCCTCACGAATTTTAAATTGGGATCGAAAACCCACAAACGGGCTGAGAACGGCGCAGAGAATGAGAATGTTTCACAATTTTATTAGAATCCTTCCTCTAACGTTCAAGCAGCCTGTTAAGGCCACGGCAATGAGGTACGAAGGCGAGGGTTTTATCCACACTGCGGCCTACAGTCGCCAGGGCGCGCGGCACAACCGGGCGAGGGATCGACAAAAATCCTAAAACACTTTCGCCAACTAGCGAAAAGCAATTTCATGCTTCGTTTCTCTGTTTGCTCAATTAGGAGCGGAGCGAGAGGGAGAGAGAGCTAAGCCCGTTTGCAATTTGCATGCACGCTTTACACGCTCCCTGGTCCTGGTGCAAGCCCTGGCAACGCTGGACTGACACGGGAATTGATGGGAGGATAAATTGACGAAAGTGTCTTGCCTATGCCGAAAAGGAGTTTTGTCAGCGCAAAGCTCGACATGTGCATAACTAACCTTTCCATAATAGATTGGCATCTTTAGGTCCCGAATGCGATGCTTACGATACAATTATCAATAACAGGCGATACAGTAGTGAGACTTGTTAGAATCTACAGTTGTTTAAGATTAAGATGAAGAATTTTCATACCAACATGAACCCATTGTTTTGGAACCTGAACCAACGACCGATAATCGGATGGTATAGTATACTTATAAAAAGATCCGCTCCAACTCAGAAATCTGACATATGCTCGTTAACCGGTGTTAACGAAGCATAAGGTATGTCGTTCAGAGAGTGTGGCTCCAATTAGGTCGACACATAACTAAGCGGGTTCTCACCAAAATAAACTATGCACAACCCAGAACCATTTACAGCACAGTGCAAAGCAAGGTACGTAGAGTGTTTCGTCCTCTTGTCTACCATTACGTCCGGATGCCTAACACTTACGAAAGGGGCCAGTAAGTTTCTACGTCCAGCACAGCATAAACAGTGCCCTCTCCGGCCGTAGACAACGCGGCCGCAAGTATACAATCCACACAGCCTCAGCCATTTCCAGGTCGGCGACGTTTAACATGACTGTGCGAGTTTTCAGCTTTTCCTGGTTTTGTGTTTTCTAATTCGCGCCACGGTTGGCAGCGGTTTGCACAGCCGCAACCAACGCTAGAAAAAGGGTAAAAGAAACAAGCACTTTGTTAAATCTTTTCTCAAAACCTGCAGCATTACGCGCCACTTCAGCCTACGTACGTACGGCCTGTTTGAAGAGGGATGCCACCTTCAAAGTGAACGCATCCTCGAGCCGGCGGCCGCTAAAAGGCACCTCGGTTTGGGGCTCGGGAAAATCATCAAAAGCATCACTAATAGGTTTGGGTGTTTTGTTATTTCCTTTTTCTTGCCCTCTTCGTTTTGATCTCAGCTCCTTCTAATGACGACAAACGGCGTCATCTTTTCCTGGCCCTGTTCCTGAGGGTCATTCTGCGATTTCATCAAAGAATTCACCATGGACCGCGTTTTCATGAAGCGGTCGGCTGATAGTTGTCTCGCCCCCTGGCCGACCAAAGTTTTCGTACTATTCCCACCAAAAACACACACTCACACACAGGCTACGAAATTCGCACGATTTCCGCGTTGGACAAACATCGCAGACGTTCGCTCGTGCCAAATTTTCCCTTTGAAATATTTCGGTCCAGACCGGGGCGACTTGAAACCCTTTTTATGTGATGCGAAGGCTACGGCGTCTGCCACTTGGCCAGCTGACGACCACTGGGAGGAATCAGAGACCGCACTTAAGTAGCTAGCCAACCGCAAAATTCGGGGCGAGCGAATAAAGACGCTCATAAACCACTGATCGGCCAATCCAACCGTTTAGGGTTTCGTTCCGTCGCGCGGGGAAGGATGTTTTTATTTTTTCATCAACTTCCAGCAAGCTGTCCCGTGCGAGGGACACTCCGTAAATCCCACTCCCCTCGTTATTCTGAACAGGGTACAGAATTACCGCATTATGCTGCAGACAAAACCGAAGTTCAGGGGAAAATCTACCGGAGTCTAGACGATGGGCCATGAACTGCCCTCAACAGTGCGTCAAAACAGTGCGTGAAATTGTGCCACTTTTCTTACTTTTAAACGATTTAAATTTCGAAGCATTTCTCGATATTTTTGATTTTCACAAACCAACCACAAAGAACGTCTCCCGTATTCGCCATAAATCAAGCCATTTTACAACCATCTTACTGAAGTACAAAAAATTACATTTGGCAGTTTTCCGTGGCATTGAAAATTCCCACTCAATTTTATGCGAAAGGCGGGAAGCTTCCCTTTTGGAATGCCAAACAGAGACTTAAACTCTCTTCACTGTCTGGCAGGTTATGTTTTAATTAGCCGTCGGTCCGGAAGAAAATGCTGTCGCCGCGACGAACCTCAACGACGTGAAATACCGGATGATTGAGATGCCAGAAGTCTGGGAAGTGTGACCGATCCTATTTGCATGGCAGGCAGATGTCGAGGAGGACACCTTAGCGCAAGTTCCTCGTACGAACGGGTGGCCCTTCCAATAAGCAGACACCTACCGTCGCCATTCGTGGCTTAATTTGTCGTCTCCGTACATGTCGAACATCGGTGGCACAGCTAGTCGCGATTCTTCGCCCGCCTTGTTGCGAGCGCCAATTTTGCTGATCGCCGAAAGATGTGACGCGGGGCGACCCGTGTGTTGACAGCCCGAGAGGCGGACCGAATGACGCCCTGGTTGATGAGAGTTTTTCAATTTATGTAAATTTAATTTTCCCTAATTGAGTTTATAGTGCTTTAGTTTTTGGTGGTTTGCTTGCCATGGGGAGAGGACTACCGGAACGCGCTGCGCTGTTCTACCGAAAACGGGCCACTAATGGCAAACCGGAGCGAATCGATTTTCCCAACTAACCAACCAACGCCGGCGGACGGTAACCTGTTTTTCGGGAGACTCCCCCACTCGATGGCAAACATTTCGCGGAAGTGCCGATTCTTCGGTTCCCGCCATTAGTTTTGCATAAAATATTGATACTGCACACACTGCGTGTTTGGCGACACGTGCAGCAACTCATCATTGGGCACCAAATGGCTTCACCGAGGCCAAAGAGATGGAATTGAATTAGAAAGTTTGATTAAAAATTGTTCGACAGGCACTGTCGCACCACTGTGACAGCCATTAGTGGCTTTGCGGCTAATACCGGCCGATTTAGTCGGCGATTAATTCTTCGATCGTCATTTAAATATTCGACACTCGCTCGGAATCGTCATCATGATAAACTCTCCATTAGAATGAAGCTTTGAATTAGCCCAAGGATGCGCGATTCAATATTGATTTGTGTTCTAGCACCCCGACACAGCTTAACACTTCTTGAAATGGCTCAAACTGTGCCCAGTACACTGCTAAATGTGAAGACATGTAATCTCTGTTTGTCGACCACGTGTCGCACATCAAACAACAAATCGACGAGGAAGATGATCCCTTGGATGGATTACAGCTCGTTTCCCCCCACAGACTAGCTTACCAGCGGATAATCTCCTTTCACTGAATGGATCCACCTGACCGTTGCGATAAATCCTTGCGATTTCGGGTCTCTCCTTCTTTTTTTTCGCTTCGTTCGTGAGGTGCAAATAATGCGAAATTGAGCTGTGGTCCTGCCTCAACAAGAAGGTCCTGTGGGGCGAGGAGTGAAGAGATTAACATGAAAGCCCACGTATGTTAACTACTCCCGTGCTATCCTTCGTGGGAAAAGGTACCCCCGGCCGGTCGTCTTGCACAACTGGGACGCCAGAAGGACCTACGGAGAAACCCACACGCCAAGCGTTTAGACCCGGATCGCCGTCGTCTTGACGAGGGTCAACCAGTGTAGTGCCGGAGAATCGGAGAAAACGATACCGTTTAAGCTGGACTCGGAAGGGCGCCACAGAATAACATTTGGCCCCGTCCTGCGGTTGGCCGAGGCTTGAGCTGGCTCGAAGGCATCCAGTGATTGTGTACTGAGCGAGTACGCGTTAGAGAAAATATTTTTCACTCACTATCAAGTGTCACCCGGGATGACATTTATCACCCGTATCACGGGTCACGGGACCGTTGGATAATCTGTCACAGCGTGTAGTATGATTTATTGGATTTCCTCGATCAACGTTAAACGATCGTTTTGACGCATGTGTGTGTGAATTGTAAAACAAATTTGTCATGTTTTTGAGTAACCGTTTGCAGCAAAACTGGCCAGTAAGTGAAGGACTCAAACACTGTATGCATGATTGGTCAACTAGTCATTAACGCTTGTCTGGAGCTTAATCAAACGAAGTCTCAAGAGTTCTATTAATATAATGCTAATGGGCTAACGGATAAGCGGTATTAGATGCAAGCCGGGAAGTTACGTTGCATAAATTGTTTGAATCGCCTCTGAACGCAAACCAGCTTAGCAGATAATGATAGTTTAGAGGAAGGCTCAACCGAACGACAACAGCCCGCAAAGTCTGGCAACTGTTGCACGGCAGGAAAAGGGGTACTTCCGTCAGTGGTGTTTGCTACACAATTTTTACACGATCCATTTCTGGAAAGCTCAGCCAAAAATCGGTAGCCAACAGTGGAAGCCGTTTCCGTTGCTCCTTCCAAAGCGCCCCAGAAAAAAGCCAGAAAAGGGATAATTTCGGAGTTCTTTCTCAAGTTTCCTGTTTTCGGGAACAGGGAAGGGGAATTTGAAGGATAAGCATTTGGCCATTCCGCCTTCTGGCCCATCTGGCGTGCCGAAAGATCAACAGTTTTCTTGAACTGACTCCCGCTTTCCACTTGTCGACCGGCTCCGGAAAACCAGAAAGTAAACCACGCCGATTCCGGTGGCCTCTTGAACCGAAGGGCACGAAACCGCCAACATTTTGTCGACCCCGTCCATTTCCGACTAATTTTGCGGTAGTTTCCGCCCGGGGATCTTAAACGCACCGTGAGGTTTTGGCTTACGAATTTTCGGCCCAACCGTTGTCACAACTTCGATTTAACTCCCCAGCAATGGGTTCGGCGCGAATGTTCCCGCTGCCGCTAGCTATTTTCCGACCACCGTGGCAGCCGGCCCAGTGCCCGCCCTCTGTCCAGAGTGAGCCGTTTCTCACGCGGTGAACGTAATTAAATTTTTCGCTGAGCACAAAACGCGGCCTGGCGGTGGGCGCCTTTCCGGGCTAATCCTTTCCGCCCGGACTCGGAACCCGGCGAACAGACTGGCTGTTAAACCCCGCTGATGCTCCGTTAGCCCGGGAATTTCTCTGGGCTCGCGGGAAATAGCGAACGACGGGCCTGAAGGAGGGCACTTCCTTCTTGGTGTTGGAGGTTGTTCTTCTACTTGTTGGTTGCGTTTTGCTAACTCAAGTCATAAAACAAAAGTCAAACTTTTTTTGATCCATAGCACCCGACGGCCACTCCGCCCGTACAGCTACATGAATTCCAGGGATTTGTGGACTTCAAGGTTCACCTAGTTTTGGAATTCCAATTGGCGAAGGCAAGCGATAATTGTACATTCGTGTTACAATTCATTGGACTCAACCGATTTTGCAACAACTCGCTTTGTTTCGGCTCACTGCGGAATTTTCCAACAGAATTTTCCGCATTAAATAATAGATGCTTCTGTAATTCGAATTTAATTCCCAATCTACTATCACGTAACGTACTAAACACTAGAACAAGCACTGATCAGCAAAATCCGACTGTCAAAACAAGGTAAGCTTCGCAACGAACTCACCACGGAACAGGAAGTTCGCACCATATTCGCAAATGGAAGGTAAATAATGTTCCGGCGGTCACCAAATTACAGCTCCAGCTCATTATCATCGTCATTAGTGTCGTGTTAATTGAATCTGCCCTGCAATGTAAACTTCACGGAACTGGTCACTTCTACGTACGTCTGGTGCCGGTGTGTGCTGAAGTAAATATTGCCACCGTGAATCACTTACTTCCGTTGCCGATGATTTCCTTCATTTGCATAGCTCGGTGCACCGTATTAATTAATCAATCAAGTGCTTCAACTCACATTGGATGAAAGGACGCTCATTTGTGGCTCAAACTCTGTTCCAAGAAAATGGATCATTCCGGCGGAACACAACATTCTACAATCGACATTCTGGTACGCTACACTCTCAGGCGTGCCACGTGGCGTGGATTCTTGGGAACTTGGGCCGTCGCAAACAGTCTGGTGTTTAACATAATTCCGGTTCTGTTTTGGTTTCAAATTAAATTAAAAAGTCTCCGCACCGGTCCACCGGGCGAAACGATGCCGGAAAGAAATAACATCTTTAAAATCCCCTGCCGCAGTTCTCGAGAACGTTAAAGAATTCCGTTCGAAAGTTTTCCAATGAATTTTTGAAAACTACTTAAGCGGAGCGACAACCCCGACGTCTACGAGACGGCGTCTCTCGAGTGCGCTTAAGCCTTCCGGAAACTCCAGCAAGCCATCTGCATCCAGCGCACGGTCGTTACAATGTTTGCGTTGCGTTGTGGACGTTTCTTGTCTTTTCCGGCAAACGCTGCCGTCCCTACGGTCGCCGTTCCCTCTTTGACGAAGTTAAGGGTTCTTCACGGAGCGGTTGTTTAAAATGCATCAATGAGAGGAAAAGTGTTTCGTAATTTCTCGAGCAACACCTCGTAAATGGAGGCAAATTGAGTAGCTACTCGAGAGAATGTTACTAGCCAGTGAACGATTACTTTCTGCACATGTGAACGTTTATGAAACTTTCTCTAACTTTGAGCGTGAGCTCGGGCTCGGTGGTTGATTGTGATGAAAAGAAAAACCGAATTGAAGATCCGAGATTTGTATGAGTGTAAAGCTACTTTCTAAATGTGCTTTCAATATCGTCCGTTTCAGGGAAGGATGAAAGAATGCATCAAGGTGTAATGGACAAAGTTGATGAGGGTCCTATGTGGACGCTTTGTTTGCGACGTATTGCGACAGCGGTTGGCTTTGTTACGGTAATGGCTTTGATAGCAATGTATAAGAAGATCGTTAAGAAATAAAAAATATATATGTAAATCCATAGGAAAGGCTCTATGAAACCATCTTTCTTCTGCAGCCCTGCGAGAAGTATGAATGCAACGACGAAACTATTTACCAAAAAAGGGGCTTTCCTTTGTTGGTCATATTCAGACTGAAAACCACCCTCGTAACGTCTTAATAGCGTACGGCCATTGTATGAGGAATCATTAAGGTATGCAAAAAGTATGCAGTGACAAAGTCAACCTGCACCGAAATTAGTATTCCAAACACTCGTTTCCAGCATCTCGTGTTGCTTCATTGCGTTGACTGCCGCGAGGCACCAAACTCCTCCACCCCAAGGCGGACGAAATGGACGCAACACTTGAGCGTCTATTGTTTGCTTTACTCAATCACGCTCTCGCCTTGGAGGGTGCGACAATTAAAATCGCAAATCTCTCGCCCGCTTCAAAACCAGAGAAAACTCCAACAACAGTTCCAAACTTATGCTGCAAATGTTCGTTCATGCTGGCCACGGTTGGCCGTGTGTCTGCCGAGTTCATTGTTTGTAGCACCACATCTGGTGTCCTGCTCAGTCGAGGCGAAGAAAGCAAGGATGCCGACAAACTTCCTACTAAAAGACACGGAGGCATCGTTACATCAGTCAAGCGGCGTACTTGAGGCCCATTTCTCCCACGAGCAGCACCGGAAAGTTCACCGGCAACCGTCGGGGTGAAGATCTGCTCACGTGCCCAACTTACGGCGGACCGCCTTTCATCTTCATCGCCATCAGCACGACCGCTGCGCGGCACTGCCATCATGGCGGAGGGCAAATAGCGATATTTACATTATTATTAGTTCGCCACCATGCGCGCCCTTGAAGTGTTGGTTGGCTGGGCCCCCTTTTTTGTAGTCGTCAGTATGTTACGAGCCAACCGGGCGCCCTTACGCAGAAAACATACAAACCTGAAATGGGAACGAAAGTAGCGTTGAAGAGCGAAACATAAGCAAACAAACGGGAAACGCGGTCCCGTGCCGGGAAAACCGGTGAAAAAGTGTGCCATAGCAATAAGTTTTCACAGGTGAGCATGAAAGAGGTTGCCCCCGAAGGAGGGTCTGTGGGTCAAAGGAGGTCGTGTCTTACTGTGCATTGCTTGCGCCGCCCGAGAATGATTTATGTTGGGAGTTTAAAGACATATTAATTTCTGCATACAAGAAACAACACTCCACCAACGTTTCTAGACAGTTGGCTCAATTGAAAGACACATATCGTTTTGAATTTACCCAATTCTGAGATGCCTTCAGAAAACGAATGGAAATGTTCCATGGTAAGTCAGAAATTATGGTGGTGAAGACTCTAACCGATGATTGATAGAGGCAACTTCCCATTACTGCACGCGAGCTGCTCTCAACAAGGGCACCCTTGGGCCCCCTGGCACTGATTATCCCGAACACCAAGGTTCTGCCGCAATGGGTCCTTACCACAGGGCATCGTGCTACCTGTCTGGAACGAACGCTATTAATATTCTGTCAACAGTCTTCCTTCCATTCTCATGTGTGCCGCCGTCCCCGCGGCAACTCGTCCGCGAGTTGCCATTCGATACTTCTGCAAATGATGTCTGCCGACGGAGCTGCACAACGCCTTGAGTGCGTTCAAACATCACGGACCCGAACTGCAACTCCCGTGAGAAACTACGCATTCCCGTGCTCGTCTAACGATCATATTCGGGGGCGCCCGCAGCACCGTTTATCTATTCCGCTACGTTTGACGGTTTTTGTCAACTTTCTGCACCACCGAAAGCGCTGGTGACAGACGTCTAACGCACGACGGTGCTCGAAGGAAAATGGCCAACGCAGAAATTGATTAATAGCTTTTTGATCATTATCTGTGCCCGTGCGAAGATAATTGAATGGTACGCCGCAGGTGACGCCAACCGGTGCCGGAACCAAAGTTAGGATTGTTCTCCATTAAGAGCAGAGCTTTTTGGTTTCTTTGCTGCACTGAGAATCGAAAACTTGAAGTCTGTATAAGAAAATAAAGTGTTAACAAATTGGAAACGTATTGGAAGTTCATCATTCTCTCGGGAGAATTCTGGTTACGGGCGTAAACACTTTTTCAATTCAATGCACATAATAAATTGACTAATTTTTGTTGATATCAACAAGGGTCAGATAAATACGCTGTAGGTATTTCCTAAAAACAGGACACTACGCTACACATTCAACCGCGTTCGTGGTTAATCGTTTCAAACAACATTCATTTCATTTCAGTGTGACAAATAGGCCACACAACTGTTGGAGCGACGGTTACAAACAGTCGGCGATGTCCCGAAATTGAGGCTAATTAGTAAAAGTTTCAGTAGGCAATAAGGGAATATCCTGGTTTATAAATTGCCATTCCCCTTCGCAACGGGGTTGTGGGATGCGTGACGAAATGCTTAACTCCGAATGATGGTTCTTTCGGTTGTCTGTTTAATGTCACGTTTTTCAGGAGTATGCCCAGTTCAATGTGGAAGCAAGGCGCTCAGGTTACAAAAGCTCCCAACCGAAATAAGTTCTTATGATTTTCCAGAAGTCGTTGCTGATGTAGGTAGATGATGCTATGGGAGTTCACCAAAGGTTATTTAAATGTTTTTCTGTTCAATCAAAGTCAAATGAGTCAAATTTGGAAAGTCCTGAATATAATTATTGTACCCGCCGTGATTTTATAGCACGAAGCCGAAAAACGCTCCAAAGCTTTTAGAAAGCTTTGACCGAATTTAGTACAACGTATCGAAGCTTTCGCGCATCCAAGGACTTCCTGTATCCTGGCGCATTTTTGAACTTACCAGTGAGACAGTTTTTCTTCAGCAAATTTTCAACACTCTAGAATAATTTTAAAACATGGGTCCGGTTCGGATGTTCGATTTCGGAGATTCGGAATGAGTTTCAACACTTCTGGTTCAGTTCATTTTGCACAATTTTGAGTTCATCTTCGTGGAAAGTTAGTTAGTTACACATCGGACGGTTTCCTAGGCCTAGCGCTTCGGATCTGCTGGCAGCGTGGAGTTACTCAGTTCTGTCGTAGAAAGGCATTTAAAACGGTTCGCAGGCGTTAACAAAAAGCGTATCCTGTGACGACCCTCGGAGAGCGGCGATTTTATCATCGACAATAGACCCGGTGCCTTAGATGGCCAGCTGATTGCGATAGCGAGGAGGTTCCGGGAAGTCCCCAAGGTACTCCGAGTGCTTGATACCGAAGCTGTAGGCCGGTACATGCCCGAGGTTGATCTGCGGAGCACGATGTGTGATAATGCGATGAAATGGGGCATGAGTTCCGCCGGATGGGTTTACAAAAATCACACACAACCAAAGGTACGCCGAAAAACCAGATCAACAACGGCCCCTTCTCAAGTCCAAAAGGAGCGTTTCAACGTATCGACTGCTCTGGGAGCATGCTGTGCCAGGTGGTTCGAGTGCCGGATGGAGAAGGTATAGGCAGGAATGCTTCGGAACACGTTTAAACCCTACTTTCGCCAAACCATACAACAAAACGGGAAAGCGGTGAAACGATAAACAGTGAAAACCAATAACAAAATGCGTGGTATAAGGTAACATTCGTGACGGTGTAAGGTCGAAGGAAAATAGAAACCTGTTACGAACGAGAGCCGTTAAAAGCATGGAGGGAGTCGTACCTTTTCCGGATAGTGTGCCGCCGGACCCGGCTTGAGGGCTTCGTCCGTCGGCCGACGGAAGCGGGTGGCCATCGAGAACATCGGTGCCCGTCTCACCAGCGGATCGATTTTCGCATCGTAGTGACCGGGACCGGGGAACCCAATGCACTCAGGAAGAGTCTGCTTCTGCCGGCCGGTGATTGTGTACGCTGGGGCCGAACGGATCGGCCCTTCCTTACTCGAACCGAGCACATTCGGGATGTGGTATTCGTTCGGGGCTGTGATTGAAACGAGTTGCGAGATCGCAAAAAAACAGACAAACACGATCAAGATCATGCAGCCCATGATCACCTAATGGAGGTGGCCCTCTTTTTCCGCTTTCGAATAGGAGAACCCCGTCTTTAGTATTTTGAGAACTAGAACAACACAGCACAATGCAGGTGAGCGGACGATCGCAAGCCGTTCGGGGCGTTCGAACCGTGTGCCACATGGGAAACTAGGCAAACAGAAGCATTACGGGAGTTGCTACGGAGGGACAGACCAATTAGGAAGTCGGAACACTCCACGCTCGAAAACACTATCAACAAAGCTACGGAACTAGAATGCAAAAGCGTAACGTCTACGGTAGTAGGAAGTGTCTGGCGACGGGGGAGCGAGATAGCGAATAACTATAAGGATAATAAAAACTAAACGCCATCCGTAGGTCGTGGCCGGTCTTCTAGGCACGGAAGTGGCCCGTGCACACCATGCGCTGGTGCTGCACGTTGGCCAACTGCTTCACACCGGCGATGCAGTTTGGCACCAGTCCGTCACCGACCGTTTCAACGGAAGCCGAAGCACGCTCCTCGGTGGTGGTCTTCCGCTCACGGATCACCTTCATGCTTCCACCGGACGTCTGCGTCGTGGTGATCGTCTTGGTCGTCACCGTACTCTGACCATCACTTCCGTTCTGCACCGAACCGGTCCTTGTGGTGACGGTGTTGCTGCTGCTGACGGTCGAAGAACCGCCATTGCTGACCACCATCGCGTTGGAAGCAACCGATGAGTCACCATTCGTTACGGTTGTTGTCACTGCGTTGACTTTGGGTGGCCAACGCGGGAGAATAAGGTAACCGAACAGAAGATGCGAAAAGAAAAGAAACGAACCGAAAAGGGTAAAACAATGATACGAAGGTAACGGGAGACCCACCGGCGGCGGTTGGCGCTAGCATGCACAGGACAGTAACGAACGGATGCAGCACATGCACCCAACCAACCGAAAGCGTGGGAAAGTGCAAACGAAAAGCAAGCATTACCTGGGCCATCGTGAGTGATCGTTTCGTGATTTACCTTCACGCCGAACGTGTAGGCCGGCGAGCAGTCGGTTTTGCACTTTTCCGGCTGATACGCCGAGGGAGCTGCAACGAGCGAGAAACCGTTCGGTGTTCGTGGGGGGACATTGTCGAAAGTGGCCACCTCAAGACTTACCAGGGGTATCCTTGAGAGTTTCACCTTTATGCTTAATGCCAAAACTGTACGCCGGAGCGTGAACGATCTTAGCCTTATCGGGATTGTAAGTGCCGGGAGCTGCAAAAACACAAAAGACTTCGGGTGAGGATACTGCTCGTACAGTCTTTCTACAAACTACTTGGCGATCGAACACTATCAAGAACTACGAACGCTATTCACTAGTCAGTAATGAAAAGCTAGTGCGCAGTAACATCACTTTTGGAGCTAGCCCTCGTTCGCTTACCTGGCACTTCGTTCGGTTTCTCTCGGTTCACCTTGATACCGAAGGGGTAGGATGGGCCATGATCTAGCTTCATCTTCTCCACAGAGTAGGTTCCCGGGGCCGGGGTGCAGTCCACCTTATCGATGCACGGACGTACGCCAAACGTGTACGCCGGAGCGCCGGAGTCCAGCTTGGCCGCTTCCGGATTATAGGCCCCAGGTGCGGGTATGTCGTCAATTTTGTCAATGTTCGGCCGAACACCGAACGTATAGGCTGGGTTGTGGTAGGTATACTTCTCCGGTGAGTAGGCACCGGGAGCTGGCGTTGGGTTCACCTTCGTCGTTTGCGGCTTCACCCCAAACGTGTACGCCGGCGTGGTGGAATCGTGTATCTTCTCATTATCGTAAGCCCCGGGTCCAGGAATAAGGCTCGGCTTTTCTACGTTCGTTTTCACACCGAACGTGTACGCGGGAGAGCTCTTGTCGTTAACCTTATCCGCATCGTATGCACCCGGTCCGGGGATAACGCTAGGTTTCTCCAGATTTGTCTTTACTCCGAAGGAGTACGCCGGAGAGCTTTTGTCGGCCGCTTTGTCTGCGTCATAGGCTCCCGGTCCGGGTATAGCGCTAGGTTTCTCCAGGTTCGTCTTTACACCGAACGAATACGCAGGGGAGAACTTATCAGTCACTTTGTCTGAATCGTACGCACCCGGTCCGGGAATAGCACTGGGCTTCCCGGGATTCGGTTTCACCCCGAACGAGTACGCGGGAGAAGACTTATCCACAACTTTGTCCGAGTCGTAGGCTCCGGGCCCCGGAATGGCACTTGGTTTCTCCCGATTCGTCCTCACTCCGAAGGAGTAAGCTGGAGACGATTTGTCCACCACCTTGTCCGAATCGTATGCCCCCGGTCCGGGGATGGCGCTTGGCTTCTCGTGGTGTGTCTTCACTCCGAACGAATACGCCGGCGACGAGTTGTCGACTTTATCAGAGTCATACGCTCCAGGACCTGGCACGACGTTGGGTTTTTCCTGATTTGTCTTCACACCAAACGAGTACGATGGAGAGAACTTATCGTTCCCCTTTTCGGCATCGTATGCACCGGGCCCCGGAATGGCGCTCGGCTTCTCAAGGTTATGCTTAACACCGAACGAATAAGCTGGAGCCGATCGGTCGTTTGTCGCATCATATGCGCCCGGTCCAGGACCGACATTCGGTTTCTGTAGGTTCGTTTTCACTCCGAACGAGTACGCCAGTGACACCTTGTCGTGAGCCTTATCCGCATCGTACGCTCCTGGCCCGGGGATCGATTGTACCTTGTCTCGGCTGTGTTTCACGCCGAACGAGTATGACGGCATGCCGCTATCCACGCGATCAGCATTGTACGCTCCGGGTCCTGGCCCAACGTTGGGCTTGCCCACGTCCGGTCGCAACCCAAACGAATACGCCGGTGACTTCCCGTCCACCACCTTTTCCGCATCGTACGCCCCTGGGCCGGGATTGGCACTCGGTTTGTCCTGCTTGGCCCGCACGCCGAAGCTGTACGCCGGGCTGTCTACTTTGGCCTTTTCGGGAGAGTAGGCACCGGGCGCCGGAACACCGTCCGGTTTGTCGATTGTCGGTCGGAGCCCGAAGCTGTACTTGGGCGCTCCGTCGTTCTGCTGCGCGTTCTCAGGGGAGTACGCTCCCGGGGCCGGCGTTATGTTCGGCTTCGCTACGTTCGTGCGTATGCCAAAACTGTACGCCGGCTGGTGATCTAGGTTCACCTTCTCCACCTGATACGCGGACGGGGCCGGCGTGCAGCTCGGTTTATCGTGATTGATGCGCATGCCGAATGCAAATGCTGGTGAGTGATCGATGAACTTCTGCGCCTTCTCGGGCTCGTATGCACCCGGTGCTGCAATTGCGGAGCGATGGTGTGCGGTGTGCAGCGAAGCAGCGATGACAACGATGGCAACGGAAAGCGGAAACAGAAACGTGAATGGGGAATCCAACTTTTATTACCAGTGCACCGGTGAACTGTGTGTGTGTCCGGAGGATCGGAAGGCTCACTTACCAGGATTGCTGTTCGGTTTGTCGATTGTCGGTCGAATGCCGAAGCTGTACGACGGTGTCATGGTGAGCTTCACCTTCTCCGGCTCGTACGCTCCCGGGGCCGGCGTGTTGTTGGGTTTTTCGGCGATCGTCTTCAAACCGAAACTGTACGCCGGCCTTCTATCGAGCGCTAGGGCCCGTTCCGGTTCGTATGCGCCGGGAGCTAAAAAGAACAATAGTTGTTGAAAAGGATCGCGCTTTCGTCGCCACGAAACGCTTACCCGGTGTCTCCTCGTGCTTCTCCGGTATCACTTTCAGCCCGAAGCTGTACTTCGGTGATTTGTCTTTTAATACCTTTTCCGGCGAGTATGTACCGGGAGCTGGAAAGAACCAACAGAAAGGACAATGTTAGCGCGCCCATACACCGGAAAGCGGAAACGATCGGAACCGGACCGGAACTGACCTGGAGTGTCACTGCGCAGCTTACTCTCGGGCTTGATGCCGAACGAAAACTTGGGCGCACTATCTAGTACCACCCTCTCTGGTTTATAGTCACCGGGCGCTAAAAGATATGGCACGGTTTTGATTTTGCTGTTGCGTAGCTCGAGGCGAACGAGCGCCCTTCGCGGCATCGTTAGTGGCGAGAGGGAGTATTAAAGGGGAAAGACTTCCGGCAGAGAAAGCAATCATGTAGAGGTTCGGTTCGGTTCGGTTTTGGTTTCTTTTCTGTTATGTTTCATGAACAAGAACACACTGGAAATGCAAACTACGCGCTACCCTACACCGGGACTGATTCATGATGCAAAGGCTACGGGTTTCGGTGCTCAACCGCACAAACTTGCAACCAAATAGTGCAACAAGTGTGTCAAGTATAGCTAATAAAGGATCTACCAGGAAAATGGGACAGCTACAATACTACGGCAGCGGCACAAACCAAGAGTTCACCTGTGTGTTGCACTGTGTGTGTTATCTAGTTCTCATAGATTAAAGGGGTCTGTTTTTGTTTCTGGTGGCGTGTACATGGCATGGTGATCTCGTGAAGGTGGCGCGATGGTAGAGATGAGTGGCGAAAGTGGAATGGCCGGATGGATGGAATGCTTCGTTCGATGGATGAAATAGAATATGGATAAACCCAGAGATATGAGATGTGTTGGAAGATGATCACTGCATGAACAACACCGGCACATGGCATGGCCATCGATGGGGTTTCGGGTGCTGTGTGGATGCGAAAGTGCTCGACCCTCGTCCCCGCTGGTGGAAAGCATTTGGTCACCGTCCCGCAGATCAAGCGCCCTCCTTATGCAAAGCCGCAAGCGCAAATACCTGGCGTCTGGCTGGTCGGGTTCGGCGGTTTCTTCACCCCGAACGTGTACTTCGGGGCCGATTTGACCAGCATTTTGTCCGACTTTTCGATGTTGTACTCGCCCGGCGCGGGCGTCAGATACTTCGGTATCTCCTTCGGGCGGCTCTGCAGACAGTACGCCGGCGGTGCATCTTTGCCCTTGCAGCCGAGCCCCGTGATGTTGTAGAGTGGGCCGGGGCTGAACGATTCCGTGCGCGCTTTATGACGCTGCCCGAAGCTGTAGGCGGGTGCGGCTTGCCGTTTGGAGTCTACCACTTTCGTACCTAAAATGGGCACGAAACAAACAGAGCTCAGAGAGTGGTTGTTGTATAGCTTCGGACGATAGATGTGCCCGTCCCCTATTTGAGACTAGCGAGCGTCATCAACGCTCAGCCGCTAGCCAACCCGCTAGCCACGCAGAACCATGGGGAGGTCGACATACGTGGGAGGACCGGTTGGGGCGATCGTCGCGCCGGCCGCTTCCCTAAGCTGGCCATAATTCCGACGATTGCCGTTCGGGTTGCGAATAAATATTTATTACGACCAAACACCACCATACACAGGAAGTGGTACACTGGGCCGCCTAAAATCGGACCGTTGCGCGCCGTATCGCCTTTTACGGTAATGTGGAACTCTTTCTTTGCCCAATGCAAAGCCCCCAATCTTGCTGCGCACTTGCGTCTCGGTACGTCGCCCTAACTTCCAATCCCAGTCAGGTTGACGCTCGCTCCAAGAGCATGGCCTTCAGCTGTCGAAAGACGGAAAACATCACCCTACCGATCGAAATTCAAACTGTCATTAGGCCGTTGGTGATCGATGATCATGGTCACCGAGTCAGCTGTGGTCTGGTTACTTGTATCGCGAGTTCGTGAGGTGCGCTAACTCTCGCGGCGATCAGATATCCGATGCACCCACGCGGCGGAATCCACCACCAGCACGGCTGAGTCATCGTCAACACGCGGTGACTTACCGAGAAGCTGTGGTAGCAGATACTGTGGGCCGGGGCCACGGTGCTCGGCCGCGATCGGGCCGCGCCGCTTTGTCGGCGTCCAGGGCCGTTGCTCGAATCCGCCCATCACGCGGTAGGAATCTTTGTAGCGCCTCTTGAAGCTGTTGGTGCTCTTGTGCTGCCGATAAGTGCTGCTGACTCGGGTCGTGGACAGATGTCTCGTCTTAACACTCGTCTGGACAACCTGCGGATGCGGATGGTGAAGAATGTTGTTGTTTTATTTTCATTTCTCGACCAAATATGGAGGGAACCTCCAACTGAAACCGAATCGCCACGTCTCGTTGGCATCCAAGTTGTCGCTGGCGGAAAGGTTTCCTTTTTCGTCGTTTCTGCGAACACACAGACACACACACACGCTAATTTACCATTTTGCTTCGAAACGCCTTTCAGCCGCGCACCGAAATCCGAGATATCGCCGCGTGTTTGGAGGGCTCACGGGAAGTGGTAAAATTTCACACGAAAATTTCACCACCAGCGGGTGGCCAAGGGCGTTGGGGTGCACAGGAGGGAAGGCAAAATCAACAACCTGAAAGCGAATTTCGAACGAAACTGTTTTATGTTCACAGAGCTGCCCTGTCACGCTCCTGCCGAACTCATGGCCTGCTGCTGTCCATTCGGTTAGAGCAGCGGGTTTTAGTGTGTGCGAAAGAAGGCTACAATGAATTGGCTTTATTTTTCGGTGATCGAAGCACGCCGAGCATGGCGTTTTGCATAATGTTTCAGAATCGCACATAGGGAGGGGCGGAGTTCAAGTGCAGAACCGTCTAATTAGCCGCCACCCCGGTCACGCTTCGGCTGCTCGCAAGCAAGCGGAGCACATGGAGCAAGTTATAATTAGGGGAAACAGACCACGGGAAACGGGACCGGTTTATTGCTTCCTATGTCCGGAAGAAAGCCCAACACTTTCCCTGCTTCCCTGCCGTAGAACTTCTGTCGAAGTTTTGCACCGGGCTCGGTTCGTGATTGCAGTGAGAGTGTTTAGGCCTTCGAACGAGCGCGGCATGCAACGCTGCGCCGAACGCCAGGAGTCAGGTCTCGAAACCTCTTGCCAAGCGGCGAAGGAGAATGCAAATGAGTAGTGCACCGTAGAACACAGAATGCAATGAATGTCGTGAGCAGGGTGCATTATGTTAACTCTGCGTTGTTTCGAGCACGTTGTTGGTGAGCTCACGCAGCTGAGATGAAGTATTAGTAAAGAATTTTTAGTACACTTTTAGCTTAAGGAATTCCTCTGGATTCCTACTCCACGCACAGCGATCACTTATGGTTTCAATTTCTCAGGGCAACCTTGCCATTGAGTGGTCCATGAATGCCGTCCATTGTGGGCGAGTCGATAATCTCCGTGCCCTCGATCGCACGATGCGCAAAGGGTCCGCTCGAATATAGGACAGATCGTCGCACATGTAAGAAGCCCTTTTGTGGTACGGTGCCGTCGTCCCCGGGGCGCAGCATAAGTTACGTTGTTGCAGGCAAAAAACTAAAAATTCCGGTCGATTCTTTGACGCACGGCGAGCCGCTTGGCGCGTCTCGTGGCGATCGCATGTAGAGGTACCTTGGCTTTGGCGTATGAATTATTGCATTCAGCATCGATTACCGGTCTCGCCCGGGCCCAGCGAGTGCCGAGAGGAATTGATTATGTCACCCTGCCCCAACGAGACACCAAAGAGACCGCTCGCGCTCCTTCGTTCGCGCTCCTGGAGTCTGCACGCTCTGAAGGGGGCTGAAACCGATGTCCGCTGCCGATGTCTCGTGGCATTTGCCGGCTTTTGGCCGTTTGCCCTTCGGATGCACCGTATATGGTGCCAGCGGCTGGCGTCCGGTTTGCGTCGCCGTCGATCGATCGCTGGGTCTCCGCAAGTGTCCCAGCGGAGTTGCGCAGAGCATTGTTAACGGCGCTTGGTTTTTGGTCCCCTTTTCGAGGCTATTCTTTAACTATCCCGCGCCGTTTGTGAAGTCGATATTCTTGCCTTCTAAGGGGCAGTGGGCGCGCGCGCAGACACGAATAATACCGACCGGCTGTGGCCGAATATAGACAAAGATTGTAGTATCGCCCGCGTGAGTGGTTCCGAACCACTCGTAGAGGACATTAAAAACGAATCAAAAACACTCGCCGAAAATAGTAAAACTAGCCAATCAGCCGTGCATTGTGGGCTGGAGAAGCGAAAAGGTCATTTTGGGAAATGACAAAACAGAGTTCAACACATTTGAAATGGTTCCAACATGAAACTAAATTAAAAGGATAATGGGTATTAGATGTTTAGTAATACTACATTTAGTAATACAAATACACGGGTCCCCCAAGCACTGCTCAAGTCGTGGTCGTGGATTCAAGGATTAAATCGGACACGCTATGCCTTAATCTTGGTTCAATTTGTTATTAATAGCCTCGCAAAATAGAGTTCCACTTTGTTGCCCAGTTGCGTCATGCAGCTGAAGGAACCATTCTGGTTTCATAATCTTGCCCGGAACGCTGAATGCGCCATTCTCACGCTCGTTCTTGCATAATGCAGCCCAATCAATCCGACGACAACACGACGACTATTTAGAGCGCCGCGCATTTAAACCCCGGGAAAGGGAATCCTGCTTGCCGCGGAATGCTGCCGCCAGTTGCCCAGAGGGACGTGTTGTGTTTGTTTTTTTTTCTGCTCTCTCTCTCTGAGCGCCTTAAAGTGACGACAACTTCTTCGGTTGCGCCAAAAGTGGCCAAAAGCAATCATCGGAGCCCGAGAGTGGTCTCCCGGTTGGAGCAACGTGCCACTTGTGGCTTCAAAAAAACACGGAGGTTTAAAAGAAAAGGCAATCGCATAACTAATTCGATGTGGCCAACATGCCGCCTCGGGTGATTTTTCATTCTTTCGTTGCTTCTTTCGTTGCTTAAACTGGCCGCGGTGATGCAAACTGGCCGTAGGTGAGATTCTCGTCCTTACTTGGTAAGGTGAGTGATCGTAAAGCGAGGGGACAGTGCGAAATGAGCTGGCCTCATCAAAGTCTCATCAACCGACACCCGTAACAACCGTGTTCCTTTTTTATTGTGCAATTAACGGCACTATCAGTAGCGCCGATTGAAAAGCGAAATTGTTTGTGGAGCTGTAAAATGATTTTGCTGCGCTGAGTGGGACACGCGACGCACAGGGCAATGTTTTATGCTCCCGGGGGCCTCCTTCAAGGTAACGTCACCTGCATTCGGTCGGGACATTAAAGACGCTCCTTGGAACTGGGCCATGCACTCTTTCTGGTTGGGAAGGGTGGTGGTCAAAGAAATCATGTCCTTGACGTCGGTTGCGGCTCTTGGGGTGAGTGCTTTTCGCAATCGGCCGGTTCTTTATGGCTGTACTATTCTACAGCCCGTAAGAAGGGCTGCAGTCGGGGTGTTTATTTATGTAAATGAGATTTCCCATTGTTTCGTGTTCACTTTTTTGCTGCTTTTTTACTGTAAAGTGGACAAACCGAGTCCAGGACGGCTTCAGAACGGCCCCCGAGAAGAACTCGGTCATGATGGCAAGAAATGGCGAGTGAAACAAAATAGCGGTTCAATGTCAGGAGTGGAAGAGCAAATACCGCAAAGTGATGGCCGCCGTAGACGACGACAGGAAGTGACTAATTTATGCAACGTTCGTCACGAACCCTGCCTCGATGGACCTCCTTCTTCTTGGTTGGTTAATTTATTACCATTTTTTCTGTACTTTCTCACGGAGAAAGCAAAACAACGTACAAGTTCGAGGTTATGTTTCGTTTCACAATTCGAAAAATGTCATGATTGTTCAACTATTCTTTACTGGGGCAATTGAACAAAATAATCCGTTTGATCACCACTTATTTGCTTTAAAAAGATCAAATAATTAACGAACTTATTAACGGTCGCTAAACGGCCAACAAACTCCAGCTGTGCCGTGCGTGTGCTGTTGAAATATGTTTCCTGTTCACCCAATTAGTCCCACGCAGAACCAGGCACCTCCTCCGGACTGGAGCTTAATGCTCGCACCGAGAAGGAAGGCCACGGAGTACCACGGAGCAACGGGCTAATTACGGGTTCGCGAACCTGTGAGGGCGGAAGGATTATTTCTGCACCTCCTTCATGGCGAACGGAATTTGAATGTTGTTTCTTGTGCGATCCGCATTAATCAATTAGTGTCCTCGGTTGACGTAGTCTTCCGCAATGCAGGCCCATTTCAGGGTTGAGCCTGTTGTGGGTGGTCAGTTAGCATAAGTGTCTGGGCTGGCTCGCAAACTCTGACATTGACTTTGACGCCCCCGTTTGACGCGAAATGCACCCGTTGCGTGGCATGTCGGTGCTGATCGATTCCGTGCCCAAACAATGTTTCAATTCAATCTTTTACGAGCAAATCCGCAAGATGGTGCTAAACTGGTGGCACGTGAGGTTGAATACGAGATAGGCTAATTCCTTGATCTCTCTTTTATTGATGCAAAATAGCAAATCGTGAGAAAATGGTCGAAACCTCCTTTTTCAGACATCCGTGGGCACCGCCACCATGTTGGGCAGTAAAAATCTCCGGTGCCGATGCGCTCCCACACGTGCGAAGCCAAAGGTATGACCTCAAATTTCACCGCGGGGCAGCGAAAGCAACAAAACTCAGCGTTCCCGATGCGTCATTTTGAAGTGTTTAAACATTCACGTCGATTCGTCGGACAGATTAATCATAAAATTCTTTTGAAAACCAAAATATCCGAGCGCGCTGTACAACTTTGTCAACACGACGCGGCGAGTTCGTTGCTGTGACCTCCGTTGCAGTCCCTCGAAAGGCTCGGCGCATTTACATATTCTCTCGGCGCCAAAGACGAGGAGTTCGGCGGCAGCGCTGAAAACTGAAACTCGTTACAAACTGGTTTCCCCACGAGATGTCGTTCGATTCTAGAGCATCGGCACCCGCACGCCACGCAGTTAATGGAAGCGGAGCTGGAAACGAGGTTCTAATTTGCAAAAGTTTCAACCCCCCCTTTGCCAAGACCTGCCTGCTGCTATCGCGAGGGCTTATTCAAACTCCAAATGGGAAATCGGTGGCAAAGGGGCTCCTTTTAAGCAGACGTCCCCGTTGTTTGTTAAGGTTTTTTTAATTCCTCTACGTTACTTTATCATCGTAAATTTATCTACTCCACCGCCATGTGGTTACGATCCGATGGCACGCCAGATCCGAACTATCGGAATGGGAACTATCCCAGTCCTGAACAAACATGTCCCACGCTCCCCATGAGCGCGGTAAGTATTTCCCCATTTCCTGCTCGCGAATCAAGTTGCGTAGGTTACTTCTGACCTAGTTTTGCAGTTTGCCCGTGCAGTAACGTCGGCAACCCACCGGCGGGCTCATCGATGCAGTGTGTCACGCCGGAGTCCGCAAAACCTTCGAAGGTCGGCAACCAAGGCTAGTTACCGATGCTACCCGGCCGGAAGGGTTCGGTGTCTACCATAAACTCCACGGTAACAGCACCGTAAACAACCGTCGGCTGGAGGGTGGAGGACTTAATTCAAAACCCGATTCGAAGCGCCCGGTCCCTGGCATTCTCGCAAGCCCAAATCGACACAGTAAACTATCCGTTTCGATGATAATTTGGGAAAGATTGCAGAAAGGAAATTTGCATTTTTCGTCCACAACAGGAACCGGTTCCGGTGAACCCGAAATGAGCGTGTAAATTAGTAAATAGTTCGGGGCATCTTTAGGTGCGATCGAACGAGCCGCACTCCGGATTGTGCTGCGGAATATTAATGCTTTTCGGCGAGAGCAACTTCATTAAAATATTGATCTTTTCCACGATCACCCAAGGTTAATTAGGACGGAGGTTATTACGAAACCAACGATTTTCTTCGGTCATGATTGAATCATCACACGGTCCACACAATCCATCACGGAAAGGACAATTGGCATTCTCGGCTGGCGGTCACAAAGCTCCAGTCGGTGACACGCCATCGGCAAATTCGAGCACCGTCCTGACTTTTTCAAGATGATGACCACTTTTTGCTGAGTATCGTTTCGAAAAATGCTTTCCATTAGATGTAATAAACTGCTGATGAAAGGACACACCAAAGCTGTTTCGTCATCGCCATAAAAAAGCGTATAACTAAAACCTCGATTCTACGGCCGTGTGCAGAACAATTTCGGCAACCATTTGGACAATTCCACGACACGAGAGTTAAAAATCAAATATCATGAGTCCTTACGCAGCCCCCGGAAGGTCCGAGAAAGTTCGCACCGATTTCGAAGCGCGGTTCGCGAGGTGTCCTGGCAACAGGACGCCTTGTTTTTGCGCCAGACCGACTCGTCGGTGTTTATTTTATTTACCTTGCCGTGGCTGGCGCGATTTTTCTACTCACTCTTCGGCTACCCTTCGGTAGTATTTTGATTTCGCGCACCGCGCCACGGCTGACTGTAACCGTGACATCAAGATAGATCGATAAAAAATTTCATTCGCTGCACGCCAAATTCCGGTGCAGCTCACATGCGTTCCTCGCATTCCAGAGAACAAGTGGAGATTGTTAAAGTTGAATGTTAAAGAGGGAAAATTCGGAACGGAGTTACAACTCACAAACAATGGTTAACACAAGTGAAACACGTTACCCACCGATTGAAATGAAGGCAGATTGAACATTGAGATGATGCTTGAATGGAATATTAATTGCGAAAGGCGAACACAAACGTTTAAACTTCACTTACCACGAGGGATGCCTTTCACTGATGGTCTGGTCACAGTTTTATGTTTCTCAATGATTCGATACCTTCGGCCACTAGACTGCAACGGTAAGCAATAAACAGGAGTAACTTTAGTACACAATGGGCAGTCTTTGAATTTTAGTACACAGTTAATTTAGCGACAGCCAAGACCAATGGGATTGAATTCAGGCAGCATTTGAGATGCGTTCATAAAGTCCTGCATTGCACTATACTTTGGCCACAGCTTACGTTTCTCACGAGAAGTTACGAGAAAACACAGCATATTGCAATACAAAATTGACCCCTTTTTTGGTTTGTCATTCACAGTATTCACAAGCACAAAAATTATAGTCTTTGTTGCCTCACAAGTAAAACTATTTTCACAACCGTTACCTCAGGGATGCGTTGCCGATCGTTGTTCGCGTTCGAGGTTCGTTGTTCTATTCGCACGGACTGCCGCGAAAGCAATGAGCAAAGCGCTAGTCGGTCAAGTACTAATATAAGCTCTCCGGTTAGTAAAACGCCGAGAGCCTCAGTAACTCACACACTACCCGATCTCACTCGATGAGAGCCCACTTGTTGGTTGTTGGGCTTTTGTCGGTGCGGTTTGATTCGGAATAAAATCAAAACAATCCGATCTACGAACGTATTTCGAGAGAAGCGCTGAATTCAAGAGAGAGCTTTTTGAACGCAAGAGCAAAAGTCGACAACATCTTGGGAGTTCTGTAGCGGAAAAATACTATATTCAGGCAGTGAGTTGCTCTCTGAGAGCTAACCAGTTGACCGAAACATCGCTTTAAATGTCGCGAAAAAGGGATGAAATTTTGTTCCACAAACGTATAAATTAGTAATCTATTATATCATAAATTTATCACTCATCAGTATATAATGTAAAACAAGAGTTAGCATATTTGCCAAAGTAAATCTTTCGAATGTAGTAGAAAAACAACAGCTCTGTGGCGAGAAAACTAGCGAGTTACTTTTAGGAACCAAAGTTGATCAAGCACAAGTAATTGTGCTTCTCTGAATTAGGTTCATCGTTTGTCTTGCCGTGCTTGCCATCACGGACGGCAGCAAACTTTATGGACTTCCTACCCGTGACACCTACGTACAAATCAACTCCACTCGGCACGACCCGGTAGTAAAGTCACGAATGAAGTCTTTTTAAACACGGGGCAAGCATATGGACCGACTCTACAAAACTAAAGCTGCCAGCCAGCCAGGCCGGATACCGAGAGCACACCGTCGGCGGTCAGCAACCCGCGGTCGCGTTGCAAATCTAACGTGACCCAAGGTATTTTCCCTACGTTCCGGTCACCGAGAGCACCGATCATCGTCATTTAATGTAGGTGGCAACGATCGCCTACTCTACTGACTAGACGGGTCACAGTCTCCATTGCGGGGCGTCGACGAACATGGCCACAACACCAGCACCAGATCCGTACCGCAAGTCTGACAGGTCTCGTTTACAATGCGAGAAATGTTTTGCGTTTCTTTTTCATTATGATCATCAAATTACACAGTTATTGCGGGATCTCATTTATCCCATGTGATTCCGTAGCCGCACCAAATGCGATCATTCGGACGATCACGTAGCCCGGAGGGGAGAAGTAGCGTATCCGAAAGATTTCTATCCATTTTTAGCAATATCTTAAACCGATTCTCTTCCATCGCCCAGGGGGAGCCGATTAGTAGCTACGTCGCCATGATGTCACTGGCCCACTAGAGTTAGTTTTACTGGTGGGCTCGTGTTCGTGAGTACGCCTCTGCACTTTACACCAAATACGCTGCGGTTTAAAAGTTGCACAGGTTGCACCCGTGTCGGGAAGAAGCTGAACCCAGCGCAAATATGGAGCGCGTTGACAAGTGAGCTCCGAGCGTTTGTGCATCCCAAAGCACGTGGTACTACTTTCTAGAAAAGGAGGTTCGATTAATCACTTTTATTGCGTAAAACATTCGTCCCGCATTTACCTGTCTCATTACAGGCTTGGAGGGCCCAACTTGTTATTTATCCCAATACATTTTTATCTCTACAGCATTTACCTCTTGCGGGCGGTAAAAGTTCATTCATTCGATGAGACAAATGTTGTATTAATTTTTGAAGCTACCATTTTTACAAATCGATTCTACTTTCGGTCAAAAATAAAACCTTCCAACACCCGTGAGCGTTCATTTCATACAAGACATTTTGCTGTTTGTTTATTTGTAGTGTAAAAAAATGGATCGACATCTATCCAATAAGATTTCCATCGTTATCGTATTTTTTTGTTTAGTTTTTCTGTAGTTTTTCTGCTGATCTCCGTATCTTGCGTCATTCCGCCATATCTTTCGCTTTGCTAATCCCTACGGTACAACCACGAAGTGAAGCCTGAAACAGTCGTTCCACGATTCCGCGGTGACGGTTGGTTGTTTTTTTTATCTCCATAGTATCTCTCTCTGTGTCTCTCTCCCTTCACTTTCGCTCAGCTCACGCTGGTCTAATGACGCTAATAATTAGATTTTTGCATTGATATAGTTAATCCACTGTTTCACATATTTTCGTTAATGCA
Source organism: Anopheles cruzii (assembly GCF_943734635.1). Lineage (NCBI taxonomy): Eukaryota > Metazoa > Arthropoda > Insecta > Diptera > Culicidae > Anopheles > Anopheles cruzii. The sequence continues at coordinate 80,555,372 of NC_069145.1, forward strand.
TAGTATATGTTCTGTTCCTTGTTTCGACGCTCGCCCGATTGGTTGCCTCTGCCTAGCGGTTCGGGGCGTTCGGTTTGTGTGGAAACAATTTAACGACTATTTAGCATTACCTCAACATCACTGTCCTTGCTTCTCCGTTATTGTAGTATAGGTATGCCTTCTTTTGCGTTCTCTGTTCGAGTCGACTGTTGGGTTATTTGAGTTTTGTTATTGAATTATGACGATTTGTTTCCTTTGCCCACATTCCGCACAGCTTCGATCGGTTCAAAGGCCTTCGAGGAAAGTAGCTGCACGTTGCCCCCTTCACACTAGGGTACCCCGCATTATAACCACCGTTACGACGACGATCCCTCTTGCATGGCCAACAGATACAACTAGTGCTTTCGATCATCATCGTTTGAGAGACTGACTCATATTGAATTATTTTAATGGAAGATAAAACAAAATCCAAACCAGGAATTTCACAGAACACGCGATGGCGTCGCATTCCTGGAACATTGTTCACTCTTCGCTTCAGGGGCTCATTTTGATTTCCTGTTCGATTTAGCTAGTTTGTGTTAGGAATAGTAAAAGTTAATAGTATCGATAGTAGATTCCTGTGCGCTGGTACAACCCTCAGTTGGGGTTCGCTACTGGTTGAGTTCTCATCGGTAAATCTGTGATCCTCAAAAGCACGAGCGCGTACTAAGCAATAGGTAGTGGCTACGATTCCTGGTAATCATAATGATGCTATCTACGTGCGCTCGGTTTCGCTACCCGTTTACCATCAGCTCTACCCTTCGTCTTGTTGATGGTCAAATTAAAGACGGAAGGAAAAGAAAACGGTCCGATCCAAGGGAGAAGACAAAATCGGCAGAGCTTGAGATATACATAGTATAAACACGTACCACGACGCGAGGGATGTGGCGCGAGACGCCCCGTAAATCTAAAAATAACTGAACGAAAACATTGATTTATGTACACAGATAATAATATTATTGAGAAGTCTGTTCCACACATCATGAGATTGAAACATGCACCATTTTCTGTTTCCACCGGCAAACTGTTACGAAGGTGGAATCGGTACGCGTTGGATCTCTGTGCGGATGTCCGGAAATTATCAACTTTCCACGGGCAATGGCAGCGGACCCAGCCATCGAAACGTAAACTTTAAATATCACTTAAATACCTGCTACATTCTACGCCGGGTTAGCCGGGTTACGGCATCCTGTTGCGCTTGGTGTGTGTTAATAATGTTCACTATTGGGCTACCGTTGCAGTTTGGCGAACCGCTCAAGTACATATGGTTTGATTTTACGTTCCTTATCATCGATATCGGGTTTGCTTAGCTACTGAGAGAACTGGTGTATGTATGTTTATGCATATCTTCATGTATTCTGCTGTTGCTACAACTACGACGATCAACGTTCACGATCTTCTGGTAGATCTTTCCAGCCTACGGGTTCGCTGGACGAATCGAGTCAAATCACGGTTCATTCTAACACCTTGTTCCAGTGTGCGTCTGTTTAGGTTTTATGGTCTTTCTCACGTCGCACGCGTCAAAGATTCGCGCCCCTACACACTACATCTACATTTCTTTATCAAACGGACGCCTTATACTATCAAACCAACCATATTGTATTGTTTCTGTTTTGCTTGTATAATTTCCATCATCAGTCATTTCTGTTCACCTTAGAGCCAGTGTTCCGGCAGTATCCGACCAAACCAAACGTATATTAGAACATATAACTTTGGTGCTCGACCCTGGCCGCTCAATTCCACTGCGCAGTGCCAGATTTTTACCTGTTGAATGATTGCCTTAAAAAAAACACGTACAAGTCAGAGCACGGCAGAGTAAAAACGTATTACAAATCCTCATCCGACTAATTGATAAGAGAACGAAACGCTTCTTTCGAAATTCGACTGCCGATAAAATGAGAGCACCGAGAAACGGACCAAACCCCTCATCGCAGGTTTCGCACCGCTCGAAACGAATTAAATGCCAGCGGGTGATCTAGTCAGTGAGCCCTTGCGCGACGGCCGCCAGTTGATCCTTCAGTATTCGGAACCCGGGCCGCTCTTCGGGGCTGTGTGACCAACACTTTTTCATGACCTAAACGGAGAGGGGGGACAGCAAGAGTTAGAATGCGAGATTGACGGAATTTGGCGCAAACGCTGTGAACTACGTACGTCGTAAATTTCTTTAGCGCAAGCTTTTGGTTTTTCCAAGATGATGCCACGCTGGACACGTTCAACCACTTCGGTATTTTTTAGGCGACCGTAAGGCATCTTGCCGCACGTGAACACTTCCCACATTAGGACTCCTGAAACAAAAAAGCAAGACCACGGTTACGGTATCGGTTTGTGGTGGATCGGGGATTGATCGCGCATCGCCTACCGTATGCCCAGACGTCGCTCTTGGAAGAGAATCGAGTGTAGTTCAGCACCTCCGGTGGGGCCCATTTGATGGGGAACTTGGTACCGCCAGAGCTGGTGTACTGATCGTCCAGGACGTACCGTGCCAACCCGAAATCGGCCACCTTCACGGTGTTCTCGGAGCCCACGAGACAGTTGCGGGCCGCCAGATCACGGTGAATGTAGTTGTGGCGCTCCAGATAAGACATGCCTTTGCAAACCTGTGGCAAAGCAAACGGAACCCCGAGCGTTAGCAGGTGAGGCAGTGGGTTGGTGAACGAAGGGATACGAACCTGTATGCACATGTCCAGCAAAAGTCCCATATTGCCGATCAGCGACTGTTCGTGCCTTCGCAGGTAGTTCAACAGAGAGCCGTGCTTCATGTACTCGGTGATGATGTAGATTGGTCGGTGCTTCGAGCAGACACCGTACAGCTGCACCAGATTGGGATGTTGGAGTTTACTGCAAACCGAACCGTACCGTGTGTTATTGTTTTCGTTCTTTGTATGACCGTGCTGACCGGCTGCGGTGGACGCTACTTACGTCATTACTTTTGCTTCCTCGATGAAATCATCCTCCGACATGGTGCCCACCTTCATCATCTTGACCGCGGTGTCGATCGAGCCGCGCCACTTTGCCCGCCGCACCACACCAAACTGGCCGGAGCCCAGCTCCTCCAAGATCATTAACTCCGAAGGATGGATCTCCCATTTGTCTGCACGCGGATTGGAGGAAACGTTATCTTGGAGGATCGTAATACCAACGAAGAATCCGCTTACCATGAGACAACCCAGCCGTCGGTGGCACGGGACGATCGCACGGGGACGTCTTAAGGCGACAGGCGAGACCGCCGGAGTTATGGCGATGGTAGTTGATCAAGTCCGGAATGGTTTCACAGCAGTGCTTCTCGGAGAGGTAAAATTCCATCCGTGCGTTCTGTTTGATATGGTAGTGCTTCACGTGCGATTGGGGTCTGCGTTGGGGAGGAGGAGGAAGAGAACACAAACATCCTTCTTAGTGAAAGACCGCCTCTCGATCACCACGAGAATACGTACACTTTGGTATGTAGCGAGAGTGTGTAGAGACCCTTGGTGGACGATTTGCGCACCACGAAGCAGCCCTCCTTGTCGTTCTGCTTCAGCAGCGATTCGGCCCGCTGCCGGGACATGTCACCGACGTACCAGTCGTACTTTTGCAGTCCCAGCAGCTCCTTCTCCTTGACGTAATTGCTCGGTATGTAGCCGATCGTGCCATGCTGATCCTTCACCTTCCACCAGTGCTCCTGTGAGTCATCGATCACCTCGTACTCGGCATTCTGGAGCGAGAACAGAGGACGAAACAGGGATTATCTGGGCGCTGTTAGGGGACGGATCGCGCGATCGACAACGTACCTTCTCGAGCGAAAGATCACCACTTTCGATGGCCTTGAACGGGTACAGGGCCACGACGATCTTAACCCGCGGTGAGACATCCTTCCAAAGAAAAGAGAAAACATATTACTTCACAAACGGCTCGGCTCGGCGTCTTATTAATTGCATCAAGTAGAACATCCGGTCGTCGCAAAAACAGGCAAGCCTAACGAATGGAACGAAATTAGCCTCACAAAACAGCAGGCGCAGCAGCAGCGGTAGTCATAAAAAATTGGCCAGTTTTACGCAAAATGCGAAGGTCCCGACCAAAATGCCGGGCGTAAGGAAATTGCAAATAACGTACGATTAATTAGAAGTCGCCTCGCACTCCATTTTCGGTTGCATCGCGGCGATTGCAGCGCGCCCGGGGTGTTGACGAGCCGGACCGCTCGCCGCTCGGCTAAACCTCCTCGACCGAAGCGCGCGACCGCGAAGGGCAAACAACGATTGCAATCAGCATCAGTAAAAAAAAAAACCGTGGCGGTGGGCTCCGTCGGTGGGCTTAATGCACCGCGTCCGCCATGACACGGCGGTGATGGGCGCGGCAGTGGCGGCAGCGGTGCGAGATCTTTTGCCAAATCCGCTTAACGCGGCGCGCGGCCAAGCCGCCGATGGTGTCGTGAGAAACTCATCGCTCCGCTCCGCGTAAAAACAGGCCCGTCGTCGTCATCGAACTGATTTGAATGTAAATTTATGTTGTGCGCGCTGCCGCCCATCTCCCGGTGAGACGGTGATAAAACAAAAATTGTTATAATAATCATGTTAACGATGGGAAGGCCACCGGCAACCGGGGCGGCCACCGAGCCACCCCGGTGACTAAATCCCGGACGATGACGACGACACGGCCGAAAAGTGCACACTCGACTGGGGCGAACGGTGGGAGACCACCCTCTCGCGGGGGGGCTGACCCGGGGAGAAAAAACAAGAAGCGAAACCGGAAACGGGACGGACTTACCTTTGCCTTTGTGTTCGGTGTTCCAGGCGCTGCTGTCGGACCACCGGGCATATTTAAATCCCCGCCGCCGCCGACGCCGCCGACGACGCCGCCGTTCACGTGCAGACCGACTCCGTTGAGGGACGCCGTTTTAAAGGAATTCACAGTCGGAGACTGTCGGTCGGGTTGGAGAGAAGAAGCAGAAGAATGGGGAGCGTTTAAAGCATTAGCATTAAAGAAATATTTAAAAAGACGAGCATCGCGGCCGAAGCAGGCGAATTGGGAAGCGTTCTATTCGTTCGCGTTTGCGTACACTCTCTGCGCTGTTGTTGGCGGCTATTGAAACCCATTATTTTGTCACTGCCATTAGTTGGTCTGGGGTCTGCGCTGCCGTGCAAGTCACTCAAACGATAATTGGTATCGTTCTGATCGTTTGGGGATTCCAATTTTTCCGGGCAATGAGAAAGCACCTTTTTCGAGTGGGGCTCAACAACTTGGAGGATGCTCCTTCTCGTTTTGGACTGGAACAACTTAAGGAATGTTATAGACACACACACAAGTGTATGTGTGTGTGCTCTAAATTAAAGTCCTTTACACTGTCCAATTGAGTTCCGTGGCACACTAAAAATCAATATAATGTGCAACGATTATTCTCGCGCACTCTGGTCGCCTTCGGAACCGTCCATTATCTTGAGGCCGTTTAACTGGCCCGCAGCATCACATTAGACACCAGTGACCAGTGTGCAATGATCGTGAAAAGACCGTCGAATGACGGAAACAAAAGCCACACACAATAATTTCGGGCTGCATGCGTGCCATAAAATCATAATTCTCATTCTACCAAAACATCTACCAAAACGATTCGAACCTCCCGTCGCGTCTTTTGGGGTCCCAAAAAACAGAGACGCGACAAAATGCGTGAGAAAATATTGGCCGCACCCCAGAAAACCAAAACATGGTTCTCCGAATGGTGGCCGACCCGAAAAGACGTTCGAAAAACAGCGAATTTAATAATCTCGCCCTGCGCTGCGCGCTCCGTTCTGTAGCATGAAAGAAAGGTCCAAAATCAGAGCACAAAATACGCGTGCAGCAGCGAAGCAGGACCCGCAACGACATCGCACCGTCTCGTCTCGGTAAAAAACAAAACCATAAGCGAAGAAACGGCACAGCAATTCGACAACATTGGACCACTCCTACAAAACAAGTCAAAGGATGCTCGAGGAAGATCGAGACTATCGGCGGATAACGATCGGGTTGGTTTCGCTACACGCCGGCGATCGAACCCAGAGCAGAGTAGTATGGCTGAAGAGCGTGAGATCTTGTCGTCGTTGGAGCTCCACAGAAAAGGGGGCTCCAGAAGTATCAAATATCGTCAGCCGGGTCGGTCGGGAAGCGATCGCGATCATTTCAATTTCGTTCGCATAGGCCTCTCGGCCGGTGCTGGTGGCGTTTTCTTGTGCTCCTTGTGGGATTTATGTTTTCGCCCCCCCCTCGGGGCTGATTAGTACCTGTGGCTGGGCAACGAAGGTGGGCGTTATGTTGCCTAAGCTACTCGAGCTGCTGTTGAGATGGTGCGGTGACTGCTGCTGGGAGGATGTTTGCTGCTGCAGCTGGGGCGGTGTGGACTGCTGCTGGTGCTGCTGGAGGGCCGCCTGAAGGGCCTGCTGGTGCTGCTGCTGTTGCTGCTGCTGGAGATGCACTTGCTGCTGGTGGTGCTGCAGTGACGGCGAGTGGGACTGGGAGTGCTGCGCCGGGGACTGCGGTTGCGGCTGTGGCTGCTGCGGGAGCAACCCGGTGCCCGAGTGGTTCTGCTGCTGCTGCTGCTGCTGCTGCTGAGGGTGTAGCTGTGGCTGCTGAGGAAGCTGCAGATGACCGTTCGGCACGTTGGGGCTGGTACTTCGGGTAGAGTTTTGGGCAGGAGAGCTTCCAGTACCTGGAACGAATGAGCCGAAAGGGAAAACGTTCATTAACGATCGTGATCTCTAACAGGCGAAACGTTTGATTGGTACGGAACGATCTAGAAGGTAAGCTTTGAGTGCTTTTAAGCTGATGGTACACAAACGTAATTTAGATCATTATGAATGTTGCATGATGTTTACTGAAGATCGCTTAATCAAGAGGTTTTTATGCAAGTGTTTCGTCAATTTCGTATTTGTCGTGGCCTCCGAGAGCATTCGCATAAATTTCGTAGCATGTAATTATTGGTTTGCCCTCAAATTACTGAGGAAGACATTACCAATTCCAAAAGGATCTTTCTCTCCATAAAGAAAGAAGCGAATAATTTTCCCTGCGGGACAGGATGCGTTTCGGGCCAACGGCCATAAACGCCCCAGAGGTTTGGAATGTTTTAAGTGGCCACCGCCCGATCTGAACGGTGTATCATAACTCACGATTAGCTCGCCCGCGTGTCCATTCATACCGACGATCGTCGAGGACGGACCGGCGGTTTCATTCATGGCAGTTTCACAAGGCTCCTTCGCATTAGCACTGACAGGAAGTGGAGAGGATTCGTGGCTCTTTGTTTCGGTGCGATCGTCCTGCGAATGGGCGAACGATCGCTGGCGGTGGAGTGTGCATTTTTCATTCAGAATTTTTATTACGTCGCTAAATTCGCAACGCGTAGCGGACGGCACCGTGGGAAGACCTCACCGGGAAGACCGCACGCTGCACCGTGATTCAACCAGGCTGCATTTAGCCCGCGGCCAGCCTGGCACGGTCCGCGGTGATGCGTAATTGCGTGTGGAATGTTTACCGCTTGCTGGGTGTGTGTAACGTTCTGATTGATCTTCGCTTGTGGCATCTCCATTGCCGGGATTCTCAGTTTGCCAACACAGCGACTGGATAATTTGTGCCGTACGAATAACGGATCTCCAGCGCCGTCGGCCCTGCTGTCGGGCAATAGAGAATTCTCTAGCCACCGCAAGAAATGCCCGAGAAATTGCACACTCCAAATAGCGGGCCGGGCGCTTCCTAATCGACCGCGGCACGCAACTAGCGGGCGAGGAGGCCGATAACTATATCTGTCTATCCCGGCCGCCGTTCCAGTGGCCAATTGAGTTTCAATTTATTATCATTCCTGTGACGTTACGAAGAATTACGCTCGTGAGAATGTTTCGTGTCATATTTTAAATTCAACCATCCGGAGAATGGCACACAGTCCTCGGCGTCAGCGTGTCCGGCGAGGTAACACAATCGCGACCATAATTACGGGGATGAACCCGTTCGAAGCGAGAGCCTATCTTGCTGGCGAGCGAATTTTTACGAGTTTCGGTAGTTGCCCCTGAAAATCCGATACGGGAGGCAGAGGTTCGCCATATTTCATTTGCACTTTTATGGCACACACTTTCTTTAGATGGCGGTTTCCATCTAATGACGTTTGCTCGAAGGAAGCACCGCCGGTAGAAATCGCGCACTAATCAGCGCCAGGCACCCGAACAACCCAAGCCCGAGCCCGAGGATTAATGTAGCTTGAAGCTGGCTGATGTTTGCAACCATCTCGTTACATAAAAATGAGCAAACGAGCAACCGGCAGCGGACCCAAACGTGGGGTTGCCCAAAGTGACGCCCGGAGTGCATGAACCGTGGCCGGTCGGCTCCTCAGCGACGTTCGTTGGCCGGCCCCCCGCGGGCGGGTGTGGACCCCGAACCGAGGCCGGGAGAATAATGGATTCGTGGACGGACCTCCGTGGCGTCGTGGGGAGCGCAGGCGAAGGTTTTACAATAAGAGAGTTCAACTTCGGTTTGGAAAACCCCATCAACCGGACCGCGGCCGTTTGACGTGAGTTTCCGACGGCGAGCGTGTAATGAGCCGTGGCACGATCGGGCTAGAGAAATAGACAAAATAATGTGTGTGCCGCTGCCCGGGTGGACCATTAACGGTGGAAGAACCTGCGCGCGCGCGGTTCGTGTCGCACTGAAGTGCGCCACTTCCGGCGTATCGTGCGTCGAACGCCGGATGCAGTGTGTCCAGAGTCAAGTAGTGCGCGCGCGTAGGCCAATTTCTATTTTCACGCTCGTGGCATCCGGCCCTTCAATGACGTGGGCAAGCGCTTCCCACCGAGTCTACGCGCTGCAACACGTGCAGTTTTACTGCACCGAGAGAGGATGTGCCAGTGCGCGCTGGTGTGCATTTCAATTGAGGCGACCCTTCAAACAACCTCCTTTGGGCTTTTGTGGGGGGTATTTTGTCCCGCATCGCTCCGTAAATCAACTCTCATGGACGGTCTGCGTCTGAATATGCCCGAACATGTTATTTACTGCTTCCTGCAAACGATACCGTGAAACGTTTCGCCGTTTGCTTGCAAAACTAGTACGTTCCAGTCGACGAAGAGACGCAAAGAAAGAAATTGTAAACCATAAATACTGATCGAAAAAGTCGTTGAAAGTCCACTAGAAAGTCATCAAGAAGCAAAAATGCTGAATGTACATAGAAAGCTTCATAAAACTCTATATAATTTTAAAATAAATATAAATTATTTATGAAAACACTCATTTGTCAACATCAAAATGAAGCGAAGACAAATACCGACACCAAAAATGAGGAATAGAAACACCTGAAGCAAATTGAATAAACAGCGATAAAACGTGATAGAGATCGCTTAAAAGGAAAAGTATAAAGCAAAAGAAAGGTAATTTTCCGTCTTCATTTTGTCACCTTGCACGAAAACCCATCGAAAACAGACGAGGAAAACGAGGAAGACGAGGAAGGTCAACCAGACGCCTCGTTGCTCGTTTGCTCGGTGCTTCTTCGCGGCCCGCCAAACACAGAGGAACGCATCCATCATCAGGTGACGGTCGACAAAATTATGTTTAATTGTTTTTTGATTGCAATCCCCTCGCTGTGTGTGTGCATTCCGCCGAAAAGTAGCGATCGCATCGCAACCGAAAAGACCCATCATCGTTCGAAAGCGCGGATCGCGTTCACGGTTCCCCCTCGGTTCCATTTGCTTGCCGCGAATCCGCGGGGGAAACGCTATCGACTCACCACTTTGGGACGAGGGGAAAAAAAACTAAAAAGTGATCGTGGATGGATCGTGCGACTTCTCAGACGGCCGTGTGGTGGCGGCGGTCAAGAAGATAGCCAGAAAATGGTAATTAAGCTATTGATGACCGGAAACCGGGTATCGCGAGGGTTTGATCTTAAATTCATTTGTTTCTAATAACGCAACGGCAGCCCCCGTCCGAATGGAGGCGCGCAGGGGAGAGCGAGAATGTTTTTCGGCCATCCTCTCGGGGTCGTGTCTTGGGAAGAGGGAAGAATTTTTCGCTTCCCTTTCGCTTCTCGTGTTACGCTGCTCAACATATGCTGTTCTACGGAAATGCGAGAAACGCGAAGACGAGTGAAAATAAAATGTCCAATTTGCCTTCCTGCGACGGCGACGAGAGACCCTTCAACGGACGGGGACGGTCGGCGGCTTCTTTCGGGTGGAAAAAAATAATTAAGAACTACAAGCGAATTTAAATGCGACCGCGCAGCATTAGCTATGCGCGCGGCCGTTCTCTGGTGCTTTGTTTTCATCCAACAAACAACCGAACCCCGCCCGGGCGAGCGCACACAAAATGAAGCAATCCGATTGCGCCGCCGCCGCCGCGTGTGGAGCATAATTTCTTTGTGTGCGCCTTCGGATCCCGGGCGGTCTTTACGACGGTCCCACGGCGGACGAAGGACCCGGCCGCCGTTCTGGATCATGGTTGCGGTGCGCGGTTTTATGATGGCTGTTTTCGGCGGGCAAAACACTCGGCGCACAAACGAACCGTGACCGTGGACGACATCGAACGTTCCGAGGCCGCCGCCGGCCGTTTGTTAATCCATTAGATTAGGAGGGTTTCAAGAGCCGATGGTGGGGCCTTTGTGCCAGATATGTTGTCGCTCACATGGGACCATTTCTCTTCGGCGGGATGTTACCCAAAACTGTAACATTACTTCCTGAGGGGTGTGATTTCGGGCGTTCTTCTCACGACCGCAAGCCATGCGTGAAGTAGAGACACACCATTAAGCGAAGGAAACCCCGAAATGTTTCGATTCTTTCCAGAGACCCCTACAAGAAGTCCCCTTAATTTATTTCCATATTTATTTCTGGTCTCAACGATCGCACACACGATCACACAAAGATGATAATCAAAACTTCGTGCTGGATCTTCATAATTTTTCCGTCGCCGTTCCTTTGCCGCCATTCATTGTTTACTTTGCACCGGACACACCCCCCATGCGCGGCTCGGTGTTGAGACCCCTTTTTCACTTTTCAAAACATGCCCTCCAACTCAAAACCCAGCGTACGTTCGGCGATAATTAGTGAGAACCATCGCAACATTATGCGAACAGCACGGCTAGCGATCGATGTGAAAGGGAAATGCCGGGCTTGCGGGGTCCGAAACACCCGAAAGAAAACCTGTTCCACTGCGCCTCGACAACAATCGCTGCGAGTGGAGTTTGGCCCCATGTTAATTGGTGGTCGCTCGCGATCGCGGTTGCGAAAAACGAGAAAGTATCCTCCAGAAGAGGTTATCCTTGAGAGAGTGACCGGCCGCGGCGAAGATCCTGTTCGATACGGATTTCACGCGATCCCGTCGGTGTTGTCGTCGAAACCTGTTGCGTTGCGCGCGCTGGGACTGTGCGAACCGGACATCTAAATATCAAAGTATCACACAGCACAGCCGGCGGTGGCGCACGATGGTCACACGTAATCCTTTTCGCACCAGATAATCCTCGTCCCGGATCGCGCGTTTATTGCATGCTGCGGCTCACCCTTAGGTAAGAGGGTTGTAAAATGGAAAATAGGTTGCTCGGACCCCCCGGCAGGCCAGCGTGGCATACATTGCCAGCTAGCATCAATCGTCCACCAGGCTAGTCTTTTGCTGTCCACAAAGGGATCACCACAAAACGGGTACTTAGCAGTAGTGATATGGTTCCACTTTTTTTACCCTCTCTGGGTAGGTGTCTCCTCTTTCAGGGCCACGTCAGAATGACACTCGTAATTATGTCTTAGCGTCCACCGTCCAACCAACGCACCGCGATGCAACCTTCGGGTGTTACATTCTAATTTAAAGCCACGCTCGGCAAACGGGCAGCAGCCAGCGAAACAGACGTCGAAAAAAGTGGACAACGCAGTTCTGCGATCCTAGAGCACGCTCCAACTCCGTCACCTTTGCGTGTCCGCGCGACCTACGCTCTGCCATCTGCCCGCGCCAGAGAGCTACATTTATTGGACCGCGCCGCGCCGTTCTTAATTGGGAACAGCTTTTTTACAACCCCCCGGGTTTCTGATCTCTGGCTCTCGGCACGGTCGTGGCCGAGATCTCGACAGAGCACTTTGCTTGTGCACCTTTCTTTGCCGACCAGTGGCCACGCGGCCACACGGGTAGCCGAATGATGCAACACATGCTGCTTCCAGCGGGGGTTTTTGTGACGCTTTGAAGACGATGTGGAAACCGGCGCCGTACACAGGATTAATGAGTTGCGTAGCGCGCGCGGTGCTCAGAAGATTGGTTTTTTGGAGCTGGCCCTTCTGAACGGCACCACCCCGCACACATCTCGCGTATTAACAAGGTCTAGAAACACGGAAAAACGTAACAACAGTTTTGCTTTTCAACCTTTTTATGCACCTGTTGAAACGGAGGGCTTTATGGGTCCTCTTTAGCCAATTATATGTTTATTTCGTATCAAAAAGCTGGCGGCCGCAAAAGGTCGTAACGAATGCTATAAGTTGTCCCATAAAACACCACCCTTTCGAAGATCGTTAATCATTTTTTGATCACTGAATTAGTCGTTGAAAAGGCATGGCGCGGTTGAACCTGCCCAAGGGGCCTGACACACACAAAACCGAGCCGAGCTTCGAACCTGTTTGCATCAATTAATCGTGAATCGGTTTAGCGTGCAATAAAGGAGCTTTAAATTAGTGCTCTCTAGGTGATGCCGGCCGGCATACACACCTGACCTACCTGAGCCGCTCCCAACGCAGACTGCATAGAACACCTTTTCGGCTTAAGCGATTGTTCGATCGCGGATCCCGACGGGCGGACCCGGTGGCGATCGTAAAACGTAAATCAACCGTAATAAAACAGACAGACCCCGACCGTCCGAGCAGGATTTTATTCCTCCGAGCCAGGGGTGAATATTTTGCTATACCGAGGTCTATCCGTTTTACGATTATGCGCGCGTGATAATCATATGGCCCCACCGGAGCCCCTTGAGGTTGCCTATGAGTAGCCAAAGGCAGCACAACAGTAGTCTCGAAGCCGATCGGCGCTGCGATGGGGCTAACAAATTAAAATCCTTTCCATAGCAGCGCGATGCTGTAATCCGCTTAAGAAGAACTCGCATGCGGTGGACATGCGGATGAGAAAAGAACCAAGACGACCGACGAACCGCGGGCAGTAGCTGGCCGAGCCGAGCGGTACTTTAAAGCATGCCACCCAGCATAACGGTACAGATTGGGCTTTGACGCGGGATCAGGGCCGAGCGCGTGTGACCGTGGGAATGCACCATGCAGCGAGACGGACCCTCGGGGAAGGTGAAATGATTTATCTCCACAGCGCATCAGCACTCCATCTCGAAGTCTGTAAAGTTTGGAGTGGAGCATCCCATTATGAGAGCCGTTTTCAGGTGACAAACTGCCATCGTTTCGGAACGCACTTTGAAGCCCACACTAAACCCATTGCCTAAAATGCATACAATGTAGCAACTATTTCTACTTTTTCATTTAGATTTTTAATTTCTGTCACCGTTGAACGGCTAACGTTCATACGCATAGCTTCACTACTTATTGACCCATCTAATATCGTGACGAAGTAAATAATTTTCTATGATTTCAAAATCATAATTTTAAAGGACTTGGAACAAATGGTGTTCAGAAGCTCTTTCTCTTCAAGCAACATACTAAATGGATTAATATTTAGCTAAACACCAGAACAATAAAATCATCCACAATGGATCGTTTGTTCTTTTCTCGCAATAACAACCCCCAAAGACATATTTATGGGTTTCAGCAACAAATCGCTCGAAATTTGCTCAGCTCAATGTACACAACCGAAGGGTGCAGAATGAAGAAACGTTGGTCACACCCTCCACCCTGGCCCTGGCTAAGGCTTTCGATTGCCCGCCACCGCCGACCCGGGTGGTGAAGGTTGCACTAGAGGCGCGACTATCCATGTCGTATTTGCCGTGCCGTGTAACTGAGCCCCGGCAGAGCCACACCAGCCTTTGGGTGGTTGGGTGGTGGCTGTGTTGCGAAATACGGATTTTAATAAGTCCTCATAAACCACTCGAAACTAATTAATGCAATTGAACTCGTAGCCACCCAGGGGGGTTCTGGGTAGCGCCGCCACGCGGTTTATGGCCCCTGTCCTGAGAGGATTGAAGCCTCACTAAGCCATCCGGACGAAGGTGAGCCCAGGATGAGCTTCTGAAGCACGTCTACACTTCACGCGGCCAGGTGAGAATGCTCCACCACTTCGGTGCGCACTTCGTACGTGTGGAAACGCTCTAGAAACGGCGGTTCTGCAACGACGACGACGACGCTGGCGATGACGGGCCTGTGGCAATGTGGCGCCTCGCCTCTGGAGAGCATCGACTCGTGAGCGTTGCCACACATCATCGCATCAGCATAGTGCCCCGCGCGTCTGAGACTCTTCACACGGCTCAAGGTCTATAAAATCAACAACTCTATCCGTTGCGTTGATTAGCTTCTTTCGGAAAGACTCCGCAAATGGCCAGTATTTAGAGGAGTTTTTTCTATGCACAAAACACCAAACGGGGTCACTTTGGGGCGGCCAGACTTTCTTCGCCGGAATCGGCGGAAAATGCAAGTTCCACCGTAAGGCAGCCGGCGCCGGCCGGAGCCGAGCGTAGGGTTCGCCACGGGGACCATTAAAATACTGGTACAATTATTTCACATCAACCGAAACCGAAAACACACGCCGCCGCCGTCCGGACCCGGGAAAAGCCTCCTTGGAGTGGCGGTGGCGGTGATCGGTGAAAGTGAAAATTTCAACAACGCCATGCGACCACGCGCTAATGTTGTGTTCCGCCCGCGGTTGTGGTGCCGTAATGCCGGTCAATGTTCGGTGCGATGTCGAACTACGGGCGGGCCCTACACACTGATAGCCCCCCCCCACGCCCGTCGGACAGGCGCGATCTACGACGCTCGATCGAGGGAAAACTCTCGCGGAGCCCGCACTCTGCATGTGATCTGTGCGCGCCCGCGCCACCCGGAGTAAATGCATTATTTTCTCCTCAATCATCCATCCATCCAGATCGCCTGCCGGTGGCGGCGGCGGAGGCGGTGGCGGCGGCATGTTTGCTGCCGCCATCGATGTAACATGCAATCGACATGGAAGAGAAAATAGTGAAAACATTGGCTCTGCTAATGTTTGGCGCGTTTAATTGCGCGTTAGAATCGTAATGCGGGCGGCGCCGTTCAAGAAGAAGACGGCCAGAGAGGCCAACTCCACAAAACACCCGCCATTAAACTCCAAATAAGCTCCCGCGCCTGTCAGAATCGCTTAACAACAGACTCCACCACCATCAGCAGCAGCGGCAGCCGGGCTTTGCGCAATTTTAAATGGACCGCTAAATGGATGCTGGTGGCTCCGGTAGCAGCAGCAGAGCGGCAGTGTCGCGGCAAACGATGTCGCATTATCCTATTATTATTGTCGCTCACACCGTGGCCGGGCGCTCATTAAGCCAAATTGAATTAATTGTCCGTTGTTGTAATGCGCTCCGCATAACAGATTCTTTTCTCTCACCTGGCCCCCGGGCGGGGGCCAGCACAGCTGCTGGGTGATGCTGCTGGCAGTGGGAGTGCCAAAATGGGGCAAAACTTGTCGCTCCGGACGCTGAGTACACTTGTTGTTGACATTCCGTTCGCTTGGCGGTCTTTACGCAGAGAGCGACTTGCTGTGCCCTCCACAGAACGGCTCTGCGACACATCACAATCACAACACCTGCACCCGGGTCGATTGACCGTTTAGCGGTGC
Organism: Anopheles cruzii; assembly: GCF_943734635.1. Lineage (NCBI taxonomy): Eukaryota > Metazoa > Arthropoda > Insecta > Diptera > Culicidae > Anopheles > Anopheles cruzii. The sequence goes on from NC_069145.1 coordinate 80,571,083, forward strand.
AACGAGCAGTGCTTACTTATAACCGCACCTTTGGCGGCTAATTGTGGCCGGGAAGGTTTGCAGGAAGTGGTAAAGAAACGAGGCCCACGAGGCCAAGAAAGGCAATGTTGAGATCCTGACGGCTTGTGGAAACACAGGCTTGGTAGAGGATCTTCTAACGAGCAGTGCCTACCGTCGGGGGGGTTAATTATTTTAGACTCATTAAGGGTCTGACCGATCGCCCCCGATAGGGGCGCATTAATTGTCTGAATTGTCGCGTGTTGTCAGTAACTATAGAGTGATCCATCTAGTCTTTGGATTTTAAACTACCGATTACTTGACTTTTGAAACGTAAAACTTGATTCTTGAAATTAATAAGCAGAATTATCGAATTGTTTGGGGCTCGCAATACACACACGTCGTGCAAGAGAAGCCGATGCACCTAAAAAAAGTGACGGTTTGGTGCAGATTTTGGGCTGGCGGCCCATGTTGGCCAATTGGTTCTTCGGCGAAATTGAAGCTTGAACATCTTCGGAACCCAAACACTACATGGACCACCCATCTGAAGCTGTAGAAAAGAATTGCTGATGCCGGCACATTACGTCAAAATATTCACCACAACTTGTAAACCAATTCCAAACCTCTCTTCCTGCTATCGTGTGATAACATTGAACAGTGTGAGTCGAAGTAAAACCAAGTAACTTCATTAGTGGAAAGATTGGTCGGAAAAGCGAGGGGCTCTCCCGAGAGCCCAGACCCTAACGAGATGAAAGTGAACATCAAGCACCAAACAAACACCGACCCGCGTGTGGCTTAATGTTGCCGCGAGCCGAGTGAAATTGCTCCGATGGAAAATTGCGCTCAATGAAGCGGCCGCTCTCAGTTTCACCCGTGGGGTGCCGATGAAACCGATCACCCAAAACCCTCTGACCCTGCCGCTGCCACTCGCATCATGGGTGATTGCCAAACGCGGGCTCCGAGGCTCAATAATCGTTCACGGAAGCCGTTACGTCGTGTGGAGCGTGGCTTGATCTTCAGCTTGATGCGCGAGAAGCCGCGATGGGTGATTTGCGCGAAGATCAATCGAGCTCCATTTGACCTCTGGCCTCCGCTTCGCTGGCCCGTTCGCTGGTCCGTAATGGCAGGCGAATCTGGTGCTCAAAAATTGGCACACTCATAAATCGGACCCGCGTTCGCGATGGTGGCGATGCTGGAACTGGACCCAACAGCAGCATCGGTTGATGATGCTAAGCAACACACACACACACACAGATACAGCAACAACAATCGAAGTGTTCGATGATTCTCGTTGGCCGTCTGGCGGAGGTCAAGTCGTGGTCTCCGATCCGATGTCGATCGCCGCCGCCGCCGTCGACTTCTCGATCGCCGATCGCCCGATGACGGCGGCCGGGGGACCCTTTGCAAACATGGTGATCGAAGGGTGATGATTATGAAACCCTCCGTAGACCCCGTAGTTGGCGGGGGGCACAGCAGCGGACCTGGGCCATACCTGGGCCCGGGCCTGTGGTGTGCCAGCCGAAAAGGTTAATTCGTGATTTTGACTTCCATTCTCGGAGAGGAGCGCGCTCATCGGTTCAACCTCCAGCCGTGGGCCAGCAGCCGTGTATACCGGTTCGAGCAAAGCATGGTGGTGATGGTGGGGAAGGATTCCACTCTGAAGCCCCAGAAGCGGCGAGACGACGAGAACGGGCATCTCGCGTGTAAGCGTCCTCTCTGTCTGGCGTGGCGTCAAGGACCACGTTGCAGCGAGCGACGGCAGGTTGAACAGCACCGCTTCATGATCGTGTACAGGTGACACCTTGGCTGTGCTTCACGCCACAACGACGACGATGCCGAGACGTGGTCACATTCTGAGATGAAACCACCCGTAAAAGGGCTGCGTGCGGGGCGCACAACAACAATGCAAAAATGTGGATTGCCGTGAGTCGCGCAGGTTGACATTTTCTTGGAGCACCCTCCGGCTAAAACAATGGCTTCTTCTCCGCTCGCAACAACATTGTTGCCGCCGTGACTCCCGAAGCGCGATTTGAGGTCCGATTCGGACCTCCGAGAGGAGCGCATCCAACCTGACAGGATAAATTTGCATCTGCTTGGTGGTGGTGGTGGTGGTTGAATTGGGTCATTTTTCCCGCTTCGCGGGTCGCTCGCGGTGGTCCAGAGAGAGAGAGAGAGATCAGGGGGCACACGACTTCTTACCTAGTCTCCAGACCGAGAGAAGCGTCATTGCTTCGAGAAACGCTCGTGCGCACGATGTTACGCTCGAGCACTCTGACTCTCGCGGTCTGCTTCACGCCGCCGCACCCCACGTGCACCCCGCCGTGCTGGGGGTCGTGTGTCTTCCCACCCGTCCGTCCCGTCCGTCCGTCCGTCCGGAGGAGATTGTGTAGTTTTCGATTTCACGCAACTCTACACCTCTCTGCCTGCTGCTGCTGGTGGTTCTCTTCGGCTGACTGACTGGCGGTTGTTGTGTTGTTGATTGCAACAAAAGGCCGGCCACACACACACACACACACACTCGCGCACAACAACGCGGACCCACCGCGCACTTTCACAACCCGCGCCGAAGAAAGACACGCTTGGCCCTTGGATACAAAGGGGGGTGTGCTCCAAGGAAGAGAAAGAGGAGCCACGAAGAGAAGCCCACTTCACCGGGTTCCACTTGTTGGTGCGCGAGACGAGCGTCACCGCCGAGGCTCTCTTATCAGCTATCAGTCACCACTTGCGACACCCGAGACGTTGTCTGGACTCCAACTTTTGGAAACTTCGACTTTTTGGGGAGGTGTTGGGAGGATTTTTGTTTCCTTCGTTGAGGTCACTGTCCGACTTCACCTCTTAATTAGCAAAGTTCGAAACTCAATCGATACGACTGGGTTAATACGACGGAACACTTCCAAGATGTCACATCCGAACGCTCACTAGAACATCGCACTAATGGTTCCCTTCACTTGGCGGAACTTGGTCCGTCCGCCAGCCACGTCCGAGTCACGTTCAAGAGCTTCTAGGGGTTGCCCTGGGCTTGTTTATCGGACACTTCTCGCTTTGGAGAGGTTCGCGCTCCAGTTTAGAACCCGCGACATAAACACACTCCGTCGCGAACTAGAAAAAGAGAACACAGCCAAGGGTAACCACCCCTTTGGCCACCTCGGACGGTGTGACAAGTGTCACAGCGGGTCGGAGCAACTGAAACGCAAGCCAGGGGCGCCTAGTGGCTGCGCGAAAAACTGTGGTCGCGGCGCGCGGCTGTGGTCTATCCGATCGTGGAGCAGCGGAAAAACTGAGACAGGCCACCGCGAACCGTTCCGTTCGAGAGGAGTCGCTGCGCGCGCGTGACTGTGTTTGGGTGCCGGCGCTCTCTACAGCTTTTACTTTTCCTCCTCTCGCCGTCCTGCTCTCGCTCGCAAGACTCGCACCAAACCATTGTAGTCAGGCCACCCTATACTAGCCCCTCTCGCGGTGGAAAATGTTCGGCAGTGTTTTAATGCTCCACACAGACCACCACCGAGAGCACGATCGTGATGGAGAAACAAAACCCAAACCCGCATCACGTACCGCAAACACGGGCCGCCGCCACGGGGCTGTAGCGCAATAGAGGGCTGAAGCAATTGGCACGATGACGACGGTGAGGTGGCGCTAGTATAGTAGTGGTGGGCCGAGAGAGTAACCGAGCGCCGCAAAATCGAACCGTGGCCGCTCACGACATACGATCGGATGGCTCGTCGATGCACTTCACATCTTGAGGAGAATCTCTTGAAGATAGCAGCGCGACCGAACAATAGGGATGGCGCTTCAGAAAAACTCCGGTAGGCACCAGGCAACCAGGAGTGGTGGAGTGCAATGCGGCTCGGCGACGGACATGAGTGCAAGTGTCGCGCAGCGCAAGGTGTGCCCGATAAAGAACACCTTCTCGGCGGGCACTTTTATCACAATGCTTCTCGAGTGGCTCAGAAACCCGGGGTGGGCGCCAGAAAGAGAGAGAGCGAGTGTCGAAAGTCATTCGTTGCATTTTTAGTATCGAAAAGACCAAAGCATAACTTCCTAATTTGGGATTTCTTCAACCCTTCACGCGGTTATGCCCGTGGAAAGCATCGTCTAGCGCCAACCAGACCAAGACGATGACAAAGTGAAGCTCTCGACGGGCCAGCTTTTTATCAGCTTGATTACACGCGCCATCAACAGTCGCACCACGCGCCGATGGCCACATTGATTGATACGAGCAACGCTCGGGGCCTCCGATGTCTTCCGCCGCGAGACCATCTTCCGCGGCACACACACACCCTCTTTATCGCGACAACAAAATCTGCTGTCCCCATTTTTGTCCCCACGTAGATCCTGGCAGGCCGCGGGCCACCATCATCATTACAGCCGACGACGGCGACGACGATGAGGCGCGTAATTAAGTTCCTGGCTCAACTGGACTGAGGAGATGAAGGTGAATGCATGCATCATCGTTAGGGGGAACCCTCTCAGATCCATGAGAAGGAAAGGTCCCGCGGTCGGATCGGACAAAGACGGAACGGAAAACGGATGAATGCGGATGGCTTGGCGACAAACCATCGTGGTGGTGCTCGGAGACAGGCTTGACCTCACTCAAAAGTGTGTCACACGGGGGTCGCTGCAGACACCGCTGATGCGCTTCCTTTGCATAAAGGAGAACGTTCAAAGCGGACACTGGAGGGCAACTCTGGATGCACAGATTGGAATAGGACAAAGAGTAAGTTTGAATCAACCTTCGTGATAACACGAACAGACAACTACTTCTATGGGAAGCTCTTTTCTGTCACTTTTTGGAAATGTGTTAATGCCAAAACAACACGTAAAAAGGATCCACACCATCCTTGGGGTTGGACCCGAAAAGAAAAACGCCCCAGTTGCGTACCCTATAATCATACCACTTTCCCAATCCCCCACTGGTCAATTTTGCCATTTCAAATGCCCTCTGACCAGCAGCGCGCCGCGGCGCTGACGGCTCTCCGGCACTCCGGTGTTGTGGCAACAACACCACAACGACCTCTGCGCGGCGAGAGTTTTTAGCATAACGGCACCCAACCCCACCACCACCACGAAGACGACAACGCATCGATCGATAATTGGAAGATGGAGAAAGATGGCCAGCAAATAGGACCCCTTCCCGCAGTTACACGCGCAGAGAGAGAGCCTGCGTTTGAGTTATCACAAAATGTTGCCCATCATCATCAAAACATCAGCCCGTCTGCCGAGCCGTGTGTGTCCACAGCTGTTTTTGGGCCGCAGAAGAAGCGGCTTCGGTTTTCTTTGGTGTGATTTTCATCAACCAGCACCGGCCAACATTTCTTTTTCGGCTCTAGAGGCCTTCTATTGGTTCACGAAAGTTCACCCGTTCACGCAACAGCTCGCGCGACGGGTGCCCATTTACCGCGCTACACACGCGCGGACGCCATTATGCTCTCCCCCTGAGCTCGGACTGCGAAATCGCCACACGCTGGAAAATGCAACACCGCAAGACCCCAACGAGACCCCAATAAAATGGAAGCTTCCTTGCGCCAGGGCTTCTTTGAGAGCGATTCGAAAGGCATCCTCTCCTCACAGAATCGCTAAACGATCAACCGATTTTGCGGCGCGCGCTGTGTTGTTGCATCTTTAATGACGGGACGACGGGTCTACACTTACGCCGTGGTTCCGCCGGGGCGCTACAGTAATTATCGTACAAATTGGATGCCTCGCCTTGTTGTACCTGTCACTCTCAATCTCAGAAGCGCTGACCGGCGAGAGCGCCAGCCAGCCACTGATAAAGAGCGCGTCTCATTAGGGACCCTTGGCGTTCATCAATGAAATTGTAACAAATCGTCTGATAAAGAGCGTCAACGACAAGAAAGACCCGGGGTCCAGTTTGGTGGGAACATTGTCGGTCCGGCACCCCTGTCTGTCAATCCATTTTGAGGTCGCTGGTCACTTGTAACATGAGACAGCGACGACGACAACGACGATTGGACCACAAATTACTCGACAAATTGACGCACGACCCGGATCCCACCGGTGATTGTATGATCGTCTGTCAAGATCACATTAGTGTGCTGCACACAAAGACGGATTATCCTTGAAGGTCCTTCCGATAAAAGAAAAATAAATCAAAAAAACAACACGATTCTAGATAAGATGGAAGAAGCTGGAGCGGATTGCGCGATGGGTCGCTTCCGTCCATCAGCTGTCATGATTGGTGCGGTGTTTGGCTCACCGGGTTCGGGTCCAAGTTCTCACCTTTCAGTCGACCTTTTCCAAAAATGGTTGTTCGATTCGATTTGATGGCGGCCCCAGGGTTATTTGCCTTCTCATTCAGATCTTCGGGTTTGAGGTGGTACCGTCCCAAGAAATACGATGCCTGATCATCTCCTCGCGTTCCTCGATCCGCGCTACAACTTCCTCGACTTCTCGTATTCATTATTCCAGTGCCAGAGAGCGCGGTAATCCTATCAAACCGGCTCGCGAGAAAGATTGAAACGTGTCGATATCGAAGATGCTCGGCTCGGGGCGGCGATACGCTTCGTAAATGCAGTTGGAGGTGCAACACCTCCAGCTTCACATACGGCAGTGCGGGGACCCGATGATTGATGGGTGAATGGGGCTTTGGCCGCGCTGGGATCAATTCATTCCCGTGCTCCTGGTACCGTCCCGAGATCACCGGTTCGTTTCTAGGAATTATGACGTGAATGCTCTTCTACAACAAGCAAACAATAAGAATCGGATCGAGCCGCCGGAATGGCAGCTACAAGACGAGCATCTCGGTTTAATATTGCAGCATGTAAAACTCATCAACCCTTGGCTAAACCACAATTGAACATAATGAGAGTTATTGACAACAAAATGGGTTTGGCGAACGGACACCGCCAATCCGAGGAGTCACATTCTAAGACAGACACCATCGAACCATTCTTGTGTGCCGAGACGGGCGCCGTCGTCAAACCTAAGCGCCGTAAATTGATAAATTTATTTCATTTGATTGTTCACTCTCCGTCTGATGACGTGCCAGGTTCGGTTCTGAGAAGCGCGTATGGGCCACCCTTTTATCTGTTGCGATTCAAAACTAGTCAACAAGTCAATCAACGACAGGACCGTGGCTTTTACAACCAGCCCGCTCCCACCCGCGGTCTGGTCGACCCACATGAGGTCTGCTCACCCCAATCTAGAGGTCTGCTCCCCCCGAAACGATGTGCGTATGCCATTTCGCCGGTGGTTCGCGACTTGTCTAGGGGCGCAGTGAAAGGGAAAACATTGCACGGCGAGGCGAGAGAGACACAACCGCCGATCGAACCCTCGTTAAGGGGTGTTTGATTTTCTTCGACTCCTCCGACCGGGCCACTCGCACAGGTGTAACACAGCGACGACGACGCTGCACGTGCGAAGCCTACATTTTGGCGTTTTTGATCGTCGCGGGGGCTACGCTTGGTGGTGGTGGCCAACCGACCAACAGGTTTATGGGGTAGTTTCGGAGGGTTTTACCATCTCCCTCGAGCGGTGCACTTCTACTGGATCAAACGACCAAACTCCGCAATAAATCGGTGTAAGTAGGGGGTTTAAAATCAGGACACAACACACAGTGCAACGGCGTTGATAGCGATCCGAACGCTGCCTGTTAATGAGGCGACTTTTTATCGGTGGTCCATCTTCCACGACATCTCGCTAGTTGGTCATCGCGGCGAATGGATGCTTACCTGGAACGACAAGATCAATAAAACCACATTAGCGAGAACCACAACGTGAGCTGGCCTACGGGATCGAGGAGATGGTGTACAAAAATTTGTTAAGCGCTAATGTCCACTAACGAGGCCCAGCAGCGACTGGGGGTGAGGGCAATCCAGCGCCGCGCGAAGAATGAATGAATACATTTTGTCCGCGTTAGATGCACGATATGCAGATCGCAGGCGTGCAGGTGACGCGCGGTGAACGACGGCGCGTCATTAACCTCACACGTGAGCGTCGTGCCAAGAGGGAGCGAAGAAAGACCCCCCCGGGGGAGAATGGAACTGATCTTCGGAGTGCAGTCACTAGACAACGTGTGTTGCTCCCCCCGCGGCGGTTGATTGCCCACGGTGAGGGTTTCTTTCGTTTTATTAGCATATCTGCTCCCGCCCCGCCCGGGTGTTCCCCGCGATGCAGCCACGATGATTGATATCACACGGGACGGCCGCACGCTCGTAGCCGCTAAGTGGCCGGTAGTAGCCGAAGAAAGAACGCGAACGAGGCAAGACTTTACACCGGCAGACACTATAAATATGAATCAATTCATAAAACGACCCGTCGCTGGACCCGTCCGGTGAATCTTCGACGCGGACTAAGGGCCCGGCGGGTGAGATTACGGATTCATCGTCTCAATTCAGCGTATGTAAAGCAGGTTCAATCAGGACCAATCAAGCGCGCTATTGAGCTGACGGGCGGAGAGAAAACGGACCGACCGACCGATCGACCGAGAATCCGTCCGTCCCGGGCTGTCATGGGAAATGAGTTAATTTTGACTCTCGCGCCTCGCGTTTCACCTGGTGGACCGGTTCCACAACCAGCAAGTTCATTGCCTCCGCGATAGTTCGATTAGTTGGCCGACGGGGGAGGGTGCTTTAGGGACGCATCGGGGACGACTTCGGGGAACCAGAGTTCAATATTTAGTTTTGATGGCAATTAGAAGGCGTGTTGAACTACCAGCCGGGAAGCACTTTGCCGCCCGCCAGCAGCAGCACCACCTGCCTCGGCGGCTTCGACTATCGATTTAACACAGTTTACCCCGGCGGAACGGCCTAAGACCCATTTCCGAGCCCCGCCGGGGGATCCAACTAGACGCTCCGGCCGCAAAGTGCCCACCTTACCGCGCGCGCGCGGCCATGACAGGCAGGTTTCGACCTCGTTACCCTCCTGAGGACCGCCAGCCAGCCAGCCAGGGCCACCACTCTTTGCGCTCTCTTCTTCACACACTCGCTACTCGATGGCGAGCGTTTCCGGTTCCATCACACACCACCGTGTAATGGACTTCACCATTAAGGTTGAAAATTGTTCCACATTCGGTGGCCCACTCTGGTGGTGGCGTGGATTGTGAAGTGGTTAGAACGATTCGGCTTGAAGAGGCGCCGGTTCTCGGCGAGGGTCAGCCGAAAAGGACGCGTCCGTGATCCATTTCCGAATCCCAAACAGCAAGTCATATCCAATAAATAGAGCACCCGCAGCGCCCGCAGCCGGAACTGGCTACGCGGGAGAATTCCCAACACAAGCCAGCATATCTTAAGTAGTGTGATGGATGGCCTCAAGGGATTGAAAGCGACAAAGTGTTTAGTGGAGCGATCATGCTGTGGACTTCGTAGACGATCGCTTTACTTGACTTTATTACAGTGTTAACGCTCGCGGTCAATATCCTTCGTCCACAACATCGTAATCCGCGTCGCTTCGCTACCTATGCCATCCCGCCATCTGAAATGGCGACCTCTGGACGGCCCAAGAAGACTTTGCGGGTTGATTCGTCGTCCGTCATTCTCATGACATGACCAGCCTACCGGAGTCTAGCATGTCGTATGCACTCTACGACGGTGAATTTGTCCGTTTTGACCCCAGTTTCGACCGTCTTGATGAAGGCAATGGTTCCTGAACCTCCAGATGACTTTGAACTGTTTCTTGGTGCTGTTGCTGCCAACTGGAATTTGGTCTTGTTTTATTTTACCTGCAGACCGAGATCGTCCGCAAACTTTGTCAATCTCCATGTAAGCTTGAGCTACTTCGAAAAGCTTTCGACCTATAATCTGTATGTCATTGATATAAGTCAGAATCGGGTTGAACGTGCCAGATAGCCTGATAAGCTTTCGTTACTAATACTATATTTTACTAAAGGCTTAGCGTGTCTCATCTCTCAATCAGCTCTGAGGCAAACAATAACGATGAGTAGCACTTTCGATCGAGTTCTACAGGTGTCTAGACGATACCTACGCTCGGCATGGTGCGTTAAACAATTCTCCGAATAGAATAGCTCTCGAACGGCCCAGCACTTAATCTGTGAGGTGATCCGTTTAGCCCACCGCCAGCCGTCAATAAACACGGTTCGCTTCACCAGCAAAGAGTTGAGAAGAAGGTCCACCGACGCGATTCATTGATTTCATGCCCAGCGTGGTGTCGGCGGCCGGCAGCGACGAGGGCACTAGAATACCGTTAGCCGGGGCGGGGCGGGTGGCACGGCATTATGCAAAACATGCAATGTGTGGTGTCGCGACCGCACACACACCCGCAGACAAGTCTGCTGCTGAGTGAGAAACGAACCGTCTCCCGGACACGCTCCGTCCTGGTGTTCGTTTGTTTCGAAACGCCGACGACGACGACGACCACCATCAGTGTGTGTCTCGGGGCGTCCGCTAGTCGCAGCCGGAATCGGCAGTCGGCGTTCCCCGGCATGTTTCCCGAATGTCTGCTTCGTGAGCGCGGGTAATTGATTTTCAGATAATTAATGGCTGTATCACACACCGCACCGGCCCCGCCGCGATGCAGCGCCGTTGCAGCTGCAGCGGAGATGCTGCACTGGGCGCGCGGGAGACCTAATCCATTGCGCAAGCCGCATCGTTGAACGGCGCGAGGCTATGTTTTTCCCTTCTGCGCCGTTATGCTCTGCACAGACCACATGCCACTTGAACGATCGCCCCCCCCCGATCGTCGTCATGATGGGAGACGTCGGCTCCTACTTGCTAGATTGCTCTTCAACTAATAACCATTATTGCGCAGGAACTGAACTCAGGGCACCACGTCAGCACGTGCAGGTTAGATGATTACACGTCTCTTTTTGCCGTTTCCAGACTAATAATCGTTTACGACTCCGTATTGATTCCTAGGTTCCTTGGCCTACATAATCCCCTTACAGCCGGCGATGACTCTGCGCGGATCGCAGGGACTTACCCTTGTTGCTGCCGAAGTTCAGCGTTACATTGTTCCAGAAATTCAAGCGACACCCGAACACGCGCATCTCTTTAACGCGTTCTTTCATATTCCCAAGGACACTGCTCTCCGTGAGACTCACGCACGGAATCATCGGAAGCGAGGCTGGAGCGGGAGGCTTCGATGGCTGCCGACGAAACACACACGCACACACTGTTGAACGAGCACTGTTTTCTTCGCGCCGGCTTCGCACTAGCGCCACGGCACCGGAACACGACACCTTTGCGGAGGGACTTGCGGCTCACTTAATCTTCATTCCACCGCGCACCACCACGGAACGGTGACTCCGGTACGTCCTGTCGCGCGGGCGCACACCTTTCACACCGGACCTTTCGTTCGATTATCAGTTTGCGCGTCGCGCTACTCTCAGAACCTGCCGGGGGGACCGAACTTCTAGAAAGAACACAGTTGATAAGAAACTTTGGCTGAAACACACTTAAACACTGAAACGGGGTCTGATTCCGCAAACTCCCAAAACTCGTTTACGGCGGGGACACAATCGTGAGCGCCACCACCTCAACTCGGTTCGTCCTTCAGCGCATCTCGTTAACACATTCTCGCCACGCTGGAACTGCCGAGAGGCTGGACTGCCGCCCAGCGGGTCACCCAAAAAGGGCTGGCTCCGTTGGCGGTTGTGGCCTCGGTAGGGTTCGCGAAGCAGCGAGCTCGTGGGGACCCCGTATTCGCAAATATCACGCCCCAGCCCGGGCCGAGCCGAGCGGACCGAGAGAGTTGGTCGAGTGAAACAGGTTTGCATCGAAATCGCTTAATCTGCCTGCCCCTTGGTCGACGGGTCGACGGGAGTTAGTCGGGACGGGAGAAACAAACGAAGAAGAAACTGTCCAGTTATTCCGCGGGTGTGTATGTCTCCTTAAGGCGTCGATACCACCGTGTCGGTCGGTCGGTGGCAGCACCTTTCACAATCCTCGGTCGCCTTGAGCCGCTGCGGGCCAACAACAGCGGGCCGCAGAAGCTTCTGGGGCCACCACCAATAAGCTGGGTGGCTGCTACTGGGGAGTGGTGGCACACCAACAGAAGATTACCGGTGGGTTTACGGTCCATGAAATCGGGAAAGCACGATCGTGGTGGTGCAGAGACTTTAATTCCTCGGTCATTTGCTGCAAGGCGCCTTCCAGAACGATTACCACCAACGCCAAGCCAAGTCCCCGGGCGTGTCATAGGCATCACTAGAGCGTGGTGTTTTGAGGGTCCGCACAACGAGGTCCCTGGCATCAGGTGCTGGCCTCCCCTAATAGGTGATTAAGGTTGTGTACTCTTCACGCCACTGTGGGCTGGGCTTGGGATTTGATTCGGAGCCGCGCTCCCGGCAGATGATCACCGCTTCGAAGTGACGAAGATAGATTGAGTGTCCAGCGTAATCGCGGCGAACGCATGACAGAGTAGTGCTGCGAGCATCGTCGTGCTGCGCTATTAGTTCCAGATTTCTTCCAGAGCCACTCCGCCCGATAATTCCCACTACCGTTAGGGCCACTCCGCCCACGGTTGCAGCGCTTGCGTAAGGGCCACTTCCTGTCGGGGGGCACATCCCTTTTGCTACGATGGGTCTTGGACATGCACGATACTTTTTGCGTGGGTCATGAGCCAGACAAGCGTCCGAGAAGCTAATGCGTTCGCAATCTCCGTAAGCTGAAACAGTGTTAACTTGTTACGCAATGGTCCATTCGCTACGGCCGAAGATCGCGCACTCACGCGCTAGGCTTAACGCGAAAACTCTTCAGAGGGTAGAGCGTTATGATATTTTATACCTCAAATTAAATTAACTTTCCACGACGAGCCAAGGCCAAGAAACATTCCAATTTCCCAGCCATCGGGAAATGGCTAGAGATTGCTTCGGAAGATCAGCTTTTATCGTTCGTCGTCCCGTCCCGGGCAGCTGCAACGGCGCGACGATGAGTTGTGGAAAGGAGGTCAAAAAGAAGAAAGTTTAGAACACACCCCGCGTTCCATTTCCGTCAATTTGCTCACCACATTGTAAGAGGGCCTTCTAATAAGCCAAGCTACACTGTAGATGTGACCCTGGCAGGTGTCTTTAACGATGAAATGAGAAGTTCTCGAAAAAGAGTCCCTTGGGGCTTGCCGCTTACACAATGACTGCTGCCGACAAGTGATACGCATCAAAGTGTTGATAATTTAAGGCGGATGCATTTCTACTTTTGGAACGTCTTCGAAAAAACCCATGCACAGGCGAAGTCCTCGAAGCTGCAGCCCTAAGCAGAAGGTGGCTGTGAACTTAAGCTCCTCGCGAAGCCCGGTTCAACGTCTGCTTCCCCATCACTCCACACCGGGGACAGGCGCATTAAATGCGCTGCAACCTTACTCCAGTCTTCGGCCGGCTACGGCAGGCCCGTAGTAGAGAAGATCAATCATTATTGCTTTGCCCATCTCACCCAACTTCTTAGGTTTAGTCGCGCAGTTGGCCGAGGTGTGCACACCAGCTAAGCGTGTCCCCCGGACAACTTTGCGTTTGCTGCTGCCCCACCCTGGCCCGTGGGGCACGATGCTTGTGTCCTACTTTTAGTCTCGAACATCGTGTCGATCTTCTTAACATCTCCGCAGAGGGTTTTCCCTGCATGCGTGTGTGTGGTGAGCAAATTACGTAGCGACGCCAGTGGGCGACTCTGTGGCCTGAAGCATTCCCTCCACACCCTACCACCGCTCCGACCGGGGTCAACCGAACGAAAAAGATGCCGAGACGAAAGACCCAAGATGAAGTTTTCGCGCGAAAAACGACGACGCAGCATTAATAAAAGTAATGATAATTATATTCATTACCCATTAGGGCCGAGCGCGTAGGGAAAGGTTCGGTTCCAAGCGCTTAACCTGAGAGTCGCCCAGGCAGACACTATCTCACAATCACTAGCGCGCCGTACGCAGGAAGACACTTGGTGCAGGTTATTGGCAGCCGCCACCGGCACAGCCTTGGCGTTCTTGGCCGGGCTGGGCGCTCGATGTGTGAGAAAACGCTACGCACCGTGCGCTCGTGGAAGATAAATAGCAAATAAATTAAGGCCCAACCCGCGCGCCACTGATGGTGGCAGTGAATTATTAGGCCTAGAGCCCGCGGGCGGTGCGCTATCTTAGAGTGCTCAAGCGAAGCAAACAGGGCCAGTGTGTTATGGGCGGCCTTGTGCCACGACACTTGGGACAAGAAATTCAGTTCACAAACACTTTAGAGAAAAGTCTAGCGCTCGGGTGCTGACCGAAAGAAGCAGAGACTGCAGTGTTCAAGAAAATCTCTTCATTCTGCTGCAAACTGCAACAAACTGATCGAAAAGTAGTAAAAAATAATTAAAGCCCCCTCTTTCATATCTGGCGATCAATAGCTGGGGCACGTTTCAAGTGATCTGCATGCCTCCTTCGCGTTGCTTGACGATCATAAATTTCCAGTAAACAGTCCACCAGCACAACTCAGAACGGCACGTTGACCTCTGTCAGCGACAGAACCAACATGGCTCTCTGCAGGGCCATTACATCATCAGCGCGCCATCAGCGCCCATGCATCTAAACCTAAACCTTGGCTGGCCAAATAATGCAACTGCGACTTGCGACACAACCCTGCGCACTCAGACCCCGCGGCTCACCACCACGCAGCAGAGAGACGGCACTAATAAAACCTCGTAAAAACCTAATTGGACGCCAGCCGGTTCCAGATACTTGTCACGGCATACGGCGAGCACATCTGGATGGGCTGGCTTTTTTGCGTGTTTCACGGGGACGCTTGGATGTGCTGGGTCTGGGCCGTCCTGCAAGATGGTGCTACAACCGGAGTGGCTTATGTTTGCGTATACTTGTTCGGCCCCAACAAAACACAGCGATCAGCGATCGAAACATCGTCACCATCATCCATCACGCACCCGGCGCGTGTTGTGGCAAGAGGAGGTTTGTGAGGTCGACGATCACAGATTGTCGGCAAATGTGAGTGTGGGGTCCGTGGAGTACCGCCGTCAGCATACGATTGGACACGCGATTGAAACCACGATGAAAAATGGATGCTACCGGGCGCGCTCCTCCGTTTGAGTCCCAAGTGAGTCCTACCTGTCAGATTTCAAGGACCGAAGCAGAGTACAGCGACAAATTGAGCCCCCTTATGTCTCACCGGACAGCTGTGAACACGTCACGGAGTTCATTACGGCGAACTGGTGGGACTCTCTCTCGAAACAGCTTGCGGCGGGTAGTTGTCGCCTGCAAAACCGGGGCCCGAAAGTTGCGGACAAACGTGTCAGGCCAGGGTGTGGCTTTGGCCCTACCTGCCATATGTTGCCGTCACGAGAAATTGGCACACAAATTATGCAGTCACACCACCACCAGGCAATTTGGTCCCAAGGGGTACGGCTTCGTTTGCGATTTGTTTACTCGCTCGCCCAAAGGACAGGCCCGGAGGTGCGGAGACCGCACAGCATGGGGTCTCCCGAATGGAAAGAAGGCAAGCATATATTCAAATTACAGGTTACCATTACCGTACTTCTTACGCTCGGCGTCGTTTAATGGGTTCCTTTCCCGGCCCATCGATACTTGATCTCCATTACACGTGCGTACACCGCGCCACGTCTCGTTAAACAAGACATAATGACCCGTAAAGGGGATGGATAATGAGGTTGCCCTGCTGGCTGCCACCACCAAGGTCAAGAGGTCTTTCAGCGGTGCGCAAAACTGCGTGCTACATGATCTACGCTCTGTCGACGCGTCCTGACAACCTGTCTTCGGCGGCAACCTACGGCTTCGTCAACACGAGTTGAAGGTGACGATGAAAGCAAGCTTCAGGATGACGATCGCCGGAGCGAACGGAGTACATTTCGAGATCCAGCATAATGATAGTGTCTTCGTCTGGTTTGATCTTCGCACAGTTCGCAAGCCGATCGTTTCATGTAGCGTGAGCCATTCCCTTATTCACAGCGCACAGCGTTGTACCTGCTCGAGGATCTCAACTCATTCGTAGGAGTTTCCAGGACACGACAATGGAAAGGATATAATTTGAGCAAATTAGCGCACTGATCGGTGCAGGCAAAACGTTAATCACACAGGCTGATGGTGACTTTTTGCTGACATTGTTCTGCCCCTTTTAAAAAACGGGCCTCATTGTCATCGGGCCGTGGTGGAAAGTCAAAGTGGTCCCCCATTCCGGATGCCGGTAAGTAAAATTGTGACCCACACACAGGCACACGCCGCTGTCCACCGTTTCCTCGATTTCCGGTAAAACAAACAAATCGAATCGAATGGAATCGAAACGAGATGAGATGAGGGAAACTTTTCCACCATCCAACAATACACGGCGGTGGCGGTAGTGGCCACAAATTGAACGAAGCAAGAAAAACTCATCGCCCACATCCGATTCGATTGGGCAAACATATCAACCTGCGGCGCACGGGAGAAAGCAGGACCCCATCGGACGTCGTCGTCGTCGGCGGCGTCCAAAAACCGTTCGGTTAAACCGTTTCGGTAACGCTTTCTTTCGGGGAGTTTTAATCGAAATTACTTTTACTTTCCATCCTCATCCAGCAGCGAGCGCCACCGACCGGCGACTCCGGAGTGCGGGGTTTTTGTTTGTGCTGCTTCGGATACTTCGCGCTCTGGTCTTTCTGGG
Organism: Anopheles cruzii; assembly: GCF_943734635.1. NCBI lineage: Eukaryota > Metazoa > Arthropoda > Insecta > Diptera > Culicidae > Anopheles > Anopheles cruzii. Next base: position 80,587,614 of record NC_069145.1, read on the forward strand.
TTTCCCTCGGTGTCCCCAACAGATTGCACACTGGGATTCTCCCAATGGTCGATATTTTTGTTGCTGAGCTACAAAGAAACCCTTTGGATATGATTCTCTACTGTCTCACTTCAGTCGCTTTTAGGGATCCTGAATTTTTGTTCACCACCATTCTGTCCGTTGTGCTTCGGCAACATCGCCATTATCGTGGTGAGATCCATTTTATCCGATTCCCGAACGCGAATCTCCCACCGAAGTCGGAAGGAGAAATTAGCATCAAACGATTAAAGTTGGGCCAGTCAGCCGCCAAACACGGAAAACATGGGGCGTCCGTCGGTCAACGAACCCCGTCCAAAGCGTGCGCGCGTTGGCGGACATTCAAGTCGCGTCCCAAACCCCAAAAAAAGGCCACACTCCTAACTCGCGTAACCCAAATTGAACCACACGGGGCAGTACGCAAAAAGTAACATTAACTTCGGCGGCCCTCGCCGGTCGGCCACAATCATCAGTTCGTGCCCCAGCTACTCCCGGAGAGGGAAGTAGTTTCCCCACCGGAGCATGGCAAACACTACCCACCACCATCACTTTTGGCCCTCTATCTGGGCGGTTTTTTTTGCAATCCCCCTTTTAATCACCGATTGAGTGGCGCTCATCGTCTGGGGTCTGGGTTCGGCGAGGAAAAAAAATCGAGTGGCCGAAAACGAATCTGGCTTTTCCGCCGGCGGCGGTGCACGGTTTTCCCCCGGCAACGACCTATTTTCTTCGCAGCGACGTGACGCGGAAAAAACGGGAATCGACTAGCCTGTCCGTGTGTGCCAGGGTCTTTGAAATGCCGCCAACGAAAACACACAAAATGCACGGAGCAAAAAAAATTAAATCAATTTTTTTTCGTACACACGGGCGCGACCTGCAAAATTAGTCCAGGACACATACTCGTACAACCGTGCGAACGAGTTGAACTACTTTTCCACAATCTCTATTATTTCTGGCAAAACAAGTTGTTTAGTCAATGTCGCTCGGACCCGGACCCCGAACGCTTGCCGAATGAGCTCTCCGCGAAGCCGGAGAGCCAGAGCGGATTCGTGGTGGAACTGGTTTATGTTAGAAGTTGGGCTTTTGTTGGGACCCCTCCATCACAGACCACCACCAGGGTCCCAGGGTCCAGAACGGAGTGCAGAGAAAGGAAGGTTATGCTCCTTTTTTTGGCCTGGCCCAATCGCACTCCTTAGCAGCTGCTCGTTCGCGCCGTTGCCCCAAATTTGGGTTGCCGGAGGTTTTTCTTCCCTCCGGCCGCGCGGTTCTTTTTCCGTAACACAACCGTAACCCTGTGGGGCCCTGTCGGTCGTGAAGTTACCTTGGTGGTAGCGACTAAGCGGTCCAGGAGTTGTGGACCCCCACTTCGGTGGCTCCAGAATTCGTGTCAAGCAATAACTTGTCATGGTGACAGCCCTTTGTCCGCCCAACGATACTAGACCACACTCCGGCGGCTGCTATGTGTTGCTACAACACAGCAACAATTGTCGGCGATGATTGAGTGATAATGTGATAATCTTAGGCATAGTTATTACATTAATTGCATGTTTGTAACTTTCTGCAAATGATTTTTTAAACATCTTCCTAGTGCCCGTGGAGTATTACTGACTGCGTCATGATGGGTTTGTAGATCACCGCCATCAATACCGTTTTCTCGATCGCCATCAATCATCGGTCGCCGCCAAAAACTTTGGCCATTTTCGCGGCAACACTTCCGCGCGAAATTCCGCGAGCCACAGGAAGCAACGCAAGATAAAATGGAAAACACGCAATTACACAAACACATCCGAATTCACTTTCGTGTCTTGGGGCTTTTACGGCTCGTTCGCGCTCTGTAGAAAAAGCACCCAAACGCGTCCGGACCTGCCAAACAAAACAGCCCAATAAACGGCCGGCGCACGACAGTAACACGGTCGGTGAAGCGTGTCCTCATTTTCCGGACCGACTGCTTTTCCCCTACTGCGACTGCGGTCAGATAAAATCTGTCTCGAAACGAGCGACAGGAAACTTATTTTTCAAGCAGTAACGGAGTGAGCAAAAAACGGGAAAAATAATATCCACAATCGAAAGTGATTCGAGCCGGGCTCGAGCTGGGGCTCGTGGCCGGTTCGTCGGGAAACGCCGGAAGCCGGTGGAAAATCGAAAGTGAGATATTGAATAATTTTCCACCGCGACGCGAGAAGCAAGAAGAAAACAAAACCACGGAATTGCCACTCACAAAAGCGCCAGATGGTGGCGGCGGCGGCGAATGCGCGCGATCGTTTGATAATTTTGATGGCCGGTGGGTGAAGCAAAGGTTCGATCATCGAAGTGAATTTAGATTTTTTTTACCAATTGGAAGTCGGAATTGGACCATTTGGGTGCATTTTACTTGGCCCGTAAATTACATCATGGGGGGGCTTAAAATGTGATAATAAAAAAGAGTATCTTCCGATCGCATCTTCCGGAGTTCAACGAGGATGAGGATCTCCTCGGCGCATGCCGGCAAAGTGCCGCAATAATCTACGCTGCCAATCAGTCGGCCGTATTTTTTGTGCCCCGCCAAGTACCACAAACCAAGACTTTTTGGGGATGCAACACTTAAAACCGGCTCTCCTATCTGCGCGCGGCCATGGAGTGTGTAGCATCTGCCGATGCGCAGACGATGGAGATCCAGTAATTTGCGGACGAAAAACAGCAAAACCCACACAAATCACACCGCGACCGGGCGACCGGTTTGGCAAGATCACGGGCCATCCGTAGCACCACTCCACCACTTGACCGAGAGGCACCACTCTGCGGAATCGGAAAAACCTGTCTCGTACGCAGCACACGGAGCGGATCGTTTTCGGATGCTGCCACCGGACCGGATCGATCGCCCGGAGCCACACGCCACACGTGACCTTCACACCGGGCCTTTCGGTGCGTGAGTGGCACCTCTCGTCTCGGCCATCACGGCCAGCTGGTTGGTCCGGTCCGGTCCGGCTTTCCCATACGGCTCTAGCGAACGGTGGTCGATGATTTTTGGCGTAAAATATGCAAAGAGGCAACATCTCCATCGGTTTGGCGTTGAATGGCTCCATCGATACAGCACTTCTCACCAGCCTAGCAAATCATTAGCATCGATCTCGATACAATGGCACAAAAGGACCCTGGACTGGACTGGACTGGAAAGCGCCATTTTTTGTCCATGACTCACAGTTGTGGCCCCACGGGTAAAAAGTAGTGACAGAACACTTGAGCGCCGATACCGGTCGATCGAAAGAGCTAAAGAATTACTCCACAGCATCGAGATCTGACGACTTGCCCCATTGCGCAAACACACAGTTATCGAGTCCCATTCTAGTTCTGTGGCGCAGAACGTTCCAGCATTTTCCACTATGCCTCGGCGTCACCGGCGCCCTGGCCGTAGGCACAGGCCATTTAGTTGGTTGATATCTTGATAGTTTGCGTTCGGCAAGTGAACGTTTCGGACCGGAGTGAGCAGCATTAACCTTCCTCTCGAGCTGATAGCCGCCATCGTAGAGGTTTGTCAAGCTCGCCCCGTGACCCCTCTTTCTTGCTGCCGACCGACTGGCAACTTCACGCACCCAGCCGTCCGTCGGCCGGACTTGTCGCCACAGACAACAGTGCGCATTGTTTGGTCAGTGGCCGCCGCCGTTTGCGCTCGCGGCGACTGGATAATTTCTCAAAAGCCGCCGCCGCCGCGCGCCGCGATCACTTGAAAGCTGCGCTCCCTGCGCGCAAACTTGCGGCAGGGGGTCAGGGGGCCAATCCGGACGGGTGGAGCATTGAGGTGGATCAAAATCGCATTCGCTACGGTGCTGCATACGGTTGCCGGCGGTTTTTTTTTGTGTCCCGTTCCTCGATCGCAAGCATTTTTTTCGCTACGTTCCATATTCGTTCGTTTTGTTACTTCGCTGACCGTTCCGCCGCCCTTTAGCGTGCTGCTGACATTGAGACAAGCTCACGGATCGATGTCATGGGAGAACCACGGGGCGAGATTCACTGCGAGGAATCGGTAAGGTGTTGGGCCTCCCGAAAACGAGAAGCAGCATAGCGAAGCTTAAGCTACCAACCACCTGCGGCAACACTGAAGAAGCGGAATGGAAGATCAGTTGACTCTAAACTCCTGCTGCGAACTCCTGGCAAATTTGCATAAAACACACCAAGACTCCGGGTCGTCCCTGTAGTGGGACGCTCTCCTGGGCGATAGTGTCAACATCGGACACCGTTGCGAAATGGTGTACCCCACGAGCCGCAAGGGCTAATATGTTTGCCTACTTAAACTCTGTCTGCAGGGGGCCTCAGATTAACCGGTTTTTGCACTCGTTGGTTGGCGGCGATGCACTCCCTCTGAGGTAACCACACCCGTGAAACTCGCCCAGAAACTCAATGGGGTCGACTTTTGCAGTTATGTCCCGTGGAGCCCGTGGACTGTACTTTCTTCGGTGGCGTAATCGGTACGCGCGCGGTTCCAACCGGTGGTGGTGGTGGTGGCCCACTGACGGCTATGTAAGTTAAATATTGTCCAAAAAGAATGATCGAGAAACTTTACTGCCTGGCTGGTGAACAATGATATGCGCACATAAGAGCGGGTCGTAAGAATCGTATCTTTATCAATCTGGTGACACCAATCCGGCAAGTCATTGAACTTTGACCATTTGCATAATGACCGGGCCCGATAGGACCCGTATACCCCAGATCTCAGGCCTGGATCCTGGACGTATGTGGTTCGCAAACTTTCGCCAAAAATCCAACCACACCGCGATGCGAGGCCGCCCGAACGTGCGCACTTTCGCCTGATCTGAGGTCCGAGCGAGAAGGCAAACGATCTTTCAAAGGCTGCAGCAGCCAACCATGGGAAGAGTTCTTTCGGCTGCCTAAAACAAAACAAAGACGCAAACGTTTGGACGCGCGCGGGCGCAACTCGCGAACGGGTCTCGCGGGGAGCAAACCTGTCTTCTATACACACGGCAAACAGGTACGCGGACGCGCGCGCCATTCACTCACACACGGCGCCTGGGACCTGAGACCACCGACACACATATACAGGCGCGAGTGAGGACAAGTTTTCGGTCCCCGCCGCCACCCGCTTCCTTTGGGGTCTAGAAGCGCCAGCGATCGACGAAAAGAGGAAAATTAATCGACCAAGAAACACCGAGGAATCGCCATTTATAATCAAGTTCTCCCCGGACGGAACCGAGACAAGATGAGTGGTTAAGATGAGATGAGCACTGTGGTAAAATTCGGTGCTTCCACGGTGACTCCGCGCTATCTTCCGCGGAAACCGTGTACGGTTGACGACAGCCGATGAAAGCAACCTTCACCTGCCCCGGCACTCCCCCGGGAGAGGCGCCTCTGAATACCACAAAAAACAACGCACACACTGTAATCTCGTACTCGTCGTGAAGACGTTAATAACTAACAGCCACTATACAGCTTTCCACTCGGGACACGATACTCAGACGACGGTCCGCGGCGCTGTCGATCGCTGTCGATCATAACTTTCCAAATCGAACTCTCAGCTCCTGAAACTAGGTAAGTATGGGCACTCGTATCGGGAGAACGTGTTTCGAAGACTATACGAAGCTAGTTCCACTCGCGTCACCGTAAGTCCTATCGAGGATCTGCTTCGCTTCGGATTCACCGGGAAGGATCGCATCCCATCTCATCCGTACGGTAACACACCTTCGCCCTATTGACGCACGATCATAGTCGTAAGGATCACGACTCCGTAGAGGCCTCCGTTTACTGCTGACACTCCTAACGACGGACCGAACTTTTGAGAAACACCAATAGTTTATCCGCGGAACAGAGTGAGCCTAACAAAACGACGGACCGAGAGTCCTAACGACGTCCGAAGCGTACGACGGGAACATAGCAACTAAACCCGCGGTGCCCAAAAACCATGCCATCAAAACACACTCGCAGCAGCATGCCGTCGTCCGCCCGCACGATCATGATCAGACGCGTTCGAACGCACACCACCGTAGACCGTAAGTCGAACGGCCTACCAACACCACCAGCCCGGCCCGGGTTATGTGTACGGGGTAATGCGACCGAAGATCGCAAGCTCCGGACCCAAACGCGCGTCTCATGCTGGGAACCCGTCGTCGTAGTCGTCGTCGTAGGAAGAAAGCCACGACAAAGAAGGCGAAAGCAAGCGGGACACACGATCGACGACGATCGACGAGTTGGGTAGCGCTGCAGCTACAACATGCGGTACATAACCCTCCCGAGAGGGACACACCAACACACACACCCGTGCTCTGCCAGGAATGGTCTTGGGCCGCTCCGAAAGCTCGAAAGCTTCCACAGAGAGATCATCTCCGCCGGGCGTAACCCATCTTCTGTTGGTGCCGATCGTGTCTTGTTCGCGTGAAGTTGCACCCTTCACGATCATCCCCGTGATCGTGCTTAGTTTGGGGTCGATCAGGGGTCGGGTGGTAGTCGGGTCTGACCAAAACTTCTATGCATAAGCTCATAAACACTAATGGTACTGATCTGCTGCCGAGAGGATCATTGGAGAACGTAACAAAACGAAGTTCAACTCATTCACTTCTTTATCAGGGCAACAGCTTGTCCAAGTTGTGCTCACATCAGTAATGTATGCGTGCGTGGCCATCCGGATAAGCACACCGATACAGGCAAAGCCGACAGGTCCCAGCATGCGCATGATTTGTTCGCTTCAGCAGCAGCAGCACGATCGTTCGTTCCAGGCCGAGAAAAGCTTCGGGGAACATCGGGCTACCTCACACACTTTTCCATCACCCACTCGCTTTGTTTTTCTATTTTGGGGCTGTGCCCGGGGTCGAACGAGATCACACAAAAAAGAAGCATGATCTTTTATTATTTATGCTCTCCATGCTGCTGCTGGCGGGTTCGCCCAGCCGAGTGTTGGCACGAACATGATTAAGTGATTGTTGGGGGGGAAAACACACAGGAATGAAGCGCCCAACGCTCCACGATTGATCAGATGACTTTAGGTGGCCACTTGTATACAAATAGATTGTTGATTGCTTGAGTGTTTATCTTTAACATTTGATAAAATGGTGTTTTAATTTAAAATCGTTAATCGATCGTCAGGAGACCCCTTAGTGGTTTGCGTAGTGCTTGTTGCAGTGTTAAGGACGATGTCTATGATAATGTTCTAATCGTACAAAGTATTACTTACGACACTAGCAGTGCTGATCCGACTTACCTAAAATAAAACAAAACAAAAAAAAGTTAATTATGCTGTCATAATAATAACATTAGTGTTCTGTTAAAGCAATTATTACAAAAATACTAATTTTAAGTAGATGGTAGTGCAACAAAGCAAGAATCAAACGAAACAAGGATCCCGAGGGCATGAACCCGTTAAATGATGCACAAATCTCATTTCTAGCACAAATCGTTGAACGGAAACGCCAATTTTCATTTCTCTCAACATCCAAAAAAAAGATTACAGCGCACAAAAACGCCATTCGCCGGTTCGGCTCTTTGTGTCTGGCTGGGCTGGGCTGGCGATTCCAACCGCCGCGAACCCGCGCCGTCTAGGGCACTGACCCGCGCCCGCGATCTGCGCCCGCGTTTGGTAAGATTTGTTTCCGCTTTTTTTTCCTTCCAGCATTCGTGTCGGAGCATAAAGGCGATAAAGAAGAAAAGGGCGCAAAAAAGCGCACAACACACGCGCAAATATTATCGTCTTCGGTTTAACAACCCACCACATCGTTGATCATTGTCATTAGGCCGGCCGTCCGTCGCCATCGTCGGTGCGAATTGGCGCTGCATAATAAATAATCTTCTCTTGTTCGCCGTGTGCAACCTTTTTTTATTGCCCATTGCGCATACCCGGGCCAACAATCGCGCGACTGCCACCGATGAAGCGATCGGGCTTCGAATTCGAGGTATTTTTATTCCTCCCGTTTTGGTGGCCCCTTAAGACTTCCGCGGATTAGTGCACCCAAAAATCCGTGGCCGAGCGCGTGATTTTAGCAAACTGCAGTGAACCGTTTCTTTCGCCGTTTCTTTCGAGAACGGTGAATATGGAATGAAAGTTAATAATAAAATAGACCCTGCAAAGGGCTAAATAAAAAAAACGGTTCCCAAGCTTCAATGTACCAACCGAATGCACAGTGGCGTACTCGTAGCACGAGGAGTGTGCTAATTAAATTAAGTTCATTCTAACCTTTCGGAGCCTTGTTTTTCAATTTCTTCTGTAAAGCTTGAGTTTTCAGAGGAAGTAAAATTTAACCCGCCGCTTCACGCTCGCAAATAGGGACATCGACAAGAAGTGCCCGCAAAAAAAGGAACGCTCCCAATGCTCCTTAACTCAATTACGGCGCCATTCTCCGGGAACCGGGAGCTAGCAAAAGGCCAACATGGAAAAAGTTGGAGTTGTGCCGGGAGTCTTTTAAACTCGACGCACAGCCAGCCAGCCAGCCACGGGGCCAGCCTGCGCACACCTGGGGGCCCTGGACCAACTGCACACAATAAACGCCCAGTTTGGGGTGGTGGGGTCAGTGCAGCAAAATGTGCACATTAGTGCTCTGAAGTTGTTTAAACAAATGATTCGAAGGTTCCGCCCCGGCCGCGCAGCATTCCTTCGCCTCCGGGCGCCTCTAGAAAGGCCGGCCGGACCGTTGTGGTCGGTCACGGGAAAGAAGTTAAGTAAATCGTTATGAGCTGCTAATTGGGAGGAAAATGCGACGGAGCAAGCCGAGCGCGCGCGATGGATCGCGATGATAACACGGCCCACTACCGGCATTTGTCCGGAGCGGGCGATGAAAAACGGGGCCCCAACCGTGGAGTCCTGGGATATTTATGCGCTGATCGGGGTCGGTGCAGGAAGCACGATAAGCGCCGCGCCCCAGCGCGATAGATCATGGTTCTCGGCGAGCGGCCTTTCATGCAGTTTGTCAAGCCCAAATGAATTACCGCCGCACTCCGGTGCGATGACGCGTGGAGTGAATGTTCAAGCTTTTAAAAGCCTATACGGTCGAGAAGTAAAAGGCAAAATTCTGCTGAGCTTATTATTCTTGGACCCTTAAAAACCTTTCAAAAGCTGAATATTATGCTTCTCTTATTTGCATAAATTTCGGCACCCCGGTAATGTAGGTCAAAGTAAATAGCCATTCCATATTGATGATCATGTTTTGTTCAGAGCACGAGATAAGGGTGTCCTTTGGTGGACGCCGCAAGGTCGAACGGTGCTCTTTTACCCAGGTTCGCCCAGATTGGCACCTGATAAATAAAACATTCCCCGGGACACCCGGGGCGGACGAACCCTGGCGGACGTAAGCATTCAATCGAGAGATTGTTTTGACACGATCCTGCCAAACTCAGCGGTCGGTTCGGTGGCTGCTGGCTACTGGTCAGCGGTGGCGAATGTCACGGCTTCTCGAAGCCCATTCCTTTCTCGTTTACGGATCCGACAAACGGACGGGGAACTTTCGCCCAGCCAACCCAAACGGGTAACATACACGGCCGCTTTTATGGTGAGCGTAAATTGCAATCTCTGCGCTTGTTTGTCGCTCGTAAAACACACCGTTCCTCCAGCGCTGGGCGTCGTCGATGCAAAAATCGGCCAACAATCGAAAGAGAGGAAAAAGAGAGTCCTCAAAATATCTTTCTCCTCAGAAGCGGCGCTCCTCGCAGGGTTCCGGGCGTCGCAACAGGACGCGGAGCGGATCGGTCTATCTCTCACGGACTATCACGGGGTGTACTGACCCTCCCCCGGCCCGGCACACACGTCAATACACGGTTCCGCATTCGAAGAACCGGACCCGAAGGGGCTCCGCGGCGCACGTAAGTCGTTAGTGAAGTGCGGTCCGGTGCGGTAAAACAGGGCGTCGCGAGCACCCGGGATGATCATTTGAATAATTTATTAAAATTGATTTCACAACACCTTGGGCTGGCTATCGGCGCTGCACTGTGTTGGGGGGAGCGTCACGTTTGAGGCCGGCCTCGCCAGAGTATATCAGTCGGACCGGAGAGTAGAGTTCGATTGAAGAAAAGGATGGCAAAAAGAAACGATCCCCGTGAAAAAGCTGCCAAATGAACTGGTTTCGAGTTTCCGAAAACTTTGAGCCACCGTTTGAGCGCGGCTTGCGAAATCTGCCTCACTGTTTGGCAATCGGCCAATTGGCTGTGTACTTTTTTCTTTACCTCCGCCACACAAACTACCCATTTTTGCTGCCAAAAACTCGTTTGCAGCGTTGCAAGAAGAAGGTTCGAGAAGGTTCGGTACGGTCGGCCTCTACGGACACATTGATGCATAAATAAGCAGCGTCTTTAAAGCTGGTGCCCAGAATATGGTGGTGGTGTGTCACCAGGAAACGGCCAACGGCTAACACCGGGCGCACATAAAATGCTACAACTCAAGATCCAATCTACGCGTAGCAAATGGTCTTTCACCTTCTAATTAGAGCCGTTTCATACTGCCGCCTTGCACCGCCAAGGTCAATGGACCGCCGGACGACATGTGGCTGACAGAGAACAGAAGGGCAAGCATAAATCTCATTTCATTCTCACACCGGCCCGCGGCCGTGCGTCAAAAACTCGTAAACGCTTCCCGGACAACAATACGCATGGAAATGCTCATCTCGCGCGTTCGAGGCCCACAAAGGCCTAAAAACCATAAATGTCGATCTTCTTCGATGAAGAACGTCTGCCGCTTTTCCTGCGCTCCTCCTGCGGCGCGCCATGCGGAGCGTTCTACCATTTCTTTCATTTGATTGTGTTCATTTTTCCCCCCTTTCGGCCAGTTCCTTCAACTTCCAGCAATCGTAACGTTCAGCTCCAATCACGGCTGTTCGGCGGAGTGAATGGGAAAAACGGACTGATAATAATCTCGCTCGGTGCCGGTGCGATGCTGAAGCCCATTCTTGGGACCAGAGATTTCGGGATGCCTCACTTAACATAACGCCCGTGAAGCGACCCCAACAGAGAGAGAGAGGGCGAGGAGATTGAAAGCCCACCTCACACATCATCGCACCCGATCCGAGGCACCCGAGAGAGGTCGCAGACCGTCGCTGGTTCGGAGTACCGGGAAGAAAGTACATCCAACTCCCAGCAGCATAAATGCGAAAGAGGAATTATGCGCACCCGGCCGCAACCGCAGCCGGGCCCAGTCGGAAAGAGCGCGTCGTTCGAAAAAGGGGAAAGAATAAAATATATTACCATCGTAAACACGCTGGAACCTGGAACGAAAACGGGTGGCGGCTCCAGAAACAATAAACTTAAATGTATGCACCGGCGACGAACCCGAACCTGACCCCAGCAAGGCACACCCCAGACGAGGGGGACCGACACGACCCCGCGGCCGTTGTTCGGTAGTAAAAATCATCGCATTTCAAATTTCGATTTCGTGTCCCCACTTTCTTCTCGTCAGCCCGTGCCGGTGGGGTGACGCCCGAACGGGTGGTCCCCCCAACCCGGTTCTTTGTCCCGGTAGGGCGCTTTCTGGGAATGATACTCATCTGTCAGTTCCTAAAACCGATTGATGGAGCAAATCGGTTTGGTGATGACACTGTCGTGCCACACCCTGGGAGGTTACCTTTATCATGGCCACGGCTCAGCACGGACCATCTGCATCCTGTGTGCCGTTGCAAGTCAATTGATCACTTGATTAGATTTCAACCGTTTCCATTGGTGCTGTATGGACCCTTTCTTTATTATGCTTCTCTAGTGCCCTCGAGTTTACAGTGTGAAGCAGCATCGAGAACACAGGCTCATTACGTAAATTTGAGTCGCTACGAGTGCCACAGGAAATTGGCACAGTCTGCGTGGTAAATTAACTGACCCTCATTGGGTATCCTTCAGGTGTGCGCGCTCATATGTCAAAGGGAGGACGGCCCGTTGCCTAATTGAGCCGATCGGCCAAAACAGGTGCACCGGGGTCCCGCCGTAACCGCACACACAAAACCCATTTCCTGTGCTAATCTTTTGACCTCGACCCTGCAAACGCAAACACACGCGCGGCGCATACCCTTGTGTCTACATAAAATCACGAAATGCCGAGTACTTTCCTTCCTTCTGCAAAGGTTCCAGTGGCCCTAACCACCTACCGGTGGATGTAATGTACAGCCGGAGCCGGAGCGTTGCGCCAGTCTGAGGCGCATCATTAGACGACGTGTGGTCCATTTGGCGGAGAACGTAAAATAGTTCCGAACCTAATGATGCTAATTAGACGCCGTGTTTAAAGATCGTGCCATCGTGCCGTCGGTGCGCGCATGACCTCCGCTTGTGGCGTTATGCTGCAGCTAATTTTGTTTGCCGCCTCTTGCTTCTTTTTCTTTCCCATCCCGTGTCTTACGTCAACGAGTTCAACCCGGGCCCGGGTATCATCTCCAGTGGGCCCGCACAGCGCTGACCGCACGGATCGACCGCCGTGGCAGCATCCAGCGAAATCGCTGAATCAAGGTTGAAATCATTTAACTTTACAATAATTTGCAAACCTGCGCACGAACGAGTGGGTTGTTTATTTGTTTTTGGGGTCAACCAGCAATTGGCAGGGTCCGATCCGTACAGCCAATCGCTTACTTCCTTCCAATTTTCCCTTTTTTTGTTTTCGTTTATTAGTCATCTGTCGGGCCTAACGGGCAGTTCGACGCCTAATGCTGCCGCGAAACGCAGAAATCATATCCGCGGCAGCCATCGGCAGCGGAGAGCTATCAGGAAGCGCAATCACTTAACCCACTGCTCTAGGGCAGCGCGCACACGGCGCGATCGTTAATAGATCCGCCCTGCAAAAACCAAAGATAAAGCAGAAAATGAGCAGAAAAGGCAACATAACATTTTCGCCACGAGCCGACTGATGTAATGCGCGCGGCAGACAACGCGGCCTATCATAAAGACACTTTCATGATCCTCTGACGATGACTTCCTTTCGACGAACTTGTTCGGCGGTTTCACCGTGATCGTTTCCGCGACCGACACACGGGCTGCGACGAGCGTGACTGGGCCCTGGGCCCACGGTTATGGTTGATGCGCATGATCAAGAAACAAATTGCTTGCCGATTGATGATCAACTGTACGCGGCGTGCGTTCAACAAAAACAAAACCATCATCATCTCCAAAGCACGTAACGGGCACAAGGCTGACTCACCTCAGTGAAAGAAATGGCAGTGGAGTAGGAAAAAGGAAGTTTGCAAATCGCTCTCGCAAATCAACGCTAAGCGAGTGGAAAATGACATGATGAACTAGACCGAGAAGATAAGATGGAGCTGATGGCTCCAGCCGGTGCGAGAAATCAGGAAGCGCAAACAGAAGCGACTGAGAAATTCTGATCGACTTCTACGCGGAAAACCATTTGTTGCGATAATTCGCGATTGGAATTGCAAACGAGCTGAGGGAATGGCTTTATCACGTGCTGAGGCATGAGCAACGCTCTGCTATCCAGTTTCGCTGCAATAGACTAGATAGAATCATGCGGTCGTTCCTGTTGGACTTTAAAGTCGCTAGCTAGATAAATATAAACACGATTGATAGTAGTACAGTATTACAAATAGCTAAAACATAACTAAAAGAAACCTTCAAATAATCAGAATGAAACGAAATCATTAAACCCGTAAAGCCCTTCGGAACTACGCCCGAAGGAAGGTGCCCAACTACACTCAATTAGCAAAATTCCTTCGTTATCGCGACCGGTTCCCCAGCGGACCGCACCGAATCGATTTCGTGCCCCACGTTTCGTTCCCTATCAACACGGGACAGTAAATGGAAACGTTTCTAAATTGTTCATTTTCTTTTCAACAAATTACCGCCGGCTTTCAACGCCACGTTTAAAGCCACTAACCGTTCCGGGGTTCTTCCACGCAGTCTTATGGCCAACGACACATAAGCCTGAGGGACAGAACTCAAAGGAGGAATCCCAGTACCGAACAAAGACCGAAACCGGAGCTACTTCCAGGTCCCTCAGGTCCCTTTTGATCCTTGGGTGGTTTGAAGAAAACATAAACATCGGAAGGCACCACAAAACGAAAGGTCAAACCCACATCAGCAACCGATCGATGTTACTCTGTTCAACGACCGTCAAAGAAAGGGATGCTTTCTAGAAGATCGGATTGTGCTGTAATCCGGAGGGGCTGCCGTTGTTTTTAATTTTTTTGAATGCATTCAGTGCAGCCCTTAAGTAGGTAAGAGGTAGGGAACGAGCTGGAATAGACTGCAAGACCCACCCGGTCCCTGTGTTGCTTCCTGTGCTGACACCATCACGCAGCAGATAACGTTTGTGCAGGTAGCTAGGTTTCCCTAGAAGAAACTATTGACATCCGGTGCTGTTGTGAGGTATTTGGCCATAAAAAGCACCCAAGACAGGTTGATGCACACGAGGGGTCGTAAAAGAAAACGAGAGAGAGAGAGAGAGAGAACGGGAACAAGTCAAAAAGACTACCATCAATGTCGCATAATTGGCCTCTATGCTCTGGAACCCCGCCCGTGCAAGTAAGCCGTCCAACCCTCGGAAGGTTCAGAAGCAAAATAGAGCCTCCGAAAGAATCAACAGATAAAGCTCACACACAAACATACGCCCGTCGGAGCGCCCGCAACCGCAGGTGCCGCGTGAGGGTGTAGTTTTATGGTGCACACCGTGCAGAGACATCGCGGGAGGTAATACCGTGAAACGCCAACCATCAACCGGGCACAGTAACCTGTCCCAGCTGGAGATGGGATGAAACTCCGGCGGGTTTCGTTTCGCTTTACATTTCACAACTAGCCCTCATAAAGCCAGTGCTCGCTGCAGCTTCCGACCTTGGCGACAGGTTGAGTGCAAAGTGAGCCGTAAAGCCGGGACAAGCCAAACAGAGAAACAACGCGCGGCCGATGTAAAGCGTTCGGAACATGATGCTAATGTTTACACACCGATAACAATAGACCGCCGTTCGATGGGTTGAGGTCGTCATTTGTAAGTGTTTGTCGGCTTTTCACCAAGTTGGCCAGTGCCAAAGAAAAGCCCTGCAATTAGCATCTGCAGCAGTGACCTCACGCCAGCGCTCTTCTTGACCTTGCGGGAATTGCGGACTACACTTACTTGGATTATTGTTGTACTCGGGCCACACCGTCGCAACCTGGCAGCCGATGGCACGTCGGTTCAGGCTCCTGCAGCAGGACCACTTCCTGCCGAGCCAGAGCCCCAGATGATAGCTGAACGATTTCGGGCTGTATTCTTCGCAGACTAAAAATAAAAAGCAACCGGCAAAAAATTAGCTCACGGCTGGAAACCCGGAAAAGATGCTGACGGGGCGCTGTGGGCTTACTTTTCCGAATCGAGGAGATCCACTCCGCCCGGTCCTTCTCGCTGTCCGCGACCAGGTAGAGCGTGTACTGGGGTAGCGTTGTGCCCGGGTAGATGCCGTCGCTTTCGCAGTATCCTACTTGAAACGGATATCCCTGCAAATCGGGGCATCGAAAAAAAATGGTGCCGCTGTTAGTAATGTCGCATTCGGTTGCGCCCTGCACAACTTACATCCGGTGCCGCTGCATCGCCGCCTTCGCCGTGCAGGAGGGCCGGTTCCACGAGCCGTACGCCTTTCACACTGATCCTGCCACGCTCGCGCCGCTTCTGTGTTTGCACGAGTTTCAAGAGTACAACAGTTTAGTTCGGTTACATACAAGTAATTGGGAGAAAGCAATGGAAGACATGTTTAGTTTTCGATGACAAAGCCAGATGTAAGCCAGAAATAAGCTCTCGAGTAAGGAAAAAGATGGTGCAAAATGATGATGAAATGTGCAAAGCCCATGGACGAGTAGCAGATGAGAGAGAGGTGCTGGCAAAGTAAACGAGCCTAGGCAATGTGCAATGATGTGAGGAAGTAGCAAAAGTCTACGTATGTGAAAATAAGCATTAAACAAGTCTAACACAATAAAACAGAAAGTGGATGGAACTAATGCAAATCGTAAGGGTAGAACAAAATAGAAGAAAATATCAATCAGACAGACACAACTTACAGAGAACAAAATAAACAACAAGTTAAGCAAATATTCCCTCAAAAGTATAAACGAAACAAATCGATCCAAATGTTGCCCACGCTTTGGAGTTGCAATTCATCCGAACGGATGCCCATCAAATGTTGCACAGTCACACGGCATCGACTACATCCCCGGGGCGGAAGACAGAAAATAGACACCCGAGGCTGGCCACATTTGGCTCGTCCTCCGATAAACACCCGGCGGAAGCGCTGGCGGAAATATCACTTTTCAGGGGTGCTTTGCACATGATGAAGTCTCATTTCCTGACGAGAGGAACGCTGCACCGTAGTGCCCGAAGGATTGCACTTTCCACTGACGTTAAAGCGGCAACCCTCGTTCACCAGGAATGTGTAACGTGTGTGATGTGAGTGATTGAAAGAAGAAGCAACGATGGCCGCCGTACGGTTGTTAATCATTTTCAATCCCCTAGCGTTGCGATCGGCACCACTGCTTCTGATCTTGGGAGTCCGAAACGAAAGGAGTAATATTTTATCAAAACCCTGCACAGGAGTGGTTGTCTGGTTCGTTCGGGCAATCTGTCTAAATTATTACCCATGCAAGGATTAGGCAGCATTTCGACAGTCCACTGACCTCGGACACCTGAGTAACGCGATGAGCGTGATATGTTTTCAAGACTCGGCAGCTTACGATGATGCCGATGTGATGAGGTATGGCATTTTTGGAACATTAAGCGACCCAAAGCTTGGTAGTTCTTCACACCCAACACGTATTTTATCCTCTTCGTCACGTGTCTGAGAAACTATAAGTAATATATTTGCAAGACTGCCCTCGGGACCACCGGGTGCTAGTTGTGTCCATTCGGGAGTTGTGTATTAGCTATGCATTGATCAATTATGGCGGACCTACCGGACTTCTGAAAGTAACACGAATCCTCAGCGTGATGTAGGTCGTCACACTTTATGTGTGGGACAACAGCGCACCGCAATGGGAAAAAGCACGGTAAACAATCCCATTTCAATTCCAATCGTTACATGGAAGAGATAAATTAATCATCGTCGCTATTCCTGCTACTTCCAGGGTCCCACCAAATTGAGCTGCTTCCATCGAACGACGGAATGAAACCGAAAACGATGACAATAACACGACCGAATGCAAGGACCACCTCACCGTCCGTCCGTCGGCGCACGACATGAAAGGGAAGAAAAGGGACCCGCCGGGATACGTGAGAGGAACCCTTCGCTTTCAGAAGTAAAATAGAAACCATGATCGGATGGCCGTTCCTGGCCCTTCGACAACCTCTTCAGACACTCTCTTCCGTCAACAACGTCTGGTGCACACCCCGAGACCCGGGGCGTATGTTGGGCTGTCACTCTCTCACAGTTAATTTCTATTACATTGTCCGGCGGCAGCAGTCCGGGTTGATTTGTAGCATTCTATAAATCATACTGTCCCCGTTCTGTTACCCGATTGTGCTTCATCTCTGTCGCCGAGGCAATCGAGACAATCGAGACGAGGAGATCGACCTCAATCGGGGATATTCAGTGTCGCATTACGCCGCGACCCGCGAAGGATGCCGCGCTATGCAGTCAACTCACCACCCGCCGGACTGTTGGACGTCCTCGTCCTCGACGAAAACCCATTCACTAATCGAAGAGGTTAGACGCTGGAAAATGAGGGTGGGAAATAAATTCTGCTGCTCCCTAGTCCGCGGGGATCGGGGAGGTAAACAATGGCCCCAACGGTGGGCCAACGGACGTCCAAATGTGCTCCCGGGAATTTGTTGTGTTCCAGCGCAGCTGATAGCTGATTTATGCTGCTCCTTGTGCCCGGCCAAGAAGAAAGTTCGACCCATTAACTGTCGGCAATGGAGAAACACAGTTGACGATAATCCCGCTTGGGAAAGACACTCCTTTTTGTGCTGATTTTGGGCCGACAGCCGCCCCACTGCACATGCACTGCGCCTATCTGTGGCGTCAACTTAATCGTATGCCGTATAGGTTAATCCTGCTTCGAGGCCACGGATAGGAGTAACGAAAGTGTATTTTTCTTTCCTTTCACCTTCAGAACACCTCGCAAACTTCGTGGGAAAAAGATTGGTTCCACAGGCCGCAACCCCAGGCCGTTCATATCGTAATGTGCAAAATTTATTGTCCAAAACGGAAACTCAAAAGTTTAATTTGAATGTTAAAAATCGAAAAAGTTGCCTCACAGTTGGGATCCCAAAGGAGCGCAGCGAATCGAGTTGAAAATTTAATAATAACCCGCTTCGGCACTGCTGCCGCTGACACTGCGGCCAAAACTTATCTAGGTCGAAGTGCAGACCGAACCACGCAGCAGCGGTTGATCCTTCCCGTTCGCTCGGTTGGCGTCAAGTTCTAGTTCTCCCAGCGGATGATTGGCAAAGTGCCCAAAAGTTAAGCACCACATCCAAGAAGAAGGAACGCCAGATGAGCGACACCGGTCCCTTTCCGAGTGCACATTTGCACCACGAACTGATTCCCTGAAGGCTATAGATTTTCCTTAGCCAAACAATATTATATTATAACTAGCAGGAGTGGTAGTGATCATTAAACTAAGCGCACACAAAGACCGATCGATCCTTTCGATCGTTTGGAGTCAGCGGAAATCATGAAGCATAAACTGAAGCAAAATTACATTCATAATACGATGAGCTCGAACAAACACGTCCACATCAAGCTGGATTGACCTACCTCTCCGCAAAGCGTCTGACCGAAAATTTCGCTTTATCCTTGCACGGGACGAGCACTGCCCGAAACAACCCAAATCCAATTACAATCCACTGTGTCCTGAGTAAGTGAAGTATGCCAGCTCACCCTTACTTCGGGCACATTCACCCCACTGGAGGAACACACAATTCAAAAGGTGCGAAGGGTTGGACACACTCCTTCGGTCAAGCACTTCACCACATTAACGCACACACACACACACACCGAGAAACGCTCGCGAACCGTTCCCTAGTCGGTCAACTCACTGACGGAACACGGCGGTGACTAGGAACCAGAAATTCGGGAGATTGATTGCCTTTGAATATGAATTTAGGAAAAGATTCCTTTTTTTTGCGATCGGCACTACGATTACTGTGAGCGTATTCCTTTATCCTTCCGAAAGGATGGCTCACGCACGGCCACAATGGAAGTCACCGGAGGCGTCACTCTTACGACGACGATGACTCTTTCCTCCGGGTTGGGTTCACACCCGAACGGTATTAAACACCATTTTCCATGCCCCGGGAAATTGGCAGTCGTCGTCACTTCGCAATTAGTCGCCTGCCACTGGCATTCGCACTGGCAGCCGGTCGTCACGGACACGGCTGGGAACAACTACGCACTTACTACCACCGGAATGCGGCCGCGGACGGTAGACGTCCACACTCGAGCGTCGACTCACGACGTCAGCAATTTTCCAACCCACAGAAAAGACACCCCGACACGCACGCGATTCACGCACGGGACACTCACTATCAATCAGTCGATAAGACGACGCGGCTCTTGCCGGGGTACGGGTTTTCCGTTTGCACGAAACAACAAAACTGAAACCGTCGGGCACCGAAAGGGTGCTTCCTTCAGTCGTCGTTGTCGATGTTGAGTCGAAAAAAAAGTGGCTCAGGATAGGGCGGCTCCTGGTACCGATTTTTCCAGCACCACCAATACAGTGACACGAGCGGGCGCACACGCGCGCCAAAGGAAAACTCTCCTTGGGCAGTCCTTTGCGGAGGCCCGACCACCGACCGGGCCACCAACACAGTGGCACCGGAATTGCACCATTTGTGGAAGCCACCAATACACGCCGAAGCCGAACGGTGGGTGGGATGTGTAAGGACACGGTTTCCGCCCAATTCACTCCACAAGGCCCGAACGTGTGTGTTTCGCGAGACACTTTTCCAACCCAAATAACCCTTATGGTAGGAAGGTCTTGCTGCCTTTAAATGGTAATGATGCGAATAGAATTGGAAACATAATGCAAAACAATTACAGCTTCTAAATTTAAAATGAAACACCAAAAGTTGAAAACAAAGCAAGAAAAGCTGAACCGATTAACTAAAAAGGGAAAAATGGTGGTGCTGTGTTTTCGAGGGTTAATAGGGACAACAAAAAGGCTCACTCATACTGGCACGTAACGGTTGTGGTGTAACTTCGCATTGGAAAACGGCAACCCAACCCACCACGGGGTCATGGTGGAAAATCGTAACTGAGGTTAAGAGGGAAAAAGCGAGGCAAAACGAGAATTCGTGTCACAGACAAAAGTGGTTTTTGTCGTTAATTTTCTCTCTCTCTCTCTCTCATTCGTTGGCCTCAATAAGGTTTGGCCTTTTAGATTCGCGTACGGAAGGGTCGTAGGGTTTTGGCATGCAGAGCCCTACGGATGCGATATTGAAACTTGAAGAAAAAAGTTTACACAGCTCCTGAGCTAGAATAGAGTCTCTCTCGCTCTAACGCTTCCATACACTCACAAGCAAATCCGGGGTGTGGTGATTCATACGCCGGTGGATGCCGCACATCGCGGCGCGGCTCGTCAACAACAGAATCGCAGCCCTTTGGGCTCGGCACCGAAAGGCGCTTCTCTCGGTGCGCTGATGGCACCTTCGGCACCAACACACCGACAAGCGGAGACGCATCCTAGTGAGTGAATGGTTTTCCGGTGTCCGGAGCAAGGGCAGGGATAGGATACGCGCTGCATCGAGGCGAACGCCTCCGAAAAGGGGGCTCGTTCACAATTATAATCATTTACTTCACCAACACCGCACCCACCACACACAGTTCCTTATCGCACGACCGTGCGCAATCGTTTTGAATAATTCCAGGATGCGTTGTGCCTCGCGGAGTGCCGCTCCTTCGAGCAGCCCCGGCGTTGGGCGTTTTGCTCATTTGCAGCATATGGAAGGATGCCCTTTTAAGGTTGGCTGCAAAAGTAGGTGTCTCCCCGAGGAGGAAACAGGACTCTAAGTAAACAAAAAGAAGTGTGAAGCTGAAGCAGAAACCACGGCCGAGCCCCTGAAGGAGGTTTATTATTTTGTTGTTTTTTTTCTTGCGTTGGCCGTTTGTTTGAAAAGCGACACTTTCGTCGTTTGGGGAGCGTGATAAAATTACCGTGCCAGATGTTGACTTGTTTGCGCAAAGTGCCGGCCTTTGGGCGGTGAATGATGAGATTTTGCTCCCGCATATTACGTTTGCCACACCGTGTGGTTGTGTCTGTGTTTGCGCTTTTGTTTCATAATTTTCGCTTTGCGCCCGCACCGCAAGGAGCGTATTTTTTTTACTTCCTAGAACGGCAAAGAGGCCAGGCTCTTATCGCACAACAGGACCCTGGTGCCCCTATTACTTTGGGCTAGTGTATACCTATCTAACTGTTGTCCACACCGGGATATATAAACATTATGTTGGTTAGTAGTCACCGGGTCCGGCGAACCATAAAAATAATGAAGCCCACAACATTGTATGCTGGTCGAGTTGAAACATTTGAAGCAATGTGCAAAAGGCACACCGATTGCGATTAAGGTGACATCAAATTTAAACCAAATGAAGCTGTAAATCAAACACACAATCCATCCTCTGCCATGTCATTAAGGACATAAATCAAAATGGGAAAGAATGGAAATCGACATCGAACACACTGAGCGGCATCTTTCAAACACAATCGCCATTAAGTGCGGTCTCCCATCATTCCAAACTACAACAAACAGATGGGGTCGTAACAAAATAGGGAGGTCTATTCCACGGCCATTGTTCCTTGGACATATTAACCTGAATATGTTAATTGAATTACGCCTGACGTATCAGCGTCGGTTGTTTCCAATCGGCACCATGCGAAGAAAAATTTAAAATTGGTGACCATAAACTTGTCACTCCGGTAAACACTAAAAAACCCGCCCGTCGCTGGTTTAACAATAGGTTGGCATGAATCATGGCACATATTGCCCCTGAGATCACATGGGTTCACCGATGAGAATGAAGTTCCGTGGGAATTCCATGTTGTCTTAGTTCCATTAATTTATTTTATTGCATCCGGTTTAATCAATATCCTTAGTGCGATTCCTCACAATTGACCAATAATTAAATTAGGGTAATTTGTTCAGCAAACATCAAGCTATCTTCAAAACACTCTGCCAATATATGAATCATTATTATTCCCCTTTCGAACCCCATTCTCGAAAGTTCCTCAGGGAATGGACCATAGATAGGTGTTTAAGACAAGGGCGGATGTGTGAAGCAACTTGTGAACACTTCCCGCCGACGGCTTTTTTAAACGGAAAATAATTTAGCAAATCAAAACTAAAACCCTCGCCAACCACCGCCAACAGAAGAATGGCGGCAACACAACAAACGAGATTTTTCGACGCATCGCAAAGAGGAAGCTCAATCAGCGCATCGTCGGTCCCCTCTCAAATCCATAATCGCGACCGACACTCGGATTTGGACCACACGGTGCGCCGAAACATGACCCAAAACCTTCGGCCGCCCGCCCAAACCCCATCAGGGCAGCTCAGATCGCTTTACGAGTCCGCCTTTGGCTTTATCGGCACCGTACGATCGCGGGTCTGTGTAAATATCAAATTTATTGAAACGGCACTTTTCTCGGCACAGTCCGCAAAGTTCGGGTGAATCATTTAGCCGTAGAATTAATATGCCCGCGACCACCGTTTTGGAGGCGGAGCACAGTGTTCTCGGCATGGCAAGACATACTTCCCATTCCCGGTTCGGTACCGGGATGCACGCCCAACACACGTCTTCCGCGCGAGGCGGATGATATACGCGGAATTCGAGAGAGCTGGGGATCGCAACACCGGCGGCCCAATCGAATAATTTGAGTGACTTGTTTGTTTGTTTGTTGTTTTGCCGACACGAAAAAGGGAAGCCACAACGGCGAGGCGAGCAGAAACCCAACGAGAGCAAAATAGTATGCAAAACCGACCTACGGGTCTGCTGCGGTTTCTTTAATCAGCTTGTTAACCGCACCTTCGGTGGTTCAAAGGTGGTCCCGCTCAAAACTATCCGTAATCTTCCATCGGGGCGATTGACTAATTAAAGGAGGACGCGCGCTTGGGTGGACACCGGTTAGGAACAAGCGGATGTTGTTGGATTAATTTTAAATTTACGAATACGTTTAACAAGCTTTGAAAGACGCCGTCGGCAGAATATTTGGCGCTAATTTAGCACATCTGAATTTGATAAAAGGTGATGAAAGAAAACCATGAGGGCATTCCCAGGTATCTACTGTTTAATCGCACACCGCACCGATACACTGAAAAACTTCTTGCGCAAGTGGGATTAAAGTAAAACGAAACTATATTTACACATGATGTTGTGCAAGAAAAAACAAACTTTAAAAACAAGAACTAAATACGAAAGAGAGAGGAAAAAATAATAAAAAATTGAGCAAATATCCAGACGCCAACACACCGCCAAAGAGAAGCCGCTGGTGGGGGCCCCATGACCGATGCAGTTTTGTTTACTCCGTTCCATCCCGCGCTTCACAATAGAAGCCGCTCTCGGAAGGACTCCGTAAGAAACCGCAGCAAGAGCGCGCCGTATCAGCGACATTGATTGATTATGGCTTTTAAGACGCAGACCGATGGCGGAATGTGTGTTACTTAGTGAAGGAAGGTGGTGCTCGACGGGTCGAAAGATTATCTCGAAACCCGGAACATCCGGTCTCCGCTCATCACCGTTTTTGTAGCGCGCGAACTGTATCCCTCTCCCGGTCTCGTTTTGCTTGTCTGTACTTTGGGCTCCCAAAAACTAAACATACATACACAGTTAAACAACTACAATGAAGACACACACACGCAAAACACACATAAACACGTTATCGCTATGCAGGGGATGCGAATATGTTCGTTTTGTGGGATTGTTCTTAATCGAAAAGCCGATGACAATGATCGATGACGAAGCCTTTGATCGACGCAGTAAACGCTTGCGAATGGAATGATCGTGCTGACGATTTGAGATGGTTAGAGAGCGATGATTGGGGCTTGTTTTGGGGGGGCGCAGTTTACGCCATCGGAGTGCTGTGCGATTTATGCTCAACGCGTTTCCGTGTCGATGAATTATTGTGACTATTTAGAATTTTTTGTATCAGATTGTTTGTAAATAAATCATGGCGTGTTATTTTTCGAGTCCTGTACTTGTAATAACGTTTAATTGTACTTTAAGCTGATATAATAGAAAAATTTGGATTCTCGAATTGATTAGGATTTTTTAGTATGTTACGAATTGCATGCGCAGAGCAGATACAATTTTTAGTTAATAATTGTTCACGAATCGCTTACGCACGTGTTACGATCGGACGTTAATCGATGGCAGCGCATGGGTTAATGAAGATCTTGGAGGTCACTGGGTGGGTTCGACTTACCTCCAAGTTTCCGATGTCATAGTACGACAGATAGAACCGCGTCAGCTCGAACCAACGCGTCTTGTAGTTGACCGGCGTGAAGCGTTTCTTGTTTTGCGACCGTTTCACCATGTAGCCGGCTTTCAGCACGAAATCGCTCCGCCGTTCCGTCATCATCTTCGTTCGCGGCCACGATTGCTATCGGTAGTGGTCGAACCTACAAACATCCGCATCGACTAGCTGCTTCGTCAGAGGCTTGGTTGGATTTTTTTTTGCTATTTTCTACGTCACTAGAATTTTCTCTTTGCGCACCACAACAACTCGAGCGCCGTGCGCCACCATTGAGCGAGGGACCGAGCCACGAGCCGTAATGCTGTTAGATGCGAATCTTCTCCCTACTTCCTATCGCACCATGTATACGCATGTCAAACGAACCGTCACGATCACGTACGGGAAACACAGTTTCTCTTATGATTCACACTTGAAATAACAAAGCTGAACGGGGAATACTACAACCGAATGCGTTGTTCTGTGCGGATGCGTGCTAGAAATCGCCCGCAAAGATGGAATACAAACATAAATCACCAAAACTTTCACCATGCATGAGTCAATCAGCTTTGTCACATTTCAACCTTCGACGTCTACGGAGGGGAACTATAACGCGGCTCTAGTTCTAAGTACACGATCAATCAAATTACATTCTTAACCGTGCATTGAGGATTAAAAACAAAAAACCTCTCTTTGCGACAGAATCGTTTTGGTTCACGTTATCTTATCTTTGGCGACGCCAAGGGGAAACCCGTCTTAGATAAGGCGAGTGGGAACCGTTCAGGGAATGACATTAAAATAATGGGGACCGTTTACGACTTCATCGAATTTCGGGTTATTTACGATAAGGATACCTAAGATTGGGGGAAATAGCGTAGATGATGAAAGTAATCATTCATGCATCGTTGATCTTGACTGATTAAAAGATCATTTCGAGGAGCTCTTTCTCGGATCGTAACATATTAGCATTTCGCTCACCAGCGAAACATCAGAGGTATTTAAATATTCTAATTGGCACCGTTTGATCCACTTGGAATATAAAATAAGTGGTACTCATAACTTTCAAAGTCTTTGGCCGCTTAAGTTCCGCGAACGCTTTCCTTTGCCGTTCGCTGTAAAAATATAACCGCGCGCAATAAAAATAAAACCGAGAACAAATTCGATGAGAGCAAAACTTGACGGCAACTGGCCAGTAAACCGTTGCCGTTTCCCCCGTCACGCCAGTTGGCCACCCGAAACCGGTTCATTTGCATAGCAGGCATTAGCAAAAAAGGCAATGGTCAACCGATAAATCTGATCATCCGAAGAAAGACACCGAAATGTTGATGCGACCAGAATGGATGTTTACCGAGTGAGAGGGTCTATTCTTTGCTTGGGCTGGTCCGGACGGATCTTGGACACCGATCGCAACCAAACGCGGCCGGGGCGGCCGCGACACAATGGCATAATTAATTCAGCGAAACCCCTTCGATCGCACGTCCGCGCGATCGATAGCCATCGCGAGTCGGTTGATGGCGCGTCGCGGCGATGCGTTCGGGGGTCGCTCTTTGAGCGCATCGGAACGGCCACGGTTTCTCGGAACGAACCTCTTGGTGGGTGGGTGATCTGCCATCGCGACTCGCGGCTGCGGCGCGTCTGGAGTTTCGTTTGCCGTGATTTCATCCAAATCGTATGTCATCGTCTTCCGACGCGAACCAATTTGGAAATGACCACTTTCGCGCAGACCGGTGCCGAGCGGGGAGGTTAATCTGAACGTTTCAGCCAGACGATAATAATGATGATGGCAACTTAGAACGATTAGTTTACAAAAGTCGCCAACCATTTGGGAAACTTCAAATCATAATAAATGTGGCAGAATTTCAAGCAAAGTGATATTGAAATGAAAACTCAATTCAGCACGGAGCTAACAGGCCCACATTGGGCAACTTTCTACAGCAACACACATTATGCAATGAAGCTAAAGTAAATGGCAAACGCGATTTTAAAAGCCCCAAAGGACTCAATCGACGGTTGACTCATCGGGCGCAACATAACCGGGAACAAGCCACTCATCGAACCGGGAGCAGCGCGATCGTGTACGCAGGAATTTAAATCACTCTTGCCACACCTCGGTGCACAGAGGTGGATCCCGTGTTCACAGCTGCCGCAGGCGATGTTGCAAAATAAAACAACAAAAAATAACCGCATTCTTGGAGCATGATCTCACAGCGGCAGACCGTGCAGCCCTTCAAGTGATGGCCCTTTCGCTCGGTGTCCGGTTTTCCAAAATCAATCAAAGGAAAGCCGGTGACTCAGCGCCACCGGTACTCGCGACCACTTTATCAGCGATCCGAGAAGACTGATAAACCGGTTGGGCTGTTCCGTTCCGGAAATGCTTGTCATTCCGGCGGTTGACCGGTGCGCCGGCGAGCCCCCATATGCTGTTTTGCCAAGCAGAGCCAGATAATATGCTGATGAGTAGCTGCGAAGTAACGCAACGGAAAACATTGAAAAGGGCAGCATAAGGATGCTGGAGAGGACAGATGAGAGATTTAAGGCAACTGAATAGAAGAAAAGCAAGTGAAAGTGCATCGTGGTGCGGCAAGTGCAGATGTGCTTAAAGAGTGCGTGAGGAGAGTGAAGCCAAGTGATGTACAGCAGAGCATATTTACAGCAGGTCCTCCCGGTTATCGTGCTATTCTGAATGCGATCAGATGAGATACGATCGATTGGAGGGCACCGACGACTGATCTCCCCAGAAGGTAAAGGCAACGATCGGTGTACGATTCAATTTAAACCACTTCAAGACCCACATCTGTGGCGCATGTGCCGTTCGTAGTCGCGATGCTGATTGGCCGCCCACTATCGTCATACGGATCGTTCACTGACTCCGAGCTTCTGCTGATCGCTTCCCAACAATGCCATTGATTGTGTGGCGAAACTTCATTCTATGCTGGCACACGATCCTTGCCACGGCTGGACACTGATCCTCATTAATCTGTGGCGGGCTACGACCCCGGACCGGCGCAGAAGCACTTGATCGGAGGCACGGATCACACATTCACACAAACGCTAAGCTAACCTTTGCGCGAGGTGGAACAGTCTCTTTAAGGACTTGCCACAACCTACGCACCGAGTGCGGTTCCGGGTTTTAAGCTTCGCTGCGCCGATCCAATTTTAGCTTCTTTTTCTTCAACACCACAATGCAGTTGATCGTTGTTTCCTTTGCCAAGGACACCGGAGGCTTCCATCGGAATACCAGGGAATGTTTTGGGGTTTCTACTGGCACACAAGAACCACAAACAATCGTATTCACGCACGGTAAGGCACCTTTTATGCTCAGTAAGTCACCACTCGCTCCACGGACTAGATTTTGGCGACTTCCGGTGTTTCGTTCAAAATCGAGATGGCGGCGGAAGTGCACGGGCGCGAAAAAACAACCGGAAACAAACACACCGCGCAGAACCGGGACGTTATCTTTCGCGATTTTTATCTTCGTTCCCCCGTGAAGCGCCTCGAGCGGTCGGCGGGCCGTGTTTTGACAGCTGTGGACGGCGCGGCTCTGGAATTGTTGCTTCTCTGATTTCGCTGGAACGCAGCAGTGCGTGCATGCGTGATGAATCGAACGTTCCCGCAGGGCAACTGTTAGTTGTCAGCAAGATGCTGTGTCAAATTTCTTCCGCGGATGCTGGAAAATCTTTGGTGAATATGAATTATGTATTGAAAAAAACTACATCGATCGTTTCAGCCGCTCGTCGCTTACGATTTATTTGCCTTCTAACAAATCTATATGAGATAGGTCTACCTTTAGTTTGTGGCCGAAACGTAAAGCTCCTTAAACGCTACGGGAACCGGGTTAGCGGATCAGTTGGAATGGCTCTTTTCCAGCTGCCAGGCGCCAATGGCGTACCGGAACCAGATCAGTATCAAATCGCGGCCCATCTGCAGCCACGACCAGAACGGTGTCAGCTTCGAGCCCTCGATTTCGGTCCAGTTGACGGCAACCTCTTCGATCGGCATTCGGTAGGATTGTGCGATGAACAGTAGCTCCACATCGAATGCCCACCGTTCGACGTGCATCACGGAAAACAATTTCCTGGCAGCCGCTCGGGTCAGCAGCTTAAATCCACACTGCGTATCGCGCACTCGTTTCACAGCAAACGTCCACACCAGCAGATGGAAGCCGTGCATCAGGAACGTCCGGAAAAAGGTTCGTTTTGCCGTTGCTTCCTGCTCGAGGTGGGCCCGCGATCCGATCGCCAATGCATCCCGGTGCCAATCGCCGGCACTCACTGTGGTAATCGCTTGCTGCAGTTTCGCGTAATCCTGAAACTTTGTGGCACCGTCCGCATCTGCAAACAGCAGAAACTTTCCGCGGCTGCTTAACATCCCTAACCGAACCGCGCCGCCCTTGCCACGGTTCTCGATCAAAGCCAACACACGCAGCTTGTCAGTGCCAACTTTCCGGGCGTAGTCAAGCGCCACCTTTACCGTTCGATCGCGGCTTCCATCGCTCACTACGATCACTTCGTAGGTAAAGTCTTTCTCCACTTTGGATCGCGTTTCCAGATACTCGAGACACTCATCCAGCATAACGGGTACTACGGGAGGACAGAAAACATTGGGTGGAATTAACAAACTACCATAGGCATTCGTCCGCCGTCGTACATCTTTTCTCCTCGTCAAATGCCGGTACGATGACGCTCAGCAGGAGCGTCGGTTCGTCGTTCAGTGAGGGGAACGACCCTTGCTCGCCCGTCACCGGGTCACTGTAGAACATTTCATCTTTATGACGCACAATCTTGGGAAACGGTGTGGTCGTTATCTTCAGCACGATTCCTAGCTGCAAAGCACAAGAACATGATTCAGGGTTATGTTTAGCATCGGAGCGCGATTGTTAGAACTTACCACAACGAAGAGGAAAAATACAGAACCGGAACCGCACAGCAGCGCTAGCTGCACAAATTCGGTGGTCAACATTGTACTCGATTAGAGCTGCATGTTTGGTATAATACTTTTCAACCCGATCTTTATACTGATACGTGTTGCTTTTCCTGCCGCAGGCCGGAAAAGATGCCACAAGACAAAACTAAAAAAACACCGCAGCTGTCGATGCAACAACTCAAAACATTCAAACGTCAGCTCGAACACATCAGCAGTCCTTCGGGAACGGACAATTTTAATAAAACCGTTCTTCGTTAACCCTTGAAGAGCCAGTTCATTAAGTAGATTCGCTTTTTAAATTTATTCCTATGAAAATAATTCGCCTTTCTTTTGCACTGGATTTCGGATGATGGTTTTGTAACCCATAGACAAGACAAAGATTCTGACACGAGAGACCAACTTTATTTCAACTATCGTTCTACAAAACCTGTATAGGAATCGACCGAGATTTGTGTTTTTGAAAAATAAAATAAATGCTTAACTAGTTCTGATTACCTTTCCATAATTGGTAATTTTTTTTGTCTTTTTTCCACCCTTCCATGGATGCAGAAATGCGAATCAGAACTGCAAGATGGGTTCGTTTTGTGTGTACACTTTTCCAGCATGTCCAAAAAATCATGCCAATAACAGTGCTCCGTCATGCTAAAAAGAAGCCGCAGAAACGTTCTTATGACTGCAGAGTTTGATGTAGCCAGTGGCAATCAGAGGAGTACAACGTGATTCCTCTCCAAGCACTTTCCCATTCCAGTATAGCTCTGATCAAAATTTGACGATTCTAGCATGGTGTTCCACATGGAGGCCAAAGGGCTGCAGCCACTTCACCCAGTGTGCTCTTGTTTTATTTTGAACTTGATGCCGCAAAATTGATCGCAAATGTGTGATAATTCTCGGTGGTGCAATTTACATTTACAAAATTTCGGGGAAAAATCATTTGCTGGCTTCTGTGATTACAGTAAAACATGTTTTGTGCGGACCTTCAACGGACTGCGCACGGTGAAGAAAAGTTGCTTTTTTTCGAAAGAGGACCCTAATTATGATATTCTCAATTGCAGCAGTTTGTGCAGCAGAATAAGATTGACGGTTAGGCAAGTGAATAATGTTAGTCTATGCTTACAAATAACTGCCAACACTGGAGCAAAGAACGGTTCTGTGCTATCCAATCCGGATGGTGTTGATGCCCGTAGACTGCTTCATGTTGCCTCCATGTTGTCACTGCTACCGTGTATCCGTGTGCCTGCTTCAAGGGGATGTCTACAGTATGATAGATGCTTACCGTCTGGATCTCTCGCGCGATCGCGACCTGCGCCGGCGATCGTTATGGCGATCACGTTCGCGGCTACGATCGCGACTTCGAGAACGGCGACTACGATCCGACGATCGCCGCCGGTCGCGCTGCTCACGATCTCGGCTAAAAGCGAATCCACCATTATTCGAGAATCATCTTTGACAGAGGACATTTAGCAATTATCGCCTTACCCTTCATTCTTTTCCTTACGATCTTCAGTAGGTCGTTGTTCGCGACTGAAAGAAAGAAACAAATCAATTAGTATTGGCAGTAAAAATCGCACCACGTCACAAAACTCACGTTGAATCCTTTCGTTCGCGGCTGCGAGCAAGAGCCCGAGAGCGTCGATCTAGCTCCCGGCCACCGACATAACGTGACCGGCTGCGATCTTCGTGATCGCGATCACGACCCGTTTTGCGCAACTCCTTTTGGCGCGGCCCGGCAGTTTTCTCCAACTCGGCCAACTTTTCACGGATGGCCAGAAAGCCGAGATGCAGCTTGCCACCAAAGTGATCCGCCAACCGGATGTCGTTGTCGTGGATGCCGAGATACGCCGAGCAAACCTCGCAGACGCGCAGCTTCTGCTGCTGGTAGGTGCTGGCCGGGATGGAGCTGCGATACTCTTGTTCGGCGCGATTCTTCTTCGAGCGGAATTCCTCAATCTCCGACATCAGCTTCATGCTCTCCTCTACCTGTCCCGCCTCACCTAGTGCTTCGGCCTTTGCTAGTTTCTTACCGATTTCCTCCGCTAGTTCGTGGACCGCGTTCGCCTTGGCGGCCACCTCTGCCGTGAGCTCTTCCTGTGTTTCGGCCAAACGCTTCTTGGCCGCCTCCGTGCGACGGTCACAGTCAGCAATGAATGCCTGCAGATGTTCCATGGCCTTTGGGGCAAGAAACAAAAGGCAACGGTAAACGACCATCGAACGATAACGCCAGACTTGGCAAAAGAAATACTCACATCAACGTCGTAATAGTAGTCCTTGTTCTTGGACGCATTCTCGTAGTCGGCGCGCAGGGCAAGATCGTGCACTTTTGGGCATTCGCCAAGATCCATACGCTACGCAACAACAAAGTGCAAAATGGAAGAGAAATGAAAAGAAACCGAACGAACGTCGTTTAGTACATTTTGTCGAAGAAAGGGAAAACAGAACCAAAAGGAACGCTCGAAACGAGAGCCAAAAGGGCGAAAACATAAGACAAAAGTGATAAATTTTCAGTTCATAATAGCATCATACAAATTAGTAAGTTTGCAAACTATGTGCCACTCACTCGTATGAGTCATCTGAGATCGGTTTCACATTTTCACGCTTCAGCCACAAACTGTACTGCGAGATTTTGGAATATTTATGGCAGAAGATTTTTAGTTTGTTTATAATTCTTCCGATACTACCGAAGGACTATCAGCGACAGTTTGTAACCGAAACGCGATAATACGAAGCTGGTTCCTGAAAGTCAGAAAAAAATCGTTGAAATGGTTAACGGAACAGTGCGCAACTCGCCATCGCCTACAATGCACCTGGTTGAGAGTTAAATGAATGGATTTATGATGATTTTGTTGTTACTCACCAAAAATTATAACCACACAACCCCCTTTTTTGCTGGAAAATCCTATAACTTAATATGCAACTCCAGAGACTTTTGTCTCCAACTCGCGGATCACGGGTGCACGGGTCTGGATAAAGATCGCTAATAATTTTACGCATTTGAGGGGTTTTCGTAGTGAATGTAGTGTGTTTGGTTCAAACTACTAGCATACGTACGGAAGTAAGATGACGCATTTCTGTACGTAGACCATTTCTTAGCGCTAGTGAGGCAGGTTCGGCAAAATGTCTTGTGACACGATCATGAAACAAACAGAAGTTAATCTCCGACAGAGCTTAGTTTATCTTATCCACTAGAAGAAATAATAAACATATACGTACGTAGGGCTGCTTCTACAAGTATCATTAATTGCCGCAAATAATCGCGTCAATTGATCTAACTTTAACCAGAAAGCTGTTGCTGCTTGTATTTTGATCGAACAAAAACGAAATGCTATCAAAAATCCAAAAAACTAATCATATTGAAAGGACGTTCGACGGTAAAATTCGCAAAAAAGGCTAGGCAAAACAAGAGACATAATTTCAACCATGAAACGAAAAGTTTAGTACACTAATCCACTTTAAACCCTATCGTCAAAAAACTGGCCACAACCGAACCAGTCCGTGTAAATGAAGGGAATGGTAAGAATATTGCAACTGCCCAAACGGGGACAATACAAAACAAAATTATCATTATTGGCTTACGTATTTTCACGCGATGGCCTTTCATTGTGCTTCTCCCGCCCGGACAGTTGCAAAAACCGCACCATTTTGAACAACTTTCATCGCTTTATTCGCTTTTCTGCTGACAGCACAACTTTCATGTTCACAGTGTTTACGTACCCGTAATACCAGGTTGATCCGGTCAATGGAAGGATATTTGACACCTTCCAGTATCAAGTTGCAGATTTCTGTTAGATTTTTCGTGTGTTGATACGTACCCAAAAGTGGATAGCAAAGAGGCGTTTGTTCAGACAAACCCAGATCAAGGGAAGTAGCAGGTCTAGCACAGCCATTTGTCTATCTGCAGTAGCACATCGGTTTTAAAGATTTCTTTTCCAATAAGGTAGTAAGTTTGAATATTAAGAACGTGGCACATTCATACCCGATCAGCCCGTATGCCCATCTTGGGAGAGAGAGGAACTTGAGCGTACCAGCTAAAACAGATCAGCTATCGTTGACCGGTCGTGGCATAGAAAAAGTTAATTGGCATCGGTTAGAAAAGGGAAACACTTACGTACAACCAGGCACGACAGCTGGCATTCACCAGAACCTTCCTTCAACCGGAATCTCTGCTCGAACCTAGTCATTTGGGGTACGCTAGTGTAGGTTCGACGGTGCAACGATAGCAATACGATTTATCGGTTTCATTTGGTATGGCGACAGTGTACTTACAACTCTGCTTCAATCCTTTTACATTCATCTCTTCGCGGCAACTGTGCTCTGATAATCAGCCTATTCTGTCCTCGTGCGGACGAACAAGTTTACACATTTTCTTATATGCTATATTAATCCCTTTTCGTCACGTTTCGATTCTTTCTCGCTCTCAGTCAATACTTCTCTTGTTTTACTGAATTGTTCTATATTGAACGATCATCTGATTCATGATCTGATCTATGACTAGCTAATAAGTTGAGAGAACATGGCTATGATAGTTTTGGGGAGATGCGTTTCGGCCACTTTCGCCATTATTCAAACTCAGAGGACATTCGCGGGTAGTAGAACTTACCAATCACACCCACCCGCGTTTTCCCTTACATGGGTTTCGAACCATCTTGATTGGCTGGACATTGGACATGGGTTTTGAGTTACTTTTAAAATACAAAAAAGCGGCGTGTAGTGAGTGAGTCTGCAAAATAGAACAGAACCGACAGAGAGCAGGAAAACAGAGTGAACGGAGTGGGCGAACGAAAGACGCTAGTTGCCACGACCTGACACGGAGACGGAGGACGCTACGTTCTCCAGAACAAGCCAAGGACTTTGAGTGTAACTTTTCTACGTATCAACCCAAATATTTATGACGACACGATGGTGGCAAGAACATGGGTGAGAATACCACAGGTATGATGGGGGTGGTGTGGGGAGGTTGTACACTTGGAACAAGCTTAGTATTGCGGCATTCGATTGCCTTCACTTACCGTCGAGGCGAGGATCTCGTGCGGGCAGCAGCCTAATAAAAAACTCTTACATACTTTGCTGTCGTAGAACTTCACGGAGTACCGATTGGTTTCACCTGGTGGGTCGGGACAACGGAAAGAGGAGATTAGCCAAAGGAAAACACTGGTCCCAAACCCGCGCAAGACGCATTATGATGTTGGCCCGTGAAGGCGCAAGGTGGTTGAACGTACCATTTCTAGCTGTTCCCATTAGTTGGTCGAGCATCGCTCGCATCTGATCGTGTGCCGACATGCTCGAGCTTACGATTCTCAATGCTTTCCTCAGCAGAAGCGCTTATTTGCTGCGGAAAATTTCACCAATTTCGTTCGCACCAAAATCTAAACAACTTCGTATCTCAGGGTAAAACTTTGCGCTGTGGCTTCCTCATGAGGAAAATTTTGACAGTCAACGGGAAAGGCACTCTTTGATGATTTTCGAAAAAGTCCTTCCAGCTGTCAAAATGTGAGCGCCTGGTGTGTGTAAACACGACGACCTTCCAACGATTTGTGAGGAGAAAATTGCTTGCATATTGTGAAAATGTTTGAAACCGTTCCCTGGACAATGTGTTGATGCTTTATTCTGCGTCTAAATGCGCACTTCTGGTACGGTAGAATCATCAAAACTACGATACCGGATTAGTGCGATCTGCGACTTGGTTACCACGGGACTTTCCCACCCTCTTAAGGAGCTCAAAAAGATAAGCATGTTGGCCAACGAAAGTGAAAGCATCGGCTACTGATAAGCTGATGATCAACAAGCATGGAAACCAGTGATAAAAGTGAAAGTAAAATTAAAGAGAAGCTGAACCTGCACGTTAAAAAACGACTACAAGAGTCGTCCAAGCAACCGGGCCATGACAATGATGCGCACAACTCGAAGGACATAGCGCCCCCGGTCGGTCCTCGGGCCAAGCGACAGAAAACTAAAAATGCCACAAAACCCACGTCGACTGTCGCTCCCGTTATCAAAGATTTGGCAAAAGGCAACGAGTTGCTTCTGTCGCCCGGCGGTAACGACACC
The DNA here is from genome assembly GCF_943734635.1 of Anopheles cruzii. Taxonomy (NCBI): domain Eukaryota; kingdom Metazoa; phylum Arthropoda; class Insecta; order Diptera; family Culicidae; genus Anopheles; species Anopheles cruzii. The sequence continues at coordinate 80,622,882 of NC_069145.1, forward strand.
ACAAACAGCAGCATAAACTCAACCGATCAGGAGGTGAACGACCGCGAGGCGGTTGATCGTATCGCTGCGACCGACAAGCCGGCAAAGGCCGGTCAGCGGCTAGACATCTTTTCGTGGATATTGAATCAAAAGAAAAGTACCCTGATGCGCGATCCGGAGGTTGTGGCCTGTTTGAACGCTCTAAGCGAACGAAAAAAGTGAAGACAAAAAGAGCTTGTGTCTGAATAATGTGTTGGATGGTGTAATATGGTAACCAAGTGTTAATAAAAGAAAAAAGGTTTAAAACAAGTGTTCCTGCGTCTTTTTTTAACAGACTTATTTTCTAAAACTTTGCCGAGAAATATAAACAAACGAGTTCGAAAACTCACCATTGTTTACGCCGTCTAGTGTCATCTGTCAACTGTCATCGGGATCGTGACTTTAATCGGATTGAATACTCGGAATCGGATTGTTGTTCTTCCGTGTTTTGAGTTTTTTCCTGCACACTCCGAAGAATTGTTTTTGTGTCGCAATCAGTACGTGTGTATGTGATGAGTAATCAGGGTTCGAATTGAGTAATCGCCGCAGAATCGTTTGATCTGTGTTCTTCAATGCTCGCCTCTCGCACCCGGGCAGCGATGAGTGATTCGAGGACAGTGGAGGTGGAGGGTGATCCTTGTGAGCCGGCGGGTGTCTGCGAGGAAAGCTCCCTCATTACGACGGATTCGTTCGAAGAATTTTCCCAGGAGATAAACAGTCTTCCGGCGGCGCAAGATGGATCTCCCACCGGACAGGAAGAACTTGGTGAGGGTGCACCACTGGCTGATGCAAGCAGCACCAGCCCGGACATTGATAGCAACATTAACCAAATACAACATGCCGATCCGCCCGACGGCACCATGAGCAAATCAAGTTCCTTCAGCAGCGCCAAAAGCCGCGAATTCGATGCATCCACCACCAGCCTTGCCGAACCGGAGACGGTCGCACCGGGAACGACTGCCATTGAGCAGGAACTAGAGAGCGGCGACTACCTACACGATGCCTCATTTCTTAACCGGAAGCGCCACGTGTTCATCCTGAGCATGGCCGGGAAACCAATTTACTCGATGCACGGCAACGAAGACAAATTGGCTACGCTGTTCGGGGTGATGCAGGCCCTGGTCAGTTTCGTGCAGAGCGGTAACGATACGATTAAGTCGATCCATGCGGCGGGCGTAAAGTTTGTGTTTCTCGTCAAATCACCCCTCATTCTGGTGGCCGTTTCGCGGACTTCTCACAGCGTGCAACAGATTCAGCTCCAACTGACGTGAGTCTCCCGCGTACGATCGTGCCGTGCGTTTTAATAAGCGTAAATGCTCTTCCCTTCTCCAGCGACGTCTACAACCAGATTCTCTCGACGCTGACGCTGAGTCACATGATCAAAACGTTCGAGAAGCGGAAAAACTTTGACCTCCGCCGATTGCTGGCGGGCAGCGAGAGGCTTATCGATCACCTGCTGGTCAGCGACAAGTGCGATCACAAGCTAGTGTCGAACAATCCGTTCAGCTTTATGACGCACTCGGTGCGCATTCTGCCGCTTCAACCGTCGGTACGCGAAACGATCGTGTCCGCCATTCAGAGCAATTGCGCGAAGATCCGCAACCTCGTGTTCGCGGTGCTGATCGCAAACAACAAGCTGATCGCGCTCGTGCGCATGAAGAAGTATTTTATCCATCCCGCCGACTTGCGCTTGATCTTCAATCTGATCGAGTGCTCCGAAAGCTTCAAGGCCGCCGAAAGCTGGACGCCTCTGTGTCTGCCAAAGTTCGATTCGAGTGGATTTCTGCACGCACACGTTTCGTACCTGGCCGAGGATTGCCAGGCTTGCCTGCTGCTGTTGTCGATCGAACGTGACGTTTTCTACACACTTTCCGAGGCAAAACGCAAAATAACTGAGGTGAGTGGTGACGCTGACCGGCACTAGTTTGTGGTAGAGATCATAGTCCGCTCGTTCTGTTATAGAAACTACGACGAAGCAATTGCTTGGAGGCTATCAACGATGCGATCAACAATAAGGGCATCAAGCTACTCAACATTGGCATTCCGGAGATTAGACACTTCCTATATAAGAGCAAATCGAACGCGCAGCTGCTCTGCTCCGAGTTGACGGTACCGTACGCAAGCAATGCACAGTTTAAGCGGCTCGAAGGCATGTATTTTGCGCTGCACCACCGCATCCACAACTCTGGCCGTCCCGTGAAGCTGATCTATCAGATGAAGGAAAAGGAGGTGCTGCTGGCATGGGTACGAAATCACGCAAATGAATTACCGGTCGATGAAGCGCGTTCCCGAATTGACTGCCTTTATTTCCTTTCTCGCGCTAATAGGTAACGCAGGCGTACGAGTTGTTTGTCACGTTTGAGCCGACGGTCGAAAAGAACGAAGTGATCAGTCTCGTCAACAGACTGCTGAAGTGGATCAAGAAGGAGGAGAACAGTCTCTTCATCCTGTCTGCGCCGACATTCTAGGAGTCGCTCTCTCTGTCGCCGCTGTTGCAGTACTTTTCCTTCAACACTGCTCACAGCTGGCCGACAGAGATGGGTAACTCGTGAAAATGACACGCTAAATCCTAACACGGGTAGCTAAGGTTAAACATTTGCCCACTTGTGGCGACAAAAACAAACAGTTAGACCAATATATAGCTAAATGTGCGAAAGTTGTGTTTGCGAACGTGCCGAATGGAACCCCAGCATTGGTGTGAAGTTAATATGTTGTACATACTTATTTATGCTCCCAATATCGTTTGTATTTGATAACCCGCACTTGGCTATCGTTTCCGCTTGGGGACAGTCGAAAAGATCGACAAGTGTCTAGTTTTGTAGTTTCTTTGTTAACGTGTCCAACAAACTCATTGCCCGAACCTGTCCCAGAAAAACCACACCGTGCGGGCGTACATGATACCAAAACGAAGTGAAAAGATGCAACAATGCAATCAAAGAAAGGACAGAAACACATCGTAGATAATATAAAAGACATAAAACAAATCTCTGCAAGAGAATTCGTTGCAATACTAAAAACCTGAACGCCTGAAACAAAAAGTGAAAGAGTCAAACATTTAAAGAAATAAACAACAAAAAACTCGGTTTGCAAAACATGCTAGATTGTTTTTTAAAGTTTGTTCCCGAGCCGCATCGCTCGGCCGACCCTTTCCGCCACGTATTCCATATGCGGCCACCTCGAAACATGCGTGATCGCTTACTCGAATTGACCCCACAAGGCTGGGTGACCTTTTCGGATATTATTTCGTGAAGGTTACAGCAGAAATAAGAACAACGATTCGTTACATTTATCTGTCCGTCCGTGGGGAGATCTATATTTTTTTCGCACTGTCTTTCCCTTTTCTCTCTAATACCTTGTGCTTTCCATTCGTCACCTTCCTTTTCACCGGCATTGAGATTCTGGTGGCAGTATCGAGAGGCCGTGAAGTCTCGTTTCTAAGTGGTAAAATTGTTCACACGCGCGGCGTTAGTCTAGGATGTTTATATATACTTTTTTGAACCGTTTCTTTTAGCCTACCGCTGTTCCGAAGCATTTCATGGGGGCGCGCAGGATGCCTTTAGATCAGATCAAAACATACCTAAAGAATTAACCCTATCGTTGATGATCGATTCGTCCGAACAGACTCAAGCCCCTAGACATGCTGATAATGTCGCAAGTAATGGTAAACTGTTAGAGGTGGATAGTTTGGCTCGTCAGTTCTCTGCTACTTTCGCTTCACTTCTAACCTCGTTCCCTCTAATTCTCAAATGGCCTCTCACCCTCTCGCTCTACCTCTCTCATTCACCGATCGCTTTCATTTCGTTCCGATAGACACAATGTTCAAACATTTTATAATACTTCTTATGATGACAGTTACAGTTAGTTAGAGCTTGACTTAACGATAGTCTAAGATATATCCGTGTGGGTAAACGAACTAATCGTACATGCGTCGGCTATAATATTATATTACCTTCGTCCCCCTCCGTCGACGACTGGCGCAAATCCTGTTGGCCCTGTTCGGGCACGATCTGCGCCATCGTCTCTTCTTCCGGTGTTGGCGTTTGGTTACACGTTTCCTCGCATAGATGACCCGCTGATCACAGGTCCGCCAGGTTTTTGGTGCCGGACGGTTGGTCAAACGAGGAAATTCGAATGGTGAAACTGAAAAAACCTTGGCGTGAACTCGCACGCACACATACTGTAAAACTGAAAACATTCCGTTAGGTTCTTTTGCCCTTAAACAACGAGACGGGATATTTGTTTGCGCCTGATCTCGTTACATATGTTGTCGTGCTCATCGCTAACACTAACAGCGTGTACTTATTGGTGACTTGCCTAACTTACTTGATGGCCTAACGGTTGCTGGAGAATGTGGAACTATGAGATTAGATCCCCGGTCGATCACTTGTAACGGGTGGTCCTCCCTGTGTCACCCAACGCCCTAACTGACGAAGGATATGCCAACTAAGAAACTAAGAGCTTTGCCTTTTTGCTGAAATTGCCACCAGGAAGATTACATGCACTTGTCAACGGATTAACTTGCGTAAACATTTGATTAAGCTCATGGTAAGCGGTTACTGGGTAATGTTATTATTGTTATATATTTTCTTTCGAAATACTCTCGATTCTTTTTACCTAACGCTAGTATGGTACAAATATTCAATAGTCCCGTCCTGGCTCTTTGACATTACATTTGGTCGTCGTTCCTGTTGGCTTACGACCACACTAAATGGTGGTGGGATTTTTATTTTCGGTTACAGTTGGAGCCGTTTCGTTACAGCATTGGAAAAAGGAGGGTTGAGTTCTGCGACGCCCTGTGCGATCGTAACGAAGAACATTCTTGTTTTGCTAATATGGTTTGTGTTTGTTTTTACTATTCGCTTGTACCTCATCTCAAACATACCGATGGGAGAACTTCCTGGAGTTCTTCCATCAATTCGCAAGCTGGCGCTTACGCTCGCTAAATGTTGGTTTGCTACTAAATTTTGCCTAGAATATGCCGTGTATTTCGCGGTAAAACGGGTGCGTTTTCCTTCTCTATACCGGTTTGCTAAATGTGTTTGTGCTCAGCTTTTAATTTTGTGTTTCATATTTACAACAACCTCGTCGGTTGTTTTCGTTCATCTGATGATGCATCATTGTTTCATGATTTCTTCTCATGATCATTTTGAGAAAGCATTGTGCGTGTTTTAAATTAATTAAAATGATTCACCCACGGGTCGACGAGAGTAAACGTGTTCCATCCAAACTCGAACGATCTGAAGAGGGCGTTGCATGTCCAACCGTCCGGTCGAACTGTTTCCGGTACGATCCAAGAGATAGCACCGACAACCCTCAGCTCATCCAACAATCCATCGCCAATATCCGATGCGTTAGACAGCAGTCCGACCGTCAGATTGCACTGGAGATTCACTTCCGTTTCCGAGACGGCTGCCGTCGGTGTGACGTGTAACATTTGTAGGGAAAAAAATCAGAAAGCACTCTGCATTCAGCTCGCGCGATGGCGCCGAGAGTTCAAAAGTTGTACTCCTTGTAGCGTGACCGGCTGGCCTGCGGTTGCGACACCACTGCCGACGACGACGCCCCCGACGATGATGGCTATTTGGAACAGGAGATGCCGGAAATCTCGCCGGTTCCGGTCCCGGTGTCGGTTGGACCCTCGACGCTGCACACACTATCCTCCGGCGTGCGGGACGGTTCGGCTTCGGTTACCTCGACTTCGCTCACCGCTGGACGATTGTTGCGATGCTTGGCGCTCAGTGCCTGTGAAAATGGAAATCCGGGCAGAGGCCCATCAAGGTGGGGGGAACATTAGGCGCTTAGGTCCTGTTGTTGGTTTCCAAGCATCTGCACCCGAACACTTCTGTGGCTGTGGCTCTAAAGCAAGTGCAAGAACTTACAGCAAAGCCCAAACCGCCCCTACTGGCCATTCTAGGGCTCAAAACTAGCCTCATCAACAAGCGGAAAACTGGTTTTGAAGTAGCCACGAACTACGAAGTTATGGATCGAATTGAATTAGCAAAGTGTTTAGCGGTGTGATTAGCTGAAGCACCCAAATCTAAATGCTACCTTCTCGGAAAAAGTTCCATGGCCGATAACTTTTAATGGTCCAGGAAGTTTCATCGAGAATCATCGTTAATAATTTCGTCGCTTGTTCGAGTTGGATCGGGTCGAATTCGGTAAGAATCCTGGCCATCAAAGTAAATGTTTCAGCTGTCACATTAGGCATTTTGCGGGTAATTTATCACCTTTTTAGATTTTAAGGAATGTCGAAACTTCCATCATCGGTAATAAGAAATATGACAAGCTTCTTGTAAAGCTAGAAGAGTTTCTGCTTCTACACAAAATTTGTATCGGTCAGTAGCGCACGTCTGTGGACAAGGGTGGCGCAACTAGCTGGTTAGTTCGAGTCTAAGAAATTGTTTATCGCACGGTGCAAAACGAGAATCAATGTTATGATAAGAAAAAGTAATCTTCTTGACTCAGATCGGCTTCCAACAACGGAGCGTCGGAAATGGAAAACACCACAATTAATCTCGCGATGATCTCGTCCTACGCCAAAGTGGGCCAACGAAACGAGCAGGGAAACAGCAAATCCTCGAAATCGATTTAACCTACAAACCCCGTGTAGTGCCCTTTGGCCCATCTGTCTCTTGTCCTGTCTCTCAAAGTAACACGTGCGTCACTCCCTGTCTATATCTGTTTCCCTCCCTCTCTCTCGGTCTTTCTGTGTGAACCGAATGAACAGGATGGTCATCCGGAAGAGCTCCCCAACCTACCGATACTACCGATGATCGGTGATGAGGGGCAGAAAATATAAATAATTGAGGTCAACAATGGAATGCCTATAAATTTACTGAAAGCATCCTGAAGGAGAACGAAAACGCCATCCATCGATCTTCCATCGCCGGCAGTGATAAAGTGGTGGCGATGGTGGTCTGCTCGCGTGACCCTGGTACGTGCTCTAGCGTCTGGCACCAATGGGACATTGTCGTCGTGAGCAGCAACGAGCCACTGGAGCGGTTAAGCTACCGGAAGTAGGAAGGTGGTTTGAGGTTAGGTTGACAGCTACGCACTACTAATTGTCAATTGCGAGCACGACACTCTCTGGGCCCGAACCGGACCTGCAGCTGAGAAGAGGCCCTCGTTTCTGAAGGAGTAAGCGATTCGCTGTGTTTCGGTTTTGTCACTCCAACCCATCGGCAGGACACTTGCAAACCACCCGCAAGATAACGGTTGTCAATATTAATTTCACCTTGGGCCTGTGTTTGCGGAGCGACACAGGCGTCCGGAACGGTTGGAATGTGAGTAATTTTCCACCATGGTCACCAGCGAGATAATGACGCTCCAAAGGGCCACAAGAATTGCGCGCGGGGAGAAACTGGTAAGGGTTGAGGA